>NC_090325.1:183621685-184246685 GCF_035084215.1 Heptranchias perlo
TCTGCCCACTTTGCATCACATGTCGGTGGGCTTAAGATGTGTTTGCCTGAAACAGGCAGGAGCTTTATTTACATATTAATTTGGGACAGGAACATCCTGCACACCATTTCCCAATGTTTCAGCATGCAGCACGTCCAATCACTAAATTGCCCATTTGAAATGGATGGATTGTCCAGGGTTGCCAGGTAATGTCACGGAAAGGACATAATAATGTTAAGGTGTTTGTCAGTCATTGCTTAACCATTTTTCTTTCTTTTCTGCTGGCATTTAGGTTCTCATGAGCTTTTGTGCCAGTCATCCTAATGTTTGTATTTCCCTCATCATTATTACTAGCAGCAGTGAGTTTCCCATTGGGAGTCCCCCTTTTTGAGGTATTTTGAGGAAGAGGAGGACCAACAGAGTGATGCCATGCAGGTCATGCTGCACCAGAGATGTTCTGTGGCCACCTTCTGGCATCTGCAGAGAGGGGTGAAGGTATCTCACTGAGATAGGTGGAGGCTCCTATTCCTGAAGGAAGCTGGGACAGCAGGCCCAATGACAAAGATATGTGAATGCCTGACTAACCACAATACTGGGCACACCAATCATAATGGGGCCATTTTTCTTCTTGCTACCAGCCCAATGGTAGGAAATCCAACAGAAATCAGCCCCATTGGATTTGCACTCATTTAGGTCCAAGCTCCATTTTCTGGTGGGGCTTGTGTTCGACGTTCAATGCTCCCATCTGAAGCAGGCAGGAATTTAATTTGCTTATGTAGAAAAGGGGAGGGCACCGGTCTATTTTGCAGTCTGTGGGTGTGCTGGATGATGACTGTCCAGCAGGTTCATAGAAACCTGGTGGGGAGGAAATCTGCGGGCAACAGGGCCTTTAGGAGACCTGCAGATTTTTCCAGCATTTCAGGCATTTCTAAGGTCCATTCTTATATTTTTTGTTCCTTTTTCAAATAGTACGCTTCCATTTGTGTCAATGGAAAACCTATTTCTAATTATTTAACTGTGTTGGAAATTCTGGGTGAGCTTGCTTTCTAAACATCCAAACCTGGGGATAATGGGCCGAGCAAGACAGCTGGAAATGGGAAAAAGAAATTTAAATGAGGGGATTTTTTTTTAAAAGATGAAAAAAATCAGTAGAATTTGGAAACATTTTCTTTCAATAACTCAAAATACAAGATAAAACAATGCCTGGGCTTTTACTTTACAGCGGTGCCTACACTTCAAAAGTACTTCATTGGCTGTAAAGCGCCTTGGAGTGTCCTGAGGTCGTGAAAGACGCCATATAAATGCAAATTCTTTCTTTACTTTATCAGGTTAGCTATCATTTTCCCTACCACTGGAGGAAAACAATGTCCTAATGAATTGGTATTTGATCCTGTGTCATTTGTTTCTGGGTCAGGCCCAATACCTCATATACCTGAGTTCACTCTGATTCACTACCTGCAATGCTGTGCTGTGCTTTCACTTGGTATCTCTCTCTCTCTCTCTCCCTACTTTCAGTTTTGAATTGAAAGTCTGCAGCGAACAATCACTCTGCATGGTAACCAGAGAGATCTGGGAATTAATTCAGGAAACTCGTGGGTTCCAATTTTTCACTGCTGCTTTGCACCGAGCCTAGCAACATCAAGTGAAGGCAGTTTTTTTTTGTGGATGTAACGTTTGGGTAAGGGAACACCATCAATTACCTTGTTTCCATACCATTAGGGATATAAACAACAGATGACGTGTTCGCCTCCCGTACTGTGCACGTTTGTAGGCTACTCTACTCTGTTTAGGTAACTGCAGAATTAAACGGCGGAACCAGGTAGGATGTAATTTAATATTTTGCTGTGTAATTGTAAATAAGTCTCTGGCAGTCCTTGCTTGGGTCGAGGGACAGCTCCAGCCTCTCTTAACAGATGCATGGCACAAACTATTTGGCCGGGGTGTGATAATTGTTAACATAGAGACTTTACAGCCAGTGTTTTTATGGGCTGGCATTGAGTTTCAGACTCATTAAATAATGAAGGCTCATCACAGCCTAACTTTTTCTCTGCTCGCAGAAGATCCTCCCGGAATCCAGCACCATGTCGCAGAGCGGCGCGGGGGGTTCGTCTGTTCGCAGATCCGGCTCCTTGGGAACTTTGCAACTGAAAGACGATCAGATCCAGCTCTTGGAAGATAACTTCGCCCGAAGGAAACAGCCAGACGAGTCGTCTCTGATGCTGGTTGCGGCGGAATGCGGTCTGTCAGAGCAGGAGACAGCGGTAGGTGAAACAGCACACAGCCCGAGAGCCGGCTCCCAACAGAACGGCACCTCCGGGGTGCCTATTGAGTCCCCTAGGGAGCTGTGGGGCCCACACACTTGACTCCATTTCTGAGATGCTGAACATAAATATTGATTCAGATTTATGTCAACAAAACCTTCAGGTCATCCAACCTTTCCAGCGCATTGAATCAACTCAGGCATGTTAAATAGTTTCTAGGTCAGGCCAGTCTAACGATTTATATTTAATTGTGATTAATTCTTGGTCCTTAGATAATATATTATGTAAATTGAGTCTCGTTTGGACTTGCCAACCCTGCAGGCTTGTCCTGGAGTCTCCAGGAATTAAAGATTCATCTCTTGGACATTGCTGCCAACAACCCAAGAGAAAAATACCCAGGGATATTTTTTAAAAACAAAATTCCGTTTTCTTTGAACACTTTTTTTGATTTAATTTTTAAAATATTGGAGATGGATTGGGGGGGGGGGGAAGAGACTGTATGACCAGGTAGAGCGGTGGGAAACAGAGTTGGCAACCCTAGTCTCGCTTAATAGGAGTGTAGATCAGTGGAGCCCAGTTGTCCGTTCGGAGCTCCCATCGAGCAAGACTCCATGCCGGGAGCGGGGCTTCAAAAGACTGACTCTATAATGTAATTAGTATTTTCCTTGTCCCCTGTCAACTGGCATTCTTAAAACCTTTACTGGTGATAATATAAAACTATCGCCTATGGCTCACAAGGCCCGAAGAACTCTATTTGTGCTTTTATTTCTTCTTCGTTGGGTTTGCCCTGTTTGAAGGTTGTGGCCCTTTTAGTTTTGGAAAGAGCTGCTGCTTTATCGGTGGCTAAATCATCTGAACACCAAGAGCTGTTGGGATGAGCTACTCGAGGTTTATACAAATGAACAGGAATGTGGATTTCACCACTACCAGTGGGGAGTGTTGCTCACAGGGAGCACATCTGAGGAACTTGTGGGTATCCAGCCCATAATAGTCCATCCATTAATTTTTAATATGTTCCTATGTTAATGGAGAGAAAATCGCAGGTTGCGTACCTGTCGTTTCCCAAGATGGGTGTGCCGGATCTCTGAATTACCCCTATAGGGGGCCCCAGAGGCTCCGTGGCCCATGAGGATTTTTTTAAAAATGTGGACACCCCAATTAATCTATTTTCTACCACAGAAGATGAGGCTGTCCAGAAAATCTTAGAGGAGGTAATGGCAACAGTAACAGATGCTCACAAAAGATAAACAAACTGGCGTATATTTTACATAAACAAAGTTTGGGAGTGTCTCAGGTTATAACTCAGACTTCAGATGAGATTCACAAACTGAGTCTGTGCTTTACCACAACAACCAAACTACTTAGTGCCACGTACTCCCAGTCACTGTTACTTCCTATTTAACCCAATAAATTGCCCGTAATCCCAGTCATTACTCTTTCTATTTAACCCTATAAGTGCCATGTATTCCCAGTCACTGTTACTTCCTATTTAACCCTGTAAGTGTCAGCTGGAAAATTATTCTTTAAAGCCAGCTTTCAGACAATGAAAACCTTTTCTGAAAATGCTTCAATCCCCACTGTGGGAGCCAGAAGTCAGAAAAGTTTAAAAAATTTGAAATGGGCGGGAAAAAAAGTTAGGATGGAGTATACTAGTCAGGGGAAAAAAATAGTGAATAAGATGAGGAAAAGGAAGAAATCAAACACAAGTAAATTGTTTACATGTTTTATATTTATATGGAATGGTATTACTTCAATTGTTTATGGCTATTGGAATAGTTGAGTCTGGGCGTAACAAAGCATGAAATGAGGGTTTCACCAGCAGATAAGGTGAGGCAGGGGCGGAGATGGGTGATATTATGGAGGTGGAAGAAGGCAGTTTTTGTGAGGGGAGGATATGGGGTTGTCGGCTCAGCTCAGAGTCAAATAGGACACCAAGGTTCAGCCTGAGACAGTGGCTCTGGAGGGGGATGGAATTGGTGGTGAGGGAATGGAGTTTGTGGTGGGGTCCAAAGACAATGGGTTCGGTCTTCCCAATGTTTAATTGGAAGAAATTGCCGTTCATCCAGGACTGGATGTCTGACAAGCAGTGTGACAAATCCGGGGCAGTGGAGGGGTTGAAAGAGGTGACTATGAGGTAGTCATCAGCATACATGTGAAACCTGATGTCATGTCTTTGGATGATGTTGCTGAGGGGCACGTAGCGAAATGGGAGGGGGGCAAGGATAGATCCTTGGGGAACCCCAGAGGAAATGGGATGGGATGAGAAGCCATTGCAGGAGATTCTGTGACTACGACTGGATAGGTTAGACTGGAACCAGGTGAGGGCAGTCCCATTCAGCTGGACAAGGGAAGTTGGAGGAGGAGGAGGAGGAGGAGGAGGAGGAGGATGATAGTGTGGTAAAACATGCCTAATGCTGCAGATAGGTCGAGAAGGATGAGGTGGAATATGATGTAATTTGTAACATGGATTTGGGCTGTTTCAGGAGTGGAAACCTGATTGAAGACGTTCAAAAATGGAGTTGTGGGAAAGATGGGCACGGATTTGGGAGGGACCGACATGTTCAAGGACTTTGGGGAGGTTAGAGATGGGGCGGTAGTTTGCAAGGTCATAGAGGTTGAGGGTTGTTTTTTTTGAGGACTGGGTGTGATGACCGCAGTTTTAAAGGGAGAGGGACTGTACCTGAGGATAGGGAACCATTTACAATGTCAACTAGCATGGGAGCCAGGAAGGGAAGTTGGGTGGCCGGCATTTTAATGGGAATATGTTCGAGAGTAGGAGGTGGGTGTCATGGACAAGATGAGCTCGGCAAGGGTATTAGGGGAGATAGGAGAGAAACTAGAGAAAGATACGAGTTTAGGGCTAAAGCAGGGCATAGCTTGGCTTGGTGGCAAGAAGGGAAGGATATGGTAGAGGCAGATGATTGGATGGTTTCAAGAAGTCCATGAGTTCCTCGCACTTGTTGGAGGGGGCAGGGAAGAGGTGTTTAAGTTTGGTAATGGAGAAGAGAAGCCTGGGGTTATCTTTGCATTCCAGGATGATCCTGGAGTAGTGAGCTGTTTTGGCAGAGGAGAGCAGGGTCTGATAGTGCTTGAAGTGGTCCAGACAGATTTGGCAACGAATGGCTAAGCCAGTTGTGCTCCATAAACGTTCAAATCTGTGTCCCTTGGACCTAAGGGAGTGAACATGGGGGCCTTACCAGGGTGGGAGAGTGTCAGGGTTTTACTGGCGACAAGGGCAATAAAGGTGGAGGTGATTGAGCAGATCAATAACTGCAGGAGTATTGCAGCGAAAGGAGGGCCAAAGACTAAACACTTGAGAGTTTGAAGCTACCACAGTAAATGACTTGGGGGAGAGTTTTTTTCCGGGGCGGATTCAGAAGGAAGTGGTGATGTGAGTTGTGAGGGATACAAGGAAGTGGTCAGAGATGGACTTGTCTGTGATTGAGATGCTGGAAATAGAGAGGCCACGTGAGATGGCAAGGTCGAGGCAGTGACTTTGAATACAGACCAAAGAGTGTTTATGGGTGGAGTGGTTAACGATGACAGTGAACTCAGGAGAGAGGCCAAGGTGAGTTGAGATGGAGGTTGAAATCACCGAGAGGGTGTATTTGGTAAGCTAATATCACTAAAAATAGATCTCGGGCACATATATAGAATTATTTGGATAATAAGGCCAATTGTGACCATTTTAAACACCATTTTCAAGACCACCGATTTGTGATATGGGAAAATCCTGGAAATTTCCATAATCCCATGTAATAAAATTGGAATTTACTTAATCGGTTACTGTAAGCCAGTGGCCGTAATTACAAACTGACTTGACTGCAGAATACAGCCACCAAAACACAGCGTATAAATCCTATGCATTAAAAATCTGAATTTGACTGATGCGATCACTAAAACAATGGCCTTGACTCAATTCTATATCCAAACTTACGTGCGTGTGTGTGTGTGTGCGTGTGTGTGTGTCTTAGCTAAACCCAACAAGCCTTACCAGATGCCAAGCTATCGCCCTGCTCTTCATGAAAGAAGTTAGTACATCTATGCCCTCAACCTGTATCTGTTGGCAACTTCATCCCACTTTGATTTCGTCAGTCCTACAAAAGCAAACTCCTGATGATGCCAGTCTTGATGAAAGGTCCTACATGAAATGTTAACCTATCTTTCCCTTTCAGATCTGGAGGACCTGTTCTATTCCTTGCATTTTCTGTGTTTATTTTGGATTTCCAGAATTCACATTCCTCTAATCTTTCCTGAAATTAAAAGGCAGATCGACCCATCACCTGCTCATTCCATAATTTATACCAATATGCTCAGCTATTGGATAAGATTCCCTCCATTAGTGTGCTATCTTAAAACCAGCCCTCACAGGTCCTTTCTCAGTTATTTCTGCATCTGAAGAAGCCAGTAAAAAATAAACTAGCTCCTTGGCTTTATTAATTGTTATCTAAATGGGTATAAACACATATTTTGCAAAATAATTTGCCACCATTGCAAATGATACCTAAGAATATATATCTCTAAATGGGAATACTGAGCGTTCGCCAAAGGAAATTATTTGTCTGATTCTAATATGCTGTTCCATATAAAATTTAGTTGACAGGCAAGGGAATTGTTGGTAATTGAGCACTGATTGGATGAATGGCTCTGTAAGTGTACTTTAGCAGATTTCAAGACATCAGATTTGTAATACCCGCTGATGTTGGCCTCTAACTTGTATGGCCTAATCCATAAGCCAGTTGTCTCAAATTGTTGAACTTGAATCAAACAGTAACACCAACAGGCAATTAATCATTGTCCTTAATTGAAAACAATAATCTCACTGCTTTGTTTGTATCTCTTAGCAATGGTTTAAGCAGCGCTATGCAAAGTGGAGACAATCAGAAGGTTTTCCTCCAGAATGTGGATCTGTGAAAGACTAATGACTGGTAAACACTGCCAAAAGCATCGCCATGGCGTCGATCCTCACTGCTGCAGGCTACTCTCACTACGCAGGCTACATTCAACTTGAATGTCTCCTAGTCTAGGGTGTGAGCTTTATTTGTGTGAATTCAAAGTATGTTTTGATTTCTTCTTTTGCATAGTTTATTGAGTCTCATTGTTCTGGGAGTGCCTATTTACATTAATTATAATATATGCTAATTTCACAGTTTGTTAATGTGATTGTTTGAGTTTCATTGGGTTTAAGTGCAATTATTAAATAATCATTTATCTGCGAGACATTAAATAATATATATAATTTGAAATTTAAGACAAGTTCTGTAAGCCTTTCATTCTCTTAAATAAACAAACTTACTGTTTTCATTTACCAAGTCTACTTTGTCCAGTGACACAAAGACTATTGTGGGCCTGTATCAGCCTCTTGCATCAGCGTGTTCTCCTTCTGCAAGGGTAATGGGATTGATGAGGGGGGATTTCTTGTAAGGGCCTCCAGGAAGGAGTTCATGAAACTTACTACTTTTATAGTTCCAAGTGAAGGACTTGCATCACAGGCTGCGAGGGTGAGTGCTTAACCTATATATTTGCGCTGGAAGGGTTTGGTTATATCAGGGTATGTATGTTATTAGGACAGGGATGTATGGTCTTACTGTTAGCGTTGAGAGTTGTTAGTTTGTATATCTCGGGCATCCAGGGAGATCCAACAGGCAGGAAAGTAGATCTGAGGGGAGCTTAATGCTGGTGAATGGCTTTGTTGTGTCCCAGAATGGTTGGATTTGGGAGTAGGACCAGAAAGTGTGTAGGAGTTTGTCACATCTTCTCCAGCATTCATTAGAGGGGTGGAGGAAGTCAAATCTGTGGAGCATAAGTAGGGTGTAGTATGTTCAATATATGAGCTTGAGCTGACTTGTATTGTGCTTGCTTGGCTCAGTTAGTACCTCTGCCTGTTCAAATGGATCCCACGGCACTTTTTCAAGGAAGATTGTGAGTTTCTCCTGCTGTCCTGGCCCAATCATCTTTGGTTTTTGTGGGACCTTGCTGTGTGCGAATTGGCTGCTGTGTTTGCCTACCTAACATCAATGAGACCAGGCTAGGCAGTTCTCCACAGGGGGGAAAAAAGTGAATTAGAAGTCAAGCTCCACCATTTAACTCTCAATTATTACCTCAAGAGTGGTACAGATGGAATCAAATGATGCCCAGAGTGAGCTAGTTGGCCGAATGTTACTGGAGCTCTGAAGAATTGCCAAAATAATTCTTTGTGAATTACTCTGTGCTGTTCCCTGCTATGAAATGACTAAAGGTTCCTTTTGTGCTGGTCTCTAAGCTAATGCTTGCAAGTGAAAGGGAGCATGACTGTGATGGCAATGGCAGGTGTGGGCGAAGATGGGGCCCAGGCGCTCTTCCTCCTCCATTGCCTCTTGTGGTTCTAGAACACCCAAGAAATGACAATGGTGGGGTGGGGGGGGTGGGGGGGGTGGGGGGGGTGCGGGGGGTGCTGGGGGGATTAGAATGTGCTGGCAACACAGATTCTTATGTACTTGATTGCAGTTGAGGTCTTATCTGGAAACTATCAGAATGGCTGCTTTGGGTGTGTGGCAGTGCTTGAACCAAATGGAAATCTTCAGAAAAATGTAACAAGCCTTCAGCTGGCACAAGCCCTCCTACTGCTACAGACCTCCCCTTCAGAATTTCAAAGCCTCTTCTGCATTGAGGTCAGAGGTCTAAGGAAAGTTTGTCCCTCTTCCTTTCAATGTGACTGTCTTTTTCTGAAAGGGGAATACGCAATGTGAAAAGCATGGCATCTACAGAGACAGCATCATTACAGTACTAGGCATGCTGATTAATGGATGGAGGAAATAATTATACTGGTCAGCCTTTTGCAATCCAATCCAAACTTCTACCTGAAAGCCTGCAGACCAAATACTGATGCAATGGCACAAATTTCAGGATTTGGGCTTCCAAGGTATTTGGGGAAGCAGTGCTGAGATTTAGAACTTAGAGCAGGAGAAATTTCCTCACAGACTTATGAGGCTGTGAAATTCACTTTCAGGGTTAGTGATTGAGGCAGAAACTATGTCAATGTTCAAGATTAAATTGGATAGGTGGATTAAGGAAGAGGGGTTGAAGGGATATGGGAACAGGGTCGGTAAATGTGATCAGACGTATTTGCTCGCATGGAGAGTAAATGTTAACATGGACTGGTTGGGCGAATGGCCTGTTTCTCTGTTGCTTCTATGTATTTCTATGACTCTTTCTTTTTATGAGGAATGAAGTGTGCAGATGCTTTGAAGCAGGTGCATGTGATTACTCTTACCATGGCTATCCGAGTGGCATTGAGTTGTGTGTGTGATGACGGAGGTGGAATTAACAGTCGTTGCTACCTCCTTCCATTGTGTTGTCACCATTGCTTGGGAAGGCCTCTTCTCCCTTCTCCCAAATAAGCTCCCCCTCCTCCTGCTCCCCCTTGCTAAAGTTAACAATGCCAAAACTTACTTTCAGTCTAGCAGCCAGTGGCACAATTTTAGTCGTCTTCATGAAATTGCCCTTTTAGAACAGCTGAAGGACTTTAAATACAGCAGGATTACAGTATAATACAACAATATTATAGCGCACCAATATTGAAGTAAAATAAAGTATTTCAGTAATATACAGTATGCAGCCATGGTGTTACAGTATAATGCAGTAACATTACTGTATAACCACATAGTATTAAAGTATAATTCAGCAGCATTACACTACAATGCAGTAGTATTACAGCATACAGTACTATTACGGTAAACAGCCGCATTTTTGATTTGTTAGTCATGGCAGTTCTACTGTTCCACTGGTGAGAGTCAGTGGAATCGCTCAGAGCTAGGACCCAGATAGGCCAGGCCAGGTACCAACCTTAGTTGGGGCGTTCCCAGTCAGCCTTGTGGAGCCTCTATCCGTCCCATACAAGACCTTCCATGTCAGAAAGGGTGGTACTGGGGGCGGTCGATTTTCTTACAGTGGGAATTCCCGCTTCCCTGGCCCATAAGGGACTTCTCCGATGCAAGACTTGAGACCGCTACAGCCAATGAGTTGAGACGTACCAGCCTCCAGAAAGGCAGAGGTGGGATCAACCTGCGGGGGTTGGGTCAGACATGGGATCACGCCCTCCCCCCACACACAGATGGTGGCCCAGCAGCACAGTTTCCAGCAGCATGGGGCAAATGGGCACCCAGAATGCACCCATGGTGAAACAAGCACCTGGAAGCCTGATTTGGTTGTGGTGCCACAAACTCTGGTGTAACTGCTGGGATCAAAGCCCATGCATTTTCATTTCCAAAGGAGAGGTAATTACATCGAAACCCTCTCTTAATGTTTGCACTCCAGCCATGTTTAGAGAACATGTCGTACAATTTGCCACCAATGATGCAAAACCTATTTGGAGGGTCTAAAATGTCAAAAAGCTATATAATCAGTTTCCTGAAGGAAGATCAGCTACTTCCTTACTCAGGAGGCACTTTCAATGAATGTGAAATATCTATGTGTGTCTAATTCTGGGCACCGCACTTTAGGAAGGATGTGAAGGCCTTAGAGAGGGCTGCAGAAAAGATTTACTAAAATGGTGCCAGGGATGAGGGGACTTCAGTTACGTGGATAGACTGGAGAAGCTGGGGTCGCTTTCCTTAGAGCAGAGAAGGTTGCGAGGAGATTTGAAAGAGGTATTCAAAATCATATGGGGTCTAGATAGAGTAGGTAGAGAGAAACTCTTCCCATTGGCAGAAGGGTCGAGAACCAGAGAACACAGATTTAAGATGATTGGCAAAAGAACCAAAGGCGACGTGAGGAAAAACCTTTCTATGCAGCAAATAGTTATGATCTGGAATGCACTGCCTGAAAGGGTGGTGGAGGCAGAGTCAATCGTGGCTTTCAAAAGGGAATTGGATAAATACTTGAAAGGGAAAAAATTTGCACTGTTACGGGGAAAGAGCGGGGGAATGGGACTAACTGGGTTGCTCTTACAAAGAGCTGGCACAGGCTCGATGGGCCGAATGGCCTCCTGCGCTATAATGATTCTATCATTCAGCTAAATTATTTCCAAGGGTTCAGTTGATTTAGCTGCGAGTGATCTGTTAAACTAACAAATGGTAAAATGATAGTATAACACTGGGTTGGATGAATATTCAATAAAATTATTTTGTGGGCAATTAAATAAATTTCAAATTTGTAAAAATTTTGTCCAGTACTTGGAGATTAAGGGCTGGATTCTCCTCCACAATCCTACCAAAAATGGGGCAGGGTGGCAGCAGAAAATGAGGCAAAATCTGACATCTCACTGCCCTGACCTGGATTTCCCTCCCTTCTCCTCCCCACCACCCCCCCCCACCCCTTTGCTGGCTGCTCCCCCTTCCCCATCTGCTGCATGCAAATGTTGGGGGTCACACGAGGGCTGGGTCGATGATGGATTTTCTTGGGGTCCGCCCCAGTTATTGCCCACAATCGTCGGGCTGCCATGTGGGAAGTGGCGGTAGGCTCGGAAAAGCAAAGGCTTCCTCTCCCTCAAATCTGCCCCCCCACCCCCGGCTTACCTTTGTGGTGTAGGCCTCGCTCTGTCAAGGATGCTGATTTCCCACTCATCAGAGTTCATCTGCCCCATTAAATCCTGCAGCAGCAGGATTTTGTGAGTGGGCTCCCTCTTGGGGAATCCCACTGACAGCCTGCCATTTGTTTTAGGGTTAGGGCAGTGTCTGAGGGATGGATGGAAGTCCTGCCCCACCCGAACTACACCCTTAAGAGGAAATCTGGTCCTAAAATTTTTAAGTTAGTGGATGAAAATAATTATCAGAGCAGAGCATCGCGGGAGAACCTTTTTTTAAAAAGAGCGTGGGTGAATGCAAGTGGTGACATTGGAGCATGGTGGGAACACCCAGTAAAAACATTTTAAAAAGAGCGTCCTGGAAACCGAGCAGTGATATCGCAGATGAAGAATCTGAAAAGTGACGTCCTAGCTAATGCAGAGGAAGGAGTGGCGGAGCCGAGGAATAAAAGCTAAGTGTTCAATTATTTATTCACGTTTTAATATTTAACTATAGAGTAGATTAAGGCAGCTGCTCAACTTAAAACGATAATATAAGTGGCAAGGATGAAAACCAAACTATCAGCTTCAGTCAATAGATGTAATAGGCTAATTATACTAAACTGAGCGGTAGAAGTAACTAATGGAAATCAAGTTAAATCCATCTGATAATCATAATGTTGTATTATAGGCAAATCAGCATTTGAGATTAATAAATAACTTTTGTAAAATAAAATAATGTAGAATATATAACGGCAGCACAGGCAGGGTGTCGGGACTGCAGAATGTGGGCATTTGTGGACAGTGAGACTGTCCTGGATGATCACACCATTGGGAAATGTCTGTCTTGAGTTACTCCGGCTCAGAGTCGTTGAGCTGGAATGTGAGTTAGAGACACTCCAATATATAAGTGGCGGGGAGAAATATCTGGATTGTTTACTGCAGAACACAGTCACGCCACATAGAGAGATACAGGTATAGGAAGAGATTTAAAAAAAAATCATTCTAGGGATATGGGCATTGCTAGCAAGGCGAACATTTGTTGCCTTTGAGAAGGTGGTGGTGAGCTGCCTTCTTGATCCCCCTGCAGTCCGTGTGGTGAAGGTATTCCCATAGTGCTGTTAAGTAGGGGGTTCCAGGATTTTGACCCAGCGACAATGAAGGAACGGTGATATATGTCCAAGTCGAGATGGTGTGTGACTTCGAGGGGAACTTGGATGTGATGGCGTTCCCATGCACCTGTTGCCTGTCCACAAACGCCCACATTCTGCAGTCCCGACACCCTTTCTAGGTGGTGAAGGTCATGGGTTTGGGAGGTGCTTTGTTAATTTTATCTGATGTTTTTCACTATCTCTGTATCATCACAATGTTATCATGTTTTTATGGCGTACATTGTTCTGTAAAAGAAGAAAAAAAGAGAACTTAAATAAAATTTGTTCACATACTCATGTCTCCATGTTTCTGTTTAGCTGATTATTTCACGTTTTCAGCATGTACAGGAATATATTTAATATACATCCTTGGTAGCTACAGGAATACAATCAATGATATACACAGGATACGAGCAATGATGTACACTCGCGGCATAAACAGCAATACAAGCAATGATATACACTCTTAGTATATACGGATAGGTCTGACCATAAACTGTAATTCCTACTTTCTCTGGGTAATCCTCCTCTTGGACATCCGCCAGGCAGAAACGCAGGGGAATGACATGCTTGGACATCATTCCTGAGTCATCACAATAGAATTTAAATGTACTGTACCATTACAGGTGGGAGTTTCCCAGGGATACCCAGGTAATGTGCATCAGCAACAACAACTTGCATTTATATAGAGATTTTAACAAGGCACTTCACAGGAGCGTTATCAGACAAAATTTGACACCGAGCCACATAAGGAGATATTAGGACAGATGCTTGGTCAAAGAGGTAGGTTTTAAGGAGCATCTTCAAGGAGGAGAGAGAGAGGTAGAAAGGCAGAGAGGTTTCCGGAGTGATGTCCAGAACTTTAGGGCCTAGACAGCTGAAGGCATAGCCGCCAATGATGAGGCGAAGGAAATCGGGGATGCACAAGAAACCAGAATTTGAGAAATGTAGAGTTATCAGAGGGTTGTAGGGATGGAGGTGGTTTGAGAGAGGGAGGAGCGAGGCCATGGAGGAATTTGAACACAAGGATGTGAATTTAAAATTCGAGGTGTTACTGGACCGGGAGCTAATGTAGGTCAGCGAGCATAGGGGTGATGGGTGAACAGAACGGTGCGAGTTAAGATACGGGCAGCAGAGTTTTGGATGAGCTGAAGTTTAGGGAGGGTGGAAGATGAGAGGCCAGCCAGAAGAGCATAGGAATAGTCGAGTCTAGAGGTAACAAAAGCATAGATGAGGGTTTCAGCAGCATATGGACTGAGGCAAGGCTGGAGACAAGTGAAATTATGAAGGTGGAGGTCTTGGTGATGGAGTGGATATAGATTGCCAGATGAGGACAGATCCTTGGGGGACTCCAGAGGTAATGATGTGGGAGGGGGAAGAGAAGCCATTGCATGAGATTCTCTGGCTACGACTGGATAGATGAGAATGGAACCAGGCGAGGGCAGTTCCATTCAGCTGGACAATGGAGAGGCTTTGGAGAAAGACAGTGTGGTCAGCCATGTCAAAGTCTGCAGACAGTTTGAGAAGGATGTGTAGGGATTGTACACCATGGTCACGGTCACATAGGATATAATGTGTGACTTTGATAAGGGCCGCTTCCATGCCGTAGCAGGGGCGGAAACATGATTGGAGAAGTTCAAACGTGGAGTTATGGCACAAGCACAATATAGGGCATAATAAAGGGTACGGTGGTGTAGTGGTTATGTTACTGGATTAATAATCTAGAACACAGGAATTCAAATCCCACCATGCCAGTTTGAGAATTTTGAATTCAGTTTTAAAAACTTGAAAATAAAAAGCTGGTATCAGTAATAGTGACCATGAAGCTGTCGGATTGACATAAAAACCCAAAACGTTCACCAGTATCCTTTGGGAAAGAAAGCTTGCTGTCCTTACACAGTCTGGCCTTTATGTGACTCCAGTCCCACACCAGTGTGACTGACTCTTAACTGCCCTCTGAAGTGGGCTGGCAAGCCACTCAGTTGTATCAAACTGCTACAAAGAATCAGAATTGCTGGAGTACCTTCAACCCACGGTCTACAGTGGCTCAAGAAGATGGCCCACCACAACCTTCTCAGGGCAACTGGGGATATGCAATAAATGCCGGCCTTGCCAGTGGTCCCCACATCCAGAGAATGAATTTTTTAAAAGACCAAACGCAATAATTCTCTACTCCAATTTCTCCTGTATAATGCCCCATGGCTAGGTGCCAATGGGATGGCAGGCAGAGGAAAATTGCCACCCCTCCATACTATACAAGTATTGCCGAGATTATCCCACTGAACATACACCAACAATAAAATTAATGGGAGTGATTTTCGTCCCTGTTTTCAGGAGGGGATTTTTAAAAATTCATTCATGGGATGTGGTGTCGCTGGCAAGGCCAGAATTTATTGCCCATCCCTAATTTCCCTTGAGAAGGTTGTGGTGAGCCTCCTTCTTGAATCGCTGCAGTCAATGTGGTGAAGGTTCTCCCACAGTGCTGTTAGGAAGGGAGTTCCAGAATTTTGACCCAGCGACGATGAAGGAACAGCGATATATTTCCAAGTCAGGATGGTGTGTGACTTGGAGGGGAATGTGCAGGTGGTGTTGTTCCCATGTGCCTGCTGCCCTTGTCCTTCTAGGTGGTAGAGGTCGCGGGTTTGGGAGGTGCTGTCGGAGAAGCCTTGGCGAGTTGCTGCAGTGCATCCTGTAGATGGTACACACTGCAGCCATGGTGCGCCGGTGGTGAAGGGAGTGAATATTTAGGGTGGTGGGTGGGGTGCCAATCAAGCGGGCTGCTTTGTCCTGGATGGTTTTGAGCTTCTTGAGTGCTGTTGGAGCTGCACTCATCCAGGCAAGTGGAGAGTATTCCATCACACTCCTGACTTGTGCCTTGTAGATAGTGGAAAGGCTTTGGGGAGTTAGGAGGTGAGTCACTCGCCGCAGAATACTCAGCCTCTGACCTGCTCTTATAGCAACAGTATTTATGTGGCTGGTCCAGTTAAGATTCGGGTCAACGGTGACCCCCAGGATGTTGATGGTGGGGGATTTGGCAATGGTAATGCCGTTGAATGTCAAGGAGAGGTTGTTAGACTCCCTCTTGTTGGAGATGGTCATTGCCTGGCACTTGTCTGGTGCGAACATTACTTGCCACTTATCAGCCCAAGCCTGGAAGTTGTCCAGGTCTTGCTGCATGTGGGCACGGACTGCTTCATTATCTGAGAGGTTGCGAATGGAACTGAACACTGTGCAATCATCAGCGAACATCCCCATTTCTGACCTTATGATGGAGGGAAGGTCATTGATGAAGCAGCTGAAGACGGTTGGACCTAGGAGACTGCCTTGAGGAACTCCTGCAGCAATGTCCTGGGGCTGAGATGATTGGCCTCCAACAACCACTACCATCTTCCTTTGTGCTAGGTATGACTCCAGCCACTGGAGAGTTTTCCCCCCCGATTCCCATTGACTTCAATTTTACTAGGGTGCCACACTCGGTCAAATGATGCCTTGATGTCAAGGGTAGTCACTCTCACCTCAACTCCATGGGGCGGTAACACTCCAAAAATTGCGAGGCTGAACTTATCGCTCCCAATCCACCCACTGGCATTTTTGTTGGGGCCTTCACGTGGGCGGCCGGGGCCCTTATAATGATGCAGTCGCCAGTTGTAGGGCTCCAACGTAATTCTGAGGTACCAATGGGAGGACTGTGCAATGCACACCATCCAGCTATTGGTTCTAGTTGATGAACTGTCTAACCAGCGGTCTTTAAAGGGACCACTGCCGGCCGCTCTGGAAGTAGGTAAAAGTCATCAGTTTTTTTTGGGGCCAGCCTGTAGACCCTCTCCCCTTTAGGCAATTGCCTTCCACCCCTTTTAAAAATGAACTTTTGGCTTGGCTCCTGATTTGCCGTGCCCCCCGCCCCCATCCCACCCCTCCCACCACCTGACCAGTGAGCTGCATGTGACAGTGGACTGACAGCCTGCCAGCATTATGCAGATAAAGCCCAGCCGTCAAAAAGGCTTGAGCCTCTTGCCACGGACATCGGGCAGGCGGCATGATCGCAGCATCTGCTGCCCGCCCGAAATCAGCCCACGGCGCAAATCAGCCCCTACATGTTTTAAATCTGTGGGTCACTTGGCCAAATGGATAATTAACACAACCACAGCATGATGGATTTGTGATCTCCGTAATAACTGTAACAATCAGTAAAATGAAACCCAATTATGAATCTTATATGATATCATGGCTTGGCGAATCATATGATACCCTTGAATGTGTTACTATCTTGCAACACATTGTAGATGGTGTGATAGCCTCTGTTTGGGTACTTGATATCCCACTGTACACAGTAGAAACACTGCCCTTCGTAATATCACAACTAACTATACTGACCTTACAACTTCCTCATGTCATCATAAAGCAGCTTCAACTCACATGATGACATGAGCTTGTCACACGACTTCGCAATGCAATCCATAGCAACACAGAGGCCTTTTCATACAAATGAGTGAAAGCCGAGGAAGAGGAAATACAAACTGAGTCCCATTAGGGGACAGAAGACTTTTAAAATAAAAATGGACGCGTTCAGTGACAACGCCGTGGTCCATGGAGATTCCCAATATTGACAACGTGGCCCAAACCACGCATGTGCAGTGAAGATGACGTACGCGCGATCCGACATTGGCAATAGTCACTCCGAATATAAAAAGGCACCTGAGCAATCAGACTGTGGGAGTGAGGTGGTACCAGCTGTGAGCCAGCAGGTGGCGCACCAGGACTTAAAAGTGTCCCAATCAGAGGAATGTAATTCTATTGATAAAATTAAATGGGGCAGAATTCGCCCCCGAAATAACGGTGAGCTCCGCAGCGCTCTCCGTTGCTCATGGCGAAATGGAGGAGCAAGTTCCCGCGTTCGCACATGCGCAGTGAAATGTGGAAATTCGGAACTTGCTCCTGGTGGTTCACCGGAGATATGACAGCTTCGAATTAAAGTGACATCGCACGCTGCAATCAGAGAAACCATTGAAAAAGTACAAACTTGCTTATCTACCCAGCTGGAAAGTAACTAATTGTGCCACCAAACAGGTACGCTTAAAAATACAGGTCTAAATTAAGTTTTAACATCGCGGTAAGCCTTAATGACTGCCAAACAACTAAAAATTAACTTTTAAAAATGTGGAGTCTCATTATTCCTTATTTTAATAGCTTTTGGTCAATACAATTTTTTTTTTTAATTAAAAAAATTATTTTTTTTTTACTTTTCCCTTCTTTCTCTTTCATTTAATTCAATTATTTCTTTGGCTTTTTATATAAAAAAATAGAATTTTTATTTACAATTACATACAGAATACTAACTTTCAATGAATGAATTCTGTTTACCTGTTTGAGCAATGCAGGCTGAACCTGTGGGCGTGACTTCTCTTCCTGACAGACTTTGTGGGCGTGTCTTTTCCTCAAAGAATTTTCCAGCCTCGGCAACTCGCTGCTCAGAGGCTGGGTTGATAGCGCACAATTTTTTTCAAGTTCAAATTCAAGCAATTCGACGCCACAGAGCCCGCAGTAAATAATTTCATTAATTTATTTTGCAGGAGCTGCAGTGAGTGTTGCCTCATTGCTCCGAGCGATTTCTGGCCCATTGTTTTCCGTCGTTTATAAAACACAACTCTTCAGAAACTTGGCAGTTAAAGTTATTTCCGACTTTGGTTGTTATGAGTTATTTTGTTTTTTTGAGAAGAGCCAGTTAACAAAACTAGTGGTTTTCTTTATTTCAGATACAAGTCCATCCTAAAAAGTTTTAAGTTGGAAAAATTAAAATACACATTGTAAAAGGGATAAATGCAGTCACGTGGATGAATACGTAACTTTGTAATGTTAATATTTAATGAAGAAAAATTGTACCAATTTTTCCTTCAACTGTCCTCAGCTCCAAATCTGTGAGCACAAATCAGTCTGAGCCTTGCTGTTCTAACCTTTCCTTCCAGCCTTGCCCTGCCTTTCAGATAGTTACCCATCTTTCTCCTCCAATGCCTACTCCCTTATTGGTGTGACTACCCTCTCAAACTCTCGCTCCAGGGACTTCTCTCCCTCCCTGATGTGTCAACTTGTCTCCATCTCTATCTCAAGTTCTGATACTTTGAGCACGAGCAATGCGATGTTTGCTTGAGTCAAAACTTGGTGCTTGAAACTCCCAAATGTAGGAATAACATCACTAAACCTAAACATGGCAGCACAAGGAGCAGTTTTTTTCATATAACTTACATATAATGTAAACTAATCTACTTAGCACCTCCTTCCCCCTCTGCACCCAATTCCCACTCTCCAAATTCTTGACTTCAAAGTTCTTACTCTCACTTACCAGCTCACTGATGTGCTTTCAGCTCAACCCAAAGCTCTGAACTACCTCTCTATAAACCTATTCAAACTGGTCAATCAGCCGCAACTACTCAATATGACTTACTGAGTTCACTGCCATCAGACTTGCAGTTCCACAAGTTAAAATCTAAGCTTAAATTTCAGCTCACTAAAAAGCTGATGTTCTGTTTTTATTACATGATTCTGATACATGAATTCAAAAGGTTAAAATGTGAATAAAGTTTAGCAGAAGTTTAATCTCAATGAAAATTACATCTTTGTGGCAGACATATTTTGCAAAAGAACATTTCAAAAGACAGTTTATGCTCCATTCATTAATGTTGAGAAATGAATTATTAAAGCCAGTTTCACTACAACTCGGTCTCCCCACTTATAGTCCACGTCATCTTTCTCACTACCATTATTGAACAGCACAAATTATACCCAGCATCCAAGCATGTTGGATGTGTTGTGTTGTGACATTTCTATTCAGATAAAGCATTTGTACCAAACTGACAATCCTTAATGCTCCGAAAGCACAGTGGATACCAGTTCAACACAGAGACAAAATGAAGCGAACTTTCAGATTAATATACATATCATCCATGATCTAATAGAATGGCTCAAAGGGCTGAATGGCCAATTCCTGTTTCTATCTACCTGCTAAAATATCAGAGGGGAGTGGCTTAAAGATTCGTACTGCGTTCCAGTGTAATTTCAAGGCCTCATTGTTTCAAAGGAAATATCTGACCACATGTGGTTAGACCACACCTGGAGTACTGTGCATTGTTCTGGTCTCCATATTATAGAATGGATATAGAGGCATTAGAAAGGGTGCAAAAAAGATTCACAAGTATGATACCAGAACTGAGAGGATATCTTTATCAGGAAAGGCTGAACAGGCTGGGGCTCTTTTCTCTAGAAAAGAGAAGGCTGAGGGGGTGACCTGTTAGAGGTCTTTAAGATAATGAAAGGGTTTGATAGGGTAGACGTAGAGAAAATGTTTCCACTTGTGGGGGAGTCCAAAACTAGAGGTCATAAATATAAAATAGTCGGTAATAAATCCAATAGGGAATTCAGGAGAAACTTCTTTACCCAAAGAGAGGTAAGAATGTGGAACGTGCTACCACAAGGAATAGTTGAGGCAAATAGCATAGATGCATTTAAGGGGAAGCTAGATAAGCACATGAGGGAGAAAGGAATAGAAGGGTATGCTGATAGGGTTAGATAAAGTAGGGAGGAAGGCGGTTCGTGTGGAGCATAAATGCCAGCATAGACCAGTTGGGCCGAACGGCCTGTTTCTGTGTTGTAATTTTCAATGTAACTCGATGTAACTTGATGCATTTGCTCCTTGTGGACAGGTTTTGAGCCTGTTACAGACTACAGGAAGGGGAATAAGGATGGGGGGGGGGGGGGGGGGTGGGGCGGGGGGGGGGGGGGGGTGGATTGAAGTGGCACTCTCGATGCTGCAATACCAAATTTCCATGTGATATTATGGGCAGCAACAGTTGACACTTCAACTGCAGCAGAACTTCATCACATCAGAGGAAGGTATTTTTGCGGACTGCCCCCAACCAGCAAGTCCAAAGTATTTACAGTATGATGGAAGGGGGTGGGGAGAATAAGAGGAAGTATCAAGACACCTCCTCATTACATTTAGGGATCATGAGTAAAATAAGCATTTTATGTATGTATTGAAAGAGTGTCTCGTATCCATCACCAACACTGCTTACTGCCACCTTAGCGCTATTGTCCGCCTCCACCCCAGCCTCACCCCCACTGCTGCTGAAACCCTTATCCACATTCTAGTTACCTTAAGAAAGGAAAATCGGACAGGGTGTGTAACGATCTGCTCCCGGCCATTCTCTGCTCGGATGTAAAAGTTAAAATGACCCCAACCTCTCCAATGCCGTCTTCACTGGCTGCCCGAGTTCCAACTCATCCAAAATTCTGCTGCCCACGTCTTTTAATGTTATTTTGTGTATGTTCTCTATTTGGTACAAACTCATAGATAAAAGGATACAGAAGAATCATGTCCAGATTTTAAAAGTCCTTCCATTTTTGAAGATACTGAGCATTACCCAATATGAGCCTAGAAATTGGATTGAGCAGTACCCGTTTTTGAGGCGAAAAATGGGCTTTCAAAGGTCCAATATGGCCTGCGGTGTGCACGCGCTCATTCCGCGCTGGGTGTGCGTCTCACGCCATAGTGGTTGGGGAACCCTGTAGTGAGCAAGGCCCATTGCTTATGCAGATCAAGGCCCTAACTTCTATTTCAGGCCCATTCCCTAATTGGTTGGTGTTACAAACTGGATAGCCCGGTGGTGAAGGATAGAATACTAGGGCCTGGTCTTCAGTTGCTTCCGAGCCTTTAATCACAGAGCTCCACATTACCCACACCACATCCTAGATAAGCTCTCCCATATATGAATACAAGGGAGCCCCAATTGATACCACCTGAACACAATTAACACTAATTGATATAAATCACATGGATACAATTAACATTTGGCTCCTGAGGGCAGCATGCCCCGTGCACCCTGCAAACTTTGAAGGGACCGCTGGAGGCTGCTACTAAATAGGTGAGTAAAAAATTTGAATTATTTGAATGTGGAGCCAGAAGGAGCAGGAGTGCTCCACATTAAAACTGTGGGCTGCAGCTGGCACCACTCGCTCCTCTTCCAATCATCTCCCCTTCTCTTACTGGACTCACAGTTGCTGTGAGACTGGTGTTGCTGCTAGCAATCTTCATCCGCTTCACAACTGGTGCACCGTGTCCCCAAGACACCGGTCGTGTCCTGATGATGCAAGACGGCCAATTCGCGTGGTCCTCTTGAGTCATCAGTTTAGGCGTGGTAGTTTGCGTTTGCCGCTGGGTTTTGTGTCCGAAATCGGGTGCAAACTAACTTCTAGACAATGGTTCCTATTGTCTTGTGATTGGACGTAATGACAGCTGCAGTTTTAAATACCTAGTTTAGGATATTACTACTGCTTATCCTGTGTCCGCTCTCCTTTGGTTTGATTCCTGCTGCTTAAATTCACCCATTAACTTAATAATAAATCAGTAAATACTTCTGCATGACATACTGCCATGCAAGTGAGTTAACAGGACAATTATAAATTAAAATAACACCGCTGTGCATTAGCAATGCAATCTGGTAAAGAAAAGTTACAGCTAGTTGTCTTGATTTATTTCAGGCCCATGTTTTTTTATTAGTGTAGAACTAATAAGCTAAACTCCCTGGTAATAGGAGATTAGACCTAAGAGCACATCTAATAAGAATGAAAAGAGCTTCTTAGATGTGCTTTGGGCACTATAATAAGAGGCACCAACAGATACAATAGTTTTTATAGTTCAGATAGACCTCCACTGCTGCACTAGGACTGGCTGTTCCTGTGTCACATGACATTTGATCAGGTTTCTCTGAGACAATCTAAATGCGCAACAGTTCACCTTCAACAGTATTAGGAAAATACTTTGCTGATGACAGTAGAATATGAGTAAAGCAGCCTCTGTGTTTGCACAAGCCCTACAATGAGCTAGATCTGGTGCCGATATTGTGAACCTGGTTTACAATATTTACTACGGTCACCTGAATTTATCAGTATCAGTGGTACTCAAACAGACAGAAGTCACCAAAATGAACAAGGAAGATGTGGAAACATTCCTGGACACTAATCCTGCATTGGCCAAGCAGTATTTTGAGAGAAAGCTTCGTCCAGAGACTATTGCTCAGGTCTTGCCGAGGACTGACCTTGCTGCCAATGTCACAACTTTCAAGGAAATGAGCCAGGTGGAAGAGAGCGAAATTCTCTTTGAACTTGTCCGAGATATGCAGGAGAGCATGAACATGGAAAGAGTGGTGTTCAAAATTTTACGAAGGATTTGCTTCCTGATCCATTCAGATCGAATGAGTCTGTTCATGTACCGGCAAAGGAATGGCATAGGAGAGCTGGCCACCAGGTTGTTCAATATCCACAAGGATGCTATCATGGAAGATTGTTTCGTTCATCCAGAACACGAGATTGTTTTTCCACTGGACGTGGGGATTGTAGGAAATGTTGCGCAGACTAAGAAAACTATAAATATCCAGGATGTCAGTGAGGTAGGTTTGAGAATTCGTAAACATGGTAAACAAGGTAAATATTTGAAAGAAACACCTCAGGTTCAGTTAATAATGATTCAAAAGTTTGCTTGCTTTAGGAGGTTTAATTTTATGCATCCTATTGGTTTTGCCCACCAAAGCCAGATGATTAATAGGATTATCCAGCTCATTGTGGGTGCTTGAATTAAGATTTAAATGACTTCACTAGTTGTGTATCTAAATTTGAGGATGTTGCATACCAAAAGAATGGAATATGCATGAGTTCATCAATTTATAGACTGAATTTTGTATATGTATTTGTACATAAATGGGAAGAGAAATGTTTAACATTGAAGCTGAGGCATCTTAAAAAGAGAATATTTTGAACTGACTTGCTTTAATTTTAATACAAATCTCACAGATAGTTCAACAACAATAACTTGCATTTATATAATGCCTTTAATATAGGAAAATATCTTCGGACAAAAAGTGACACCGAGCCAAGAAAGGAGCTAGTAGGACAGGGTGACTAAAAGCTTGGTCAAAGAAGTAGGTTCTAAGGAGCATCTAAGGAGGAGAGGTTGAGAGATTTAGGGAAGAAATTCTAGAGCTTAGGGTCTAGATGGCTGAAGGCCCAGTCACCAATGGTGAAGCGAAGGGAGTAGCAGATGCACATCTGGCCAGAGTTGGAGGAAAGCAGAGTTCTTGGTAGGTTGTAGGGCTGGAGGTGGTTAGAGAGAGAGGAAGGGGCGAGACCATGGAGGGATTTGAACACGAGGATGAAAAATTTAAAATCGAGGCATTGGTGGACCAAGAGCCAATGCAGGTCAGCGAGCACAGGGATGATGGACGAACGGGACTTGGTGCGTTTGAAAAATTAGTGTCACCTTATGCCAAAATAACCACCCTTGTAGTGCTTTTGCACATCACTCACTAGTTAATGAACTGCAGTTGCTCCAGAAATTTCTTTTTCCAGAGTTAGTCATGACCTGAATAATAATAGTGAACCATAGTTCACCATAAATGGCTAATTTCTTTTTCATTCACCAAACCCGTGGAAGCTGGATTTACTCAAACATCTGGTAACCAAATTGAAATGTGCAATGAAATGTGCAATTTGTGATGATATTTCAACTCTTGTTTTGAAAAATGTGCTTGGAGATGATGTAAATCCTCTTGATGTAATCCTGTGACCTGGTCATTATATCTAGGATTAACTTTTCAGGTTAAATCTTATTAATTCTATTCAACTTGGACAACTAAGGTCAGCTCCTCCAAAGCAGAAGACTGTTGAATGCAACTTGCACTGTACTGTTGTACTGTGTGAATACAAGTTTTACGGTTTCTTTCATCTTTTCCACTCTAGATATTTTTTGCCTTCCATACTCTCATAGATGAGTCCCAGCTCCCTATGTCCCAGAGAGTGTTTACACTTCCCATGATATCTCGGTAACAAACAAGGAACTCATTTTCAGATGATCTCAGTTCTATCTTGTCCCTGCAACGCATCCTCCTTGTCTTCAGAAGGTGGCAGAATAACACTACACTTGACCTCGTTTGAGGTTTTAACGCTGGGAATTTCCTCGGCATTCTCCTGGTTGGTTGCTTGGAAGATCAGCGAAAACCCCATTTTAGGCATCTTTCTGGGGTTTCCACTGTTCTTCTGCCAAAGTTACGGCAGCTGATTAAGAAGAACTCCCGAAAAATTCCTGACGTAACTGCCAAACATATTTATTAAACCGTAAAAGAACAAGCAAATAGTAGCAGAAACTTAAACATTTTTATAGTAGTTGTGTATATTTTTATAGTAGTTAAACGTAGCTACCTCCTTGCTGTGATAAACTGCAACCTCTATACTAAATTGATTTTTTTTACCTAGTGATACATCTTTGCTTTTTCATTAGCTGAGTTAATTATCTGCCATAACTAACTTTCTTTGAAGGTTTCAGATAAACTCAGGTCTCTTTAAAGGCATTAGTTGGACTCATTCATTTGAAAACAAATGAGTGATAAATAATTATAGATTTTTGAGGCTGACAAAATTTAAATAACTGTTGTTTGAATTCAAAAATGCTGCCAATCAAACACATAATTGAACAAATCACACAGAATGTTTGCATTTGAATAGAATGGTTTATTCTCTCCCATGGCCACATTTTTTTTTGCGACAAACTGACTATTGATCGCAACAGAATGAGCTGGAACATTCTTCTGGTGAGCAAAACTAGTTTTAACCCTTCTGTAGCATGACAAAACTAAAAAAATTGCTTCATTATTATCACAGTGATCACTTAGCCATTTCTATTTAAATGCAGTTTATGGGAAATGTATAAAATGGATATCATGTTACATAACATTTATTCCCAATGCGGGTGAGCTTAGAGTAATAAATAAGTAGACATGCCACTATAGATCTTACTTACACATATGAGGGTAGTTTTCACTTTCAGCAGGGGCGGAAAACGGGCTGCAGCGGATTGACGTCAGTGGAAAGGAGAATCGGGCCTGGGTGTATAATGGGCAACTGATCCACGACTGCCCCCCTCCCCTGGCTGAAAGTGAAAGTTTCCCCCTGTGGTGACAATTCAATGGAAAATATTCTGTGTACCCTAGTTGTCCTGTTAGGGCAAGTGCTTTGGAGAGGTGCCTCATCCTGCAACAGATAGGGTGAATTTCTAAAAGATGTTGCCAGGACTGGAGAATTTTAGCTATGATGACATATTGGATAGGCTGGGGATGTTTTTCTTGGAACAAAGGAGGCTGAGGGGTGATTTGATTGAGGTGTACAAAATTATGAGGGGCCTAGATAGAGTGGATAGGAAGGACCTATTTCCCTTAGCAGAGGGGTCAATAATCAGGGGGCATAGATTTAAAGTGATTGGTAGAAAGACTAGAGCGGAAATGAGGAAAAAACTTTTCACCCAAAGGGTGGTGGGGGTCTGGAACTCACTGCCTGAAAGGGTGGTAGAGGCAGAAACTCTCAACTCATTTAAAAAATACCTGGATGTGCACCTGAAGAGCTGTGACCTGCAGGGCTATGGACCAAATGCGGGAAAGTGGGATTAGGCTGGGTGGCTCGTTTCTCAGTGGACACGATGGGCCGAATGGCCTCCTTCTGTGGTGTAAATTTTCTATGATTCTATGATACTGTGTGTAGTGTGATTTTTTTTTTGCCCAAGTTCTGTAATTTAGTGTAAAAAGTCCCAAGAGCGGTGGAAATACCAGTTGCTAAATGTATCCGAGTAATGACTGAGTATTGTCAGTGACATGGTGTGCATGGATTTTTTTGTGTACAATCACACTAGCATGGCAGCTGTTTACATGTTCAACCTGTACAGCTGCATTACCTGTCTGAAGAGAACTGATGAATGTTGTGACATCAAAACAAACTTCAGTGTACTTGTAGTCAAATTCACATCTATTTGACTGTGATACAAATAAATCCATAGCAATGTCCCTAATTTATGTAAACTCTTTCTAGATCCCAAAGTTTCTCTTTCACTGTCAGCAATAGTATAGCCAGCAGGGATGAATATTGAATGTATTTAGGAGTTCAGTTCCTGATTCTGAGGGTCCAAAAGATGAATCTTTTGCATCCAAACATGAAAATTGAATATTGAAACCATACTGGCAAATGGGAAAGTGGCATCCCCTGAGACACAAATCTACCTACCACTAATTCACCACACACTCAGCACAAGGTCCCATTATTCCCATAAATATAGTCACATCATAGCAGTTAGGCCATGAATCATCCTTGTTGCCCTTCTTTGCACCTTCTCTAGAGCCAAAAATGTCCTTCTTCAGGTGGGGGGACCAAATGGTGCACGATACTCCAGGCATGGTCTTACCAAAGTCTTACATGACCCCATTACTGTGTCCCTTGTTTTACAGTGAACGGTCTGGGCAGTATGACTCAGGACTGCATTCACTTTGCCACAGCCACCTGACAGTGCTCTTGAACCTTTAGGAAGTGGCCCATGCTGATTCCCAAGGCTCTCTTCCTTCCTGTCACCTTTAACCTATGCCCACCCATGTTATACTCTATCCCGAATTCTGCGTACCTATGTGCATAACTGCAAGTGGAATGCGGGTGATCTCATAAAGAAAAGATAATTTTGCACGAGTGTAAATATTGACACTTTTTTTCCAGGAAAATAGCAACTTAAACTTAGACATGTTTGTCTCCAAACTAGGCCATAATTCTTTACACAGATCCTTTAATGCTTCTTAAAATGTCTTAAACTGACACCTCCTGCTTGCTTAGCTTTGGCCTGCAGAATCCTAATGACCTAATCTGAACCATGCGTTTGCCTGTATCATACAGAATAAATTCATAATGTACAGGTATTAGTACTGACTTCTGTATCGTTAAGCTATTTTTCCTCATTTTAAACCAGATGTTCTAAACCTTCTGCCAAATCATGCTCAACGTATGTGTTGGTTTCTACAATTCCTCCTTTACTGTAGGCCTCCATGCTAACCATCCCATGATGATCTTTACCTATGCCAAACTGTTAACTTATTATATTATACACTATCCATCTTCTCATAGTTAAACAGATACAAAGTACCTGACTAACTCTTCTGCCACGTCCTTGTCGTCATCTATAAATCTGTCCAATTCACCCGACAACAGTCCTATTGTTCTCTAGTTAACATGAGTAAAAATGTGTTCCCATTACTCTAGCTATGTTCAGCTATCATTCTTTCTAAATTCACTTTAGATTGTCTAATATTTATTTTTAATTGCTCTAGCTGCTTTGTATACTTTTCCCTGTCCGATAAACTATTGCTTCTTTTATAAGCCCTGAGTGCCAGTCTAAAGAAATCCTCAGTGTTTCCTCCACATTAGCAGTGAAAAGTTGTACACCTACCTTGCTCAGGTGAATCCCATCAATAATGAAGAGACCCATTCTTCCAACGAGCTGGTTTCCAGCCAGCAACAAATGGTATTTTCTTTTTCTTTGCCCAGCTTTGTAACCACAGGTTGAAATCCATGATTCTACTGTTCCAATCAGCAGCCCTTTTCATGGTTGGTAGGAACTCTGAAACAATAACCTGGACACCATGCTGTCGAAAGTTAGGCAACACGTTTTTAAAATTTGTTTTTGAAATGTGGGTGACTCTGGCCAAGTTGCTTTTGTTGCCTATCCCTAGGTGCCCTGACCAGGAGGTAGTGGGCCCTCTCCCTGAACCACTGCTGTCCTTCTGGTGATGGTACTCTCAAAATGCTGTTAGGTAGCGAATTCCAGAATATTGACCCAGTGATGGTGTGTGACTTGAAGACGATGCTCTCATGATATTACTGCTCTTGTCCTTCTCAGTGGTGGAGGTCATACGGGAGGGAGGGAGGTACTGTCAAAGTAACTTTAGTGAGTTGCTGCAGTGGATCCTGTAGATTGTACATACTGCAGCCACAGTGTACTAATAATTTAAGTCCAAAGGCAGAGGCATTGATTAAGCGAACTGCTTTGCTATGGATGGTGTTTAGTTTCTTGAGTGTTGTTGCAGCTGCACCCATCCAGGTGAGTGGTGAGTATTTCACCACACTCCTGACTTGAGTTTGGTAGATGGTGAAGTGGTTTTGCGGGGTCAGGAGATGAGCCACTCATCACACCCTATACAGCCTCTGCCCTGCTCCTGTAGCCAGTGTTGATATGCTGGCCCAGTTAAGCTTCTGATCAGTGGTGATACCCAAGATATTGATAGTGGAAGACTTGATGATTGAAGGGCAATGGGACATGGCTGGGTTTTCTCTTGCTTAAGATGGTCATTACAAGTGACAGGTGATATGGCACAAATATCACCTGTCACTTGTCAAGAGAAGTACCCTGATGTGTTGAAGTTTACTGAGGAACTCACTGTTTGGAAAAAAACAGCAAAGGTGTGATTATCAATGTGTAACAGACATGAGATAACAGTATGTGGGCGATAAAGAATCATCTATCAGGCCAGCATGAGCTGCTTCATTATCGGAGGCTCCTCTTTCCATAAATCAGTTCGCCCCACGTGAATTGCAGCAGTAGCTCCCTTGGGCAAACCTTTAATATCCCATCCTCTTTTTTTGTCTCAGATTTTTTTTCCTACCCTTATAAAATGTCTGTTCATTTCAGTCTTTAGTTTTGATGAGCAATCATAACCTCTATTTTTTCTACACAGATGATGACTGACCATATTTCCAGCCTTTTATGTTTTTAGTTCAGATTTCCAATATTTAAAGTTTAAAAAACTATATTCTGTTTGGTAGTGTGATGGTGTGGTGTAATCTGTTTGGTAATGTGATGGTGTCGTGAATTCTGTTTGGTAATGTGATGAAGTGGTGTATCCAGTTTGTTGTGTGATGGTGTGGTGTATTCTGTTTGGTAGTTTGATGGCCTGGTGTGTTCTGTTTGGTAGTTTGATGGCCTGGTGTGTTTGGTTTGGTAGTTTGATGGTCTGCCGTGTTCTGTTTGGTAGTTTGATGGCCTGGTGTGTTCTGTTTGGTAGTTTGATGGCCTGGTGTGTTTGGTTTGGTAGTTTGATGGCCTGGCGTGTTTGGTTTGGTAGTTTGATGGCTTGGTGTGTTTGGTTTGGTAGTTTGATGGCTTGGTGTGTTTGGTTTGGTAGTTTGATGGCCTGGTGTGTTCTGTTTGGTAGTTTGATGGCCTGGTGTGTTCTGTTTGGTAGTTTGATGGCCTGGTGTATTCTGTTTGGCAATTTGATGGCCTGGTGTGTTTGGTTTAGTAGTTTAATGGCCTGGCATGTTCTGTTTGGTAGTTTGATGGTGTGGTTTATTCTGTTTGGTAGTTTGATGACATTGTTTATTGTGTTTGGCAGTGTGATTGTTTGGTGTATTGTGTGTGGTAGTGTGATGACATAGTCTATTCCATTTGGCAATGTGATGACAGGTGTATTCTGTTTGGTAGCGTATTGAGGTGATGTATTGTTTTTGGTAGCATAAAGATGTTGTGTATTCTGTTTGCTAATGTGATGGCTTGGTGTATTCTGTTTGGTAGTGTGATGGCATGGTGTATTCTGTTTGATCGTGTGATGGTGTGGTGTATTGTGTTGATCAGTGTGATGGTGTGGTGTATTGTGTTGATCAGTGTGATGGTGTGGTGTATTCTGTTTGGTCATGTGATGGTGTGGTGTATTCTGTTTGATCGTGTGATGGTGTGGTGTATTCTGTTTGGTCGTGTGATGGTGTGGTGTATTCTGTTTGGTCGTGTGATGGTGTGGTGTATTCTGTTTGGTCGTGTGATGGTGTGGTGTATTCTGTTTGGTCGTGTGATGGTGTGGTGTATTCTGTTTGGTTGTGTGATGGTGTGGTGTATTCTGTTTGGTTGTGTGATGGTGTGGTGTATTGTGTTGATCAGTGTGATGGTGTGGTGTATTCTGTTTGATCGTGTGATGGTGTGGTGTATTGTGTTGATCAGTGTGATGGTGTGGTGTATTCTGTTTGATCGTGTGATGGTGTGGTGTATTCTGTTTGATCAGTGTGATGGTGTGGTGTATTCTGTTTGATCGTGTGATGGTGTGGTGTATTCTGTTTGATCGTGTGATGGTGTGGTGTATTGTGTTGATCAGTGTGATGGTGTGGTGTATTCTGTTTGATCGTGTGATGGTGTGGTGTATTCTGTTTGGTCGTGTGATGGTGTGGTGTATTCTGTTTGGTCGTGTGATGGTGTGGTGTATTGTGTTGGTCGTGTGATGGTGTGGTGTATTCTGTTTGGTCGTGTGATGGTGTGGTGTATTGTGTTGATCAGTGTGATAACTTGGTATATTGTAGCCCAGGCACTGAGAAATTGAGTGGTACAATGTAAGTGTGTTCCCCTAGTGGCAAATACTGGGGCAAATAATGCAGTGCAGCACATTGACCACTATTCACCTTGTGCTACACGTGCATTGAAAGCCAGTAACCGGTCTTGTACGATAACACAAATCAGCTAATTATAATATGTTATGGTGCTCCCACCACCGAATGCATGATGCACTGAAAATGCCATGAGGCTCAGGGTCCAGTCTTTCAGCAGCTATTAAAACAGTTAATAGGTTGAGGCAGAATTATCTAGAATTACATAAAATTACATAGAATGTACAGCATAGAAACAGGCCATTCGGCCCAACTGGCCTATGCCAGCATTTATGCTCCACATAAGCCTCTTCATCTCACCCCATCAGCATATCCTTCTATTCCTTTCTCCCTCATATGCTTATCTAGCTTCACCTTAAATGCATCTATGCTATTGGCCTCAACTACTCCTTGTGGTAGCAAGTTCCACATTCTTACGACTTTTTGAGTGAAGAAGTTTCTCCTGAATTCCCTATTGGATTTATTGATGACTATCTTATATTTATAGCCCCTAGTTTTGGTCTCCCCCACAAGTGGAAACATCTTCTCTACATCTACCCTATCAAACCACTTCATAATTGTTAAGACCTCCACTAGGTCACCCCTCAGCTTTCTCTGTTCTAGAGAAAAGAGCCCCAGCCTGTTCAGCCTTTCCTGTTAAGTATAACCTCTCAGTTCTGGTATGCACCTTCTCCAGTGCATCTATATCCTTTTTATAATATGGAGACCAGAACTGGTCTGAGACATGGAGCATATTTTGGAGCCAAATAAAGAGCAATCCAAGAATGATGGGGCCTGTTGGAAGTGGGTGATAAGTGACTGGTGTATTTTTTTGGTGTTTCAGCTGCATTCTGGGGCTTTGTTCTAATTAGCATAAAATTTGGTGTCCTAGTGGGCCCTGTGTACAGTCAGTGTGTACAGTAAGTGCTGAAAGTACACGGGGTCTGCATTTTTCTGCACTGGGCTTATTGGGTGCTGGGTAGGCCTTAGGTCTCAACACTTTATCATATAGTGCTGAGGCCTGAGAACTATCCATTGGGCATGTCTGAGTGCAATATTGCCTTTGTTGATTTCTATTCTGTCATATGTGGTGAGGTACAGATTAAAGACCAGGCATTTCCTCATAAGGAGAGGGCGTCAAGTAAAATTGGAGGGTTGCTCTTTTGCAACTCTGAATAGATACTTTCAAAGACATTGACAGGGACTTGGGAAAATATTGTCCAAGAGATTATGCATTGCATAGGGAGACCTAAAGAGGAGGGGCGAAGATACCTTAAAAGAGAGGAATCATTCTTAACAAAGAAAACATTCCAAATATGCTGGTTAACAAGGTTAGATTAGTGAAAGCCTTATGATTTGTTTCATGATGTGGAGTTGGTAGTAATCCCATAGCCTGTAACAGATGCTCTTACCATAAACCAGACAAGAAAGCTTGAGGCCAGAAAATGGAGGTCACTTCATGCAAAAAATAAAGCAAATCATTTTTCTCACCGTAGCATTATACATTTTATTTTGTGCAGGTTCACTTTCTTCTACAAAATGTTAACTCCTGTTTGTTTTCTTCTTGGAATTAGTCCAGCTTTTACAGCAGCTTTGTGGATGAACTGACTGAATACGAAACGAAGTGTGTGCTCGCTGCTCCTGTAATGAACGGGAAAGACGTTGTTGCTGTGATCATGGCAACTAATAAAACAGATGGACCTCACTTTACTCAAAACGATGAAGATGTAAGTCTTTTGACATACCTGAAGGAGCCGATTGGTGAATAACACAAATATATTTGTAATCATTTATTGATGGATTGTAAACTATTTCTTTTCAGCTTTTCTTGAAATATCTCAACTTTGCCACCTTGAACCTCAAAATCTATCACCTGAGCTACCTTCACAACTGTGAAACAAGAAGAGGCCAGGTAAAAATTCCCTCAGGATAATTGGAAGTTTTAGGATTATCTCTGCTGCATTACCAGGGGACAATATCAGGGAATTTGATCTAGAAGAGCATGGATTGTGAAGAGTTTATACATTGTTTGTGGCCAGGAACAATACATTGTGGATCCCAGCCTTTGTACAAATGTGGAACAAGTCACAATCCAACTAAGCCAAGCGGCTTTATGTTTGTTTTAACATCATGAGTGTAACTATGGCAACTCCTTCATATTTATATCCCCTAAGCATTCTGGAATGGAAAATAAATATTACATAGAATGTACAGCACAGAAACAGTCCATTTGGCTCAACAGGTCCATTCCGGTGTTTATGCTCCACACGAGCCATAAGTATCACTGCACCTACCCCAAAGCAGTTATCAAACACCAACTCAGTAAATTTGAAGCAAATAAACATCCCTACCAAGGCAATTTCCTAATAGTAACAGGGGTAGGCCATTTGGGTCTTGGCACCTATATCTTTCTCATTCCAATTCCCTGCCTTCTCCCTATATCCCTTAATATCCTTACTTGTTAAGTAAGTATTTTACTGAGAATAGTGTATCCGACACTGATCTTTTATCAAGCACCCTGTATTAATCACAAACATTTTGTATGCTTTATCAAAACATTAGAGCTGACTGCTAAAATCTGGTTGGATGCACATATATGTAAAGACATAAATCATACACACTCTGCGAGGCACCACACTCGGTTGGGTTGGAGATAGGTGTGCAACAATTCTCCAACTTGTCTTCCATTTGTACAAACAGTAGGGCTGATGCAGCAACCCTTGGTGCCCTAGGCTCATTAACAGCCTGTTCGGCGCCCGATACATTCAGTGCCCAATAATGCATGCCAGCTATGCAATCGACACAAAGAACCTGTCTAGTGAATATGCACACAGATCATTAGGACACCATTTCTAATGTAAGTAAGGCCTGCTCCCTCTAATGTGACTGGAGCACCTGAGAAGAGCTTCAGACACTCACAAGGGAATGTCACAGTGCACTAATAACTTTTTTCCCTGGGTGACCTTGATCTTTAATAGGACCACCCAGCTTGCTTACTCCTGAATGACTTTAGCCTCAAAAGGTTGATTTGCTGCTGGTGCTTTCCTCCATGATGTCATTACCCCTCTCACTGCTGTCTCCACAAAAAAAAAGGAATGGACCCTTCAATGTGCAAGCAGCCCTTAATGAACTTCTGATGCCACATGGCAGACTGGTCAGAAAGGTAAAAGCCCATGGGATACAGGGAAATGCGGCGAATTGGATCCACAATTGGCTCAGTAACAGGAAACAAAGGGTAAAAGTCGATGGATGTTTTTGCGAATGGAAATCCATTTCCAGTGGTGTGCCACAGGGCTCAGTGTTGGGTCCTTTGCTGTTTGTGGTATATATTAATGATTTGGACTTGAATGTAGGGGGCATGATTGGCAAATTTGCAAACGACACAAAAATTGGCCGTATAGTTGATAGTGAAGAGGATAGCTGTGGACTCCAAGAAGATATCAATGGGTTGGTGGAGTGGGAGGAAAAGTGGCAAATGGAGTTCACCCGGAGAAGTGTGAGGTAATGCACTTAGGGGAGGCAAACAGTAAAAGGGAATACGCAGTAAACGGGAATATATTGAGAGGGGTAGAGGAAGTGAGAAACCTTGGAGTGCATGTGCACAGGTCCCGGAAGGTGACAGTACAGGTAGATAAGGTTATGAAGAAGGCATATGGAATGCTCTCCGTTATTAGCTGAGGTACAGAATACAAAAGCAGGGATGTAATGATGGAACTGTATAAAACCCTGGTAAGGCCACAGCTGGAGTATTGTGTGCAGTTCTGGTCACCACATTACAGGAAGGACGTAATTGCTCTGGAGAGAGTGCAGAGAAGATTTACAAGAATTTTGCCACGGCTTGAAAATTGCAGCTACGAGGAGAGCTTGGATAGGCTGGGGTTGTTTTCCTTGGAGCAGAGGAGGCTGAGGGGTGACTTGATTGAGGTGTATAAAATTATGAGGGGCCCAGATAGAGTAGACAGGAAGTACCTGTTTCCCCTAGTGAAGAGTCCAAGAACTAGAGGACATAGGTTTAAGCTGATTGGCGGAAGGATTGGAGGGGACATGAGGAAAAACTTTTTTACCCAGAGGGTGGTGGGTGTATGGAATTTGCTGCCCAAATTGATGGTAAAGGCAGGGACCCTCAACTCTTTTAAAAGGTACCTGGACCTGCACCTAAAGTGCTGAAAGCTGCAGGGCTACTGACCGGGTGCTGGAAGGTGGGATTAGAATGGGCACCTGGTTGTTCTTCGAGCCGGCACAGACACAATGGGCCAAATGGTCCCCTACTGCGCTGTATCTTTTCTATGGTTCTACTGATGCATAACCTGGACACTCTCACAATGTGTCATGGGAGGGTCGATAAAAAGATGCTAATGAGCTGATTGCATTAAAGGGTAAGGTTACCCTCTTAGCTCCCAGGCACAGTGTACAATTTGCTGCATGCCAGGACCATCTTATTGGTCCCATTGTGTCAGTGTTTCTTTGTTCCTTGGAGGAAGTCTTTCAATCTAATTCCATTCTGCTTTCCTGTTAATATAGTTATACTATGTTCTGTGTCTGGTTCGATGCTGGAATTGGAGGGAAAGAGCTACACAAAGCATGAAATGAGTTCCTTTATTGGAGCAGTTTGGTTTTTCAATGGAATTTGTTGTAAATTTATCACTGCTGTTACACCATAGCACACAACTATATCTGTAATGAGGAAACCAGGAGATATAGTGAGTTTTTTCACCTCTTGAAACCTGGTTCAAATGCAGCTCAGGTATACTTTTGAGTTGTTTTATTCTAACATTATAATTTTACTTCTTCATTCTTATAGGTTCTTTTATGGTCAGCTAACAAAGTATTTGAGGAACTGACAGATATTGAGCGACAATTTCACAAGGCTCTTTACACAGTGAGAGCCTACCTGAACTGTGACAGATACTCTGTAGCACTGCTAGACATGACGAAGCAGAAGGTTTGGATCATATTGTGTTTATTATGTTGATTTAAGTACCATATCATTGTGAACCACTGCATCATATCGTGGATATTATGAAAATTAGTTATATCATGTATCCTGATTATTGTTCAGCCAACATTCAGGATCTAACAAATGAAATCCAGTCACAGACATGCTATTCTTTGGCTAAAAGGTTTCCTTGGGTTTCAGTTGAGTTTGATTACAGACACCTTGATGTTCTAATGATGTGATCTCTCAGTTAACTCAACCACTGATAGTGGAGGAGGAGTACTGTGTGTGGTGACCCATAGTCTGAACTTCATTTGTTTGTTTTGTTGATTAGCTGAATGCCTCATTTACACTCAGAGTGTTTTTCTTTTTCTCATGCCTTTTTCCTACAATTAGGAAATGTATGACACAGACTCATGCTTAAAAGTGTTGCTGAGACAGTCTGTTACAAGGACTGGCATACTTGAGGAGTCAAAATGTGTGAGAAAACCACCATCAGGCCATATGGACAGGATGGGGACAGTTACCCAAATAAGAGTCCTGTACACGAATGAATGTAGCATAAGAAATAAGAACAAATGAGTTAGAGGCACTAATTCAACGTAAAGGGTATGATATGGTCGCCATTACAGAGACCTGGCGACAAGCTGGGCATCACTGGGAGCTAAATATTCCAGGTTATAGGATCTTTGGAAAGGACAGGGAAATTGGGAACAGAGGAGTAGCAATATTGATTGAAAAAACACAACTAGAGCAATAGAAAGAAAGGATTTCAGTAAGGGTGAACAGGCAGTGGAAATATCATAAGTAGAGATAAGGAGCAGCAAAGAATACAAGGTTCTTGTGGGAGTTGTCTACAGACCTCCTGACAGTCGTGATGTCCTGGGGAATGTATAAATACAGGGATCACGGAAACATGTAGCAAAACCGATGTGGTTATAATGTGCGATTTTAATTTACACATAGATTGGGAGAAGCAGAACACTCAAGTCGTAAAGGCAATGAATTGCTAGAATGTATCTGGGGCAGTTTTCTGGAACAATATGTTTTAGAACCATCAAGGGAACAGGCCATACTAAATTTAGTGATGAGTAACAAACCAGAATTAGTTAACAATCCAATGGCAAGGGAGCATCTTGTGAATTGAATTTCATATTAAATTTGAGAGGGAGAAAGGTTTTAAATTTAAGTATTGCAATCTTGAAAGCAATGAGAAGTAAACTGACCGCAGTAAACAGGGCTGAACTGTTAGTGGGTAAACCTACAAACAGTGGGAAGTATTCAAAGAAGGATTTGATATAAAACAAAAAGCAGTACATACCCCTGAAAGGCAAAAGCTCCACTTGTGTAGTTAAGCAATCATGGTCAACAAATGAGGTAGGAGACAGTAACAAACTAAAATAAAAGGCTTGCACAAATGCAAGGGAAAGTGGAAATCCAGCAGACTGGGAGAGCTATTAAAAGCAACAAAGGGATTTAAAGTAAGTAATAAGAGGGGCAAAAAGGGAATATGAAGAAAACTTGCAAGGGCTCTCATAGCTAACAGTAAAAGTTTTTATAAATATATTAAGAGAAAGAGCGTGGTAAAGGGAAATATAGATCCATTAAAGACAGATACAAGCGAGACTATAATGGGCAATGAGGAAATGGCAGACTTGTTAAATGAGGACTTCATATCCATTTTCACAGTAGGGGAAGAGGATAAAATCCCAATGGTACAAGGGAATCTAAAAATAAGTTAAGGGGAGGAACTTATTGAATTTAATATAAATTTTAAAAATGGTAATGGAAAAAATAATGGAACTTAGGAACATGTGAGAAGGCCATTCAGCCCTTCCAGCCTGTTTCACCATTAGATCATGGCTGATCTGTGCCACAAATGCATTTACCCACTTTAGATCCATGTCCCTTGATACCCTTACCTAGTAAAAATCTGTTGACCTCAGTCTTGAAAGCTTCAATTGACCCAGTATCCACAGCCTTTCGGGGGAGAGAATTCCAAGTTCCACTACCCTTTGCATGAAAAAGAGCTTCCTGATTTCACTCATGAATGGCCTAGCTCTAATTTTAAGATTGTGCCCCCTTGTTCTGGATTCTCCCACCAGAGGAAATAGCTTCTCTGAATCTACCTTATCAAATCCTTTTATCATTTTAAATGCCTCAATTATATCACCTCGCAACCTTCTAAACTCAAGGGAATACAAGCCACGTTTATGCAACTGGTTGTCATATTTTAACCCTTTAAGCCCTGGTAAAATTCTGGTGAATTTGCGCTGTACCCCCTCCAAGGCCAATATATTGGTGCGGTGCCCAATACTGAATGCAGTACTCCAGATGGGATTTGACCAAGGCTCTGTACAACTGAAGCATCACTTTCTCCCCATTATATTCCAACTTCCTTGAGGTAAAAGCCAACATCCGTCAGCCTTTTTGATTACTTTTTGTACCTGCACACTAGCTTTTAGTGATTTGTGTACGTGGACACCTAAATCCCTTTGCTCCTCCTCAGTTCTTAGTCTTTTGCCATTGAGAAAATATTCCAATTTTTCTTTCTTGGATCCAGAGTGCATGACCTAACACTTCCCCACATAGAACTCTATCTGCCACAGTTTTGCCCACTCACTTAATCTGTCTATGTCCCTTTGTAACTTCCTGCTCCCATCTGTACTACTTACTGTGCCTCCCAACTTAGTGTCATCAGCAAACTTGAACATACAACTCTCTATCCCTTCATCCAAGTCATTGACATACGTGGTGAAATGTTGAAAACCAATCTCTATCTTTCTCTCTCTCATTCACTCTCTCTTTCTTTGCAAGCTAGACAACTTTTACTTGAGTTCTATGAAGCAGCTGACCAGTCAGATGCAAAAAGTAACTCATAAGTTAATAATGGAGTTGATATAATGGGCAGCCAGGTGAATGTAGATGAGGCAATAATTTGAATTGTGCCACAATGGTCAGGTCTCATGTTTTAACCAAAGGACTGGTGAAGCTGGATGAAATGATATTCTAATGTGAACATGGTCCCCTCCTCCCCCATTACTTATGGACAAACCAAAAGTTACCAAAGTTTAATAAGCACGAAGAATTATTTTCTAATTCTCTCCCCTCTTTCTCATGCTGCAGTGCAATGGGCCCCAATAGGCCTTCAGTATTTCACCGACATAGCCATACTTCACTTGTAACGTAGGTGGTGAATGTGAATGGGTTATTCACCCGTAAGGCATCAGGACCAAGTCGAGCTGTGTTCTCACTGGACGTCCATCTATGCCCACTTTCACTGGATAGCAATCAGGAGTGGGAATCCTGGCTGAGTTTTCCTTTACATAGCCCAGAGATGCTGAAGTTAGTTGTAGCACGCCTACCCTAGCTGAGACCAGCTAACTCAAATGAAACTAGTGACAGAACCCATGGCCTTGTTGAGAGGTGTGGCTCAATACCACACATGGTGATGCAATTGCTAAGAGAGACTTTAATTTTTTTTTAAATGAATTAATCTATTCCTCTGCCATGTTTGTGATGGCAACGAAAAAAGAATAAAAGTCTTATCGGTGGCTGTGTTTTAAAAAAAATAGTAAGGAAGAACTTGAGCTCCAGAATCAACCTTATTGGGCAAAGTTGCTGTAAAACACTCGTGCTCATGCAGTCCAACAATAGACATTGCTGTAGTAATCCAAAATATACCTTGCAACCAAAACAGCGCTTGAATATACCTGCATTAACCTAAAGTTCTCACTCTCCGGTCTTCAATCTTATCATACACACAAACGTACCACGCCACCTCTTTTATTGATCATTAATTAGTTTTAGTTTTTTTTAATTATCACTTATGCCACCAGATACAGTGACTTGTCTGGCAATCTATTAGTGGAACCTTTTCACTACGGATAACGCAGAGGTGGATGCTCCTCATGAGCAGGATCCCACCGCGTCGGCGACTTCCACCCCCCACCTGGAATCCCCACAAGTCATAGCTTTGACCCCGGCCGACCTCTCAGGGCCAGCCTAATTATTAAAATTTTGGGGGCGCCAGGGAGCCCATCTCGGTTGGGGTATGGCATGATATTGGTTGTTGGAGGCCTCAGGTGCCTGCAGCAACACAGTGGGTTGGCTGATGTAGCGAAGTTGAACAGGAGTCAGGTTTTTGTTAATATTTCCGAATGTAGCACTTCACAATTAATTACAAACCTTTGGGGGATTTAAATTTAAAATCCGCTCCTGCTCACCATCACAACACTGGATGCCATTAACATACTGGCATCCCTGCACCCAGCGTTGTCACGGTGATAATGACTGGAAATGCTCATATGACATTATCCCATCATTAGCACCCACTTTGAATATGCCTGCCATGTTTGGGTGGGCGTATTCAACGGTTGGCGTTACCTCTGGTGGCGACCGATCGGGAGCTGGCGGAATGCTCTCTGGCACATTTTCCAACCCCGCCCACCCCCAGATCTACCTGACAACAGGTGGATTTGAGCAGATGATTGGCTCTCAGCGATCTAATTACAATATTCATAGGGCATGTCATCTTCCTGCATCGTCCTGTATGTTAAAATTTCAAATTATTGTATTCATGGTGTCATATAAAGTTCTCAAGATGTTACTGCCTTGTAGTGCTCTCCTGGCTTAGTGTTGTTCTCTATGCTCAGGTAAACTATCAATTATAATACTGGGTTTTATAATGATACATTTAACAATTTATATATTGTTTCATTTGCAGGAATTTTTTGACCTGTGGCCTGAACAGATGGGTGAAGTCCCTCCTTACCAAGGTCCCAGAACACCTGATGGCAGGGTATGTTTCATCTAATTCAATGTAAATTTGAGAACGTTTGAGGATTCTGATACAGAAAGACTTGCATTTATATAGCGCCTTTCACAATCTCAGGACGTCCCAAAGCACTTCACGGCCAACGAAGTACTTTTGAAGTATAATTAGTCACTGTTGTAATGTAGGAAACGCGGCAGCCAATTTACACACAGCAAGGTCCCACAAACAGCAATGTGATAATGACCAGATAATCTGTTTTAGTGATGTTGGTTGAGGAATAAATATTGGCCAGGTCACCAAGAGAACTCCCCTGCTCTTCTTCAGAATAGTGCCATGGGATCTTTTACATCCACCTGAGAGGGCAAATGGGGCCTCAGTTTAACTTCTCATCTGAAGACAGCGCCTTCAACAGTGCAACACTGCCTCAGTACTGCACTGGAGTGTGAACCTAAATTTTGTGCTTAAGTCTTTAGAGTGGGACTTGAACCCTCAACCTTCTAAGTCAGAGGCGAGAGTGCTACCAACTGAGCCACACCTAACACCAGCTGATAGAGGTTATAAGAAATTTGTGATTCCCATCCGTGTCATTGGCCCAGAAATTGCTCTGAGCGGCGAACCATCAGTGCTCGTCGCTCCACAGATTTATACTAACACACTAACTTATGTTTTTTGATTAGCTGCGAACAGTTTCTGCAAGCTAGAATGTAAAGTTCAGGAAGTGAAAGGTACAACATTAAAATCATTTGTAAAATCAATTATAGACAGCGAGAAAAGAGAGGGTAAGAAATAATCGAATTAAATAAAAGACAGAAGGAAAAAGTAAAAAAAATTTTTAAATGTTTTAATATAACTTTTTTTTATGACCAAAAACTATTAAAATAAGGAGTAATGAGATTCCACAATTTTTAAAAGTTAATTTTTAATTGTTTGGCAGTCATTAAGACTGTTAAAACTTAGTTTAGACCAGGTATTTTTAAGCGTACCTGTTTTGTGGCGATATTAGTTACTTTGCAGCTGGGCAGAAGAGCAAGTTGGGGCTGGTCCGTTGATTCAGTTGATTGCTGCCGGCGATATCCCTTTAATGCGAAGCTGTCATATCGCCGGCGAACCAGGAGGAGCAAGTTCCAGATTTCCACGTTTCACTGTGCATGTGCGAACGCCGGAACTTGCTCCTCGATTTCGCCGTTAAGCTTGCCGTTCTTTTTTAAGCAATTTCTGGGCCAATATTGTTAAATGTTCCATCTACTGTCTGTTTATTGTATATGTTATTATTTTATAGGAAATAAATTTTTACAAAATCATTGACTACATTCTACATGGGAAGGAGGAGATTAAAGTCATTCCGTAAGTTTTAAACATGTCTCAATTGACAATTATTTCTCCAGTGGTAAAAATAATACAGCTGCACAACTTATGCTTTTCACTGTCTTTTCTTCAGGACTCCCCCTGCTGACCACTGGGCCTTGGTCAGTGGACTACCAAGCTTCGTTTCAGAAACTGGCTTAGTAAGTTGTGTTTTCAGAGCTGTTAAAACATTTTTATGAAGTGACGTAATTTGCCTTGGAAAATGTCAAGAGGAGAGCTACGAGAATGATTCTTAGCTTAAAGAACCTTAGCTACGTAGAGATGGGACTAAATTAATAACAAAGAACTCTGTAATCCAAATCTCCGCTTAGTCGGCCTTGGTGCCACGTGGCTGGTGGAGCAGAGAGCCGATGGTAATCAGAGTCAGGCACGTACTGGATGGTAGCGCAATGGGCTGGATGTTGAGGTGCTGGCAGCTTAGATGTCCTGGCGTTACAGCCATCCAGGCGTTGAAAGTCTTGGCCCTGAGTGTATTGAGGAGGCTCAAGCGTGTGGAGCAATCTTAACCTCATTCGGGCAGAATTTCTCATCGGCGCGAGGCCCTGAATCCTCCTACGTGAACCTCCGCCACACAACTTAACCGTCTCTCAGAAACACCCTCCATGCCATTCCACGAAGGGATTTCCTGTACACGCAGATCCTGCACACTATCCATTTCCTAACCCTTGTCTTCCATTTGGACACGCCCTGGCGTTCCATTTTGCCGCCTAGCAGTGGCCGGGGGGGGGGCCCAATGGAAGGCTGTCTATGCAGGAGTCCTTCCCTGCACCAGGGGATCTGGAGTGGAGGGTGTTGCACGGAGCAGCCGCGTGTAATAAATCGTTAAGCACTTTTACGGATTTCCGGGCCATTTGTGATTTTTGCGGCCTGGATGAATCCGTGTTTCACGTGTACATAGAATGTGAGAGGTTGCAGCCACTGTATAGCTATCTGAAGGGGCTGCTCCTCAACTTTGGGTGGCACTTCAGCCCTAGGCTCCTGATTTTTGGCCACCCAGGGCAGAGGGGGGTGGTAAGGCAGAGGATGTTCTTGTGGATCTGCTCTTGAACCTGGCCAAGGCAGCAATTTACAGGTCCCGGATGGGCATGGCCGGTAGGGGTGGTTGCCCTGGCTGCCCTGGGTATTCTCTGTGCCCAGGTGGCCTTGGAGAGGGAACATGTGGGGCTCAATTTACAATGGTGGTGTTTGCGCAAGTGCACTTAAAGAACGTCGGCAGCATGTAAAGTAGGGAGACTATGTGGTAGATCAGTGTGCAACGCTGATTTAAAGGGACAGATGCGATTTTGGAACTCCAGCCTCCAGCCAATGCACTGTCTTAACTTCGCACTGATGAACAGGTCTTAAACGGCATGGATAGTCCCCCCACCAGCGCTATTTAAAGGGATCATGCAAGAGTTACAGGTTCGTTGCTAGATTGTTGCTTCTGGCTGCTGTTTTTGGAGGTCTCCTATACTTGAATACTAGGAGCAGGGGACATAGCCTAAAAATTAGAGCCAGGACTTTCAGGAGTGAAATTAGAAAACGCTTCTACGTGCAAAGGCTGGTAGAAGTTTGGAACTCTCTTCCACATACAGCAGTTGATTCTAGCTCAATTGTTAATTTTAAATCTGAGATTGATAGATTTTTGTTAACCAAAGATATTAAGGGATATGGGGCTAAGGCGGGTATATGGAGTTAGGTCACAGATCAGCCATGATCTTATTGAATGGTGGAACAAGCTCGAGGGGCTAAATGGCCTACTCCTGTTCCTATGTTCCTATATTAAATTTTCAATTCTCTACAGGGAGTGGGCTGACAAGCTGACAGGCAATAGCAATGGCACTGGCGGCGTGGCAGGGGTGGGACAGGAATGCTGTCATCCTGAGAGAGGACAGCAGGTTCATGTTCCATGGAGCTACTGCCACTTGCTGCCTCCTGTTATGCGCCACCTTCTCCTGCAAGAAAGTGTGTGTCGGTGAGTGTCCTGCAAGATGTTTGGGTGATGTGGCTGTCATGGTTGAATAGCTGCAAGTGTGTGTGACCTGTGACTTGCAGCTATTCAACCATGCAGTTTTCAGCGGTGATAATGTGTGATGGTGAGATGAAGCATCTGATTGAAAGAGTTGAGTACTGATTGAAAGAGTTTGTTGGTAGGTAGGTGACGGTGGGATGTAGTGTGTGGAGCAGTGGATGCGTCTAGTGGTGCAGTTGGTAGGAGACGCCACTTGACAGTTGACCTCACTCACCTTGACCACTCGTGTCAAATCATTGCACTTCTTCCTGCACTGCATCCATGTTCGTGGTGCTATACTTCCGGCATTGACCTCATTCCCTTGGGAGCATATGTCTGGAGGGCATCTTGTCCAACTGTGGATATAGGATGCCTCTCCTTCTGTCCACCTCTTGCACCAAGGCCTCTAGTGCATCATCAGAGAACCTTGGTGCATGCCCTCTCACAGGCCCGGTATAAACTCAGATTGGCAGATTGGCGGGGTCTAGCATGCAGGTTGGAGGATGTGGGATGTAGTTGTGAGCAACCTTTATTCAAAGTTTTGAAAGAACTCAACAGTTTGGAATCATAAGGACGGGTCCTGCATCTGTGATTTACGTGTGCGATTTCTGATCTCTATTCAGACCCGTATCTTATATTTTGAAAATATAAGAGTCCCACAAACTTTGAACAGCCAAGTTGTTGCTCATTAAAAAAATCCAGAGTTCCCATCATCACTATATTGCAGCACAGATTCACTTCACCATTGACTGCCACCACTTCCTGTAGCCACAGTGCACCTCCCCTTTAAGAGGTGCAGGCTGCCTTTAAGTGGTGCTAGCCACTCGCGCTATCTGGGCCCCCTGCTGGTGAGTAGCAACTCAACAGCGCAGGTAGTGCTGGCTGCACGCAGCAATCATGGAAAACAGCAGGCAGCACGAATGTTATGTGCTGCCTGCATCTCAACGACCGGGCACGGGTTAATCGCGCACCACAATCCCAGTGCCCGTTTTCGGGGGTTAACCTCTAGAGTGTGGGAAATGATTGCATGGGAGTGGGGAATGTGTTCTTCCAAGGTATCGTGTGCTGATACACCATTACAGTGGTGTATCCCTGCCACTCAATCTCTTCTGATTGTAAAAGATGTCACTGAATGATTTTCCTCAGTAATGTGGTTTGCATTGATTATCTTCACAGATCTGCAATATCATGAATGCAGCAGCAGATGAAACATTTAACTTTCAGGTAAAGCACCCAATTATTAGAAAAATAAACCCTGCAATATTGGAATGTCATAATCCAGGAACCAGAAATGGCAAAGCTGTGATTGGGCTATTCTGTTCAGAATTCCATCAAATCTCAACGGATAGAAAACAAGCATCAAGAGCAGCACTAATAATTTTACTGTATTTCAAATTTACAAAACCTGAACAAACTAGTTTAAAAAGAATGAAGTAAAACTTCAAATATTGAAAAACCCTTCAACAACCTGAAAAGGACATGGATGGAGGCCATTATCAATTGTTTGAAAACAACTTTGAGAGCAGACTGGAGTGGGGGCGGAGCAGACTGGAGTGGGGGCGGAGCAGACTGGAGTGGGGGCGGAGCGAAGCAGACTGGAGCGGGGCCGGAGTGGACTGGAGTGTGGGCGGAGCAGACTGGAGTGGGGGCGGAGCGAAGCAGACTGGAGCGGGGCCGGAGTGGACTGGAGTGGGGGAGGAGCGGACTGGAGTGTGGGCAGGGCCGGAGAGGACTTGAGCGGGGGCGGAGCGGACTGGAGCGTGGAGGAGAGTACTGGAGTGGGGGCGGAGCGGGCTGGAGCGGGGGAGGAGCGGACTGGAGTGGGGGAGGAGCGGCGGAGGACCGTACTGGAGTGGGGGCGCAGTGGGCTGGAGCGGGGGAGGAGCGGACTGGAAAGGGGACTGAGCGGAGTGGAGCGGACTGGAGTGGGGGCGGAGCGGGCTGGAGCGGGGGAGGAGCGGACTGGAGCGGGGGAGGAGCGGACTGGAGTGGGGGGGCGGAGCGGGCTGGAGTGGGGGAGGAGTGGACTGGAGTGGAGCAGAATGGGATAGGATGGAAGGGCTTGGGTGAGTTGAAGCAGAGGGCAGTGGGATGTGTTGAGGTGGAGTGGGGCAATAGAATGGGGGGGGAGCTGGGGTGGCGCAGAGTGTGATGGAGTAGGATGAGGTAAGTCGGAGTGGAGTGGAGAAGAGTAAGCACAGTGGAATGGGACAGAGTGGAGTGAGGCATGGTGGAATGAACCGGAGGAGAGTGGAATGGGGCAGGGTTTAATGGAATAAAGACATGCACATTACTGGTGGAATAATTTGTAATTAACCTCATGTTCTTACATTTCAAAATATAGGCCTTAAAATTACTCCATAAGGGCATGTTAGCCTGGTGGTTGAGGTACTGGTTAAGCAATCCAGAGGTTGTGAGTTCAAATCCCACCATAGCTTTATGTATTTATCTAAAACACCTCACTCCACTATTTTAGTGGAAGTGTCAATCTCTTTAGATGGGTTAATAATGCCTTCACTGAACTAGCGGAAAAAGGAACTTGAGGCAAAATCGTTAAGAGTTTGTGTGCTTGTGTCCCATTGTTGGTAAAGTTATTAATTATAAATTTTCTCTATCAATTTATTTTATATTACAGCAATAAATGTAGCTTTTTGAAAGCTCTCCATAGAATCATAGAATTGTAGAAAGTTACGGCTCAGAAGGAGGCCATTCGGCCCACCGTGGCCATGCTCTCCATGTGTGGCAACTGAAGGTTATCTTCTCCCTCAGCAGCCCACTAAAACTGTTGATCGTTGATAGAAATGAGAGCACCATGTTCACATCACTCTTTCTTCCTAATCCTTCCTATAATATGTTCAGGTTGTACAGTGGGTCCAACATGATACTCTACATTTGCTTTAAAAGAAGAAATTGCTTACTTTGGAAGGATTTATTAAAATTAGGGTACTAAAGCTGAACTAATTTAATTGGGACAGAGGCAACATATCTGGAACAGTCCTGGTCAAAAAACAGTAACAAACTATATTACCAGTCTTTAGAATCCAAGCCACAGCATTCTGGCACAGAATATCTATCGGGGTCAGAAAGACGGTAATGTGAGGCTGCTCAGTGTGAATAGTCATCATTCAGTTAAGCGTGATGCTGCTCATTGTTTACTGAATTCAATTGGTTCTTGCCTGTATATGAATATATATCAATCTGCAAGTCAGCAGCTCCTTTGAACACTGTACAATGGCTCATTAGTATATTGACAAGCTACTTTATGCCTCTGTGCTTAACTAATGTTGTGAGAGGTGACAGGCGACAAGGGAATGTGTGGTGTGCACTGTCTTTCACTCTGGGACGTGAACTTTGGGACCAGTCTGATGAGATGAAAGTCTCCTCCCTGTCTGTACGCTGGCCATAAGAGTCCTGAGTGAAATGCGTTTGGGGACTCTCGAGTTAGATCCGAGTGCATATGAGCACACAATACAACACTGTACAGTTTGACACTAGTTTGCACTAAATGGACAATCTCGCTGAGAAAGGCCATAGGATAGATGGTATGGGAAGTGGACAGATATCATATTGGTGCAGTAAAGGGTGCTCTGCTAAGCTTGGGGTTAAGGTACAGTGTTGCGGTAGAGTAAAGGGAGCTTTAGTCTACATGTGACCTGACTTGGGAGAGCTATCACTTCAGTGTGGAGTTTTTAAGCTGTCTCATTGGAACAGCCAAGAATAGCCTCTTCTAAAATCCCTGCGGCCACATCATCATGTCACTGTTTCAGTATTTTCATCTTAGTTATCATTTTATCGTAATATCAACAACTTGTATTTATATAGCGCCTTTAACGTAGTAAAAACGTCCCAAGGTGCTTCACAGGAGCGTTATCAAACAAAATTTGACACCGAGCCACATAAAGAGATAATAGGACAGGTGAGCAAAAACTTGGTCAAAGAGGTAGGTATTAAGAAATGTCTTAAAAGAGGAGAGGTTGAGAGGTGGAGAGATTTGGAGAGGGAATTCCAGAGCTTAAAGCCTAGACAGCTGAAGGCACGGCCACCAATGGTGGGTAAATTTTGACCATCAGCAGCTGACCAGTGCCGACCGGCAAGCCCGGTCCATTTAAAGGGCCGGGCCTTATTAGCGTACCCCCTGTGGGTGTAAAACAGATGCCCTGGGGCAGCCTGCCTGCTCTGAGCCAGTGCAATATTGAGCAGCCCAGAGACTGGCCCTGCTCAGAAAAGGTAGGTCCAGGGTGGGAAGGGCAGGGGGGCGGGGTTGGAGGTGGGATCCATTTGGGGAGTGGGGGTACCTAATGCAACATCGGCCCAGGTAATTTTTGTACAGCCTGGAGAGGCATTCCTGCAACTCGTGGCCCCATAAAACTAAATAAATAAAAACTTACCTCTCGGGCTCCTCTTTGGCTGGACCACCAGCTAAAACTGGGTGGTGTGTGTACGGCGCACGCTTCGCCCAGTTCTGTCCTAAATGGTAATCGGGGTCCCATGTACATCATAGGACCCCGATTTGCATAACAAAAGGGCCTACTGCCTGAATCAGGCAAGCCCTCTGTCCCGCCTTTCCAGTATTGAGTCAGCCACACCTTCAGCAGTAACGGGTGGTTAGTCATTCCCTACTATCTTTGGGGCGTTACCGACCCATTTCCGCCCTGCGGGCGACCTCAAACTCTCCGCCTAGGTATCTTTTTATTACACCAATGTTTCCCACTAAATGGTTAACATGGCCAGATCAAGGTGGCACAGAGGGAATCACAAAAAGTAACCTATACTGCACCTTTAGGAAGTAAGAAGGGAAGAGAAGAACATTTTTATTACAAATGGTAATAGAATCATGGAATAAGTTGCCATTGAAACAGACATTATAAATGGCTCACCTTTTAACTAGATGGATTTTTTGGAAAGAAGATTGTTTGAGAGGCATGGGGAGAAGGCGGACAGGTGAGCCTGATCAGTGAAACAGAAATGGGCTTGTTGGATTGAAAGACCTTTTTCTGTTACTTCTACTTATTGTCTCCGATATTTCTCTCCCTTATGCACCAGAGCACTGGTCAGTCATAGTGCACTTGAAGTGTGCTGCACCTGACCTGAACTCGCTTATATTTGCGGGTACAGATCATTAGCCTTTGGTGCAGAATTGGGAGTGGAACGGCGGATGTTGAGCGGTCCCCGGGCGCATCGGAGAGGAAGGTGTGGCCGTTACGTTTTTATGTGCTGCGTGAATTACGTATTTCAAACAGATTCTGACGCTCTTAAAAATTCAATTTTTCCTGCATTCAGACTGAACCCTTGGATAGTTTTGGATGGACTATCAAAAATGTCCTTTCAATGCCAATAGTAAACAAGAAGGAAGAGATTGTTGGAATTGCTACATTTTACAACAGGAAAGATGGAAAACCTTTTGATGAAATGGACGAAGTTCTTATGGAAGTAAGACTTGCACTCCATGACTTTTCATCGTATTCAGCCAAATTAATTTGAACATTATCCACTCAGAGCTCACAGGCCAGCGTTTCATTGTCTTTTCCCTCTTTTTTTTTCCCCAGTCCTTGACCCAGTTCCTAGGCTGGTCTGTTCTCAATACGGACACATACGATAAAATGAACAAGCTCGAACACCGGAAAGACATTGCACAGGGAATGGTGCTGTATCACGTAAAATGCAGCAACAATGAAATTCAGGATATACTGGTATGCCTTTGCTTTGGAAGGGGAACCATTTTTATGAAAAAAAGTACAAAGCATTTTTTTTGGGTATGGGTGGCAGGGTGGAGGAGTCAGAAGAACGTCACATCCATGGCATCACATCGTTGCCATGGAGTGATCTAATTCAATATGGTGTCCTTGCACAAAAATGAAAAAGGTTTGTCAAATGCTTTTTTAGGAAGATGATGTTAGTATTCACTACATGTAGAGGCAAAGCAGTGAATGAATGATTTAGCTCTTTAGACAATCAACAGCATGTGTAACAACAACCAAGAACAGTAACAGAATACAACCATTGTACCAGCCATTTACAGCTAAAGGGCAAATTATTCCTGTTGAACGATATATATATCTAGCTGCACCTTGCTTAATAGGAGGAATAAGAAGGTCACATTCCTTGGAAGGTAAGAAACTAAATGGGGTAGAGGAGCAAAGAGATTTCGGAATACAGATACATAAATCACTAAAATTAGCAATGAAGGTTGATAAGGCCATAAGGAGTGGAAACAAAGTAATCAGGTTCATTTCTAGATGAATAGAATACAAAAGCAGGAAGGTAATGTTAAATTTATATAGAACCTTGCTTAGATCACACTTGAAGTGCTGTTTGCAGCCTCTGGTATCCATACTACAAAAAGAATATTGAAGCACTTGAGAAGGTGCAGAAAAGATTTACAAGGGTGTTACCAGCATTGAAAGGATGCAACCATCAGAAAAGATTGAGCAGGCTGGGGCTTTTTTCTCTGGAACAAAGACTAAGAGGAGAACTAATAGAGGTCTTTAAAATTATTAAGAGGTTTGATAGAGTGGATATGGAGAAACTGTTTCCACTTGTGGTTGAGTCCAGAACAAGGGGGCACAAATATAAAATAGCCACTAACAGATCAAGTAAAAAATTTAGGAGGAATTTCTTTACACAGAGAATGGTGAGAATGTGGAACTCGCTGCCACATGGAGTGTTTGACGCAGATTAGCATTGATGCATTTAAGGGGAGGCTTGATGCATACATGAGGCAGAAGGGAATAGAGGGATATGAGGGCATACAAACTGACATTGCCTCATGATCTTACTTTCTTTCTTGCATTTACACAGATTTAGAGTTGGCTTATTCACTGTAGTAGGATCTTAGTGAAACCAATATAGAACTGCCACCAAACATATTGGTAAATAAGGTTCCTTAAATTTAATTTGCATCATATAATTGGGTTGCACTAAAGAAACAGAGACTTTTACAATAGTTTCCGATTCAAACAATGACCAATCTCTTAGTTTAAACAAATTCAAGCATTTTCGGGGTAGTATTATATTGCACAAGAGAAGGCAAAAAAGATAATTGGGATAATAGAAAGTTCGAGTTAAATGTTTTTTCAGGGTTTATCAGAGTTTTCTTACTTGAGTAATTAGTAAATCCCTTTCTTTGCAACCAGCCAACAAGGGAACATTTTGGAAAAGAACCCAAGGATTGCGAAGAGCAAGAATTACAAGAACTATTGGTAAGACATACCAGATTACTTCTACTCACTGCATTCCAAAATTGGACTGACATGACAAAAAGACATTTAAAAAACAAATAAGCATTAAACAAACCATTTATCAGCACTGAAAACCCCGATTTGATGAACACAGTACACACACACACACGCACACACACGAGCAAGCCCGCCGTCAGACCTTCAGCAATGGTTTCTGAACCAGTTGGTAGGTTTGCAAGAGTGGCTCAGAGACACCTCATCCTCTGATTTTTTCTCCCTCTTTATAATTAAACACCTACCCTCCACTTAGCAGCTCTCCACAGTGTTGAGGCTGAGATCAGTGTCATGGAGGACAAAACAGGATGTGTTCTTCTCTACTCTACTCTCTGTGGTGTTCCACCAATAAATTATTTGTTAATAATGAAAGATTCATCAGCATTGCGATAACTAATGATATGGAGCTTTCTTTAAGAACAAATTTGATATTTAGTGATGATGCAGATTGCTTGATGAATTAATTAGATTCAGTGACAGAGGAGATTTAATTATTATATAGATCTCTCAACTAATATCTTCGCTATTCAATGATAGTGCAAAAAGTGGAATTGATATTGAATGACTATGCAGATCTTTTCATGAATGATTTACGTACTAGTGAGTTTATAGATTTCTCCACTAATGACTATCATGCAGTGAGAATTATGCTGCTTAAAGCATACAATTAGAAACAACACTGCAAACTTCCTTTGCAAATCCACTTTTCTTTTATAAGAATGTGAGTGAGCACAGTGGTACAGACACATTTTCCTTTTACATAAACACTAATTATGTAGCAACTTAACAATTCAACATCATCTTATTTTCCAGGACCAGCAACTCCCGGATCCTAATGACTTTGACATTTATAAATTCAGCTTTAGTGATTTAGAATGCACTGAGATGGAACTTGTGAAATGTGGCATTCAGATGTATTATGAGATAAAAGTTGTGAACAAATTCCATATTCCACGTGAGGTAAGTAACTCTACGATGTGAGAAGCCTTAACAGGAAATGTCAAGAAAAAAGTTGGATTAAAAATTCCAGGAGGCCAAAGGGTTCTCCAGAGTTACCAGAATCCAGATATAAATTTCAGTGAGATTATTGAATAAACTGAACCAATCCCAACACCTTCCTCCTCACCCTCATCCCATAAAAGAAAATATCTCAGAAGCTAAAACTGCTCTTTAAGTGGCACTTATTGGGTAATTTCTGATGTGAATTTTATATATCTTTAAAACATTTTAAGTATGGCTCAGGTAGTTAAGTTTGCGACTAGTTTAGCAATACAGACCAGGAAGGTCCAAGTTTCATTGCTGTTATGTGCTGAGTTAGATGATTTCTACCAAAGCAGCAGTTGAGAGGCCTCCAGGTTAGGGAGGGAAAAATAGCCAAGGTTCTGACTCCTGATTACTTATCTACTGAACTTGCTAGCTCAAGGTTTGAGACCATAGGGGGGAAGCAGGATTCGTAAAGCCATTGGTATATGAACAGAAACTTGCTGATTTATTCAATTCTGGGCACCACACATTAGGAAGGATGTCAAGGCCTTGAAAAGGGTGCAAAGGAGATTTACTAGAATGGTACCAGGGATGAGGGATGTTAGTTATCTGGAGAGACTAGAGAAGCTGGGATTGTTCTCCTTAGAGCAGAGATAGTTAAGGGGAGATTTAATAGAGGTGTTCAAAATTACTAGGGGTTTTGATAGAGTAAATAGGGAGAAACTGTTTCCAGTGGCAGGAGGATCGGTAACCAGAGGACACAGATTTAAGGTAATTGGCAAAAGAACCAGAGGGGAGATGAGAAGAATTTTATTTACGCAGAGTTGCTATGATCTGAAATGCACTGCCTGAAAGGATGGTGGAAGCAGATTCAATAGTAACTTTCAAAAGGGAATTGGATAAATACTTGAAGGGGAAAAAATTGCAAGGCTATGGGAAAAGGGCAGGGATGTGGGACTAATTGGATAGATCTTTCAAAGAGCCGTCACAGGCACGATGGGCCAAATGACAACCTCTTGTGCTGTATGATTCTATGATTCAGAGGTGACCAAAAATGACATTTCGTTCAAATGTTCCTCCCTGGCTGTTGAGAAGTGCCTGGTCTCTGGTTGCCACATCATTATGGGGGGGGGGGGGGGAATTTCAGGCATGAGCTCCATTGTACCATGTTACCTTCTGACCTTATTTTCCTTTAACTGTCAAAGATGTGCATTTTACTGACTGCCAGAGAAAAGCCTCCCTCATTCTCCTACAATAACAAAATGTCCTGTGGGTATTTCGTAGGTGCTAGTCCGATTTATATACTCTTTAAGTAAAGGATACCGAAGAATAACCTACCACAACTGGCGCCATGGATTCAATGTTGGACAGACCATGTTCTGTCTTCTGATGGTAAGATTATTCTCTCAAAGGTTTTGAGTTTCTAAATTGCATTAATGTTACAGACCCTCTTCCCCCTTGCCTTTTAAGGGATTACATTGACATCTATAAATAAAGTGAATAGAGGTCTCCATATGGAATTCCATCTTGCAATTCCATTCAATTTTTGAAAGCTTTCTCTCCTTTCTTCCAGTTCCCCTCATTCTTTTGTTTTAATATAATTTACTATAAAAAGACAATTTCTGAGCCACTCTGAGTGTAAAAATATCCACAGTAAATGAATACAGATGTTCTAAAGTGACTAGAGGAAAAGAAGTAAACCATTGCATTATTAGCGAAATGGTTGGGTTTTTACAATAACCCATCCTGCCATTCGTAATGGTGATGGAAAATGATCACAGTTTTGCAGGCCCATAATTTCTGAATATTTAAAAATATCTGATGATCAATAAATTGTACTGCTATACGATAAATTAACACAGCCTGTCACTTGTGATGTGCTGATTAATTGCACTAGATCTCACAGCTTGCTTTGCATTTGCAGACTGGTAAATTGAAACGCTATTACACAGAACTGGAAGCACTGGCCATGTTAACTGCAGGGTTTTGTCATGATATCGATCACAGAGGGACCAACAACTTGTATCAGTTGAAGTAAGTTATTAATAAATTGAATCCATCCTCCCTTAAGTCAACTACCATTGGTAAATAAGGAAACACATCACCAATACTCCTTCACCAAAAGAAGAATTTGATATTAGAATATCTAAGATATCAGCATTTTTGTTTAAAACCAAAACATATACTTTATTTTCCGTTCATTGCCGCCTTGTTCAATCTACTTAGCTATGGCTCAGTTCTTTAGCTTATTTTATCATCTGTTATCAGTGTTTATAAGAAGTATAAATCAGTTAAAGAATGGGGTAAGAAAGTTATAAGTCCAGAACTAAACAGGATTAAACAAGTGTACAATAGGAGAGCATACACTACTAAGCAGAATATACACTTCATCCCCATTAGAGATGGGAATCTAACAGGTAATGTAGGCACCTGCTCACCTTTCTGTATAACATATATTTTAGTTTAAAAATATCAGTAGAAATATATTTTTCCACCGGTGATTGTGATTGCAAATGTTACACCAACATTCTAGGATAACTCCTGGTATAATGCCAAATCTATAGATTATCCAAGTGTTTTCCAATGATTTGACCTGGTATAAAAGATGTTAATAGTAAGTGCACAAAGACTAAGATGGTGTGAAGTGAATTAAAGAGCTGGAATGGATCTGTATCAATAGATCAGTAAGCTGATTGGGCCCAATACCCTTATTTCTTTAAATTTCTTTTAATACCGTTTTAATTTGCAAACATCTAAATGTTAAACACAGAAGAAAAATTACAGTGTGTTTATCAAGTCAGATTATGCATCTATATAAATGTAGAGCTATTAACACAGATATTCATATATACAACAGGATATGTAATAATGTTAAGAGGGGAGCACAATTACAATGGGCCATGTTTATTCAATGCACTGCTATCCTCTGAAGTTCTGGGCCATTTTTTCCTCTGCAAAACTAAAGATGGAATGTCCATTTATATTTGTGATTTAAGACCCACCAACCAGATCATGTGAGTCCACGAAATGTTCATTCCACCTAAAGTGTGCCATAGCATCTAACTGAAAGGTACAGCAAGTGCATGGAATTGGCATGTCACTATTATCTTAATGCAAAGGGTTGCTTTGAAGTGAGTGTCTCTGGGGCTGATGCTTGCCCAGGTAAGATGCCATGATGGAGTTGGTGATGAAGTGGCAGGAATTATAGATCTGGAAGTGGCAGCAGCTGTGTCTCCAGAAATGCTCAGGTTGTCATTGGAGTGGCCGACCTCTTTTCCCAAGGCCCATCCATGATGTGAAACACAGAAGAGCTTGTTTAGCTGTGCACACACTTACATTGACCTTCAAGAAATAGCGTCTGAATGTAAGGACATTGTAAAACGTTGAGAAAGCACGAGGAAGCTGCCATTACTTATGATGGAGCCTTGCCGTGCCATTACCAACCTTCTGCTGCCACCTCATCTTCAACCTCACCATCTCTCACAGCCTATCCTGCCTGTCTGTCTAATATTTGCTGAGCTTTCTGTTTGTGTGGACTCAGGATTTTCAGTATTGGGATTCCGCTCCAGTTGCAGTTCTTTGTTGGTGGCTGTGTGCCACCTTTTCCTTTATGGGGAGAGAAGACCATGTTAAAGGAATGTGAGTGGCCTGGTGACTTGCCTTTCCCCAGTATGATTTCATGCATCACATAATGATGAGAGGAGCAGGTGGATTGTCCCTTTAAATGAAGACTAGTAGAAGCCCCTGTGACAGGCCACGTGAATGAACAGCGTGGTTGTGAGTTCAGATGGTGCTTGAGTGTTTGCAGAGGTTGTCCTTTACACAAGTTAATTTCCCTGCCACCAAGATGATGGCAGAGAAAGAGTATGAGAGGTAAGGAGGTGAGTGAAGTATCTCTCAGTGGTACAGTATGTGAATTGGGAACAATTCCTTCACTTATTGAACCTCTTCTTGTACTGTGTAGCAGTGCTTGAGGTGGTGGAAGTCCAGTGACCGCTTCAGCTATCTCCCTCCATACAGCTTGAGCCAATCTCTTATGGGGCTTCCTGCCCTCAGTAGCCAAGAGTCGATCCCTTTTCTTCCTGAGAATCTGGGAGTCCTTCCTGTTGCTGACCACTCTCAAGGCTGCAGCTGCTTCATATATTCTTGTAACTGTGCTTCCTGCAGCTCAAAAAGTTATGCCCCCCACCCCAATTTAATTAGCTTCAGCCTTTTAAAGGCTACAACAGTAATCAATCTCCTCCCTCCTAGCAGCGGTCACCCAATGATCTAACCCGTCCTGCATGGTTAATGAGGGCCCTGGGAGGAAACCAAGGGTGAAGTCACATGGACGGGCAGATGTCCCACCCTTCTGCTGAGCTGCCAACAGGCAGAGAATCCATTCCCAAAACCCTTCTGTACTATTCGCTTCGGTCACTGTCGTGGTGTTGCTTTTCAAACTTTTCCATTCAGTGAGTTGACTAAGTCCAGATCTGACCTGGAGTAGAAGGTTGACTTTTTAATTTGATTGTGTAGTTGTGGAATACTGCATGAGTTCATCAATAACAACCTTAGCAAGACCTTAACAAGTAAAAATAAGTATTTTCTTACAGTTATCCATTTTTGGGGGCACAGGAATAATTGGAGCAGAGCTAGACATGGACAAGTAGTCCATTTGTACTTTTTAAAAGACATTACATTCCTTTTTACTTATATCTACATTTGACATAAGAGGATAATATGGCCCCTATTCTCGCATGTTTATTTTGTTCAGATTGCTCTGAAAATTTACTGTTGTCTCAAGCAACCCACTATTTTTAATTGTTAATTTATTTGTTACCAGATCCCAGCACCCACTGGCAAAACTTCATGGCTCTTCTATTATGGAACGTCATCACTTGGAGTTTAGCAAGACTTTACTCGCTGATGAGGTGAGGTTCTAAATTATGTGGTTAGACGGAGCCCTCTTACTAATCTCTATCACTATGATGGATTGATAGACACAATCAAAGACTTGAGCCAGAAGTAAAGCTTCAGGTGAAATAAAACAGAACATAGTTCAGACAGGTTGGGGGTGAAATTCATCGTGGTGGTAGCGCAAAATGGGTGCTAGCGAATTGGCTGCCCGTTTTACAATTCATCTGATCTTCTTTTCCATTGACTTCAAGATGAATTTCACCCCTGATAACTCCAAGAGGGAAAATAAAATATGAAAAACTGAGGGAACTGAAGAAATTATAAAACAGTTAAGAATATATAAAGAGAGATAATAAGAAAAACACAAATGCTGGGAATGTGAAATGCAAACAGATAACGCTTTATGTGCACTACAGATTGGTCAGCTTCTGAACGAAAAAGACAGATTAATGTCTCGGGTGTTACTCTTCTTCAGAACTGTTCTGAGAATGAATTACTGGATGAGATGCAAGATCTGGGCTGTCTGCCTGCTAATGCACACATTCTAGGGCATTTCATGATAATAGTCACAGCCTCACTGGTATCCAGGCAACCAAGGTGAAGTTTCAAGGTTCACTGTGCTGTAAACCACAAGTTTGAAAAGGAGAGGATGAGGCAAATCAGTAAGTTTAATTCGATGATGCTAAACTTAATTTTTAAAAGTGAAATTTACAGGGGGAAGTAAAGACTGAAGGGGCAATTTTAACCCTGCCCGCTTGGCGGAAATCAGGCTGGCAGTTCAAATTGTCCGAGAGACTGACCCACCGAAGTCCTGCTCTCTTCCTGTTGTTTTTAATTTTAACCTGCTCTTATGAGCAGGCGGCACAGACACCCGCCTGAAACCAGCAGGGTCCTTCTTTAAATATGCAGATCGGTGTCCGATGATATCACCAAGAGCTTTTTAGATTGTTAAGCATCATTGAGGGGAAAAGCAGTGATTGGCACAAAAAGAGTCAACAGAACTTCTTGGAGGTCATGGAGTGCTTGTGCATTAAACATAGGATGGATGACTTAACTTTTAATTATTCATGACATAAAACCAAAATAACTAGGCAATGGCTTGGTCTTTCAAAAACTGGGGACAATAAGTGGATTATCTTATTAAATAATATAAATGGCTTATTCTTAAGAAACACGTTACATTTGCTGCTACTGATCAAATTGCAAATCAATAATTTTTGTCCCTCGTGCAGTTTTATGTATTTTGCTTCCCAATTTTTAGATTCTCCACAACACTCACCGTTTTCAAATCTGAGAGAGCGCATGGACAATCTGTCCACAGAGAGTCCACAGTCAGTAAAGCTCTTGAACCACCCGCTAGGAGATGCAGGAGAATGGCATAGGTCAAGTCTCTGTGATTATTCTCCTCTGTCAATTGTGCTAGCTTGGCTCAGTTGAGAACAGTCTTGCCTCTGAGTCAGCAGGTGCTGAGTTGAAGTCACATTACAAGGCTTGAGCACATATTCTGGCCTGAAGCTTCAGTACAGTAGTGAAGGAGTGTTGCATTGTCACAGGTGTTGTTCTTCAGATGAGACATTGGTTGGCTGGTTCTAATGACTATTAAAGATCCCATTACACTAATTGAAGCAGAGCGGGAAGTAGTCTTGGCTAAAATTCCTCCGTCAACTAACACCACCAAAAAATAAAAGGAGATTAATTGGTCATTCATCTTGTTGCGGTTGGTGGGATTTGCTCTGTGCAATCTGGCTGCTGTGGCCACCCACATAACAGCAGTGACTGCACTTTACATTAACTGATGGTATGTGACGGGCTTGGGGATGTCCTGAGAAACACTTCCTCCCTTCCTGTAAAGAAGAGCTTCACTTTGACTGCTGCTTTGTCTCCTCCCATACAACATAACTAAGAGCAGGCACTTCCTGTAGACAGGAGAACCACAGGTGCAGTGCTGTTCTTCAGTATCACTGGACAACCATTTTAAATCTGTCTTGATTGTTCTCTTCCAGGGTTTGAACATTTACCAGAACTTGAACAGGAGGCAGTACGAACATGTCTTTCATCTGATGGATATTGCTATTGTTGCTACAGACTTGGCTCTCTACTTTAAGTAAGGGACAGTAAGTCTCCTTAACTGATGAATAGTTTAGTTATTCTTTGAGTACACACAACATACAGAAAAGGGAGCAAATGAGGCTAGGCAGTGTCTCATCTGAAGCACTGATTTCAGTCACAAAGATCTTTTTGAAGAACTAAGTTCATTTGAGACCTGGAGAAAAATTACTCTTTTGTTACATGGGTTTAAATTCTTCATTTGGACTGCAATAGGTTTGGGTTGACATTACACAATCACCCCTACCCTGGGGCCTTGATGAACAAGTTTAGCTCTTGGAGATCAGTGTTAAAAATAAAGAGGTAATTTTCCAACATAGCGCTCCTCCTAGGAGTACATATCGTAAATACAGGCACATATGTCATATGATGGTCAGAAAACACATTTTTGATATGCGTTTCCAATGGACAGGCTCCTCACTGGGGGTGGGGGGGGGGGTAGGAAGTTGGAAAATTACCCCCTATGGGCACACTCAATGAGCACAAATTCACAAGTATCTTGACAAGTTCAATCAGTGGGAAGAGAAATGGCAGGTGCAATTTAATAAAGAGAAATGTAGGGTTATGAGATTTGGCAGAGGAAAGGTTGATGTGGATTATGTGCTAAACGGGAATGTACTTGAGATAACGGAGCAGGAGGGAGATCTTGGGCTTTTAGTGGACATGTCACTAAAATCATCAGCACAATGTTCCCAGGCTGATAAAAAAGCAAACAGAATGTTGGGATTCATAGCAACGGGCATAACATATAAATCCAGAGAGGTCATTTTAAAACTGTATTTGACCACATCTGGTGTACTGCATACAGTTTTGGTTTCTTTATTTCTAAAAGGATATTCAGTTAGTGTAGGAGACACAGAGAATGATATTCAGTTATTGAAGAATATTCAATTATTGGAGGAGGTACAGAGAAGGGTATTCAGTTATTGGAGGGGACAAAGAGAAGGGTTTTCAGTTATTGGAGGGGACAAAGAGAAGGGTTTTCAGTTATTGGAGGGGACAAAGAGAAGGGTTTTCAGTTATTGGAGGGGACAAAGAGAAGGGTTTTCAGTTATTGGAGGATATTCAGTTATTGGAGGGGGTACAAAGAAGGATATTCAGTTATTGGAGGATATTCAGTTATTGGAGGGGTACAAAGAAGGATATTCAGATATTGGAGGATATTCAGTTATTGGAGGGGACACAGAGAAAGATATTAATTTATTGGAGGGGTCACAGAGAAGGGCCACATGGTTGATCCCAGAACTTAAGGGAATGATGTTTGGGGAAAGATTGACTCCCCTGGTTCATTTCTCTCTTGAAAAGAGAAGATTGAGAGGGGATATGATAGAAGTGTTTAAAATTATGAAAGGTTTCAATAAAATGGATCCAACTAAGCTTTTCTGCCGTGTACAGATTTTAAGGGGAGGGATCATATTTACAAATTAAGGAAAAAATCAAAAAGATAATCAGAAATGCAAGAGAAATTTTTTAACTAAAAGGGTGGTGAGTATGTGGAACAGATTATTGGCATGGGTAGTGGAACAAAAAACCTTAATGGGTTTCAAGAAGGAACGAGACAGGTTCTTGTCAACAAATGGGATTCAGGGTTATTAGAAATAGACCAAGGGAATACTTTGGGTGGGTGAGCTAGATGGACCAAAGGTCTTCTCCTGCCTGCAACTGTGACTATAGAGCTGATTATAACTCCTTGCAGGAAGGCAGAGGGAGCAGATGGCAATCCTGTGTGGGAGTGGGAGGCCCAGCAGATTTTAACTGCTGGTTATAGTTCTTCTCTGGTTCAGAGGGAACCCAGCATATACTGGAGGCCAGTATGCCGAGCGAGATGAGTTGTACCGGCCTCCAGATGGGTGCAAGTGGGTCCCGCTGGGGGTCCCCCAAAGAAGAGGTTGGCGATTTAAATAAAAGTTTGGATTGGCCCCTTATAGAGGAGACTGAGGGGAACAGGTTGAGGTCTCAGATGGGGTCAGTTACCAGACTCTCTGGTCGCATGGGGTTGGCGGGCACTGGAGATGAGCCTGTACGGAAATGAGTGCATGCAAATGAGGTGCCCTCTCAGTGACCTTGCCAACCCTGGCGGGGTCAGCGCTAGAGGGGACCAGCGGGCACAATCCCAGTGCAACCATGGGGGTCGTGACAGCCCCCCCCCCGCCGATTTTCAGGGCCAGTGCTTTTTTTTATTCATTCATGGGTTGTGGGCGTTGCTGGCAAGGCCAGCATTTATTGCCCATCTCTAATTGCCCTTGAGAAGGTGGTGGTGAGCCGCCTTCTTGAACCACTGCAGTCCGTGTGATGAAGGTACACCCACAGTGCTGTTAGGTAGGGAGTTTCAGGATTGTGACCCAGCGCCAATGGAGGATTGGCGATATATTTCCAAGTCAGGATGCTGTGTGACTTGGAGGTGGTGTTGTTCCCATGCGCCTGCTGCCCTTGTCCTTCTAGGTGGTAGAGGTTGCAGGTTTGGGAAGGGCTGTCGAAGAAGCCTTGGTGAGTTGCTGCAGTGCATCTTGTAGATGGTATACATTGCAGCCACGGTGCGCTGGTGGTGAAGGCAGTGAATGTTTAGGGTGGTGGATGGGGTGCCAATCAAGTGGGCTGCTTTGTCCTGGATGGTGTCGAGCTTCTTGAGTGTTGTTGGAGCTGCACTCATCCAGGCAAGTGGAGAGTATTCCATCACACTCCAGACTTGTGCTTTGTAGATGGTGGACAGTGTATCACAGTCTATCATCGGTGTGTGTGGCTGCGTGTGTGTATACGTGAGTGTGTGTGTGTGTGTGTGTGTGTGTGTGTGTGTGCGTATGTGAGTTTATGTATCTGTTTCTGAGTATGTGTGTATGAGTGTGTGAGACTGTGTGTGTGTGAGACTGTGTGTGTGTGTATATATGAGTGTGTGTGTATATGAGTGTGTGTGTATATGAGTGTGTGTGTATATGAGTGTGTGTGTGTATGAGTGTGTGTATATGAGTGTGTGAGACTGTATGTGTGGGTGTGTGTATATGTATATGTGAGTGTCTGAGACTGTATGTGAGTGTGTGTGTGTGTACATGTGAGTGTGTGTGTACATGTGAGTGTGTGTGTGTGCCTGTGTGTATAAAATTTCATCATTTTTGTCTACTGCAACTGCGGTCACACTATTTTGAAAAGAATTATTGGATTATGTCTTTGGCGAATAAAACGTTACTATAATGGATCATCATTATAAAACCCACGACAAGCACAAAAATCCTTTTTCATCCAATTGTCATAACTTTGAACTCAATAAATCATGAAATTCACAATAAATCATGAAGACCCAGTGTTTAATACATACAAAAAAATGAAAATTGCAGAATTGAAACAAGACATTGTGGTATTGTGACAATGAATGTGATCTGACACTTTTTAAAATATTGGTCACATTGTTAAAGATTTATGATGGCCCCAGTCTGGTCATTGCTATAGTTTAAAAACTTATGAGTTACAAGTGTTCTTGCAGTGGCAAAACCTTCACTATTACACACTGGAAACCATACTGCATTATCATTTATCAAAAAATTCTGTTAATAACGGTGCAAATAAAACGCTTCCAGAGCAAAAAGCTTTAAAAGCCCAGAATAGTTCCACTGTGCTGTTATGTTTGGGATTGTTGGGCTCTGGCTATTTAATTTGTGTTTAATGTAGTAAAAGTTGCTTGGTTTGCGGAAGGCAGGAAAGGAGCGCCACCTGATGGCCGAGGATACATTTTTCAGGGCAAAAGTTAGTGTTTATAGTGGAGTTTAGCACACTAGGGACTATTGTGGCACCTGACAAGTAATTTGCTTTAACAGTTCACCTGTGATAATACTTGGGCAGCCCCACACCTTTAGAGTTCATTATTTCTGTTAGCTTAGCATTCTCATTTAATTTTTAATAATGCGTTTGGATTTATTTTCAGTTTTTGTTTGTGGATTACTTGACTTCACAGAAGCAGCTTTGATACAGAACAGTGGAAAGTTCAGAGACTATGTATATGCTGAGGTTTCACAATAGTTCTCAGTCGATCAGAAAATCCCTTTATCCTTATTATCGATGGTGCAATTAAAGGGCACAGTTATCCTGGGAAAGTCCACATGCATTGTTACCAGCTTTGTAAACACAAGTGTGCAGTGACCTCATTGATGTAATACTCATGTCTGCTGCTAAAAACCTTATAAAATGTTGATATTTTCCCCCTGATTTTGTTCCCTACTGTAATTCCATATGTACTTGCAGCCCTACAATACCAACTGTTACAAGAACGACATAGAATTCCATAGAATTGACAGCACAGAAACAGGCCATTCAGCCCAACTGGTCAATGCCGATGTTTATGCTTCACATGAGCCTCCTCCTTCCCTACTTCATCTGACCCTTGCAGAATATCATTCTATTCCTTTCTCCCTCATGTACTTATCTAGCTTCCCCTGAGACTATGTCCAAACTCCCCCAAACCATGGTGATGCTCAGTTAATAGTACAAATATTCCCCAAAAAAAGCAGTAATAATTTTATGAATGAAGAAAAATCAGAACCACAATCTCATTAGGCAGGAATCTCCAATAATGTAATAGAGAGGAGCACGATTTGGCGAGTTTTCTTTGCCAGAGAATGAACCTTATCCTAATGGAGTGTAGGTGATCTTCATTGTAAAGGTACATAATTGGCAGGATGTTTCTTCTTTCCCTTCTTACAGAAAGAGAACAATGTTTCAAAAAATTGTCGACCTGTCCAAAACCTATGAGAATGACACACAATGGGTGGACTACATGTCACTGGAGACTACCAAGAAAGAGATTGTCATGTAAGTATATGATTTTCAAAATCCTGTAAAGGATGTTGTTGATGATTGAGGAAACCCAACTGGATTTCAGTGTTATGATGGTCTTTAACCCTGTGGAAGGCTGATGCTGACTTTAACACTTGTTCTTGTCACATTCAGGGCCATGATGATGACAGCATGTGACTTGTCAGCTATTACTAAACCCTGGGAGGTTCAGAGTAAGGTGAGTTCTCAGATGCAACAGTTTTTCATGCCATCAAGACACACTGATGCCTGTCCAATTAGATTGCCCCTGTAGTTTTTGTTATTCAAACTGATAATGCAACTCTCATGGGCTGTATTAGGTTTTCTTCTGTATTAAGTCTTAACTTCTGTATTAAGTTTTATGTGAACAATGAAGCCATTGTGTAAAGTGCCTATAGGGTCGGTCCGTGTGTCCGAATTTGCATCTGTGACGTCAACCAGTAGTTCTCAACCTTTTAGTCAATGTGTCTCAAAATAGATGTGATAAGTTAATGGTTAATAAGCTTATCCATGGGCAGAGATTGGTGAATGACTAAAGGAAGCTTTAAAGAGGGTCAGAGGAATACTTACGTAACCTGCTTAAACTTTCATCGCTTCATATATTTGATCTTTTTATTTTTTGTGAACGAAAGTGTGTTTTCCACTGTTGTGTTTTGAACGTCTTGCACACACAAGCTAGAAATTACTGTTTGCATTAGCTATTAATTAAAGTGTTCAAATGACATTCCTCTGTCTGCTGTGTTAGCAAAGACATTAATCCATTTGTTTTAAATGGGTTAATGCTTTCATTAGAATAGCAGCAGAAGCAGATCATGCCAAGGGTTCGTCCGTTAATATTGCTAACAGGAATTTTTAGCCTGTGGAAAATTTGCTTCGGATTGATATTTTGAAGCAGATTGATTAAGTGAAAATGAAATTTGATATTCCAATAGTCCATAATGCAGCCACCTAAATACTGTCAGATGCTGCAGTTATATCAAAAACCTGCTCACTGCACTGCTTTGCTTCACACAGATAAAATATATATATTAAATGCTCCTGTGAAACAGTGCCATTTTTAGTGCAGGGAGGGTGACAGATGGCACCAATTCACTTGAAGCAGTGCAACACGATCATTGACTCTTGGGGAAAGCCCGGCCACTGACAGGTGGCAACAGCGTGCTGAAGTGAGAGAACGAATAAAGGGCTTTGAGCTATAACGTTGCGCCAGTGTAGAGGCAAAACGCAAGAGACGGAAGGATCGGCAACGTCAGAGAGATCAACCAGAGAAGTCTCCAGGAACTTGGTTACATCAGGCTCATGGTAGACAACATCTGTCACGCATCGGCTTGCATAGTCATCGACGCACCCATCTACCGTGAACTTGAGCTCCTTTTATTGTTGGCACCATCATCCTAGTGTACAAAGGGCACACGACTACTACACTCACATTTATAGGCTGTCAGCTTCATAAAGTCCCCTTTATCTTGGGGAAATCACTTGCAACCTACTAGGAAGGAGTTACAAGGATGGGGAAAGATTGAACTTGCTCACAAGGAGGAAAGATCGGAAGGTCAATCATTCCAGGCAGCTCGCTTGAATAGTAGTATTGGTAGAGGCCTGAGAGCAGGTTGCCTTGTCTATCATTTACACCAGGGGGTAAGGCAGGCCTGGGGAGAACCAGAAAGGAGAGAAATAGAATATACTAAAAATATGTTGTCCCTGAAGTAGGAAGAGGAAAAAAAATCAGCCAATTGCCCCGCTCCTGATTGTTAACCAGCGACCCCCACTGAAAGAGAGCAGGATTGACATTGATCTTTGTACTGAATCCCCAACCAAATTACCTGCTGTCATTCATTCTGGGCTCACACTGGGGTAGAGACCCGAGTAGAAAATTAAACAAGAAAACGTGGTGATGCGGGGAGGTATGAAAGTAAATCTAGTTATTGAGTGTAATGGATATAGACCTGTACTGATCAACTGCATTGTGTTGTGCTCTAGGTGGCTCTGTTAGTAGCAGCTGAATTCTGGGAACAGGGCGACTTGGAAAGAAACGTATTACAACAGAATCCCATTGTGAGTATGGAACAATATTCAAACACTTCAGTTTCTTGTCAGTTAGAAATAATTTAAGTTGCGTAACTGTTGAATATCTATCGAGTGGTTTTAAAAATAATGTTTTTCATGGATACAAAATTATATAACTCTGCATTTAAGGATCACAGATTATAACTTTTTGGTTTTGTTAATTAAAATCCTAGCCTATGATGGACAGGAATAAATCTGATCAACTCCCCAAGCTTCAAGTTGGTTTCATCGACTTTGTGTGCACATTTGTCTACAAGGTATATATTTTAAATATGTTTTATGAGTTACAGTATCAATTCTTTTGTAACATCTAAGAGGCTTTACATTTGAGCACGTGTTAAAAAATACTTCCTAACTTTTTAAATCATTTCACTCCAAATATTACCCTAGACAAATTAATTACAATATTACGGAAAACAATATGGAATGTAGTTCTCAAAAGACAATTTGCGGATCCAAGTAGGATGAACACATTTTTTTGTTCAGGTGTGAACCAGAGCATTGAATCCTATTCAAATTCAATTATTGGCGATGTGTCATCATCAATAAACAATGATCAGAAAACAGTTCATCTAAAAAAAACTTGGCATCAGCTTTTTGTGCATCAGAAACATAGATACACATTTCACAGCAATAACTAATTTCCCACACTTAATCACGTAGGCATCTCTGTGTTAATCTAGGTGGGCTGCTGTTGGCTTGGATTTAAAGAGACATACAATTTTTGTTTAGATATGTTATAATGTTCCTCATGTAGACAAAACAACCATGAATGGCACAAATGTTATTCCATGGTTATTGACTAACTAGCTAATCGGTCCCACTATAGTACTTGAGGACAATGTGACACCATTGATTGTAAGCAAACAAAATAATTTTCTTTTTTTCTGGACACAACTGATGGGTATTAACATCATGCTCTGACATTATATCAAAAATACAGTTTGAACGCATACATTTTACTTTAAACATCTGAGTAAACCTGTGGTTTATTATGGAGCGAATGTAGAAGGAATTAATTTATATAGTTCCTACATTTTATTTGTGATATGACCCAAAAGCGTCAAATAACAAAGAAAAACAGTGAATTATTAGTCTAGTTTAAAGCTGTATTTGCTTTCTTTCAGGAATTCTCTCGCTTTCATGAGGATATCACACCGATGCTTAATGGTCTGCTCAACAACAGAAAAGAATGGAAATTACTTGCTGATGAGTACGACGCAAAAGTGAAGGCTTTGGAGGAAGTAAAGCAGAAGAAAGAAGAAGAGATGGCAGCAAAGGCTGGTTAGGGAAATACATACTTCTCTTTTCATATGTGCAGTAATCACTGGGAAGCATGGTTTTTCATGGACTTTCATTTAAGGGACAGTTTATTCATTTTTCTTAGATTGAGCAGTTTTCCAGGGAGGCTGGGTGATTCGTTGACCTTCCCCTTCTGAGACCTGCGTTCAAATCTAGCCCAGGCTAATTATATGAAAGTCTGCTCCCATTTATAGACTATTGTGGACGCCTAAGTGAAATGAGTTTAGATGGTCTCAACCCATCATAAACCCATCAACACTGTCCATAATTTGGCAGTGGTTTGCCAATATTTTATTTTTGAGTGGTGTGACAAATAGAGATGCCACAGTACAGTGGAGAGAAAAGGAGGGGACAGAATGTTTTTGAGTAAGGTCTAAAGTGAAAATTTTGACAAAGGAGTACATTTTTCCCAACATAAAAATTCAGGGTTTAAAAATATCAGCCTTTATCTTATGTTCCTCTAAGGAAATCTCCCTTCTTGCAGAATGTACTTTCACACCACAGGTTTATACCTATAACAGTACAAATTTACAACAATAATAGCACAAAGTGACCAATGTGCTTCTAGCACTTGGATTTTTTTGTTCCTAAACTCTCCAATCCACAAACACTAATGTTTGATGTTGTTACGCTGAAATAATTTTCTGAAATTACGACCAGCACTTAAAATAAAGGAATAAACTAAGAGCGTAAAAAAACAGGAGGATATGCTCCTACAGAGGTGACATTTTATGCCATGCCCTTGAGATTGAAATTAAGATCAAGATTAAGGTGTGTTCTTGGGTTAGGTTATGGTTGTGTTATATCTATTTACTGGCATAATTCAGCACTGAGATTGGTACTGTGCGTCTAACCAATGATTGTATAAAATTCTTAGCGGGCTTGACAGGGTAGATGCTGAGAGGCTGTTTCCCCTGGCTGGAGAGTCTAGAACTAGGGGTCATAGTCTCAAGATAAGGGGTCGGCCATTTAGGACTGAGATGAGGAAAACTTTCTTCACTCAGAGGGTTGTGAATCTTTGGAATTCTCTATCCCAGAGGGCTGTGGGTGCTCAGTTGTTGAGTATATTCAAGATTGAGATCGATAGATTTTTGGACACTAAGAGAATCAAGGGATATGGAGATAGGGCAGGAAAGTGGAGTTGAGGTAGAAGATCAGCCATGATCTTATTGAATGGCGGAGCAGGCTCATATGGCCTGCTCCTGCTCCTATCTCTTATGTTCTTGTTACAGCGAATTACATGTACACCTGGATGCGCCAGCATCCTCTTAAACTTGGAGCACCACCAACAACTGCCCCACATGTGTACGCATGATTCTTGACATTGAACATGAAATCATGTCACATAACATGTATGTGTTTGTACTATGTGCGGTGAGGATAACAGTGCTGGTTCCAATTTTAAAGGGAGCCGATCACCCAGATTGTGCATCACATAAATGCAGGGTCTGTCGAACGAAGATGTGTGCGGAAAGTCAAATTTTGTGCTGATAAGCACATTTGACAGCAGTAAAGTTATCAAATAATTGCATGTCACAATATGAAATGGTTTCTGAACTGTTGTGTCCACTTCCCATATTAAACTGAAGCCAATATCTACTGAGAGACCAATGTTTTCTGCAGACCTTGCTCTAGGTGAAAAGCAAGACTGTGCTGGCAGGTCTATAATTGAATCTAATGGTATTATTAACAAATCATGATGACATGAATGAAGCACTAAAAGTCTAGTATAAGACAGTGACTCACCCCTGGTATATCCGATCCAGGCAACAGCTGCAGTAAAATAGAAACATCTTCCATTTTCTGGCATTGATGTCCCTCATTATTATCCTGTAGTGTATGTAACTTAGTTTTCTAAATGAATTAATCCCCTAATGACTGATTTAGCGGGATGAGGAGGAAGATTTTTTTTTGGTTAACAATTAGCTTGTCCTTTGAATTTTTGTTTTTAATTTTTGTTGTTGATAATACATTTAATAAGTTTGTTGTGCAGCTGGTTGTAATTTAAAGGGGAAACACGAGATAGTGCAAATCACATTGAAAAGCACCAGTGAGAAGCACATGTGTGTGACATCATTGCAAGAAAGATAGTGCCGATATGGGGCAATATTAATATTAGGGAGCAATGTGTCCCAATCTGAGATGAATGCCTTTAACGTTGGACTCAGGCTAACTTAGAATCATAGAATCATACAGCACACGAGGCCATTCGGCCCATCTCGCCTGTGCCGGCTCTTTGAAAGAGCTATCCAATGAGTTCCACTCCCCTGCAATATTTTCCTTTTCAAGTATATATCCAATTACTTTTTGAAAGTTACTATTTAACTTCTTGCTGGCATGCGCCAGCTGGAACCTTGCTTGTCTACCTTTGCTGGATTCAAATCTCTGGCACTCCAGAAAACTGTCTCATCAGTCATCACGGCTTCCCAGAGCTCAGGAAGTTTGAATCTACTGATGACCCGTTTACTGCGTTAGCAAAGTCCAGCTCTCCCAATGTTTACAGCAAGTCAGTGCCCATAAATGCAAAGGTGTTCTGGAACATCTTCCTCTTAAAAAAAAAGAGTAAATTGTGAATGAGCAAACAGATCTTGTCTCATAGTTAAGTGACCACACTTAAAAATGATTATAGTCACTATTTAAAGCTGACACAGTGGATGGGTTGAGGTTGTGATGTATCAATATCTGCAGTCTGGATTCTATAGTTATTTGCTATAAAACAAATCAAATAAATCAGTGGCTTACGAAGGGAATATAGGAGTTAGAATAGGAATGAAAAATATTTGTTAAATTGCCATTGAGATACATTTAAAGGATACTGCTGTCAAACACTCATGCAACCAAATCAACATTTTAAAAAATTCTTTCTAAGTGGTTTAAAAAGGGCAGCTTTTTACAATCAAGAAATTGCTGATGATAGAGAACATAGGAATGTAGGGCCATAGAGAACATGGGGACATAGAGACATGGAGAACATAGGGACCTAGAGAGCACAGGGACATGGGGATATAAGAATACAGGAACATAGAGGACATGGGGCCATAGGGAAATGGAGAACATGGAGCCATAGGGAAATGGAGAACATGGGGACATAGAGACGTTTCATTTTGATTGAAACTGTTTATCTTCTCTCATTCATTTTTCTTCTCTCATTTGTTTATCCTCTCCCCTGACCTCCTCCTTTTAGCTGCTGCTGCTGCTGCTGCCGCAGAGAAGGCTAAGTCCAAGACTTGTTCTGTGTGTTAAACTTCTGGGCTGCCTCGTTCTCTTCAGCACTCACAATGACAAGAGACTGCACAAACTGTACAGCAGCACTGACTGCAACAGTCAGCGGAAATCAAGAGAATGACATGACTATGTAACCACTGAATCGTGCTTGGAATCTACTAGTGTTTGAAAGGTAGACGTTGGACAGGGTGATGACACCAACCTGTATTAAAGGGGAATGCTCATTGCAACAAATAGTCCGTTGTGTGCGGTACTTGCACCTTAATTCCTCTGTAAATAATAATAACTTTCTGAGTCTGTTGTGCTGGTGAAATGGAGTGGGGCAGAAATTTGTCTGGGGCGGCAGTGCAAAGCGGGCAGAATCACCCGTTATACTCCCCGCCCGATATCCAGTCCCCTTGATGTCAGTGGGCATCTGATGGGCGGTCAATTCGATACCGCCCCATTTTTGCTACTGCCCAAAATGCATTTCTATCCCTGTGCTTCAATCCAGGAGGTGTATTTTTCCAATCACAGAATGTTATTTGTAAATTTGAAGATTAAACAGGAATTATACTGAAGGGGTTAACTGTGTCTTAAAAGTGGCAACCCTTCACTGTATTTTTGCTTAATTCAAGATCACATAACAGCTTTGTCTCATCATGATTTTCAAAGAAGTTACTTAACCTCAGTGCTCAAACAAGGATATGCAAAATAACATTGTGATTCTAAATCGTTAAAAATGTATTGAAACCCCTTTCTGCGAGAACATGATTAAAATCGTCTAATTCCTTGTGTCACGCCTTTATACAAATAATAAAAAGTACTAGGCAGGATTGGAACATAGAGTTGGTTCAGTCAATGTGTTTATGATGCCATCTGATCCCCTCGATTGTATTGTTGCCTTGTACATCTTGCCCCTCGGATATTGCCTGTTTTAAAAACAGCAGTTGCTAATCACTCCAGGCATTACCTGCAATCTCTGACCTGCAGAAAACTATCTGCCTGAGTAGAAATCTTTAACCTTCATCCACTGAGAAAAGCTGAAAACAGCTGTTGTGTAGTTCCAAACTTTGGGCCATAGATAGCTTCCCGCATGGCCACATGCTTGGTATTTCATGATTTTTGTGATGAATCACAAAAGCATTTCAATTTTACGCATTGTTAAAATTAGATATTATCAGCATTTATGTTAATGAGAAAAATGACACAAATAAATTTAAAACAAAAATTGATGAGCTGTACCTCTTTAAATCCTGGGAAATGATTCAACAAGTAAATCAAATAATGAAAGATTGTATTAAATCCTTGAGAACAGTAAGACATTGGAATAGCCAAATGTATAACTGGATGCATCAGGAACAGACCTATAATTTGTATATGTGCATCAGGCAGGACCTCCAGATTAGGTATTGCTATACTATCACCTAACAATGTTATTGTAAAAATGTCAATCTGTTTTTATTGTTGAATACTTAGTTCCTGATTGCAACTGCTCAGAGCTGTAAAATGGCTACTGTAAATTTGTATTAACTAGTCACTCTTCAGACTGGTTAGAACGAGCTATTTCTCCCATGATGAAGTTTGCTCGTTAACAGAATCTGTGAGATAATCGTTAAAGACAAACAAGCACTTTCTGCGGATGATGTCTACACAGATTTCACTGCACAAAGGTTAGCACTTGTGTGTGTCAGGGTAGGTCTTCCAAACTAACAAGAACGACAACCGTTAATCCATATCAATTATCGGATCTCCAGCATGATGTTCCAGGTAATCAAAAGCATGAGAAATTCTCAACTAATCAAACGGTGTAATTTAAAGGAATTGCAAAAATTAAAAAAAACTGTACAAAACCAGCTATTTGAACTCCATGAGTATATTTAATCTAATGTATATTTAATCAATTGTGACTTGTTCACTTTCTGTGCTATAAATCTGTGGTGAACTTTTCATTTTTAAAGTTGATATAAAATAGGTTAACAGTTTACGGGTATCTTAAGCAACACTTTAACAAACTTTTAGTAACACTAATTACAACATTCTTCCACCAAATATAAGATCAGGATTTTGTTTCATGTGATTGAGAATAAGCAAGACTCTTAAAGGAATAATAGATTTATAATATGATTATACCTAACTGAGAGTATATTATTTTCATTCCTCTCAACAGCACATTTTAAAAATCATTATTTTTTATTTAGGAGAAAAAATTATTTAATTCAACAGTTTTACAGAATTTCCTATTTTGCATTAAAGCTGAATTCTTCAGTAAAATTATCAGGTGGAGAAATTTCAGCTCCTAGTTACTCTGACAACAATTTTTCAGTCCTCTTCAGATATACAAATTATGCCTGGAGACCTGGGGTGGGGTTGGAGTTACCTAGGTAACACCTTTGTCAAGAAATGAGAGGTGATGAACCAGGTAACTATAGACCAGTTAGTCTATCAGTTCTGATGAAAGGTCTTCGACCTGAAACGTTAACTCTGTTTCTTTCTCCACAGATGCTGCCTGACTTGCTGAGCTTCTCCAGCATTTTCTGTTTTATTTCAGTCTATCATAAGTTAAGGGTAAAGTCTTAGAATTCATAATTTGAGATAAAATTAGTGAGCATTTTGAAATGCATGTGATAATCAAGGACAGCTAGATTTGTTGATGGCAAGTCATTTTTGACTAATTTAATAAGAGTTGTTGAGTTGACCAATTGGATAAATAAAGGGTATGTAGTAGATGACGTGCACATGGGTTTTCAGAAGACGATGATAAAGTGTCTCATAGGAAACTTGTTATGAAACTTCAGGGGTATGATACAAGAAGAAATATAGCAGCATAGATGGGCGCACATGAAACAAGTGCTCAGGATGAAAGGCTACTGCTCCGACTGGAGAAAGGTTGGAAGTGGTATACGTTACTGGGGCTACTTTTCTTCTTTCTATATTTGGTACAGAGAGGACAATCTCAAAATTTGATGATTACACAAAAGTAGAGGATTTGGCAAGCAGTGAGGAAGAACTGTTAAAGACTTCAAGAGGGCATAAACATGTTAACAGAATGGGCAGAAAGCAAGCAGACGGGGGCAGGTGCAATTTAATGTGGAGAAGTATGAGGTGATACATTTTGGAAGGAAAAACAAGGAATGAGTTTAAATGTGTAATTCCTTGAAAGTGCACATGCAGTAGATAAAGCTATAAGGCCAGTAACATTTTGGGTTTTATAAATAGGGGCAAAGAAGCAATGATAAATGAGATGATATCAGGGATGAAAAACTATAGTTATGAGGTGAAACCTGAGGTACTGGGGCTATTTCTAGTGAAGCAGAGATGACCAAACGGAGATTTAATAGAAATTTTAAACAACAACTTGCATTTATATAGCACCTTTAATGTAGAAAAAACATCCCAAAGTGCTTAACAGAGGTGTAATCGGACAAAAATCGATGCCGAACCAAAGAAGGAAATATTAGGATGGGTGACCAAAAGCCTAGTCAAAGACATGAGTTCTAAGGAGTGTTCTGGAGGAGGAGAGGGAGGTGGATAGGCAGAGAAGTTTAGGGATGGAATTCCAGCGCTTAGGGTGTAGCAGGCTGAATACTTGATTATCAATATTGGGGCAAAAGGAGAGGGGAGATAGAAAGTAAGACAGAAAGAGTTGGAGGAATGCAGAGTTCTCGGAGGGCTAAAGGGCTGGAGAAGGTTGCAGAGATAAGGAGGGGTGAGGCCATGAAAAGATGGATGAGAAATTTAAATTTGAAGTGTTCTGTGGACCTGAAGCCAATGTAGGTTAGTGAGCACAGGAGTGTTGGATGAGCAGGATTAGGTGTAAGATAGGATATAGGCAGCAGAGTTTTCGATTATCTGAAGTTTATGAAAGATGGAACATGGGAGGTTGGCCAGGAGACCGTTGGAATAGTTGAGTCTGGAGGTGACAAAGGCATGGATGAGGGTTTCAGCAGCAGATAGACTAAGGCAAGGGCAGAGATGGGCGATGTTACAGAGATGCTAGTAGGTGGTCTTTATAATGCATAGGATATGGAGTCGGATGCTCAGCTCAGGGTCAAATAGGACACCAAAGTTGTGAACATTCTTTTTCAACCTGAGACAGTGGTCAGGGAGAGGGATGGTATCGGTAGTGAGGGTACAGAGTTTGTGGCAGGGTCCAAAGACGATGGCTTCAGTCTTCCTAATGTTTAACTGGAGGAAATTGATGCTCATCCAAGAGTGGATGTCGGACAGCAGTCTGACAACACACAGGCAGTGATAGAGCTGGGTGTCCTCAGCGTACATGTAGAACCTGATTTCATATCTTCGGATTATGTCACCAAGGGGAACCATGTAGGTGAGGAAGAAGAATGGCTAAAGAATAGATTCTTGGGGGATTCCAGAGGTAACGGTGCAGGGGACAGGAACAGAAGCTATTGCTGGAGATGCTCTGGCTACGATTCTATAGGTAAGAGTGGAATACTTACATAAAATGAAATCCCATAGATTGCAACAATACATGACAGTGAGTGGAGTTCGCATTAACAGACACCAACCCACAAAACCTTAAAACTACAGAGTTCAACAACTATTCATGTGGCCAGTTTGGTATTGGTGCTATTTTCGCCCAGGTAACTCTACCTTTTGCTTTAAAGGAATCAAAAATTGAGCAAACGGCATAAATTTCAGCTTTCCAAGATACTAATAGCTGGTAAATGTGATTAGAATCAAATTTTATGTCAAAACTAGGGAATGTTGGATGTTATACATGAAACTCTAATGATAGTGAATTTGTGTTAAGAGAACGGGTATTAAAAGAATGTGAAGCTGAATAGGTAATACTCCATTCTTGTTAGAACTTAAGAGGTTTGATGGTGATTAGGTTGGACAAGATAAGCATAAACAACATTGGGTGAACAGGGAATTGTACTGTAATTCTTAAATGTTATATTGTTACCATTCATATTAGATTGTCATTATATACATATCTTGACAATATATTAATTGCATTGATTTTAAGTGCTTGTTCCTATCACATTTAAAAAACCCATTAACAATTTTTGACAGCTCTCCGTGTTAGATATTACAGCAGTTAATTCAGCACTTACAAGGATTACTAATGCTGTTGTACAATAATGCACTCCAGTGTGTTCCATTTAGTGCAGATTAGCGATGCATCGGTTGACAAATCTTCTTATCTTGTAGAAACACTCAGCAGTTTCCTAAAATCACCTGTCATTTTATTAATGCATATCAAGGTCAATTTGGATTTCATTTTGATATATTTAATGATTGGCTATTATTTCTATAAAACAAATTCACCTTTCTTATTCATTTACTGTATGATGGGTGCAGATTGGTTGCATATAAATACCAAGTGTATGCAAGGAAATCTCTTGTATCTATGTATGTATGTATGTATAAAATTGTAAAAATAGTTTGATGTGGTTCCACTTCATACTTTCTTTCGTACATTGGCTTCTCCTTTTCCCTAAATACTTTCAGATAAAACATATGTACAGCGCATTAGTCCAGATGGTTTAAAAATCCTTTAAAATGTCATTTGACAACTCATTCTAATTCATCTATTAATGTACTGCGGATATAATACTAAGGCAGTCTGTACCTTGTAAGCAGTGGTGTACCGCAGTATCTAATAGTTTTATGCATGTCACCTTCCCAGCATGAATATTTATAGCTGCTTGGTTAAATTTATCCAATTGCAATCGCTCAGCAGTTTTAAGCAATGCTTAACCTAATTCTAGGGGTTTACCAATAGATACATGAGATTACAGCACTTTCCCTTCATCTGTTAATGTTAGCTAGGGTGAAGGGAAAAAAAGACCTACTTCAGTAACAAAGTGAAGCTTGGCATTGCATTTCCCCCCTCCCCATTATATATGAATGAGATCTCCAGGCAGTTTTCCATTTTCCTACATTACACCAGTGACTACACTTCAAAAAGTATTTCATTGGTTGTGAAGCACTTTAGGACATCCTGAGGTCATGACAGGTACTATATAATGCAAGTTTCTTATTTCTCTTTCTATAGTAGACAGTGTACTTTCGAGCAAGAAAGATAACCTGCCTACTTTCAGGTTGATCTCCTCTATAACCATTTTGATAGTGTAAATGCATGTAAACCACATTAGTGGACAAAATATCTTTTCTGTTCAGGCTCAGGACAAATGAATCTTAGGTTGATAAATCCATTTACTAAGCACGATTAACTTTCATTATCAGAGCTCACCAGTTTTTAGGGATGGCTCAAGGCCCCCATGAACCCTAAGGTCGTGGGGGGATGCCAAAATGTTTTGGTCTTGTGAAGCTATGATTAAGTGTCAGCCTTAGCTCAGTGGGTAGCACTCTGGCCTCTGAGTCAGAAGGGTATGGATTCAAGTCCTAATCCAGAAACTTAAGCACATAATCTAGATTGACACTTTAGTGCAGTACTAAGGGAGTGCTGCACTGTCGGAGATGCCATCTTTCAGATGAGATGTTAAACCGAGGCCCCGTCTGCCCTCTCGGGTGGATGTAAAATATCCGATGGCACTATTTGAAGAAGAGCAGGGATCTGGCCAGTGTCCAGGCCAACATTTATCCTTCAACCAACACCACTAAAACAGATCATCTGGTCATTATCTCATTGCTGTTTGTGGGACCTCGCTGTGCTCAAATTGGCTGCCACATTTTCCTACATTTCAACAGTGACTACACTTCAAAAGTACTTAATTGGCTGTGAAGCGCTTTAGGATGTCCTGAGGTCGTGAAATGTGCTATGTAAATGCAAGTTCTTTCTCTAATGCTTTTCTTTCTATGATTTATACTTTTAATCATACTAAGTTATTAACTGTGAATCAATCAGCTGCGCAGGGGCCTATGAAATGGAGTAACAACCTATACAGTGCACTAATTTAATGAGCTGTGAGGCACCCAGGGTACAGGAGGAGCACAGATGGTGGTGGTATAATGAGAGCTTGTTGGAGAAGAGAGCAGTTGATGATCACTGGAGGGAAAGGATATGGGGTAGATTTTCTATCGAGCAACATTGTTCCCGTCTGTGGGTCGCACTGCGCGATGTACCGGGGGGGGGGAAGAGGGGTCCCTTTTGTGCTAACGGATACATTCTCACACAAATGGTGTGAGATCTTTATTACCATATGCAATATTATGGTAATGAATTTAACCTTTGTTCACCAGGGCAAATACCTTCATCACTTTATCCAGGGAAAAGGAGCCACAGAATAATGGATGCTGCAACTCTTCCATATCATAGATTCCCCAAAGTTCAGGGGGGTCTCTAAACACAATGCCACAATGTTCATTAAGTGCAAGGACTTGCACTCCATGAATGTCTAGGTGGTCAGTGACCAGCAGCACAGGATCACTCTGGTCAATGGCCACTTCCCAGGAGCAGTCACAATTATTTTATTTAAAAGCAATTGTCTTTGCCTGGGTCATTTGAAGGAGAATGCAGAGTTGAAGGGTAGTTCATGAGAGTAACAGAAAGAAGCACAAAAAGAGCAAGAGTAACAGACAACTTGCAATTATAGAGCACCTTATCATGTCTCTCAGAAATATCTCAAAGCACTTCACAGAAAATAAATGATTTATGACCTGTATTCACTATTGTTTTGCAGGCAAACATGGCAGCCATTTTGTGCATATTAAGATCTCATAAACAGCAATGAATGAACCAGTTGCTGATGGTGTTGGTTGAGGGAGGAACTTCTTGTTCTTCAAATAATGCCATGGGATTGCATGAACCACTGGAACTGGCAGACAGAGCCTTGGTTTAACAGCTGGTTCCTCAGTACTACACTGGAATGTCAGCTATATTACAGGACCAATAATGTTCCATGCATGTACGCACATGAGCTGTGCCATGAGGTCAGCTCATTTGTATAATTTTCTAGCACTCTGGGTCTGTCGCTCATGAATGGGCAGGGAGCACCAGGACTGTCAGGTGCCAGCAGATAGTAAAGAGCTGCTAACTCCCTCTTGTGTGCCAGTTGATTATTTTTGTTGCGGGAGGGAGGGGTGTACAGCAAAGGCAAGGGAGGCATGGGCGCTGGAGGCAAGAGTGCAAGTTTTGTTTTTAATAGTTATCTCCCCTTCAGTGCCAATTCCAAATAGGCGCTACGTGGCTGGGGCACTGCTCAGGCACTCCAAGTCACATTACGGAGCAGCCCCATAATTTGAGTGATAGTTAGGGACATAATGACCCCTGCACACAGCTTGCATGCTGGCTTTTAACGCCCTTTGTGCTCACTGCACACATTAGGGCACACTGGCTGCTTCAAGCGAGTTAAAGGCCTCGGCCTGGATTTTCACTCCGAGCCGTGGAGAGTGAGGTGGGGGTGGTGGGAGCGGAGAGAGCATTTCAGATTGGGAAACCCGGAAGTATGGGTTTCCCGGATGCCCTTAAAATTTTGACGTAAAGACGTCGTTTAAATGTTTTCTGCAGGTTTCCCATGTGACAGCCAGCCAGCCAGGTTGACAGGCTGGCTACCTGTCGGAAGGGAAAGCAGCTGGGGAGCAGATGCCAGCAGGTAAATCTGAAATCGGAGGCTTGGGGCCGGACATCAAGGGGGGGGGGGCATCGGGGGGGGGGGGGGGGAGGGAGCAACATTGGAGGTCGGTGGTCTTTGGGGGTGTCGGAGACAGCGGGGGTCGGTGGTCATAGTGGGGGAGGTAGTCAGGCCTCAGGGGAGCGGAGTCGGCCGATCGCATGTGAGATCGCAGCAGGTATGCTTGTTGCGCCCGGAGGAAACACTCCTACTCCTCTGGGCCCACAAGCAGTGCAATAAAGGCACTTACCTGTTGATCCGGCCTTCTCGCCTTCTCGCCTCCTCTTATGTGGCGTGAAGCAGAAGGCCTTGGAATCCCGGCACCCAGGAGTTAAAAATAAAAAAGCTATTTAAAATGGAGGCCCGCAGCCTCCTTAAAAGATTTTACTGTCCGACCCGCCTCCTGAGAGCGGGTCGGTCGCCCACCCATCAATCCCCTCCGTTAAAACCAGAAGTGGGTGGGTTGGAATCAAATTCCACAGACTAGTCAAGCAACAGCCTGACATAGCCATACTCACAGAATCATATCTTTCAGCCAACGTCCCAGACTCTTCCATCACCATCCCTGGGTATGTCCTGTCCCACCGGCAGGACAGACCCACCAGAGGTGGCGGTACAGTGATATACAGTCAGGAGGGAGTGGCCCTGGGAGTCCTCAACATTGACTCTGGACCCCATGAAATCTCATGGCATCAGGTCAAACATGGGCAAGGAAACCTCCTGCTGATTACAACCTACCGTCCTCCCTCAGCTGATGAATCAGTCCTCCTCCATGTTGAACACCACTTGGAGGAAGCACTGAGGGTAGCAAGGGCACAAAATGTACTCTGGGTGGGGGACTTCAATGTCCATCACCAAGAGTGGCTCGGTAGCACCACTACTGACCGAGCTGGCCGAGTCCTGAAGGACATAGCTGCTAGACTGGGCCTGCGGCAGGTGGTGAGCGAACCAACACGAGGGAAAAACTTACTTGACCTCGTCCTCACCAATCTACCTGTTGCAAATGCATCTGTCCATGACAGTATTGGTAGGAGTGACCACCGCACAGTCCTTGTGGAGATGAAATCCCGTCTTCGCACTGAGGACACCATCCAACGTGTTGTGTGGCACTACCACCGTACTAAATGGGATAGATTCAGAACAGATCTGGCAGCTCAAAACTGGGCATCCATGAGGCGCTGTGGGCCATCAGCAGCAGCAGAATTGTATTCCAGCACAATCTGTAACCTCATGGCCCGGCATATTCCTCACTCTACCATTACCAACAAGCCAGGGGATCAACCCTGGTTCAATGAGGAGTGTAGAAGAGCATGCCAGGAGCAGCACCAGGCGTACCGAAAAATGAGGTGCCAACCTGGTGAAGCTACAACTCAGGACTACATGCATGCTAAACAGCGGAAGCAATATGCTATAGACAGAGCTAAGCGATTCCACAACCAACGGATCAGATCAAAGCTCTGCAGTCCTGCCACATCCAGTCGTGAATGGTGGTGGACAATTAAACAACTAACGGGAGGAGGAGGCTCTGCAAACATCCCCATTCTCATTGATGGCGGAGTCCAGCACGTGAGTGCAAAAGACAAGGCTGAAGCGTTTGCAACCATCTTCAGCCAGAAGTGCCGAGTGGATAATCCATCTCAGCCTCCTCCCGATATCCCCACCATCACGGAAGCCAGTCTTCGGCCAATTCGATTCACTCCACGTGATATCAAGAAACGGCTGAGTGCACTGGATACAGCAAAGGCTATGGGCCCCGACAACATCCCAGCTGTAGTGCTGAAGACTTGTGCTCCAGAACTAGCTGCGCCTCTAGCCAAGCTGTTCCAGTACAGCTACAACACTGGCATCCACCCGACAATGTGGAAAATTGCCCAGGTATGTCCTGTCCACAAAAAGCAGGACAAATCCAATCCGGCCAATTACCGCCCCATCAGTCTACTCTCAATCATCAGCAAAGTGATGGAAGGTGTCGTCGACAGTGCTATCAAGCGGCACTTACTCACCAATAACCTGCTCACCGATGCTCAGTTTGGGTTCCGCCAGGACCACTCGGCTCCAGACCTCATTACAGCCTTGGTCCAAACATGGACAAAAGAGCTGAATTCAAGAGGTGAGGTGAGAGTGACTGCCCTTGACATCAAGGCAGCATTTGACCGAGTGTGGCACCAAGGAGCCCTAGTAAAATTGAAGTCAATGGGAATCAGGGGGAAAACTCTCCAGTGGCTGGAGTCATACCTAGCACAAAGGAAGATGGTAGTGGTTATTGGAGGCCAATCATCTCAGCCCCAGGGCATTGCTGCAGGAGTTCCTCAGGGCAGTGTCCTAGGCCCAACCATCTGCAGCTGCTTCATCAATGACCTTCCCTCCATCATAAGGTCAGAAATGGGGATGTTCGCTGATGACTGCACAGTGTTCAGTTCCATTCGCAACCCCTCAGATAATGAAGCAGTCCGAGCCTGCATGCAGCAAGACCTGGACAACATCCAGGCTTGGGCTCATAAGTGGCAAGTAACATTCGCGCCAGATAAGTGCCAGGCAATGACCATCTCCAACAAGAGAGAGTCTAACCACCTCCCCTTGACATTCAACGGCATTACCATCGCCGAATCCCCCACCATCAACATCCTGGGGGTCACCATTGACCAGAAACTTAACTGGACCAGCCATATAAATACTGTGGCTACGAGAGCAGGTCAGAGGCTGGGTATTCTGCGGTGAGTGACTCACCTCCTGACTCCCCAAAGCCTTTCCACCATCTACAAGGCACAAGTCAGGAGTGTGATGGAATACTCTCCACTTGCCTGGATGAGTGCAGCTCCAACAACACTCAAGAAGCTCGACACCATCCAAGATAAAGCAGCCCGCTTGATTGGCACCCCATCCACCACCCTAAACATTCACTCCCTTCACCACCGGCGCACTGTGGCTGCAGTGTGCACCATCCACAGGATGCACTGCAGCAACTCGCCAAGGCTTCTTCGACAGCACCTCCCAAACCCGCGACCTCTACCACCTAGAAGGACAAGGGCAGCAGGCGCTTGGGAACACCACCACCTGCACGTTCCCCTCCAAGTCACACACCATCCCGACTTGGAAATATATCGCCGTTCCTTCATTGTCGCTGGGTCAAAATCCTGGAACTCCCTTCCTAACAGCACAGTGGGAGAAGAGTCACCACACGGACTGCAGCGGTTCAAGAAGACGGCTCACCACCACCTTCTCGAGGGCAATTAGGGATGGGCAATAAATGCCGGCCTTGCCAGCGACGCCCACATCCCGTGAACGAAAAAAAAAAAATTTTAAAAACCCACCCCACCTTGCGGGTTAAAATTACCACCCTCGTGTCTCCGCACCGAATAATATGGAAGAGTAACAAAGTCACAGGAAGACTAAAAGGGTAACAGAGATTAACAGAGTCACAGGGAGAGTAACACAGACACAGGCCGATAATGCAGTCCTGGTATAATAGTGCAGGACTGCTGCTCTTTGGGTGCTATAATGTGACATCAGCTCATTTACATGATATCAAGACGTACGCAGTACACAGCACATGACGTGGTAGGTGAACACTGGGATTAATGGGTGGGTCATTCAGTAAAGCAGCTCTTGTACTGAGCAGGATCAATCGTTGACGTAAGACAACAAACCAGAGTGGCTCCATCCCAGGACGTAGATGGAAGAGGTCAATGAGTTGCAGGAGGGAACACCTGGTGAAGCACAGAACAGAGGGAGGAGCAAGTGCATTGGAGAAGCCACAACCTGCTGGTCAGAGCAAGCACAAGTACTCCTACAGCTGTGGTCCCTGGGGATTCAGACCTCACAGAGCCTGCCTACAAATGCACCAAGCAGCCTACACAGTTAGGCAGTGCCTATGGAGGAATCCACAACCTGCATCTGTGCAGTGTTACTTGGCTATGATCAAGCTGCAGACCACTGTGGAATGTGGATAGTCCAGGGCTCCCTGCAGCAGAGCCCCCCTTGGTCAATGTCCTAAACTTAGGCATACTTTCTATCATGAATGCTATCACATTTTTATATTTATTTGTTCTTGGGATGTGGATGACACTGCCACAGCCATATTTATGGCTGCTTTGGTCCTTCTTGGTGGTAGAGGTCATGGGGTTGGAAGGTGCTGTCGAGAAAGCTTGGCGAGTTGCTGCAGTGCATCCTGTAGATCATACATACTGCAGTCAGAGTGTGCTAGTGCTAGAGCTAGAGGAGATGGATACTGAGTCCAGTGGCAAGGACGCCGATTAAGCGGACTGCTCTGTTCTGGACAGTGTCGAGCTTCTTGAGCGTTGTTGCAGCTGCATTCATCCAGGTGAGTAGTGAGTATTCCATCACTCCTAAATTGAGCCTTGTGGATAGAGGAGAGGTTTTGAGGGGTTGGAGATGAGCCACTCATTGCAGAGTATCCAACCTCTGCCTCATTCCTGGAGCATTAGAGACCTTGAGATCCAATATATAGTAAGTAGTCTTTCTTGTCTGGATTCACTACTTTGGGGAATCAGATTGAAACAGTCATAGGGCTTCAGCAACCTCAATGCTGGCCAATGGTGGAAGCGATATATCTAATGCTTGGATGTATGAAAGGAGTCATGAGCCAGGGCACCAGTTGATAGCCTTGGCCCTCTAGCTTCAAGTAGGAGAGTGCAGTCATTGAGCAATAGTGAAGAGATAGCCAAAAGCACAGTTCAACAGAGATTTTGAAAACTGTTAAAGTTGGGGAAAAAAGTAGCAAGGCAAAAAAAGTTCCAGAGATTAGAACTGATTTGGCTGAAGGCTCTGTCACCCATAGTGAACTGGCAGGAGGGTTGGAGGACCAAAGAGTGCAGTTTGGGATGTATCCTTGAAGGTTGAGGTAGGATGGGGCAAGACCACAAAGAGATTGTAGACAAGGACATGGATTTAGAATTCAGTTGATTTGAAGGACAGGGAGCTGGTGGAGATCTGCAAGGATAGTAGTGATAGATGAGCAGGATAGAATGTGGGCAGCAGGGTTTTGGAAAGCTGGAGCTTGTGTAGGGTAGAGGTTGGAAGGCCAGCAGGGAGAACATTTGAGAAGTCTCGCATTGAGGGAACAAATGTATGGGAATTATTTGAGCAGCGATGGGGTGAGGCAGATAATGTTGCAGAGGTGGAAGTAAGCGATCTTAGTGGTGGAGATAGCGGAGTAGCTCAGGGTCGAACAGGTTGCACACCATCTGGTCCCTCTAAAGCGAACACTTGAAGAAAAAGGATGAAGTTATTGTTGGGAGACAAAGATGATGGATTAGGCTTTCCCAAAGTCCAGTTTGTGGAAAGTTCCAGCTCATCCACGAGATGATGTGAAACAGGCAGTCTGAAAGCAGGTGATTGTGGAATTGAGGGTGGTGGTGAAGAAGCAGTAAAGCAAAGTGTCGTCAACAGACGTACAGAAACTGACCCCGTGCTTGTTTCCAATGCATCAGAAAATGAGGAGGCCAAGAATGGAACCATGGGTACACTCCAGATTATTTTCCAGGATGGAAGTTGTGGCTTGGCTCACTGATGGGATTCCCACTATGGGTCAGCAGTGAGCCTAGGAGTGCATGGGTCTAACAGCATTGGTGGGACTAGGTGGGGAGCTCAGGTCTGGCTGCACTGCTTTATAAGTTTTTAAGTAATCTCTGCGATCACTGAATTCAGTGTTACGTGATAGGTTCTTAATGTGTCTGTTTCCATCTCACAGCAGCCGCTAATTAGTGTCTATATTTTCAAACTCTTAAAGCCCAGGTGATAGTAATCAGAGGCTTGATTTGCCCAAGAAGCTTTCAAATTCCATTCATTTGTTCAGAGAAAAGACTGCAACTTAAGATGTGGAAAAACACTGCTAGGAATTTCCTCGGAGCTGCTTCTGCTCCACAATCGTAACTTTGTCGGAATTGCACCATGAATGGGGTTTCCGCGCACTTCCAGCAAAGTTACGGTGGCAGAGCAGGACCAAGGAAATTCACAGCCTTTGTTTGTTGCACTCTGTTTCGGTCAGCTTGGTAGGCCTTCTAATGTTAAAAAAAAATGAATACTGTTCATTTCAGTTTAGTTGTAAATCTACTCACAATCATCCAATTTCTATCCAACTCATTTTCAAAGTCACACAAAGTGTAATACTGTTAGACAACAACCACCTCCATTTATACAGCACCATTAACGTATAAAAAGATCACAAAAAGCTTCTCAGAGGCGTAATCAGACAAAAATGGACCCAGCGCCAAAAAAGGAGATATTGGGAGGTGTGACCAAGCTGGTTTTAAAGAGCGTCTTAAAGGAGGAGAGGGAGGTGTAGTGGTGGGCAGGTTTATGGAGGGACAAAATGCTTGCATTCCCAAGAGTTGGATTGTGTAGCTTTTCTTGACACACGAGCTAAAAACACAACTGAAGTAACTTTCTGAAAATATTTTTATTTTTTTGCCCATGAGTTTGGCTTTTTAAAACAGCATATACTGGTCAATATTCAGGAGAATGTTCAGCTGTTCCAAACTACAAACTGTTACAAAACAAATTGTACACTTTTAAAGCAACTATGGAAACATTGCACACACATCTGTAGTCACTAGGCCACAGTCTTAAAAATTCAAAAGCATACATTTGGTAGATAAACAGCTGGCAGTTTCTTCACTAAGTCAGGTTTTCCACAACAGATATCGAAGGAATAGTTAAACAAAAGACTGCACATTGTTCAAATAAAATTAATTTCTCATTATATTTTGAGACGGTGGAAAAACACACCAGAAAGTTGTCTGAATTAATACTTCTGACAGGTCCATACGAGCAAACTGAGAGGGCAGCATGTGTATTCTTCATCCTTATTTTTAAGGTTATCAATCATTTCAAAATAGTGTCTTCACTGGCTGAAATGAGAGATGAATTTACTGTTTTATGTAGATACACACATTTAATATATTTATTAAAAAATTCTGGTTAACTTTTGTGCTCAAAGGGATGTTAGCACTAGAAAATGTGACACTGCCATTTTGGCCACTCAGTGCCAGTATCAAAATCTCCCTGGTCAGATACAGGGTAAAAGCTCCTCTATACTTCTCCCCACCACCCTCCTCCACCCCCCCCCCCCCCCCACCGTACTTTCTTCAGTCTCAGGAAAGCACCCCTACACATCAGTGTGACTTGACTACACACTCATGCTTTTGTGGCTCTCAGACTGAGGGGTAGCTTTATACTGTGGAAAAAAGCACAACTAGACAAATGAGACTTCCATCAGTCCGGGCTGGATTCAAATCCTTGTCGAATCAACAATAATTTGTATTTATATTGCACCTTTACGTAGAATAATGTCCCAAAGCGCTTTACAGAAGCGTAATCAGACAGAAATCAATGCCGAGCAAAAGGGTGACTAAAATCTTGGTCAATGTAATATTACACAAAACATGTTCTTAGTCACATACAACTCTTACTTTCCTTAACCAGGCACCAATACGTAAAGTTTAGTTACAGTAGCATAGAATCAATTTTATTTTTCAAATACCTTCTGCCAATTGTTTCGCAATGCGTTCAAGCTCTTCTCGTTTCTTTTTTTCTTCCTCCTCAATTCTTCTCTCCTCTTCTGCAATAGGCTTCAGATAATCTTCATTATAAAATGGACAAACATGAACAGTGAAGCCTCTTTCTAAATGAACTGTCCTAAGAATTTTCCATTTGTATCTTTTGTTTCCTAAAGTTGGAATTCTAATTCCCTGCCAACAAGTTTCATCAAATGCAATTATGGTTCCATTCACATACTGGTGACTAACTGTTGGATTATCACCTAAAGAGTGAAGGAAAAAGTGCAGCAACGGAGCTGGTGTGTGGCAAACTCTAGCTTTAACCTGAAGAAATACAGCCGATTTTGCCTGAACTCTCCACGTAGGTTAGGAAAGGCCAGCAATTTGTTTCATGCCTTCAGAAAAGCGTAATTCTGCATTCAGAACAAGACGAGCTCAGATTCTTACCGTATCTCTTCTTCCCATAGATGAGGCCGACCAGCAATGCTGAGTACCTAGCCATCTGTAACAGAATATTGTACAGGTTTACTGAAGCTGTATCACTTCACTCTCCAGAAAGAACAACTCCTAGTTGCAGTGATAATTATAAACACAATGGGCCAGAATTTGCTATCAAAACAATGTTGAGGTTAATGGCGCTCGCTATTATTTATATGTAAATGTTACAGCAACTTCAGGCGAGGGGCAGATGCGCAGTTAAGCACGGAAATCCAAAAGTTGTTGTCCGAGTTGCCCCGCTCCACCGTTAGCTTTGCGAAAACAGCATCTCGCTGTCTGCCTCACTACTGAAATGCATTGAATGGTGTGAAGTTGCTGTATTTGTGCAGTAGATACGAACTAAACTCACCACAGAAAATTAAGTCGGCATTTCAAGCACATGTACCCTTTTAACGACGTGATAACTGTTAATTACTGCCAATCAAATTCTCTGGCACTGAAAAATAACTATTGCAAGTGAGGCGTCTCATTGCTTCAGGTATTAATTGTTGTTGGAGATTTTAAAGATGTAAAATTTTTTTAATTTCATTTTTTTTTCTTTTCCTGTGTGTCCTTTTTCTCTCTCTCAATCCAATCTTTCTGTCCATCCCTCATTATTTTCCTTTCTGTACCTGATTTAATATTGAATTCACCCACTCTAATTTACACTTCCTTCTCAGTCCTTGAGCTGTTTATTTCACAATCCTTAAATTTGATTGGTTGAGGAGGAACAGTTATCAGCTTGCAGTCAGCAACTTGCTACGCAAAAAAATTAAAAACCTAAAGGTGCAAGGGCAAGTCTAACTAACAGCAAATGCCGTTAGATGCCCTGTCACAGCAAATTATGTCCCAAATATTCCAGATTCTCCCTCCTCCCCCTCAGAGAAGATACTGATTCGAAATGCTTCTTTATACAAGACTGCACAAAAACAAGATGGTCATATCTGATGAAAGCAGAGTTCCTTCATGTCTCAAACAAAATTGTTGTTGTAGGTAAGTTTTCATATGACTATCGATAGAATGTGAATTTAAAATGGACTTCAGTTACCTGTAGCCATGACAAAGTTCATTTGTTTTGGTGTTGGAGGTGGAAATACTCAAAACAGTTTACAGATATCTGCATTTCAGGGACCCAACTGAGCTATTCTGTCCCCCACGGTAATGTTTCCTGTATTTATAATTTAATTGCATCAGAAATTACCTCACATTTTTGAAATACTAAATGTAGATGGTGAGCAGACAACTCATTGGGCCAGATGTTGCTGGAAAAATAATGGCGTGTTAACGACGCATGCCGTTATTAATGCGCAAATCGGCCAGCAAGTTCAGGGAATTGAGATACACCGTGAGTTGCAAATCTCCAGACCTGCTGGACGATTTACAGCGCTCCACCGTCTGCTTCGCACAAACAGTATCTCACCCTTAGCCTCCCCGTTATTTTTAAGAACTTGCTGGATTTGCACATTAATTTTCCATTAAAATCACCACAGAAAGTTAGGGCTGGAACTTAACAGCATAAGCACATTTTTAACAACGCAAAAATCCTTAATGCAATGGCAATCAATCTCTCTGGCCCAGAAAGGGGACAATTTAAACTATTCAATCTCATTCCTGCTTGTTGTTAAGAGTTTTTAAAAAATTCTTACTTTTCCTTTTTTTTCCCTCTCCCAATCCAATCTTTCTTTCCCTACCTGTTCTCACCCTCCTTCGCTGCCGTTCCTGTTTCTTTCTCAAACCTTAAATCTCATTGGTTAAGGAGATACACTGTTGGTCCCACTGTTCAACAAGGTCCTAGATGCCCCATTGCCCTCGCCACACCGTTATCAGCTCGCACTTCCAGCAAGTTAAGGCACAAAAAATTTGAGCTGAAGGGTGCAAGAAAAAAGTCTAACAGCACGCACCGCAAGATGCCCCACTCCAGCAAGATCCCGCCCATTATGTCTAATGACTGGGCCATCAAAGATAATTCACAAGTCAGAATGCCAATATGGATTGTTTTAAGATTCAGAGGGTGAGTCCTCAGCAACTTGCATACTGTTCATTAATGTGCATTATCAATATTTTGCATAATGTCTTTGACCTTGGATGCTAAAAGCTTTCTGTAGAAAGCAGAAAATTGTATAATAGCTCAGTTCTCTACAAGGCATTTAGCTCCCGGCTTTGATTGCCTATTTCTAACTAAGGTGGCAAATGAAAATCATGTCTTATTTTACCAATGCTTCTTCAGAGACGAAGAGTCCTGCCCCGTGTCCCCGCTCCCAGTAACTCCATTCCCCCTCCCAATAACCCCGCTCCCCCTCCCGGTGTCCCTCCCGCTCCCAGTATCCCCGCTCCCCCCTCCCGTTCCCAGTATCCCCGCTCCCCCCTCCCGTGTCCCCGCGTCCCCGCTCCCAGTATCCCCACTCCCCCTCCCATGTCCCCCCTCCCGTGTCCCCGCTCCCAGTATCCCCACTCCCCCTCCCATGTCCCCCCTCCCGTGTCCCCGTTCCCAGTATCCCCGCTCCCCCCTCCCGTGTCCCCGCTCCCAGTATCCCCACTCCCCCTCCCGTGTCCCCCCTCCCGTGTCCCCGCTCCCAGTATCCCTGTCCCAAGGTCCTGGTTTGACCTTAGCTCAGGCTCCACTAGGCCCGAGCGGCGGCGGAACCGTTCACTGAGAGGCAAGCGACACCGGATCGCGCTCGCTCGCCCGCCCACCGACCGACCGACCGACACAACGGCCCCGCTCCCCACCTTGATGAAAGGCGACACCTGCACCGGAGGAACCATAGCGACCGTCAACGAGCCGACAGGAAGTGTCCGCACAAGGCTGGAAACCGGGGAAACGGCGGGCGCGCGCTTTACGTCATCACGCTCGGCACGTTCCAACAAGCGGGGCGGGCGCGTGTCTTACGTCATCACGCCGGCACGTCCCACCGAGCCCGGCGGGCGGTCGCGGGTGACGTGTCCTGATTGTCTGGAAGTTTTGGCCCGGGCAGGTTGTCTGTGCCGCTGCTGGAAAAGGCTCCGGCGGCGGCTGTTCACCTGCAGTGGGTGCGGGCAGGGTCGGCAACGGAGACCTCAATCCTTTCCTTTCTGTGCAGATTTTTAAAAAAAATATTCTCGGGATGTGGGCAGTGCTGCATTAGTTGCCCTGACACAACGGACCTGCTGAGTCTCTCTAGCGTTTGCTGTTTTAGTTTTTAGATTTTCAGCAACTGCTTTTTATTTTTTTTTAATCTCCGTTTGCTCTTTTCATCTTTGACATATGGTCATGTTTTTAAACCATAAAACAAAAACACACAAATCTAGGGCATTGCAAATGCAAACTGATGAGTACATTACCCTTTAAAACGCAGCAAGTGCAAATACAGACAAGTTTCAAAATAAAGTACATTGTTTTCACAAAAGTTGTCCAAGACCGGATACAAGGAGAACACCCTGTTCTTCTACAACAAGTGCCGTGGGGTGTTTTATGCCCAGCTTTTTTTTAATATTCGTTCATGGGATGTGGGCGTCGCTGGCCAGCATTTGTTGCCCATCCCTAATTGCCCTTGAGAGGGTTTTGGTGAGCCGCCTTCTTGAACCGCTGCAGTCCGTGTGGTGAAGGTTCTCCCACAATGCTGTTAGGTAGGGAGATCCTAGATTTTGACCCGGCGACAATGAAGGAGCAGCAATATATTTCCAAGTCAGGATGGTGTGTGACTTGGAGGAGAACATGCAGGTGATGGTGTTCCCATGTGCCTGCTGCCCTTGTCCTTGACTTATCAGGCAGAACAGGGCCTTGGTTTAATGTCTCATCTGAAGATGGCATCTCCGGCAGTACTGCACTGAAGGGGCAGCCTAGATTATGTGCGCTGGAATTGGACTAACAATCTTTTGATTTAGAAGTAAGAGTAACCAAGCTGCCCTTAACTGCTAGTTTGACCCCTGAAAATGTTCTGGAAACGAGGAATACCACCTCTAACTGCCCAATTTAGTTTGTGAGATCATAGAGTCAAAGAATGATTACAGGACAGAAGGAGGCTGTTCGGCCCATCGAGCCTGTGCCGGCACTTTGTAAGAGCAATCCAGTTAGTTCCATTCCCCGGCTCTTTCCCCTTCTTTTCCCTTCAAGTATTTATCCAATTCCTTTTTGAAAGCCATGATTGAATCTGCTTCCACCACCCTTTCAGGCAGCGCATTCCAGATCACATCTACTTGTTACGTAAAAAAGTTTTTCCTCATGTCGCTTTTGGTTCTTTTGCCAATGACCTTAAATCTGCCAACGGGAACAGTTTCTCTTTATTTACTTTATCTAAACCCTTTGCGATTTTGAACACTTCTATCAAATCTCCTCTTAACCTTCTCTGCTCTAAGGAGAACAACCCCAGCTTCTCCAGTCTACCCACGTAACTGAAGTCCCTCATCCCTAGAACTATTCTAGTAAATCTTTTCTACACCATCGCTAAGGCCTTCACATCCTTCCTAAAGTGCGGTGCCCAGAATTGGACACAATACTCCAGTTGTGGCTGAACCAGTGTTTTATAAAGGTTCAACATAACTTCCTTGCTTTTGTACTCTATGCCCCTATTTATGAAGCTCAAGACCCCATATACTTTTTCAACCACTTTCTCAACCTGTCCTGCCACCTTCAAAGGTTTGAGCACATATACCCCAAAGTCTCCTCTTTTAAGAGAACAAACCTAGATTCCTTAACCTGTCCTTATAACAAGTTCCTGATATCCACCTCTGCACCCTGTCAAGCACAATGATATCCATCCTTTGCTTTGGTAACAATCTATACAACATTCTCTTTAACTCTTGCACTCCATTTAACCCTGAATTTGGTTCCATTTTCCTCTTTTCTACACCCCCTATCAACCTCTTGGATGCACACTGTCCTGTTCAGGATAAGACATTACAGTCTTTGGACAGCTCTGTTGATGCTATTAATTCTGCTTCCCGGTCAACTCACCAGTTTATATTCTTTGGCCAGTCGGGGATACTTTTCCCTCTCCTGTCACAAATGATCTGGTTGAGTTTGCTAAATAAACTCTTCCGAATCTTTTGTCAGTTATTTCATGCTTTAGCATGTATTTTTTGAACAGTTTTTTTGATTACACAGTAACACGTTAATCATAGCCAAAGCATCTCCAGCAATGGTTTCTCTTCCCACCCCCACTCCAATACCCCTCGAGTTCCTCAAGGTTCTGTATTTGGCCTCCTCTCCCTCATCTACATGCTGTCCCTTTGGTGACATCATCCACAGACATGGGGTGACACCCAGCTCTACCTCTACGCAACCTCTCCCGACTCCTCCACTGCCTCAGTGTTGTCAGACTCTTTTTCCGACGACCAATTTTGGATGACCCTCAATTTTCTCCAGTTAAATATTGGGAAGACCAAAGCCATCATCTTTAGCCCCCACCATGGACTCTGAACTCTGTGATTCCATCCCCCTCCCTGGCCAGTATCTCTGGCGGAACCAGATTGTTCGCAACCTTGACGTCCTATTTGACCCCAAGCTGAACTTCTGACCCCATTTCTTCTCTATCATAAAGACTGCTTACTTCCACCTCTGTAGCACTACCCACCTCATCCTCTACTTCAGCCCATCTTCTGCTGAAATCCTAATCTATGCCTTTGTCACCTCCAGACTTAACTATTCCAGTGCTCTCCTGGCCAGTCTCCTGCCGTCTACCTTTCATAAACTTCAGCTTACACAAAACTCCGCTGCCCGTATCCTATCTCACACCAAGTCCTGCTCACCCATCACTCCTGTCCTTGCTAATGTACATTGGCGGCCGGTCCCTGACCGCCCCCAATTTAAAATTATCATTCTCATCCTTTCATAACTTTGCTCTTCCTATCTCTCTAAACTCCTTCAGCCCTACAATTCCCTGGAACTTAATTCCTCTGACTCTTCCCTTTTGTGCAATCCCCTCCCTTTAGCCCACCATTGGCAGCCATGTCCTCAGCCGCCTACGCCCCACGTTCTGGAATTCCCTGCCTCGGCCTCGCCAGCTCTCCAACTCCCTGCCCTCTTTTAAGACCCTCCTTAAAACCCACCTCTTTGACTAAGCTTTTGGTAACCCCTTCCAATATCTTCTTTGGCTCAGCACCCATTTATTTCTGACTATACCTCTGTGAAGTGCCTTGGGACTTTTTCTGTATGTGAAAGGTGCTGTATAGATGCATGTTGCTGCCGTTGGAAAGGTACATCTCACTCACATTAAGGTTTTAATAGTTATTATTTAATGTAGATTATGCTGTAAAATGGGCTAGATAACAAATTTTAATGCTTTGTTGAAATAGCTGGCATTGACTGAGTCTTGCAGAGGTAAAGTACTTAACATTTCAGAAAAAACATTACATTTTTGTAGGATTTCTTTGAACTCAAAGCACTGTAACTGAATGTAGATGATAAGTTGCAGTCAGCCCTGCTGGGAATTAATGGTGGGGCTCAGCTGTCTGTGTAAATATAACTTCTTCATCGTTTTGTGTAGTGATATTCTCTCTGGGATACGATCAGCCCATCAGGCTCTACTTTTAGCTTTTGCTGTTAAGTACTCAATCCTTCCCCATGCTTAGCCAGCTTATAAAGGTTTTCTAATAAAACTGCTGTTTAACGAAACAGATTTTCTGCATGACATGCTAAGCCTTTGAATATTTTACAGCTCACTGTGCTTGCTGCAAAGTTTCCATCAGTCTCTTCTAAACAGTGTAAATGTAATGTTTAATTCTGGTAATATTTCAAACTGATTCTGTAAATACATTTGGTTTTTCAGTTTAATAGGGATGGGGGTTGCTCTTCTCAATATTTTGCTGTTCATCTTAATTCTGTTCTAGAGTCCTGTCAGTGTTATACTGTAATTGTTTTATCTGTTTGCCTTTAGTGACAAGACCTCACTATAAGAAAGCAGCTCAGCTCAATTGACCTCCTTTATAAATACAAAACTGTATAAAGCCATCAAATTAAACTCAGCATACCAGTGGTGATAAGACCCAAACAATCCAGCAATTAGATTTAGCTATTGGGAGTTAGATTTATTTACTGTTTGAGGAAAAGTCTTTATTTTTCCCCAATATCTGCTTTACTCACCAGACATCCCCCAATTCAAACCGCTCATTGTTGGAGCTCTTACAGTTTTCCTCAACTCCAAAGCAGGTAAGTAATGCACATGTTAGGAGCGATAAACTTATTAATCAGCATAGCTTTTAACTTGTCATTCCATTTGCACTAACACTGCTATCACACGTAGAATTTTACAGCACAGAAACAGGCCATTTGGCCTAACAGGTCTATGCTGGTGTTTATGCTCCACACGAGCCTCCTCCCACCTTACTTCACCTCACCTTATCAACATATCCTTCTATTCCTTTCTCCCTCATGTACTTATCTAGCTTCCCCTTAAATGGATCTATACTAATCGCCTTAACTACTCCATGTGGTAGCGAGTTCCACATTCTCACTGCTCTCTGAGTAAAGAAGTTTCTCCTGAATACTTTATTGGATTTATTAGTGACTATCTTATATTTATGGCCCCTAGTTTTTGGACTCCCTCACAAGTGGAAACAACTTCCCTCTGTCTACCCTATCGAACCCATCATGTTTAAGTGAGTCAGACCAAAACATTTTTAAAGTAAAACACCAACAAATCATACATAAACAGATCACAGGAGTTGCTTTTAATTTGTTATCCCCAGCCTTCCCCTCCTCTTCTGTTCAACTGAATTGATCCAGCCCATGGACTTCTGCAGAACCCAGTCAATGCTGTTTGTTGATCAACTCATGGCAAAGTGTGGTTAAAAAGTACAGAAAGAACCACCCTCTTCCCTTTACCTTCTTACTCGCACAGCTGGTAACTAACTGAGGTTGGCATATTTCATCCCAGCAGAGATATAAGTGTGAATACTAATCAAGATTGAAATTCCAACTCAAGGGTCCTAGTGGGAGCCAATTGTTCTAGTGTTGCAGCTACCAGGCCGCTCATGAAAAGCTGCATTTAATGTTTTTGCTTTAAATAATTATGAATAGTATTAAATGTAAATTATTAAATCCTTAAGTGGAAGCACCAGAAAGTAATTTCAAAATATTTTCTGCTTCTCTGATTTTTCACTGTGGGTTCAATTAAAACCTGTTCCATGTTGAAATATTATCTAGTACATAAAATCAGAATTAGTTAAAATATCATGAATTCTATCCTTTCTGGCTTATTTAAATTACTCAAAATGGCAACGCAGTACAGTGTGCACTGAGTTAATGTCTTCAATAACATAAGCTCAAGAGAACTTAGCATGAAGTTATTTCATTACTCATTCCAACGCAAACAAAGTGTCATGAATTTTTCTTTTTTTAAAACTTATTCAGAGAATAGAATATATACAAACGCTTTGTGGAGTTGCTGTACCATTTTATTAATGGTACTTATAGGAAAATATGTTCACACTAGGTTCCTAGTTCCATTAAGTGCATGAAGGGAACTGCATGCTTTTTGGAGTCAGGGTAACTTGGCTTTGTCAGGGAAATTTCAAGATTATTGCCTGCGTAGAGAGGGGTCTTGCCTCTTGTGGGCTCTAGTGACCGAATCAAACAGGTAAATAAAATCCTCTTTCCTCCTGTGGTGGCCAGTCTGAGTGTGTGGACAGGGTTACCTGGGTTGTGTTAAAAATAACGTGTTTATATGATGTCTTTCAAAACAACAAACTGTCCCAAGGTACTTTACAAAGGGGTGGGAAGGGGAATCGGTGGACACTGAGCAAGAAGTAGGAGAGAAGTTAGGGGAGCTGACCCAAGGCATGTTCAAAGAGGTAAGTTTTGAGGAGGCTTTTGAAGGTGGGGAGAGAGGCAGAAAGGTAAAAATATTGAGATGGGGATTACAGAGAAGTAAATGGTTGAAAGCTGATAATAAAGAGAAAGGCAGTGGACACATAGCAGACAAGCGGTAGAAGAGTGAAGGGTGCACGCCGTGTTGTAGGGCTGAAGATGATTGTAGAGGTCAGCTGGAATAAGGCCATTGGGAACTTGAAGATGAAAATTTAGGATTTTAAAGTCAGGACAGGGAACTAAGGAACAGGGAGCCAGTGGAGGTCAGGGAAGACACAAGTGATGGACATGCATGGTAGGGTATGCAAAATTCTGCAGAAATTAAAGTTTGTGTTCCATGGAGCTGGCATCAGAGAAGTCAGCCATGAAATGACAAAAGTGTGGATGTTGGTTCAGTGCCAAGGAGGTAATAAGGTAATTGCCATATTAATTGGGAATTGAGTGAGTTCCTTGTTGAGGAAGGTTGCTTCAGCTAGACAGCAGTCTTACAGGCAGAAACATTTGTATAATGCATTTAAGGGGAAGCTAGAGATGCACATGAGGGAGAAAGGAATAGAAGGATATGCTGGTAGGGTTAGATGAAGAGGGGTGGGAGGAGGCTCGTGTGGAGCACAAACATAGACATAGACCAATTGGGCCAAATGGCCTGTTTCTATGCTGTAGATTCTATGTAATTCTATGTAAAACAGTAGGCTGTGAATTCCTTGCAAAGCTTTAAGCCACTGTCACCAGGTAGACCTAGTAATACAAGACAGTTTGTCAAAAGTGCAAACTTGGGCAACATGTTGCAACATTCAATGGCATTACCATTGTCGAGTCCACCACCATCAACAACCTGAGGATACACCAATTACTAGAAACTCAACTGGGCCAGCCACATAAATGCCGTGGTAATGAGAGCAGGTGAGAGGCTGTGTATTCTGCGGCGAGTGGCTCACCTGCTGATTCCCCAAAGCCTCTCCACCTTCTACAAGGCAAAAGTCAGGAGTGTGATGGAACACTCTTCAGTTGCTTGGATGGCTAAAGCTCCAACAACACTCAAGAAGCTCGACACCATCCAGGGCAAAGCAGTCCACTTGATCGGCACCTCATCCATCAACTTAAACATCCACTGTGTACCTTGGCTGCAGTGGTTGCTATCTACACGATGCACCTCTCAAACCCGCAACCTCCACCACTTAGAAAGACAAGGGCAGCTGGTGCGTGAGAACATCATCACCTCCAAGTTCCCCTTCAAATCACACACCATCCAGACTTGGACATATATTGTCATTCCTTCATTAACGATGGGTCAAAATCTTGAAACTCCCTACCTAACAGTATTGTGGGAGCACCATCACCACATGGACTACTGCGGGTCCAAGAAGGCGGCTCACCACCACTTTCTCAGGGTATCTAATGATGGTCAATAATTGACGGTCTTGCCAGCGACGCCCACATCCTGAAATGAATTACAAAAAACTCCTCGGCACTCCATTATTTTGATGAGCACAAAATTCACCAAATTCCAAATAAATAAAGGAGTTACCACCAAGGTCCCTTTATTATGGGATAGCTTTTGTGGCCTCAGCTGTCGCAGAGAATCTTCACAAACAAACACAGTGCAGGTTAGAATAGAGTTATAACATTATAGCCCAATATTCTCAGCAACTTGCTGATAGCAATATTCTGTGTAAAATTACCCCTTATATCTATTAAAAAAATGTTAAAGTCAATCCTGTGATATGTTAGTGGTAATATGAAATCTTTTGTTCATCTCATGTAACAAGACTCTGTTACACTAGATCTAAAAAGATTCAGCACACATTCTCAACTGAAAAGGTTTCAGGGAAATATGGTAAGTGCAGGTTTTTTAAAAAATAAATCTTTATTATTTGATATATTTTACTGAGCTGTGATGAAAAACTGTACTTTGAAAACTTTACAGCATCAAATCTAATATTTGTAAATTATATCTTGCAGTAATTTTGCGACATTTGTAACTATTTTATACAAGGGGCCCGGTCACCTGCAACTTGAATAGGTTTTATTCACAGGTGCAGTATTTACAATTTATTGTATTGTATCTGATAGAGATGATTAGAGTTTATTCCTCCAAATCTTTCATTCATGCTCACAAAAGAAGCAGATAAGTTGCTGGAAACATGGATATTCTTGCATATTAGGGGGTTTATGACAAAATAATAAATCAAGATTACTTTTAGGTCAGTGATGTATCAGTTCTATGCCTGATCAAATTCTAGTTTGTGTGTCTGAAAGAAAAGGCACCTCATTGCAATTGAGATAGGGTGCCCTAAGCTTCCACTAAAACCATTTAGGATACCTAGAATCCACTTCAGGATTCGCTATCCATCAGCAGAATTGAAAGCTGGGAGGCTTAAGTCCTCAGGTGAAATCACAGTAGTCAAAAGTCCACCAACAATCATTCATTCTTAGTTGTTTCTCTCAGACTTCCATATTCTCCTCAGTGTCAAACTGCAGAATTAAATTTAAGAGGGGGAAAAGAAAAGATACAGCCACAAGAGAGAAGCTAGTCCTGATAATTAAAGATGCGAAGCTTGGTTGGCAATATTGAAACTGAAAATCTCATTAACAGAAAATGAACAAAGTCAGTAAATATTAACATAAGAACATAAGAAATAGGAGCAGGAGTAGGCCAATCGGCCCCTCGAGCCTGCTCCGCCATTCAATAAGATCATGGCTGATCTGATGCTAACCTCAAATCTAAATTCATGTCCAATTTCCTGCCCGCTCCCCGTAACCCCTAATTCCCTTTACTTCTAGGAAACTGTCGATTTCTGTTTTAAATTTATTTAATGATGTAGCTTCCACAGCTTCCTGGGGCAGCAAATTCCACAGACCTACTACCCTCTGAGTGAAGAAGTTTCTCCTCATCTCAGTTTTGAAAGAGCAGCCCCTTATTCTAAGATTATGCCCCCTAGTTCTAGTTTCACCCATCCTTGGGAACGTCCTTACCGCATCCACCCGATCAAGCCCCTTCACAATCTTATATGTTTCAATAAGATCGCCTCTCATTCTTCTAAACTCCAATGAGTAGAGTCCCAATCTACTCAACCTCTCCTCATATGTCCATCCCCGGGATTAACCGAGTGAACCTTCTTTGTACTGCCTCGAGAGCAAATATGTCTTTTCATAAGTATGGACACCAAAACTGTATGCAGTATTCCAGGTGCAGTCTCACCAATACCTTATATAACTGCAGCAATACCTCCCTGTTTTTATATTCTATCCCCCTAGCAATAAAAGCCAACATTCCGTTGGCTTTCTTGATCACCTGCTGCACCTGCATACTAACTTTTTGATTTTCTTGCACTAGGACCCCCAGATCCCTTTGTACTGCAGTACTTTCCAGTTTCTCGCCATTAAGATAATAACTTGCTCTCTGATTTTTCCTGCCAAAGTGCATAACCTCACATTTTCCAATATTGTATTGCATCTGCCAAATCTCCGCCCACTCACCCAGCCTGTCTATATCCCCTTGTAGGTTTTTTATATCCTCCTCACTCTCTACTTTCCCTCCCATTTTTGTATCATCTGCAAACTTTGATATGTTACACTCGGTCCCCTCCTCCAAATCGTTAATATAGATTGTAAAGAGTTGGGGACCCAGCACCGACCCCTGCGGAACACCACTGCCAGTCCGAGAATGAACCATTTATTCCAACTCTCTGCTTCCTGTTAGATAACCAATCCTCCACCCATGCCAGAATATTACCCCCCAATCCAGTGATAAGGAAAGTGAAAGATGTTTGGGAGTGTTTTATGCACTATTACATAATCTTTGGATTTTCACAACTTTATAAAATGCTTGAAATTTTTACAATCAGAAAACCTCAAAGTTGTTACCATTTTGTTGTGCACTTCAAGTTGTATTTTATTATCTATACCATAGAACCATAGAAGTTTACAGCACTGAAGGAGGCCGGTTAGCCCATTGTGTCTATGCTGGCTCTTTGCTAAATTGAAATCCACTGAAAAATGACACTTACTAACTGTGATTTATATCTCCAACCTACCCAATACCTTTTCCTTTGTGACGGTAACATTTTGAATTCTCTCCTCTTCAAGGGTTTTGCTGTATCAACTATCACTGGTGCCCAAGTGGATGGATAGGCCAAAATCTCAGGCTGCTGTCAATGCCACTTTGAACCAGACAAAGGAAGTGCATAAGAGCAGTTGAATTTCCTTGAATGATTCTCCTTGAATTTTCATCCTTGTCACCCACCTCTACTTAGTGCCGCAGAAAGCTTAGGGCCATTTGCTATTGCAGTGTTTGCAACGTCATTTGTTTAGCTGTGTTGGAGGTTTTAGTTTCGAAGCATGTATGTATGTATGTGTATGCGCACACACATACATGCTGGTTTTTAGGGCTTGGTCTTAGTGGGGAGATTTGATCAATTACATTTTATTTATGTTTGTATAACTTTTTTGGAGTAGCTGCGTAGTAACAGTGAGGTTTTTAGTTTGCATTGTCACTGTTGGTGATGCAGAATTGTTAATGGATAGATGAAGTGAGGGTGTCGCCTTGGTTATATCTGACAGTCATTGATGATGGAATGAGTGCACAGCTGTTTTTATTTTGAATGGTTGTTATTGCATAAGGAAATAATGTGGGTCAGTCTGTTGTCTTATGTATGTGGAGTCAACTCCTATTCCGTGCATATGAGGTAATAAGGGTGTATCACGTGTTCTCTGGACCACATACATTGAATAAAGCTATTTACCTTTCCAAGATCGGGAAAAAAATGACCTTTTGAGAGGAAGTGTTTAAAATCTACAATATTAAAAATGCCTTGGCAAGAACAAGGCAAAAGAACAGTTCAAAATGTAGTATATAGGATATAGCTGCCAGACTGGGCCTGCGGCAGGTGGTGAGTGAACCAACACGAGGGAAAAACTTACTTGACCTCGTCCTCACCAACCTACCTGTCGCAAATGCATCTGTCCATGACAGTATTGGTAGGAGTGACCACCGCACAGTCCTCATGGAGACGAAGTCCCGTCTTCGCACTGAGGACACCATCCAACGTGTTGTGTGGCACTACCACCGTGCTAAATGGGATAGATTCAGAACAGATCTAGCAGCTCAAAACTGGGCATCCATGAGGCGCTGTGGGCCATCAGCAGCAGCAGAATTGTATTCCAGCACAATCTGTAACCTCATGGCCCGGCATATTCCTCACTTTACCATTACCAACAAGCCAGGGATCAACCCTGGTTCAATAAGGAGTGTAGAAGAGCATGCCAGAAGCAGCACCAGGCGTACCTAAAAATGAGGTGCCAACCTGGTGAAGCGACAACTCAGGAATACATGCATGCTAAACAGCGGAAGCAACATGCTATAGACAGAGCTAAGTGATTCCACAACCAACGGATCAGATCAAAGCTCTGCAGTCCTGCCACATCCAGTCGTGAATGGTGGTGGACAATTAAACAACTAACGGGAGGAGGAGGCTCTGCAAACATCCCCATCCTCAATGATGGCGGAGTCCAGCACGTGAGTGCAAAAGACAAGGCTGAAGCGTTTGCAACCATCTTCAGCCAGAAGTGCTGATGGATGATCCATCTCGGCCTCCTCCCGATATCCCCACCATCACAGAAGCCAGTCTTCAGTCAATTCGATTCACACCTCGTGATATCAAAAAACGGCTGAGTGCACTGGATACAGCAAAGGCTATGGGCCCCAACAACATCCCGGCTGTAGTGCTGAAGACTTGTGCTCCAGAACTAGCTGCACCTCTAGCCAAGCTGTTCCAGTACAGCTACAACACTGGCATCTACCCGACAATGTGGAAAATTGCCCAGGTATGTCCTGTCCACAAAAAGCAGGACAAATCTAATCTGACCAATTACCGCCCCATCAGTCTACTCTCAATCATCAGCAAAGTGATGGAAGGTGTCGTCGACAGTGCTATCAAGCGGCACTTACTCACCAATAACCTGCTCACCGATGCTCAGTTTGGGTTCCGCCAGGACCACTCGGCTCCAGACCTCATTACAGCCTTGGTCCAAACGTGGACAAAAGAGCTGAATTCCAGAGGTGAGGTGAGAATGACTGCTCTTGACATCAAGGCAGCATTTGACCGAGTGTGGCACCAAGGAGCCCTAGTAAAATTGAACTCCATGGGAATCAGGGGGAAAACTCTCCAGTGGCTGGAGTCATACCTAGCACAAAGGAAGATGGTAGTGGTTGTTGGAGGCCAATCATCTCAGCCCCAGGGCATTGCTGTAGGAGTTCCTCAGGGCAGTGTCGTAGGCCCAGCCATCTTCAGCTGCTTCATCAATGACCATCCCTCCATCATAAGGTCAGAAATGGGGATGTTTGCTGATGATTGCACAGTGTTCAGTTCCATTCGCAACCCCTCAGATAATGAAGCAGTCCGAGCCTGCTTGCAGCAAGATCTGGACAACATCCAGGCTTGGGCTCATAAGTGGCAAGTAACATTTGTGCCAGACAAGTGCCAGGCAATGACCATCTCCAAAAAGAAAGGGTCTAACCACCTCCCATTGACATTCAACGGCATTACCATCGCCGAATCCCACACCATCAACATCCTGGGGGTCACCATTGACCAGAAACTTAACTGGACCAGCCATATAAATACTGTGGCTACAAGAGCAGGTCAGAGGCTGGGTATTCTGCGGCGAGTGTCTCACCTCCAGACTCCCCAAAGCCTTTCCACCATCTACAAGGCACAAGTCAGGAGTGTGATGGAATACTCTCCACTTGCCTGGATGAGTGCAGCTCCACCAACACTCAAGAAGCTCGACACCATCCAGGACAAAGCAGCCCACTTGATTGGCACCCTATCCACCCTAAACATTCACTCCCTCCACCACCGGCGCACTGTGGCTGCCGTGTGTACCATCCACAGGAGGCACTGCAGCAACTCGCCAAGGATTCTTCGACAGCACCTCCCAAACCCGCGACCTCTACCACCTAGAAGGACAAGAGCAGCAGGCACATGGGAACAACACCACCTGCACGTTCCCCTCCAAGTCACACACCATCCCGACTTGGAAATATATTGCCGTTCCTTCATCGTCGCTGGGTCAAAATCCTGGAACTCCCTTCCTAACAGCACTGTGGGAGAACCGTCACCACACAGACTTCAGCGGTTCAAGAAGGCGGCTCACCACCACCTTCTCAAGGGCAATTAAGGATGGGCAATAAATGCTGGCCTCGCCAGCGACGCCCACATCACATGAACGAATAAAAAAATATATAATTTCCAACTACTTTCCAACTTCATAAACAGTATTTGAAAGTGGCCAAGCAGTCATCTGTATGGAGACTAAGCTTCAAGAGTAAATTATTGCAATATAATCCTCTAAATGTAATTTATGGATAGTAGAATTACAGAAATGAAAACAAGACAATAGCCTAGCATTACTGTTGGAAATATTAGCTTAACATGCTCATCTGACATTCCACTGACCATTAATATAATGGAGACATTAAATTATTTATTTGAAATGGGTTAATGGAGACATTAAAATAGCAGAGGAATGTCAAGTGAACACATTAAACTTTGCACGTTAGTATATCTCCTACAGTAATTTCTAGCCTCATATTGTTTTTAATGCAAGCCTTTAGAATTTTCTAGAGGACTGATCAATTTAAAGACCTATAGTGATTAGAAGGAGTACAGGACGTGCATATACAACAGAAATGTTATTTCTCCTTATTGTGGGCCTGTACAATTCAGTAGAGAAGGCTGGAAGTCACTTTAGTGGCCAAGTTTCAGAAAAGAATTTCAGGCAAGTTTTTAGTTCAAGTAACTTTCAGCCTTACCACGTAATTTATTTAAAATTATGAGACATCCCATTCTGAAATTGCTGCCTATGCTTTTGGCCACCTATCCTAATATCTCCTTATGTGGCGTGGTATCAAATTTTGTCTGATAATGCTCCTGTGAAGCACCTTGGGATGTTTTACTATGTTAAAGGCACTATATAAATGCAAGTTGTTGTGTTTGGTAATATTCACACATCAGGGCAAGGCAGGAATGGGCAGCTCTGCAAATTATTGATGTGTTTGAGTTTGATTACTCACATTAATTCTGGATGGAGGTTCATTTGACAGATCATTCAAAGTATTTGGCATGGGTCAATGAAGACATCCTCAATGATTGACATCCTGGAGTAAGAAGCTTGGATAGACAATTACAACTGGGCTGAAGAAGTGGGTTGGATTTGTGAAGGGGCAGGTCCAATGATTTTTTGAAGTCCCTTTGTTGAACACGTCTGTGGCTATAAGCTTCTGATTATGGGCTTATATTTGGTAAGTGGTGCTCAGACCACTAGTCAATCAGTCTGAAGCCAGCAGAGAGACTGCATTAAATTTGGATCCTTGCGAGTGAGAAATGAATGTTCAATGTTATGTTGAAAGATAGCTCAGGAGAAGTATCTTTGTTTTGTCCATTTCGCTTTTAAAACTGCCATCATCAACCCCTCCTCAAAAAGCCCATTCTCAACCTTTCTGTCCTTGCAAACTACTGCTCCATCTCCAAACCTCCCTTTCCTCGACAAAAATCTTGAACGCGTTGTCGCCTCCAAAATTTGTGCCCAGCTTTCCTGAAACTCCATTTTTGAATCTCTCCAATCAGGTTTCCAGCTCTGCCACAATACTGAAAGGGCCCTAACCAAAGTCACTAATGACATTCTCTGTGACTGACCGTGGTGAACTATCCCTCCTCATCCTGCTCAACCTCTCTGCAGCCTTAGACATAGTCGACTCCACCAACTTCCTCCAACGTCATTCCTCCGTTGTCCAGCTCAGTGGAATTGCTCTCACTTGATTCTACTCTTACCTCTCTGATCATAGCCAGAGCATCTCCAGGAATGGCTTCTCTTCCTACCTCCGCACTGGCTCCTGCTCACCAGCCTTTCCTTGCTGACCTATGTTGGCTCCCGATCCCCCACTGCCTCAAATTTAAAATTCTCATCCTTGTGTTTAAATCACTCCATGTCTCCCTACCTCTGTAACCTCCACCAGTCCACAACTACCCCCCGGCCCCCAGAACTCTCTGTTCCTCCGACTGACCTTCTATGCATCCTCCTGTCCCTTCACCCCACCATCGGCTGCCATGCTCTCAACCGCCTAGGCACAGCGCTGTGGAATTCTCTCCCTCAATCCCTCCACCTTCAAGACTCTTCTTAAAACCCACCTCTTTAATCAAACTTTCAGTCACCCCTCCTAATATCTCCTTTGTCTGGGCATCATTTTTGTCTGCTTCTGCTTCTGTGAACCACCTTAGAACTTTTTCTATGTTAATGGAGCTTTAGAAATGCAAATTGTTATTGCTGTTGATATTTCAAAGAGAGTATTAACAGTTGCAACTACTGTAAATGTCCCATTTGTACTGAGTACTGTTCATGTACCTGTTTAATGTTGAGTCTGGGTCTGATAAAGTTATCTACCCACCGAAGAGAAAGGGATCAGGTAGCGGCACGTGATATTTTCCAGCGAGCTTCCAAATCTTTTATGAAGCTGCTTTATGAATTCCATTTTTTGTACTGCAAAACCTGCGTAGTCTTCTTTCGATCTGCCGCTTCAGAAAGAATTTAAGATAAAACTAAGTTGAAATTGGGGCTGAAGAGCATTTCTGAATTGCAGCCTCTTGCAATTGTGTTTCTTACAATCACATCTCTAAGTGGCGGAGTATTGTTGGTAAATTAAACTTTAAAATGCCTCTCTGAAAGATCAGAACGGATCTGCATCAGGTGCTGATGCTTTAATCGGTCAGCCGCCAGGGACCCATTTACTGTCGGGCTGAATGTTTCCATGTAAGGAGTAGTTCATGCCGGCTGCCGCCTGCTTCAGAATCGACGGCTGCCCTCGGGGATTCGGTCAGGCTCCAACTGCAACCTCAGCCCCCAGCACGTCCCGCTATATAAACCACAGCTCAAGACACACATCAACAGCAGGGATCACGGGCAAGCATGGTGAGTGTGTAGAGTACGGGCGCCAGCCTTTCTCTCTGCAGTAGGTCGGATCTGGTGGGAGTGATTCTGACTCTTGTTACTTCTCTCTCTCTCTCTCATTTTCTTTGCGCTCCAGGCGAGCAGAAAGACCAAAAAGAAGGAAGGCGGCGCCAAGCGAGCCCAGAGAGCTTCGTCCAATGTCTTTTCCAGCTTTGAGCAGACACAGATTCAGGAATTCAAGGAAGTAAGCAACTAGCTGTGGACTCCCAAAATGTGCATGTCAGAGAGAAACAAAAGAAAGACTGGCATTTATATAATGCCTTTCACGACCTCGGGACGTCCCAAATCGCTTTTGGAGTGTAGTGTCTAGAAAAGATTAGGGAAAAGAGTGAAGGAACGGGTGAAGAAACCCAGAGAAGAGGAGATTATGGAACAAAACAGGAAAGATGGAAGATTTCAGAGGGAAGGGGATGATGAATGAAAATGTTAAATCATATAAAATGAAAGTGGGGAAAAGGGAACTGGAAGAAGAGAATTGGACTTTTAAAAATTAGCTTTTTATTAACATCTTGATTTACGTTGCATCTTAATTCAATACCACTTTTTTGTATTTACCATAGAACTTTGAAAAAGATAGGTACAGTAATGGCGATATTTATAGGAGTCTAAACATAAAACAAAATCTAAAACTGAAAGTAAAACAACCCCAAACTGCGAAAGAAATCCACTCCCTCTCCGTATTAGTCCGACCCCTGCTGAATATTCCGTGCTAATTGCTTGACATTCGTTATTACAAATTCAGCAATTTCCTTACGGCAGAAACATGTCGGGGATATAAATATGTTAATTTATGTAAATGAATGCACATCTTATTTTGCCGTTCGGTTAAATTATTAAAACATTCCTCCTTGTTCGTTACCACGACTGGAAGGAAAGATGCTCGTGAAATGACCACCAATAATTCCTGGGCTGGTGTTTGATCGAAATCCAGCGAGCTGCTTTTAAACTTATTGGTTCGTCGAGTTAAAACTGGGCTGTTCTGATTCTTTTCTCCTTCCCTTTCAGGCTTTCACTTTGATCGATCAGAACAGAGATGGCTTCATTGACAAAGAGGATCTGAAAGACACTTATGCATCCTTGGGTAAATGCTACTTACAAATCAGCAATACGTGTCGGATCAAAGTTGTCTGTTAACATGAACGTGCATTGATGTTACATTTTACACCGTGTCAGCGTATGGTTGACCTGTGCATTGCCTGTACTACGGCATTTAGTAGCTCAACGCGTTCACTCTAACCATAGGAGTATTCTGTAAATGTTTGGACGTCTCAGTTCAACCCCCCCCCCCGCCCTACAAAGATGTCAATAAAAAATTGATCAGCTGGCATCAGAACCAGCTTGTTGCTATCTTCCAGCATTTCTCCTCCCACAGCTAGCCAGTGTCTTATCTTGTGTTAACCATCTACATCGTTATTTCATTTTAATAAACTAGTCACACTAGATCAGTTTATAATTGAATATTTCAAATATTGAAAAAAAGAACTTGCATTTATGTAGCAACTTATCACATCCTCAAGGCATTCCAAAGTTCTTTGCAAGGAGTCTTACAACACCAGGTTATAGTCCATCAGCTTTATTTGGACTATAACCTGGTGTTGTAGGACTCCTTACATTTGTCCACCCCAGTCCATCACCAGCATCTCCACATCAAAGTTCTTTGCAACCTATGAATTGCTTTTGAAATGCAATTACTATTGTTATTAGTGCAAACGTGATTGCCAATTTGCACCATAAACAAATTAAATGGTCATTCATCTTTTTGAATGACCATTTAATTTGTTTATGGTGGTGTTGGTTTAGGGAGGAATGTTGGCCAAGATACCTTGAGAACTCCCTGCTCCTCTTTCAATAACGGAGCTTTCACATGCCTTCAACTGCTGAATCAGGCAGATGCGGCCTTGGTTTAACATTTCACCCGAAAGACATCCCTTTCAGCTTAGGCAGATACCTATATAAACAATGGAATAGGATTAGCAAAAGGAAATTGACCTGGGAGTAATTGTGCACTAGTTACTTTGTGGTCAAGCAATTAAAAAAAAACTATAGAATGCTGGAATATATTACCAGAATATAAATCTGCAGAAGTTATGCTAAGGATTTACAATGTACTGGGCAGACCACAGAATATTATGTTCAGTTTTGGTCACCACACTACAAAAATATATAGACATACTGGAAAGAGAAGAGTAACCAGATTGATCACAAGTGCTAAGGATACTAACTATAAGAAAAGATTGGATAGTATCGAGCTTGAGAGTGCAGAGAGAAGACAGTTAAGAGGGAAGTATATCCAAACTATTGAGTGGTGTAGATAAAGTTACCTCAGACAAACATGGGAAATAAGACCAGAGGCACAAATGGAAACGAGTAACAAATGATTTAAAGTGGATATAGACAGAAATTCTTTACTGGAGGCCATAAATATAAGATAGTCACTAATAAATCCAATAAAGAATTCAGGAGAAACTTCTTAACCCAGAGAGTGGTTAGAATGTGGAACTTGCTACCACATGGAGTAGTTGAGGTGAATAGCATAGATGCCTTTAAGGGGAAGCTAGATAAGTACATGAGGGAAAAGGGAATAGAAGGATATGCAGATGAAGCAGGGTGTGAGGAGGCTCGTGTGGAGCATAAACACCAGCACAGACCAGTTGGGCCGAATGGCCTGCTTCTGTGCTGTAAATTCTATGGAATACTAAATGTTCAATGATCAGCCATATGTGGTAGTAAAACAAGAATATTAAGGTTGCTCAAAAACAGTTGTATGCTACAATGGGAGAACTTGGATGCTGGAGCTTCAAACAGCCTCTTCTCATCCATGACTTTTCTTCTGTTTTTATTTTCAGGCAAACTCAATGTAAAAGATGATGAATTAGAATCCATGCTGAAAGAAGCCACTGGTCCAATTAACTTCACCATGTTTTTAAATCTGTTTGGAGAAAAGCTACATGGTATGTCTCTGCGACTTCTCCATTTCCATTTTCTGCTCCCTAACTTTGGCCTAACTATGATTTTATTTTTTTACACAGGTTCTGATCCAGAAGAGGTGATGTTAAACGCATTCAAAATGTTTGATCCCGATGCCAAAGGACACGTCGGCAAAGACGAGTATGTGCTTCTTGTACTTTCCTGGTGTTTTGCTGGTGCTTGTCTTGCAGTTTTTGTGGTGTCATTATTGTGCATCGTCTGATGTACCATTTGTTTTTTTAATCTGCAGATTAAAACGCATGTTGATGACACAAGCTGACAAGTTCACTGCTGCTGAGGTTTGTATAGATACTTAATTTCACACCTTTCTTTGACAAATGCACAGTTTCTTGTGTAGTTCCGACCAGGCAAGTGTAACATGACCCACGTGCAAGAGAGCCTCCCCATATTCTAGCCCCAAAACGGAATAAATTCTATACTTTGAGCATTCTCTTAAAATGAACTTTCAAATAGAAAATCGCCTACAGTAATTAGAATGTGTTGCATTGTTCTTTTCATAAATTTTGCAAAATAGTAATGGTAATTATATCAACATCTGTGGTGTAAATAAATGAGTAGATAAAAAAACCCTGAAATTAATAATTACATTACACTATATATATATATATATATATATAGTACATGTACACTAAATATGTTTTGTTGAGTTAATTATAGTAGGTACTATCACTTCCCCTCATTATATTTGATCACATTGTCCATAATCAGGTTTTGTATCTGTATGTATATTTTATTTATAATAAGATGCAATGTTATAGGTACAGGTGAAATATTGCAAGTTACAATTTCAATGTGTATAACTGTGTGTAATGTTTCTCCCTCCCTCTCTCTTCCTTTTTTCCATATGCTGTAGGTTGACCAGATGTTTCAGTCCTCGCCCATCGACGCAGCGGGTAACCTGGATTATAAAGCTCTCTGCTACATCATCACGCACGGTGAAGAAAAGGAAGAGTAAATGAAACCACCACAAGTTACCCAGACCTCTCAGATCTTTGCATTTTTCCTTCTTATCAAGTTGCATCAACAGTGAATAAAACCACATTGTAAATAGACAATGTTTCTTGCTGTTTCTGACCCCAGTGACCTCACTGTAAATACAGTTTAATGACCTGTTTATACTGTATATACCTTGTAATCCTGATAATTCAAAGGCATTTTTGTGCTTAAAAAAACTGATTAATCCAATAATTTAAATCAACATAAAAAACATAGAAAACAGGAATTTTATTGCTAAAACATTGGATTATTAGATGACTGAATTAAGCAATTTGAATTAAGAGGGTTAAAGCATTGTCAACATTCAAATGCTGTAGGAGTTTACAGCCAAATGAATGAATATTTGCTAACTCTAAGATGCAGTTTTCATAGTAACAAGTTGTGATTGAGCAAGTTGCAAAATGATGAGCAAAACTTGTTTTTTTTTCAGCCTTGAATTAAAAATAAATTTTACTGGCAGTGCTCCCCCTCCATCACCACCACCTCCCCTTCAGAAAAACTGCTGCTGCTTCACGACCATTCCGGCAGCCCTCCTGGACGCCTCTGGCGCCCAAAATTCTAGTGTCATCCCCTCTGGTGCTCCCAGCTTGTCATCAGCAACGAAACAGGAGCGCCTGTTAGTTAAATGACGTGACCTTGCATTATTGGGCACAGGGTAAAACTAGCCAAAGGCATTTTCGAACTGATATTAGGAAGTGTTTCTTCACACAAAAGATGATAAAACTGGGCCATTCAGGGGTGATGTCAGGAAGCATTTCTTCACACAAAGGGCAGTGGAAAACTGGAACTCTATTCTCCCAAAAAACTGTTGAGGCTAGGTCAATTGAAAATTTCAAAAACTGAGATTGATTGAGGGTATTAAGGGTTATGGAACCAAGTCGGGTAGATGGAGTCAAGATACAGATCAGCCATGATCTAATTGAATGGCGGAACAGGCTTGAGGGGCTGAATGGCCTACTCCTGTTGTCGTGTTCCTATGAAATGACTCCCATGTGATGTAGTGAAGATGAAAACCCTGCAGTCATTTAAGAGACAACTGGATGCTGTAGGCTATTTCTAAATGGAGGAGCTGGGATGGCCCTGCTTACCTGTACCTACCTTGTGATCTTGTGAAATATTAGCCTCTAAGTCAACTTATTTTTTTCTATGTGGTCTCCTGGAATCCAGAGTGATAGAGCTGGTCCTCGCACCGTGACCAAGGTAGGTAAGGAGGAAGCCGCTCTATGGAAGTGCAAGCCAATGGTGGAATGGTGCAAGTGGTTAGGGGAATCAACAGAATTTGTTTTAGCCACAGCGGATTAGTGAGGGGAGCCTGGACACTCATTTACTGCTCAGGATTGTAAAAGGGTTTGGGTCTCAGGTGAAGTTTTGAGGTGGATTTGAAACTCCCATGGGGCACTGCCCCTTAGTAAAAGGAACTGACCCCTTCATTCACACGAGGTCAGTTCGTTGAAACATTTTCTGGATGCTCCCAGTCCCATTGCTCATGAGGAGGTGCTGGGAGCACCAGATGAGGCAGAGGCATAACATTGGACTCGAGCAGCCAGTAAAGGGCCGCTGGCTGTTTGTGGGACGCTGCTGGCTTTTCCTGAATAGGGTGGATGGAGAGGGGGAAGGGCCAGCTGGTAAAACATTAAAATAAATCAGGCCTCCTCTTCAGCTCCTGCTCCAAACAGGTACTGTGTGGCTATAGCATTGCTTGGGTGCCCCACTTGCATGGGAGATGCTCCCTAATTTAAATAATTTTGATGGCCCCAATGAGTTTTGCACACACTTTATGCATGCACACACCACAAGCCCTTCATACTGGCTGGCAGCATTGGGCTGTGCTGAGTCCAACTGGCACATTGCAGGACTCAGGCCTCTGCACTTGACAATATGAAGAGCAAGTGCCCACCATCACCAGGGATTCACACTGCATTTGACACAATTACCATGTGAATCTAACAATTAAAGTAGGTTTCATTGGAAGGTTAAGATTTACTCTTTGATTTATTCTCGGGACATGGGCATCGCTGGCAAGGCCAGCATTTATTGCCCATTCCTGGTTGCCCTTGAGAAGGTGGTGGTGAACCTTCTTCTTGAACCACTGCAGTCCGTGTGGTGAAGGTTCTCCCACAGTGCTGTTAGGTAGGGATTTCCAGCATCTTGACCCAGCGACAATGAAGGAACGGCGATATATGTCCAAGTCGGGATGGTGTGTGACTTGGAGGGGAATGTGGAGGTGAAGGTGTTCCAGTGCACCTGCTGCCCTTGTCGTTCTAGGCGGTGGAGGTCGTGGGTTTGGGAGGTGCTGTCAAGGAAGCCTTGGCGAACTGCTGCAATGCATCCTATAAATAGTATCCACTGCAGCCATGGTAGGTTGGTGGTGGAGGGAGTGGATGTTTAAGGTGGTGGATGGGGGCTGCTGATCAAGCAGATTGCTTTGTCTTGGATGGTTGAGCTTCTTGAGTGTTGTTGCAGTTGCACCTATCCGGGCAAGTGGAGAGCATTCCATCACTTGTGCATGTGTGTGTGTGTTTATGAGTGTGAGTATATATATATGAATGTGGTAGGTGATCTAGAATCTGCTTCATGAATGCATATTTGCAACTAGTCAACTACACAAATTTGTGCTAGATGAAAGAAACAAAAGAACTTTATTTGCATCTTTTACATCCTCAGGACATCTCAAAATGCTTCACAGCCAACAAAGTACTTTTTTTTGAAGTGTAGTCACTATTGTACTACAGGAAACACAGCAGCCAATTTGCGCACAGCAAGGTCCCACTAACAGCAATGAGATAAATGACCAGATCTGCTCTTCTTCAAATAGTGCCATGGGATCTGTTGCATCCACCTGAGAGGGCAGACGGGGCCTCTGTTTAATGTCTCATCCAGAATATTACACCCCCAACAGTGGAGCACTCCCTCAGTACCGCACTGAAGTGTCAGTCTGGATTATTTGAAATCTCTGGAACCCACAACCTTCTAATTCAGAGGTGAGAGTGCTACCACTGAGCCAAAATTACACCTAGAAGTTGGATTGAAGTGGTAACAGGGCAGTAACATAATCCTATTCTTTATCATTAAAAAAAGTTATAATTATCAGAAATGTCCCTCATATGCACTTCTGTTAATGACAAAATCCAGACAGATGTCTTGGAGAAGCTGAATTAACACACACACGATTCAAATAACTAGAGTATTGAAATATCCTGGAATAATGGCTGTATTGAAGCATTTAATTTAGTTATTGATTGTCAATTTTCCCAGCTCTCCTTCCCTGGAAGTGCTAACTCCTCCTGGTATATGGATGCTGGTTTTTCTCTGTAATGGTCATTGTTATTAAGTGATCTTAACAATGAATGTCAGTAGATTATTTGACCATGGGGCTCCACAGTCGAGCCCAGTCCTGTCATCACTGGATGTCCACTGCAGTTCCAGCAGGGATTGCTGGTGATTGATCAGGAGTGGGAAACCTGCCACTGTTAGTGACCCAGCCACGGCCCTGTTCAACTAGTTCAGCACATACACTGAGGATTGAATCTAAGACTGTCCTGGTCTTTATGTCTCAGCTTTTCACTGAACAACCTTGTAAAGCCACTAGTGAGCCTACTGGTGTCAATGCAGTTCCCTCACTGTCAGGCTCAATAATTCCTTCAAATCTGTTCCCAATTTAAAGAACAATACTCAAACAAATCAGCAAATGCAAACAAAAAATGCAAAATATGTTAAAATCTTAACTTAAATTTCTAAAACTGGTGCCGAAGGTGGCACAGAAATTAAACTCCTTGTTTGATGTCTGCTATCCTTTTTACTTTGTTGTCATATGCAGAATAGATGTGGTTACAAATCGGTCCTTAAACAAATCGCTCACTTAGCCCCTCTAATACTGAAGATGCTTTATTTCACAGTAAAGGTGCAAACAATCCTGCAATATAGCAACATTGGGCCAGATTTTGCTGTCAAAGTAATGGTGGGACTAACGGTGCTCGCCGTTATTTATGCGCAAATGGTACAGCAACTTCAGGCGAGGGCTAGATGCATGGATAAACGTGGATATCCAAAAGTTACTGTGCGAGATGTGCCGCTCCACCATTGGTTTCATGAAAACGGCTCACTGTCTGCCTCACCATTGAAATGCATTGAATGGTGTGAAGTTGCTGTATTTACATCCTAAATATGAACTAAACTCACCACAGAAAGTTACATTTTTTCTTCTCAAGCAAGTACTCTTTTAATGATGTGATAAATGTTAATTACTGCCAATCAACCTCTCTGGCACTTAAAATGAACTATTACAAGTGTGCAGTCTCATTCCTTCAGGTATTAATTCTTGGAGATATGAAAAATGTCAAATTTTAATTTTTTTTTAACTTTTCCTTTCTGCCTCTTTTTTCTCTCTCTCTTAATTAAATCTTTCTGTCCATTCCTCTCTTTATTTCCCCTTCTGCACCTGATTTGACATTGAATTCACCCACTCTAGTTTACACTTCCTTCTCAGTCCTTGCGCTGTTTATTTCCCAATCCTTAAATCTCTTTGGTTAAGGAGATACTCAATTGCTTGCCCTGTTCTCACAGGTCCCAGTTGCCCTGTTTCCCTTGCAGCTCGCACTTTCAGCAACCTGCCACTCAAAAAATGTAAAAACCTAAACATGCAAGGGCAAGTCTAATTAACGGCGGACACCGTCAGATGCCCTGCTACAGCAAATTATGTCCCATTGTTTATTTGCCTATGTTTATGAAAGGTTGATGAAATGGTGTGAAATAATTACACGAAAAACACTTATTTCCATAACTGCAGATGTTATGAAATTTGACTTTAGTTTGATTTGCAAATTTTCAATTTGAGTAGAATTTGCCTAACAATGGCCACTAGATGGAGACAAACATCGCGTTAACTTGGTCCAGCTTACTCAACGGAAAAAAAGCCAAGGGGGTGAATTTAAACCCCAAGAACGGGTGGGTTGGGGTCAGGTGGGAGTTGAAAATAGTTGTTTTTTTGGGTTGCAACCGCAAAATTTTCAGACTTTGCATTCCCAGTGGGAAGCCTGTACTTTTACGCGCTGACGTTAAACCCGGAAATAAAGCCGGGTTGCGCTCGCAACCCAAAAAACAACTATTTTCAACTCCCACCCGCCCCCAACCCACCATTTCTTGGGGTTTGAAATCACCCCCCAAGTGTCTGTTAACGTTTATGAATTTCAGCTCATGTGTCCAGTTCTACTTGACACCAGATCAGCTAAAAAAATACCAGCTCTACTTCAATAAAGGCAATAAAGAAAGGGAAGTCTGAGAAAAGTGAATGGCAGAAATAAAATTCAGATTAAAGGCAGATAGACAAAGTGTGAAAACAAAGAATAAAAGGTAAAGGAGAGCAAAATAAAAGACCCAGGAAGAATGATAAAGAAATCAAAGTTACCTACATAGCCTTCTAACATGCTTCTCTGCTGTTTTCCTCTGAGGAAGGACCAATTCTCACCCAGCACCTACCCAGAAATATGTTCAAATACACCAATGTGCAACAGAACCACCAGGATCCTTTAGATTACTGAAAAAAGATAGTTTAATTGACCGTATAATTCACAAGCATTGGGTCACTGCAGTTCTGTTAAACTGTAAGTGTAAACCCAAGGCTTCTGGTAGAAATGCAAATTCATTTACATCACTCCTGTGCTCGCTGACCTACCTTGGCTCCCAGTCCAGCAATGCTTCAGATTTAAAATTCTCATCCTTGTGTTCAAATCCCTCCATGGCATCGCTCCTCCCTATCTCTGTAACCTCCTCCAGCCCTACAACCCTCTGAGAACTCTGCATTCCTCCAATTCTGGCCTCTTGTGCATCCCCAATTTCCTTCGCTTCACCATTGACGGCTGTGCCTTCAGCTGCCTAGGCTGAAATTTCCTCCCTAAATCCCTCTGCCTCTCTACCTCTCTATCCTCCTTTAAGACGCTCCTTAAAACCTGCCTCTTTGACCAAACGTTTGGTCACCTAATATGTCCTTATGTGGTTTGGTGTCAAATTTTGTCACTTCTGTGAAGTGCCTTGTGACACTTTACTACATTAAAGGCGCTATATAAATGCAAGTTGGTGTTGCTGTTGTTACAGTGGAAGTGTAAATCTGTCCCTATATTAAAACTAATTATATGCAATTCTATTCTTGAAACCCTTCCCATTAAACTAGAAGGTGGCAATATTTTACACATCCTATTATTTACGCAATAATATATAGAAAGCACAGGGTTTACCACACAATGGGCTCGATATTAGGAGGGAGGCGGGTTGCCAGCGGGGGGGTCGACTGGGCGCGTGGGTAACCCGCCCACTAAAATCGGTGGGTTCCCCACGCGATCGCAGCCTAATTGAAGCCACTTCCCTTTGCTTCTGGGTTTCGCGCTGGAAAGCTGCGCAGCGGGCAGACTGCGCACCCGCATCATAGGCTGTCAGCTGGAGGAGCCCTATTTAAAGGGGCAGTCCTCCACTGACTGATGCTGCAGAAAATAGGCAAAATTACAGATGGAGCATCCGAGGGGGAAGGCTGCTCCCAGGTTTAATGATGCCTCACTCCAGGTCTTACTGGGTGGGGTGAGGAGGAGGAGGAGGGAGATCTTCCACCCGGCGGACAGGAGGAAATGGCCTGCCTCTGCCACCACGAAGGCCTGGCTCGAGGTGGCAGAGGAGGTCACCAGCACCACCAACATACCACGCACCTGCATACAGTGCAGGAGGCGCTTCAATGACCTAAGTAGGTCAGCCGAAGCGAGTACACTTACTCATTCCCTTACACTCTGTCTGCCACATCACCGCCCCCACCCCACATCTCCTTCTGCACTGCCAACACTACTCTATCACATCACTCCTCACACCCACTCAAAGCTCATCCTCATCTTACCTGCACCTACTCACCTCGCCAGTTCTCATCCCACCACTACCACGCAACCCAATCCTCATACAATCTCATGGCTCTATCTCGTACTCACCCTCGCATGCATCTCTTTCACGGTCAGCCTCACCCAACCTGCCACTACCTGTGCTGCAGCCACAGGGCATGCATCACATATGTGTAGTAGGAAGCGTAAGGCAAACGTGTCGTGAGCATGAAGGGGATGCACAAGGGTGTTTGAGGGTTTGTCATGGTTTTTACTTATATTTGATTTCTGATCAACTCACATTACATAATATATTGTCACCACTACTGCCACGTCTTTGTGAATCTTGTCTGATTTGTGCAATAATGCCCTTTCCTGAGGATCACCATGAAGACCCACAACTGATACCACCCATTGTGTCACTGCAGAGTGGGTGTAGGTATATTTGCAGGGGTCTTTTGTGCAGACAACTGAGAGACGCCGGCGATGTCCCCGGTGGCACCCTGGAAGGATGTGGAGGAGAAGTTGTTGAGGGCAGTGGTGACTTTGACAGTGACAGGTAAGAAGATGGTGCTCGACTATATGTCGAGTGACTCTGAGCCTCCATGTGCACTGCTGCTCAGAGAGGTCCAGGAAACTGAGCCTTGGTCTGTAGACCCTGTGGCGAGGGTAGTGCCTTCTGCAACGCATCTCTCTCTGCGGTTGCCCTCCCTCCTGCTGTGCAGGTGGATGTGTCACAGCACCGTGTTGTGGAGCTCCACGTGTCAGAGGTGAACAGCATGGCCGGCGAGGCCAGTGATGCTGTTCGTCCTCTAAGGAGGTCATAACTGCAGCTATGGCCTGCCCCCATCCGGAAGATGTACGTTTGAGGGAGTCCGCAAAGTAGGTAAATGTGTCTGGACACCGGGGTTGAGGTTGCAAGTTTGTGAATTTTATTATTAGGAGGAGGGTGGTGCAGGCCAAACTTTGTCCAAAGTGACAGAGTGGCCTCCTGCAATGAGTGAGGGTCTCCCCCCCAACCTGTCAAATGGACCTTTGCAGCTGCCACAGGCTGGTGGCTGCAACACATCCATTTCAACTGGGAGTGTTTCCCCCAGTACGGGAAACACGCTCAGTTTGGATGAAAATCCCACCCTTCCTAAAATATCCTACAAATCAGGTCTGCTAACGACCTGAACTATCACATTAATTGTCTTAAGTGGGATCCCACCGGCTTTAATTGCCATCTAAGCGCGTCACTGGGGAGCCCGGAAGTGGGCGGGTTGGAGCCGGGCTCCGGACCCGCCCCGGAATCCCCGATTTTCGGAGCCCCCTCGCCACGAACCCACCCGCTCGGACGTCCAAAAATAGCGGCCGATGTGTTTAAATTTATTAATGCTATTACATTATGCTTTTGATTTTTGCTTTTTTTCCCCCGCCTCTCTTTTCCAGGGGTCAGTCTTCTCTTTTCCAGCCCCTCTTCCTTACCTCTATTCCATCTTACCACTCTTTCCATCTTGTTTTGCTTCCCCTTTCTGGTCCCCATTTCAGGCTGCTATTATTCCCTCCCTTCCCACTCCCATTTCCAAGTCTCTGATCCCCTTGCCTTCATCAGGCAAGAGTTAGGCTAATGGTATAGGAAGGGGGCTTATCCTCTGTACCATTAGTCTCAATTTTCAGAATAATCTGTGGGGTGGGATATTGGAGGCAGAAACATTGGGGACTTTCAGATTCAGCAGGATGTTAGAATCGGAGAGTTTGGATACTAGAAGGGTGTGATTCAATGGGATGACTCACATTTTCTCATCCCTAACATTTCTTACATTCTTACGTTAAGGTGAGCAGTTGCACAGCAGTTTCAGCTATGGTTCTGATGAAGGGTGATACCTGAAATGTTAACCTATCTTTTTCCTTTTTAAATGTTGACAGACCTGCTCTGAATTTACAACACTTTCTTTGCATCTCTTAAAATGAACCAATTATTCCTTACTTAATGAGGGAGCAAGGATTTGAGTAGATTGTCCGGGTGTGGGGGGAGAGAGAAGGTAGAGACAGAGCCTTGCAGCAGAGTCGGATGAATAGATCTGTGAGGCAGGATGGAGGCAAAGCTCCCAGGCAGTATTCCGAGACAGAAGCCTGGGGATCAGAATCGTACATGGACTGTGCATGTAGAATCACTTATTTTAATGTAATCGCTATAAAAGAAAAATGGCTTTTTAAACTATAAAATAACAAGATTCATTATTAAATGATGTAACATTACTTATATTAGGCTCGGTTGAAATACTATGCAGTAATTTAAAAACCTGAACATTTGGTCTAATTTATTTTACCATCACAGCAAACCTCACATTTGAAGTTTAATGGATTATGCATTTTTAACAAAATTGTACCTTTTAGGAGATTGTGCCTTTCATTGAATTCATGATTTATCCTTTTTTCTCTGGGACTCTGGTTTGAATTGAGCCCAGACTGATGGAATGAAAGTCTCCACGCTCCCCCTCTGCTGGCTGTAAGAGTTCCAAGTGAAATGTGTTTAGCACAGTCACATCATAAAACTAGCCATCATTTTTATTCTTACCGAGAAAAGCTAATAGGCCAGTGTTGAATGGAAATGCTACACTTGTGTGGCAAGAGCTGCTCTGAGATTGTAGTAAAGATACATTGTTAGAGCAGAGGAGAGGGAACTTCTCTCTGCAACAGTCTCCAATCTTTTCATTGGGAATCTAACCCCAGATATCGTAGATTCATTGAACCATAGAATCTTACAGCACAGAAGTAGCCATTTGGCCCACTCCCCTGCTCTTTCGCCATTGCCCTGCCATTTTTTCCCCTTTATCCAATTCCCTTTTGAAGGCTACTATTGAATCTGCTTCCACCGCCCTTTCAGGCAGTGCATTCCAGATCATAATAACTCGTTGCGTAGAAAAAAGTTCTCCTCATCTCACCTCTGGCTCTTTTGCTATATATCGTGTTAATTCATGAACTGAAAACCTTTACAACACGCACCCACAAATAATCCCAACCAGCACTGCATTCTACACAAAACTGATTGCCAGTCCCATTGGTCCCTGTCCAGGAACCCGTGACAACCCAGATTACCAAATGTGGATTACTTAGGATTTAAGGTTTGCTGATTTAACAATTTTAAATCAACAACTTTTATTCGTAAGTATGTTTAAGGAGGATAAACCAACGTCACTGAAACAAAATCTTGAAACCAAGTTCTGACGAAGGACCAGAGTGAAATATTAACCTGCCTTTGGATTTTTTATGGGCTGATCAATCTGCTATGATCCTCAAACGTGAGCTGTTTCCAAAACATGAAACGCATGAGGCTGGATATAACTGTTGCAATAATGGCAGACGGGTACTTTGTCATACAAATGCACAAAGACATTGGGGCAAATTTTTGTCTTCTCCACCTGGGCGTTAATCTGGTGAAGCCTATCACTCACCTGTTGTAGAACCCGTCTGAATTTGATTTCATCGATTTCAGTAGAATGAAAATCGGGAGCGTTCTACAACGGGCGGGCAATTCACTCTGCCAGATTACCGTCAGGAGAGGAAGATTAACCCTACTTAAAGCAAGAGAGCAGTCATAGGAACAGGAGAAGGCCATTCAGCCCCTTACGCCTGTTTTGTCATTCAATTAGATCATGGCTGATCTGTATCTTAACTCCATCTAACCACCTTGGTTCCGTAACCCTTAATACCCTTGCCTAACAAAAATCTATAAATCTCAGGTTTGAAATTTTCAATTGACCCTCAGCGTTGAAAGCTTTCTGGGGGAGAGAATTCCATATTTCTACTATCCTTTGCGTGAGGAAGTGCTTTCTGACATGAACTGCCTATGTCTAATTTGAAGTTTACGCCCCCTTGTTCTGGATTCCCCCACCAGAGGAAATAGTTTCTCTCTATCTACCCTATCAAATCCTTTAATCATCTTAAAGACCTCAATTAGATCACCCCTTAATCTTCTATACTTAAGGGAATGAAAGCCAGTCTAGTTTGCTCTCGATAACTCAAGGTCATTATTTTGTGCTAAAAATCTGAATTATCCAATAATTTGAATGAAACAATGTAAATAACAAGGCAAACTGGAATTAGTATGAATTATCAGATGATGTGAATTAATCAACTTTGAATTTAGAGGAATAAACTGTATAGATTATCGTCAACAGTGATTTGTTTTAACCTATATTGCTCCTTTGACCTTGTGAAAAAGGTTAATTTTCTTGGGCAGTTCAGGAAATAAAAATCAGTATACACTAACAAACATTTAAAAAAATCCAAAGTGCTCAAACATGTGATTTACAGGAATAGATACAATAGAGTTAAATTTAGTGCACTCAGATGCTAGCTGACTGTCTCCACTTTGGGATTTCCATTTATGTCAGCGAATATCAATAAGGTGCTGTAACTAGTCCTGAAGAAAATAAACCTTTACCAACACAACAGCCAGGCATGCTTCCCTTAAGGAAAATGAAAAGTTTTTAAAAACTGCATTTTAGCAGCTTATTTACATAGAATTACATAGGATTACATAGAATGTACAGCACAGAAACAGGCCATTCGGCCCAACTGGTCCATGCCGGTGTTTATGCTCCACACAAGCTTCCTCCCAGCTCTCTTCATCGAACTCTACCACATAACCTTCTATTCCTTTCTCCCTCATATGTTTATCTAGATTCCCTTTAAATGCATCTATGTTATTTGCCTCAACTACTCCTTGTTGTAGTGAGTTCCACATTCTAACCACTGTCTGGGTAAAGAAGTTTTTCCTGAATTCCCTATTGGATTTATTGATGACTATCTTATATTTATGATCCCTAGTTTTGGTCTCCCCCACAAGTGGAAACATCTTCTCTACATCTACCATAACAAACCCTTTAATAATCTTAAAGATTTCTATCAGGTCACCCCTCAGCCTTCTCTGTCCTAGAGAAAAAAGCCCCAGCCTGTTCAATATTTGTTATATATAACTTCTTTGAGGACTGCTACGAAATAAACATATCTGTAACTGCAAATCTCAGAAACCACCCGCTCATCTTAAAATGTTTTTGCTTGAAATTTGCATGTCGCTAAAAATGGGAGTTACTACACAGGCTTCACCAAATACCTTTCCTTGTGCCCAGTACAAAAGCCAGCTTTCATTGACAAGCCCATGCTTCTTTTGAACTGAAGTGAGACCTTGTACATAAGCTAATCTGGGATAATATGCCCTGGGCAAACAATAGGCCTAGTTATTGACTCTAAATTGCATGCAGAGTTGGCATTGCCACCATTTCTCTTCAGAAGATGATTAATATTATTGCACCAGACACTTTTGTGACTAACTAAACTACCAAACAGTGTATTTGCAGATAGAATCATTTACAGAAGTAGCAACAGTGCATTATTGAAGTCAGTTCAAATAAAACAGCAGCTTCAAATCAATTCATCAGTCTGTTGAGCTCCTTTGATTGGCTTAATTTGCAGATATTTCTATAAAAAGATGAACAAGCATTTTTCCAGAAGGGGAATAACCTCCTGATCCCTCCCATTTACAGTCTTTCTCGGAATTATGTAGAAGCTGCCTGATTTCCATTCCAGTGAGGCCAGTGATGCAGTGTTAAGATATTTCTGATGTAGAGATGCCGGTGATGGACTGGGGTTGACAAATGTAAAGAATCTTACAACACCAGGTGAAGAAGGAGAAAGCCTCCGAAAGCTTGTGATTTTCAAATAAAATTGTTGGACTATAACCTGGTGTTGTAAGATTCTTTACAAGATATTTCTAACACCTGGGGGGATGGCGAGTCTTCTCTCACTTGCTGGGTGCTCACACTTCCATTCTATCCCTTTGGCCTTACATAATTCCCTTAAATGTATTGATGAGAAGAAATAGAATTGAGAAAATTCGACTGATCGTGGGAACACTGGTGCCAACAGTTTTACATATTCCACCTAGCCAGGCTCTGATCAATAACTAAAATATTCAGAATGCTTGCCAGTTATCATATGCCATAAAGAAATATTTTTAAAAATGAAGGAGCCAATTTCCTGTCCCTGACGTGTACATCAGTTCCCGGGGATTAGAGAATTAAAAAAGGGTCAGAGACCTGGAACACCAGCTCATCTCTGCTTTTGTGCATGGTTCACCTTTCCGAGGTTAAAATGGGGGTGGATAGCTCCTGCTTAAACAGACAGGGTATAAATGTACACATACTATTTTAATGAGTCCCATATTTTTACCTGTGAAAAGGGGGCTGAGTAATCTGAGGTCTTATTAATATAAGATCATTGCATCAGAAACATAAATAATATAGCTTGTTCTGTAAGCTATTTGCTCATTTCATTTTAGGGAATAATAAAAGTATTGTTATTACTGAGAACTTGTTGGGCTTCAGTAAACTGCCCTCCCTAAGTCAGTAAATTGCCATCCCTAAGTCAATAAACTATCCTCCATAAGTCAGTAAACTGCTGTAACCCTATATAGTTCAGCAATTTAGCACTTCTACCCCCACTAAGGTTGTAATGATTTTATTTCTACAGCTAACAGTCCAGGGTCACAATAGATGGTCTAAATTTCTTGGACCAAAGCTATAGGCTTATCATGATGTAACTACATAAACTGGGTGACTCAAGCACATTCCCTTTCTGCCACTGTGACATTTCAGTTTGAGCATGAGAATTTATGAATATTCCCTTAACGTTAGTAAGTGTTACGGTTTCAATCTGAGTATGCGAATTTATCGATGTTCTCTCAATGTTTCAATTAAGCATAACATTTTAGAACCAGACTGGAGAAGCAAGTCAATCTAGAAGATGGAGTTTGTAAGCAGAGACTGAGCTGGTGAATGCTGCTGATGAATCAAATGTGCTCTGGAAAATTAGCCACAACTAAACTGTTAAATTACATTGTCATCCAGAAGTTTTGGCTTGCAAGCCAAAAAATCCTTGATTTTTTTTTGGTGGGGTGGGGGGGGGGGGAAGGTGGTGGTTAGGGCACAAACAAAGAAAAATGGTGACTTCATTTTATTTAACTTGGTGGTAAAATCGTTCAGTAATTGTATTACTAACTTGATTTTTGAAGAGTTTGAAGAGTGCAGTCTTCATATAATTATTAGTCATCTTGAAACTATTATATTAATTAAAACAACGGGCAGAGCAACATGTTAGATATCATAAGGGGACTTTATTCCCCATACGTTAAACATCATCCAGCTAGAAATTTCAATGTCGCTTTGAGTGAAGCAGGTTTAACTATTTGTCATTAATCTTGTTTTCTCTCAAATTCTGTAGTTATTTCTATCTTGGTAAAAGATAATCAAAGGTTACAACCCAACATTAATACAGTAACTGGGTCATGTGAATCACTAATTCAGGGCTATAAATGTGCAGCAACTTTTATGGGAACAAATTGATCCAATCCTCAGCCAAGCAGCATATTTTGACAAGAAATATTATGCTTGAAAGCTCCTCAAATGAGCATGAAAACTACTTTAGTACTTTGCTGCAGAGCTCTGTAGTTCATCAAATTTAGTCTTTAAATGTTTTACTATTTATGTTTTCCTTTACAGTGTGCTGTAAAGATGTCTATCACAAGATGGTGACAGATTACCAGTGCACCACAGTCTTTCCTATAGGAGTAGTTTTGACAGTGTGTATTTTAAACAGTGTAATCAACTAAATCAAACGCCTTTTTAAAAAATTTGTTCTCACGATTTGGATGATATGGCGAAGGCTGGCATTTATCACTCATCCCTCGTTGCCCTGAGAAGGTGGTGGTGGGCCTTCTCCATGAGCTGCTGCAGTCGGTGCAGTGATGGTGCTCCCACAATGATGTTAGGTAGGGAATTCCAGGATTCTGCCAAATGAAGGAATGACAATAAATGTCCATCAGCATAATGTGTGATTTGGAGGGGAACTTGCAGGTGATGGTGTTCCCATGACATTGATGCTCTTGTCCTTCTTGGTGATAGAGTTTGCGGGGGACAGAAGTGCTATCGAAGTAACCTTGGTTAGTTGCTGCAATGCATTCTATACATTGTACATACTGCAGCCACGGTGCAACATTGATGGACAAGGTGGATATGGAGTCCAGTGGTAAGAGCACCAGTTAAGTGAACTGCTCTGCCCTGGGTGGCATTGAGCTTCTGCAGCGTTGTTGTGATTCGACCCATCCAGGGTAGTGGTGAGTATTTTATCACACACCTGACTTGAACCTTATAGATGGTAGGGGGGCTTTGAGTGGGCAGGAGGTGAGCCACTCATCACAGAGTACCCAGCCTCTGCCCTGCTCTTTTCGCCACAGTGTTGACCTGGCTGGTCCAGTTCATCTTCTGATCAGTGATGATTCCCAAGATGTTGATGGTGGGGGACTCTGTAATGGTGGTGTCATTGAAGTGCAAGGGGAGGTGGCTGGGCTTTCTTTTGGTCGAGAAGGTCATTACCTGGCACTTATGAGGTGCAAATGTTACCTGCCACTTTTCAGCCCAAGATTGGATGATATCTAGGTCCTGCTATAGCCTGGCATGGACAACTTCATTATTGGAGGAGTTGTGAATGGAGCTGAGCACTGCGGAATCAGTAGCGAAGAGCCCCACTCCTGATCTTACAACCAAGGGAAGATCATTGATGAAGCAGGCAAAGATGTTTCCTAAGTAACTCCTGCAGCCATTCCTGGGGCTGTGATGGCCGGCCTCCGACAATCACCACCATCTTCCTTTGCATCAGGTATGGCTCCAGCCACTGGAGGATTTTCCCTGTGACTTCCATTGACTTCCATTTTGCTAGGGCTCCTTGGTGCCACACATAGTCAAGTGCTGCCTTGATGTCGAGGGTAGAACCTACTCTCACCTCTCTTTTGGCATTCAGCTCTAGCGCCCATGTCTAGATCTTTGATGAGGTCTGGAGCTGGATGGTACTTGCTGAGCCCGAATTGAGCGTCACTGAGCAAGTTACTGGTGAGTAGGTGTCGCACAATGGCACTGTTGGTGACTCCTCCATCACTTTACTGGTGATTGGGAGGAGGCTGATAGGGCAATGATTGGCTGGGTTAGTTTCAAACTGTAGTTTTAGCTGGAATGTTTTTAAAATGGGTTTTTTTGACAAAGGGAATATGAGCACCTGCTTTGAAATCTAATTAGCCTAAGCTGAATCAAACAAGAACAGACTATTACAAACAACATAATCAGAGCAAGCATAGGAAAAGTTAAAATATATAAAAGGACAAAGGCCCAGTTAGTCATATGTTACTAAATAACTTCCAATAGAAATAACACTGTGCCTTAAAATGGCTTTTTCTGTTTTATTCGAAAGAAAAGGTTGCTCTATTTTTCTCCCCTTCACTGGTCCAAACACCAACAGCGACTGAGATGAAGAATAGAACATTTGCTCTCAAGCCTCTGCCAATGGTGCTCCAAACTGGATAATAGGATTGACTTTAGAATGACTCACCCTTCAATTGCCTCACCTTCTACACTGAGGAACCACTTGTCTTCTGCTTTCTGCCTCCCCACAGGGTCATAGCTGGGATTGGTAACTCAACCCTCCATCTTACCACTCCATGATCCAGGACATTGGTACTCCAGCATGTTGTGTCATCAGAACACTTGCTCATACAGTATCATAGCATCACAATATAATACAGCACAGGAGGAAGCCATTTGGACCATCGTGCCTGTGCAAGCTTTGAAAGAGCTATCCAATTAGTCCCACTCCCCTGCTCTCTCCCCATAGCCATGCAAATTTTTTCCCTTCATGTATTTATCCAATTCCCTTTTGAAAGTTACTATTGAGTCTGCTTCCACCAACCTTTCAGATCATTCGAGATCATTGCAACTCGCTGCATAAAAAAATGTTTCCTCATGTCGCCTCTGGCTCTTCTGCCGATCACCTTAAATCTGTGTCCTCTGGTTACCGATCCTTCTGCCACTGGAAACAGTTTTTCCTTATTTACTCTTTCAAAACCATTCATGATTTTGAACGACTCCATCAAATGTTATTTGTTATTGTTATTTTAACCTTTCTTTTCTTTTAAATATTACTTGCGTGTAAGAGCGACTACTTGTTGCCATGGTTTAAAACACATCTAATAAATATTGTAACAATAGCACTGTTATTGGCAAAATCCATAACATATTAAAGATTTATGTCTGTGTACTTCCTGTCAACTTTTTCCATTATAAATGCCCATGTCCACATCGATAAGGAAGTTGCCTATGTCAGTGTGCACGTTGCAATTACAGTCCCTTGCCAGTCATGACATTGTAGCACCCCAGTTTTGCATCTCCCAGCTCCTCTGCCTATACTGCAGAGAAAGTCCAATATTCCAGCCAATTCTACTTCTCTGCTTCCCAAACTATGGTAACTGTTTCTATCAAATCAAAGCATTACAGAACAACAAGGACAAATTGTATGGAACTGATCTTCATCCCCATTTTCAGGTGGGAAAATGGAAGCGCAGGACTCACCGTCCCATTCCCACTGGCATCCCAGCCGCTGCCATCTTGGTGGAATCGCTGATATGGGCAACCAAGGGGCCTGCCAGAAACAGGCAGATGCCTCATTAATCCGTGCAAATCTGGGTCCTATGATGTCAATAGGGCCCGATGCAATTTACAGGTACCAATGGGCGGAGTGTGAATGCGCCACTCACACTCCGTCCATTGGTGCTTGCATCGAGTGGCCTAGTCTGCAGTCCTTAAAGGGACCACTATTGGCCGCTCAAAAACAGGTAATTTAAAGGTTTTAAGCTGATTTTTGTGGGGCCAGGAGGAGCATCAATCGTCCCACCCACTGGCGGGTCCCTCCGTGCCAGCCGCTGGGATTGACATCACCCCCGACCCCTCCCTTTAAGGTCCCACTTCTGGATCAACTCCGCGGAGGAGCTGCCGGATTTCCTGCCACCTCCCCCTTGATTGGCGAGAAGCCTGTCAGCGCTGGCAGCTCGTGAAATTATTCCAACGAGCCGTGACCAAGAAAATTGGTCGGGCCTCGCACCGATTCCATTGGGCGGCTGTTGCGAGCTGCCTCCTGCCCAATGGAATCGGACACACAAAAATTGACTCCTTGGACTTTAAAATGGGGACAGAATGACATCTGCAAGCCCTGGCCCAATTATCCCTCACCGTCTAAACCTGCTTCATCAGCAAGATGACACTTGTGCCGGGAATTTCCTCAGGATTTCTCCCAATCGACTGCTGGAACTTTGGCGGAAACTCCATTGATGCGGTTTATATGGGGCCTCCGCCAATCTCCCACCAAAGCCATTGCGGCTGATCGGAATAACCCCTCCCCCCTCAGGAAATTCCGAGGACGATTTTGACTCCCATTGTGCAATGGCCGATGGACTGAATTGCCTTCTTCTGTGCCGTAAATTTCTATGATTCTTTGATTGACTAGCAATACATTATGAAACACAATGAAAGGTAGGGGATGAGAATATCATAGCTACTGGAGAAAGCACTTCAATCCTTGGAGGTTACATTCAAATGAAGCAGATTTTTCACAGACTCATATCAGACTGTGAGTTTGAGTGCATCAACATCACCTCTCATGTAAAATAAAAACTCAACAGCATTGCTGAGCCAATCTGCTTTCTATACTCTTGCCAACTTAATTCTGTACCCTGAAACCATAAAGATTTATGAAAAATGATAAAAGATCACAAAAAGTTCTCCTTTCAAACGCGTGACGTTTAGATGTATGGCCCAATTCAGCTTTTAGTGGTTCTGCCTTGAATTTCACCCTGTAATTATGAAATACTTGCTGCTGAAAATGATTCAAGCTGCAACAACCCATGTCAAATTAGAAGACGTTCATAGAGCTGTTAAAATGATTCTCAACAGGGGTGTGTTGATGCTGCAGTCTAACTCCAGGACCCAATGTACTGTAACTCTTATAAATTGTGTGCTTTTGGGAAGCTGTGACAGAGATGAATTGTGCAAATGAGAAGCTTATAACCAAGTTTTAGTACGAGACAATTTAATGTTTATAAAAGCTCAACCGTTAACATTTTTGATCAAGTGGAGTTCACCCAAATGCCTTAGTAGGTAAATGCATTGCCTGGCGTGGTACTGAGTCATGCTCAGGAGGAAGGTCCAAGTTTGGATACACAGTCTATGCTGAGTTAGCAAATCTCTTATCCTCAATCAATATAATCTAAAACCAGTTTTGCTGCTAATTTGTTTCATTGATACTGTGGAATGGCTGCTGCATTTACCTACATAACAACAGTCTTCCCATTGCAAAATATTCTTTGAGATGTTTCAATGCGAAAGACACAATATGATTCCAAGTATTATTAAAAGTAAGAAAGACTTGCATTTATATAGCGCCTTTCATGACCTCAGGACCTCCCAAAGCAGTTTACAGCCAATAAAGTACTTTTTGAAGTGTAGTCATTGCTATAACGTGGGACACGCAGCAGCCAATTTGTGCACAGCAAGGTCCCACCAACAGCAATGTGATAATGACCATATAATCTGTTTTTTACTGGTGATGTTGGTTGAGGAATAAATATTGGCCAGGACACCGGGGAGAACTCTCCTGCTCTTCTTCAAATAGTGCCATGGGATTTTTTACATCCGCCTGAGAGGACAGACATGCAGCTTCAGAAGAGGAGGAAGCATTAATTAATAAGAAAAAAATGTTAAGTCTGATCACAAAGAATGTACACTTTTGCCAGTCTTCTGCAGCCTCACTCTGGTATTGTTTCATTATTCCTGCAAACCAATATGTTCCCACACATTTTTGTTACTCCTCATATTTTTCTGCCAATCTTCTTCCCTTACCTTGGAGTAGATTAAATTCGATCATTTCAGATTACAAAACAGAAAAAAATGCAAAATTAAAGGCAAACTAATAAAAATAGAAGAATGAAAATTCAGAAGAGATTGGAAGAAAGGGCAGTCAGGGCACAGAAAGGTGAAGTATTCATTTTATTTAACAGAGTGTTTTATGTCATTTTATGGTTAATTAATAAAAAAATCTACTGCTAGCGTTGGAATAGCTTTATGACATAATTGTAGCATTGGTTTCATTATAATACTGTGTCAATGAAAATTTAAAAAGTTGGATGGAATTTCCCTGGACCTGCTGGAAGTCATTTATATAGAATCTTTAAAGTAGCAATGTATCCTAATCTGCTTTACAAAGAGGCAGAAGCTGACAGTGAGCAGGAGCTAGGAGAAGAGTTTGGGGAGGTGACCAAATGTATGGTTGAAGGAATAGATTTGACATATATGTTTTAGATAAAATTAGAAACCTTAAGATAGATAGGACAACCAATCCGGAAGATATCCATCCGAGGATTCTCAAGGAGCTGGCACAAGCACAGTGTGAGCCCATTGCCTGTATCTTTAATAGCTTACTGGAGTCAGAAGCTGTTCCCTTAGACTAGATGGAGGCTAATGAAATTCCAATCCTTAAAAGGGGAGATAAGATGGATCTGGGTAACTATAAGCCCATTAGCTTGACATCAGTAATAAGAAAGATACTTGAGGGAATCATTCGGGATCCACTGTATGAGAAGGCCATATTAGTGACCTAACATGGCTTCTGAAAAAGGAGGTCCTGTCTTACCAATTTGATTGTATTTTTTGAAGAAGTCACCAAGGTAGTGAATGAGGGAAACCCGCTAGCTATTGTCCGCCTAGACTTTCAAAAAGCTTTTGGTAAGGTACTGCATAAGAGGCTTCGCTACAAGATCGAAGCCTCGGGTATTAGTGGCAATCTACTACATTATACTGAGAACTGGCTGAAAGCCCGTAGACAGAAAGTTGCTGTAGATGGATTTTGATCTCATTGGAGACCGGTCACCAATGGTGTCCCACAGAGATCAGTGTTAGAACCGTTGCTATTTACTATTTTCATTAATGATCCAGGTGTAGGTGTTGGGGGAATGATCTGTAAGTTTGCAGATGATACTAAGATACATGCGAGAGTAAGGACCGTAGACGATGGTCGACTACTAGAAGTGGATCTAGATACACTGGGGAATTGCGCCCACAACTGGCAAATGATGTTTAACTTAGAAAAGTGCAATGTTTGCATGTGGGCAGGGTGAATGCTGAACATACATGTACACTTCAAGAAAAAGATCTAAAGCTGGTGGAGAAAGAAAGATCTAGGCGTCCTAATGCATAGATCTCTAAAGGTTGAAGCCATTAAGCAATAGCTAGAACGAATAGGGTGCTTGGATACATTTGCAGGACAATTCACTAGAAAACAAAGGATACTATTTTGTCCTTGTACAAAACCTTGGTTAGGCCTCAGTTAGAATACTGCTTCCAGTCTTGGTCTCCTCAAATCGTGGGTGATATTGAGGCTTTGGAATGGGTGCTGAGGAGGGCCACAAGATTAATTCTCAGTTTAAAGCATCTTAGTTGCCAAGACAGGCTCAAAGAGCTGGGTCTCTACACTTTAAAGAAACATAGACTTAGGGGTGATTTGATCGAGGTTTATAAAATGATGCTTGGTAGCAGATTTGCTGAGCTCTTCTGGCCTTTACTAAAAGCCAACCCCAATGGCCTCACACGCTTGTGATTTACTATTATTTTGCAGGACTCTGGCAATTCAGGATGACTTCATCAACAAAACATCAATCTTCTTGAAAGTGACACCAATAAATACAAGTAATAAGTGAATGAAGGTGACTTTGCTAATACAACTTGCCACCACAGAAGAGGGAGGCCCTTAAATCATCATCACTTCCAGCAATATTTTATCCTTCTCATCAAAAATAGATCCCCTGCAACTGTGTATGGTTTTTTTAGTGGTAATAGCTGTGGAGCCAGCAGCAAAAAAATGGGGTCTTGTTTAAATTGTGCTTGATTGTGCAATTCCCTTAAGGTTTAAGTGAAAAATTATGATACTGCAGAGCGAAAATAGATCCTGCAGAATCAATTTGGGGCTAGATGGATTTTTAGAAAGAGCATAAATTTAAAATAGGGGAGCCTTCCCTCAAAAAAATCCTCTGAGTTCTGTTAGGCCTCAATAGGGGGGTGGATAAACTCAGAAATTACGGACCCAAAATGTGCCAGTCATTTGGAGCAAACACAAACAGCAGCCATATGAAGTTTAAGGACACATCTTATCCTCTTAGGTAGGAGAATCCCCTGAAATGGAGGTAACCACAGCTGGGAAGTGACCTTACTGAACCCTAAGGAGAGGTTAGAGGTTAGGGCTAGGGAACATTATAAATTCCTGTAAAGCTACAAAATGGTGGGACAATGAGGGAGCTTCTAGTTTTCCAGCAGAAAATCTGCATGGCCTTCCAGACAATATTGTTAAAGAAGCTTCGGTGATTGACGGCATCTGAGCAGTTTGTTATGTAGCCTTGCTCCAAAGTGTCCGTCTCCCTTCTGTGAGGCACAGCAGCTCAAGATTCATTCAGGAATCATGACAACAGCTTTTATCCCAGTCTGGTTCTTCCACCAGGTGGCAAAGAATGCCCTGTTATAAATATCAATCCACTTAATTAAAGTAACCTATAAAAATCCTGAACAATACTTTATATCATAGGCTGGAGAAAAACCTACTAGTTGTCACCCACAGGAATTGGGTGAGTTTCACAAAATGACTATATGAATGTGACAAAATCAGGATGATATTTGGTCTTATGGAGATCAATGATCAATTAAGCACATGGGCTAAGGAATGGCAGATGGATTTTAATCAGGATGAACTGTTGGCAGCGTGCTCTGCACTGTCCCTCTTAGATGATACACCAAACTTAAGGAGGGGAACTGACATGATCAAATTGGAAGCCCGTTTTACACACTGGACGATTTTACTATCCATCACTCCGGTTTATATAACACACTCTGAATTAAAGAGATCTATCACTCCTATATATATAATACCCTGTCTTACAGAGATCCATCACTCCTGTGTGTAACTCTCTGATTACAGAGATCTATCACATCTGAATGTATATAACACTCTGAATTACAAAGATCGATCTCTCCTGTATATATAACACACTCTGATTCACAGAGATTTATCAGTCCTGTGTATATAACACTCTGATTTACAGAGGAATATCACATCTGCATGTATAATACACGCAGAATCAGACTCAACTCTATTTACCTGCCTTTGGTCCATATCTCTTGATAACATTACCTAATAAAAATCTGTTGGTCTCATTCTTCAAAATGGTTGAAGGCAACTGTTCATCCTGATTAAAATCCATCTGCCATTTCTTAGCCCATGCACTTAATTGAGCCCATGTACTTAATTGAGCCCATGTTCTTAACCGTGTCAAAGACTACAGAGAGGTCAAGGACGACGAGAAGGGATAATGCACCATGGACAATGACAATGTGATTTGTGATTTTGGATGGGGCCGTTTCAGTGCTATGGCAAGGGTGGAAACCTGATTGGAGAGATTCAAACATGGAGTTGTAGGAAAGATGGACACAAATTATGAGGTGACACCACGTTGAACAATTTAACAAAACGTGCCAATTCATTCTTGTGGATGGATGAGCAGGACCAAGTACATAGTGGGTGTGTTATGAACAGTCCCAAGAAAAGAACGAATGTCATTTCATTCCTAATTAATCCTATTTTTGTGGTTCCTGATCTAACGTGAAAGTTATGATCTCTGAATGCCGTGACGTTATGATAAAATTTGCTCTGCTGCCAAGTAGATGCTTTTGTGCACTGCCTAGTGTCTGAGAAACATTGACAGATGCATGCGGAGGTGAAAGAAAGAAAGAGGAAGTGGACAATTGAGTGACTTTCTATGCTGTAGTTCCAAAATGTGGTGACATGGCAAGAGACCTTGGTTTGTGTCGGCCATCCTCTGAGTTTCTGATCTTAGCAGTGCCACTGTGGGGAGAGAAATGGGAAGGAGGAGGAAGAGTAACCACTGGGCTGTTTCTACCTACCTCCTAGCCACCAGCCCAACAGTTCAAGATTGCATGCCAACTCACCTTTTCTGGTATGGTTGATGCATGGCTTGAGAAAATCAGAAGAGGAAGGGAATGAAAGAAAGAAGGAAGATAGGAAGGAAAGAGGGAAGAAAGGAAAGAAGGAAGAAAGGAAGGGGGAAGGGGGGAAGGAAGGGAATACCCCAAAATGAGAGAGCCTCTGGAATCAAAGATTTCCGAGTTTATGTGTGAACATATGTCTGTCGATCTATCTAACGATCTCCCTCACTCCAGTTCTATCTCCCTTTGTCTGTCTGTCTATCTATCTATCTATCTTTCTATGTATCACTAGATCATTGGGAGGACTTGTCTTGGAGGATTATTGAGCCTGGCAGTGGATCAGAAGTATACAGTCATTAACCAATGCACTTCAGCTTGAACTGTGCATGTTATGGAACCAGCTGTTCCTATTAATCCATTTTAGATTTGATAAATGTATTCCATGTAACAAAAGTAGTGAGTACATCAACATTGGGAAAAACTGGTGGCAATGTCAGATCTACGTTAATAAACTAGAGGTCAGCTCCTCAGAAGAACTTTAATCAATCTTCACCCACTCTATTGCATAAAAATAGTTGACTCTGCAGAAATCCTCTGATTTTCAATCAAAAAACACTTCTTGATTTCTCCAACAATATTCGTCATGTGTGCTAACATAAATTGTTATTTTTGTTTGACTTTCCTCTGTAAGGTCAGCAGAAAATATATGTAACTGGAATTATACTATCAATGATTTCAAGTCAAAGCTGAGACGTTATATGTTTTAGATTAAAAGAAGGGAGAGAAGGATAAACTGGGTTACTACAGACCAGTTAGTCTAATGTCAGTTGTGGGCAAGCTCTTAGAATCCATAATTCAAGATAAAATTAGTTCGCATTTAGAAATTCAAGGGTTAATCAAGGACAGCAGCATGGATTTGTCAAAGGAAGTTGTTTTGAAGAAGTGACTGGTTGGACAGATAAAGAGAATGTAGTAGATGGACAGAATCTTCAAAAGATGTTTGATAAGATGTCCCACAAGAGGCTTGTTAGAAAAATTCAGATGTGTGTTATAGGAAGAAAGGTAGTAGCATGGATAGAAAATTGGTTGACAAACAGAAAACAAAGAGTTAGGGTAAATGGATGTTGCTGGGATTAGATAAGAGTTGGAGGTGATGTACCCCAGGGGTCAGTGCTGGGTCCACTTTTGGTCTTGCTACGTATAGATGATTTGGAATTGGGTAAAGGGAGCACAACCTCGAAATTTTCTGATGAGGCATGGTAAAAACAGCAAGATGAACTGCAAAATCTTCAGGAAAGCACAGACAAGTTAGTATAATGGGCAGACAGGGGGCAGATGCAATTTAATGTGGATAAGTGCGAGGTAATACGTTTTAGGAGGACAAGCAGTGGGAACAAACACTCAGTGGGAATACAGTGAAGAATGCGGATAAACATAGAGATCTTGAGGCTTAAGTACATAATTCCCTGAAAATGCAAGTGCAGGTAGATAAAGCCATAAAAAGGCAATAGAATATGGGGTTTTAGAAATAGGGGCACAGAGTAAGGAAGTAATGATAAATTTATACAAAGCACTGGCTAGGCCACAGTTACAGCACAGAGTGCATTTTTTGTGCCCCATTATAGAAAGGACACTAAAGCCACAGAAAATGTAGAGCGTAGATTCACCAGGATGATGCCAGGGTGAGAAACTATAGTTGCAATGAGAGATTTCAGATACTGGGACTATTTCTACTGGAGCAGAGAAGGCTAAGAGGAGATTTAATTGAGGGTTTTTAAATTATGAAAGTTTTTAGTAGAATGAATAGGGAAAGACTATTTCCTCTGGTTGGGGAGTCAGTGATGAGAGGTCAACAACTTAAAGTTATCACCAAGAGAGTTAGGAGAGAGGTTAGGTGAAATTTCTTTACACAGAGGGTTGTTGGAGCAGGGAGGAGTTGAGCCAGAGACAAATACATCTTTAAATGGAAAAATGACCTCCTTCTGTGCTGTAACGTCTATGTTTTTATTATTACCTTAACCGGCACTATGAAAGGTTTTTATGCCAATAGAAATATGAGGCCTGATTTTAAATTTAGCTGGATAATGGGCAGGAGTCCACTTTTGGTCGCAGGATACGATGTGACCACAGCACCATGTGCTACTCTCTGTCTGAAAAATGGCAGAAAGTGGCTTTTTCCAGTTCTGCCGTACAGACATTAGGGGGTAAATTTTAACCTGGAGTCAGGAAGAGGGTGGGGGGAATTCCTGATGGGAAACCCGGACGTAGGGGTTTGACGCAAGGAAGTCTTTTTTGGTCAGTTTTCCTGAGGCTGGCCTCAGTCGGACGGGAGAACAGCCAGGAAGCAGACGCCAACAGATAAGTCTTAGATGGGATGGCGGAGGAGGGTCGGTCATGAGTAGGCGGGGGTTTGGATCGGGGGCCATCACGGGTCAGGGGTCATCAGAGGGTCGGGGTCATCGGGGGTTGGTCATCGGGGGTGAGGGTTATCAGGGGTCAGTCATCCGGAGGGGTCGGGGTCAGGGGTTGGGAGACATCTGGGGTTGTCATCAGGGGTTCGGGGGTCATCGGAGATTGGTCATCGGGGTCGGTCATCGGGGGGTTGGGGTCATTGGGGGTCGGTCAACGGGGATCGGAAGTCATCGGGCGTCCGTCATTGGGGGATCGGAGGTCATCGGGGGTCAGTCATCGGGGTCAGAAATCATCGTGGTCGGTCATCAGGGAGGTCGGGGGTCATCGGGGATTGGTCATGGGGGGTTGGGAGTCATCTGGGGTCCGGAGTCATCAGGGAGGGTCGGGAGTCATCGGGAGTTAGTCATTGGGGGTCGGGGGTCATCGGGGAGGTCGGTCATTGGGGGTCGGAGGTCATTGGAACTGGGGGTTGGGGGTTATTGAGGGTCAGTCGTCAGGGACAGGAGTCATCGGGGTCGGTCATTGAGATTCGGTCATCGGGTGGTCAGGGGTTATCGGGGGTCGGAGATCGTGGGGTTGGAGATCTTGGGGCAGGGGGTCGGAGATTGTGGGGGGGGGTCACGGCAGATAGGCTTGTTGGGCCTGTGGGAAGCACTCCTGCTCCTCCTTATCCAGAAGCAGTGCGATAAAGACACTTACCTGCTGTTTCGAGCCTTCTCGTCTCCTCTTACGTGGCGTGAAGCAGAAGGCCCGGGAATCCCGGTCCCCAGGAGTTAAAAATCAAAAATCTGTAAAAAATGGAGGCCTCCAGCCTCCTTGAAAGCTTTCATTGACCGACCTGTCTCTTAAGAGTGGGTTAGTCGCCCATCCCTCGTCCTGCCTCCATTAAAACCGGAAGTGGGCGGGTTGGAGGAGAGTTGGGGTCCGATTTTAGTTTTAAAAAATTTTTACCTTCCCACTTGTCATCCAACCCACCCATTCGTGAGGTTAAAATTTAGGCCTAGGTCTCATCTACTTATCTATAACTAGCTTTCCTTCTATTAATTATGTTAGTTCTTATAATGTTAAAATCATGGGCCAGATCTTGTTGGAGTGGGGCATCTTGCAGCCTACGCTGTTTGTTAGACTTTTTCCTGCACTCTTCAGTTTGAACTTTTTTTTCTCCGTAACTTGCTGGAAGTGCGAGTTTATAACACATGGTGAGAGCAACGGGGCATCTAGGACCTTAGTGAACGGCGAGACCAACAGTGCATCTCCTCAACTAATGAATTTAAGGATTAAGAAACTAAAAGAGGAACAATGGAGATGGAGGGTGAATTAGAGTCAAATCAGGTACAGAAAGATAAATAAAAAGAGGGAAAGAAAGATTGGATTAAGAGAGAGAGAAAAGAGACAGAAATGAAAAGAAAGAAATTTTAAAAATTAAAATTTGACATTTTAAAAATCTCTAACAACAATTTACTACATGCAGGAATGAGATTGAACAGTTTAAATTGTTCCCTTTCTGGACTAGAGAGGTTGATTGCCGTTGCATTAACAATTATCACATTGTTAAAAGGGTACTTACGCTCTTAATGACCAGCCCTAACTTTCTGCAGCGATTTTAATGGGCAATTAATGTGCAAATCCAGCAAGTTCTTAAAAATAACTTTAATAAGGAGGCTAAGGACGAGATGCTGTTTGTGCGAGGCAAACAGCGGAGTGGTGTAAATCGACCAGCAAGTTCTGAAGATTCACAATTCATGGTGTATCCCTTCATCCCCTGAATTTGGTGGCCGATTTGCACCTTAATAACGCCGTACATCGTTAACACGCCGTTACTTTTCCAGCAAGATCCAGACCCATATGTTATAATCTGACCTATTCTATTATTCCTTCTTACTTTAATTATGATATATATATATTGGTATGATTGACTCACCTTTAATTATTTCCATTGATTCAATGCAGTATTGGATCAATCCCCTTCAAAGGTGAAACTCTAACACTTGGGCATTACAAAAAGGCACTCATGCAACCTCGAACGCCATCACACTGATCCTAGCCTGATCATGTGCATAATACGTAGTGTTGTATTTATGCTGGCATTTGTTCCTGCTTGTCCCAGCTATCCAAGAACAGAATACTTTTGCCCCAGATAGGTGCACAGTAAAGCTACCTCTATCTACACTGTTTGAAAATGTGCTTCAATCTTAACCTAAGAAGAAAATCCTATTTCACCAGTGTAAATGTTTCCACATTGCACACTGGCCATCTGACAAACTGAGGGCTGCTCATGCTGTGGACCTGCAGCCATTGGGAACTAGGGTAAAACTGTCCAAGCCCATTTAATATAGAACCATACCAGTCAACAGAGAAAGGACACTTTCATCCTATCAGTAAAGGTGGATTCAAACTCAGTCCCTGAAGTGAAAGAATGGTGTGTTAACTCACTGCACTACTTCAAAACATTAACAAACAGTAGATATTAAAGACACATTATTCTGCTTTCACAAATAAAAGTTTCCGTTTTATCCCAAAGGTCCTTTCTCATCCCCACAGAAAAGAATGAGATAGTTAACGATCTTTTTTAATGCATCTGATGCATAATTGACCGGGCAGACTGGAAATATTAAGACCGTAAGGAATGTAAGACGATAAAAGGTTAAGAGAAGAAGCATTAAATTTATATTAAACAAGAGCCAAGAAGCATTTCAAGCCTAATGTCTGGAAAAGCATATTGATCAGATCATTAATAGGTGTGAAATACTGCACCATAAAATAATAGAACGGTTATTGCAATTGAGTGACAGTCTGCGGCCAGCCAGTGTTGTCAGATGGAGAATAAATTCTTTGCTGTAATGCAGTTGTTAAACTTGTCCACTAGATGCTGTGTTCTCTGGTCAGACCTTCCGATTTCCCGTCTGCAGCTCGTGGGGAGCTTTTCAGCCTGAAGTCCTACGCCAAAGTAAATCTTCTTTGAAAAGTTGATAAATGCCTGGAACAGTCATCAGGAAATGTCTGTTCTTAATTTTTTTGTATTGAGCCTAGTTTGAAGTGTGTTATGTTAAGTTACAGTTAAGAAAATGGTGGGAATCTTCTCTCTACCAACTGTAAGCATTCTAAGTAAACTGAGCTTCTGCAATGTCAACCCAATTCTCAGTTTAGTGTTCTCAACCCAGTTCTCAGTTTAATGTTCTCAACCCAGATCTCAGTTTAATATTCTCAACCCAGTTCTCAGTTTAATATTCTCAACCCAGTTCTCAGTTTAGAGTTCTCAACCCAGTTCTCAGTTTAATGTTCTCAACCCAGTTCTCAGTTCAGTGTTCTCAAATCAGTTCTCAGTTTAATATTCTCAACCCAGTTCTCAGTTCAGTGTTCTCAACTCAGTTCTCAGTTTAATGTTCTCAACCCAGTTTTCACTTTAATATTCTCAACCCAGTTCTCAGTTCAGTGTTCTCAACTCAGTTCTCAGCTTAATGTTCACAACCCAGTTCTCAGTTTAGTGTTCTCAACCCAGTTCTCAGTTTAATGTTCTCAACCCAGTTCTCAGTTTAATGTTCTCAACCCAGTTCTCAGTTTAGAGTTCTCAACCCAGTTCTCAGTTTAGTGTTCTCAACCCAGTTCTCAGTTTAATGTTCTCAACCCAGTTCTCAGTTTAGTGTTCTCAACACAGTTCTCAGTTTAGTGTTCTCAACCCAGTTCTCAGTTTAGTGTTCTCAACATAGTTCTCAGTTTAGTGTTCTCAACCCAGTTCTCAGTTCACTGTTCTCAACCGAGTTCTCAGTTTAATGTTCTCAACCCAGTTCTCAGTTTAATGTTCTCAACACAGTTCTCAGTTCAGTGTTCTCAACCCAGTTCTCAGTTTAATGTTCTCAACCCAGTTCTCAGTTTAGAGTTCTCAACACAGTTCTCAGTTTAATGTTCTCAACCCAGTTCTCAGTTTAATGTTCTCAACCCAGTTCTCAGTTTAGTGTTCTCAACAGTTCTCAGTTTAGTGTTCTCAACACAATTCCCAGTTTAATGTTCTCAACCCAGTTCTCAGTTTAGTGTTCTCAACCCAGTTCTCAGTTTAATGTTCTCAACCCAGTTCTCAGTTTAATGTTCTCAACACAGTTCTCAGTTTAGTGTTCTCAACCCAGTTCTCGGTTTAATGTTCTCAACCCAGTTCTCAGTTTAGTGTTCTCAACCCAGTTCTCAGTTTAGTGTTCTCAACACAGTTCTCAGTTTAGTGTTCTCAACCCAGTTCTCAGTTTAGTGTTCTCAACACAGTTCTCAGTTTAGTGTTCTCAACACAGTTCTCAGTTTAGTGTTCTCAACCCAGTTCTCAGTTTAGTGTTCTCAACCCAGTTCTCAGTTTAATGTTCTCAACCCAGTTCTCAGTTCAGTGTTCTCAACTCAGTTCTCAGCTTAATGTTCACAACCCAGTTCTCAGTTTAGTGTTCTCAACCCAGTTCTCAGTTTAGTGTTCTCAACACAGTTCTCAGTTTAGTGTTCTCAACCCAGTTCTCAGTTTAGTGTTCTCAACACAGTTCTCAGTTTAGTGTTCTCAACACAGTTCTCAGTTTAGTGTTCTCAACACAGTTCTCAGTTTAGTGTTCTCAACCCAGTTTTCACTTTAATATTCTCAACCCAGTTCTCAGTTCAGTGTTCTCAACTCAGTTCTCAGCTTAATGTTCACAACCCAGTTCTCAGTTTAGTGTTCTCAACCCAGTTCTCAGTTTAATGTTCTCAACCCAGTTCTCAGTTTAATGTTCTCAACCCAGTTCTCAGTTTAGAGTTCTCAACCCAGTTCTCAGTTTAGTGTTCTCAACCCAGTTCTCAGTTTAATGTTCTCAACCCAGTTCTCAGTTTAGTGTTCTCAACACAGTTCTCAGTTTAGTGTTCTCAACCCAGTTCTCAGTTTAGTGTTCTCAACATAGTTCTCAGTTTAGTGTTCTCAACCCAGTTCTCAGTTCACTGTTCTCAACCGAGTTCTCAGTTTAATGTTCTCAACCCAGTTCTCAGTTTAATGTTCTCAACACAGTTCTCAGTTCAGTGTTCTCAACCCAGTTCTCAGTTTAATGTTCTCAACCCAGTTCTCAGTTTAGAGTTCTCAACACAGTTCTCAGTTTAATGTTCTCAACCCAGTTCTCAGTTTAATGTTCTCAACCCAGTTCTCAGTTTAGTGTTCTCAACAGTTCTCAGTTTAGTGTTCTCAACACAATTCCCAGTTTAATGTTCTCAACCCAGTTCTCAGTTTAGTGTTCTCAACCCAGTTCTCAGTTTAATGTTCTCAACCCAGTTCTCAGTTTAATGTTCTCAACACAGTTCTCAGTTTAGTGTTCTCAACCCAGTTCTCGGTTTAATGTTCTCAACCCAGTTCTCAGTTTAGTGTTCTCAACCCAGTTCTCAGTTTAGTGTTCTCAACACAGTTCTCAGTTTAGTGTTCTCAACCCAGTTCTCAGTTTAGTGTTCTCAACACAGTTCTCAGTTTAGTGTTCTCAACACAGTTCTCAGTTTAGTGTTCTCAACCCAGTTCTCAGTTTAGTGTTCTCAACCCAGTTCTCAGTTTAATGTTCTCAACCCAGTTCTCAGTTTAGTGTTCTCAACACAGTTCTCAGTTTAGTGTTCTCAACCCAGTTCTCAGTTCACTGTTCTCAATCCAGTTCTCAGTTTAGTGTTCTCAACCCAGTTCTCAGTTTAATGTTCACAACCCAGTTCTCAGTTTAGTGTTCTCAACCAAGTTCTCAGTTTAATGGTCTCAACCCAGTTCTCAGTTTAGAGTTCTCAACCCAGTTCTCAGTTTAGTGTTCTCAACCCAGTTCTCAGTTTAATGTTCTCAACCCAGTTCTCAGTTTAATGTTCTCAACCCAGTTCTCAGTTTAGTGTTCTCAACACAGTTCTCAGTTTAGTGTTCTCAACCCAGTTCTCAGTTTAGTTTTCTCAACACAGTTCTCAGTTTAGTGTTCTCAACCCAGTTCTCAGTTCACTGTTCTCAACCGAGTTCTCAGTTTAATGTTCTCAACCCAGTTCTCAGTTTAATGTTCTCAACACAGTTCTCAGTTCAGTGTTCTCAACCCAGTTCTCAGTTTAATGTTCTCAACCCAGTTCTCAGTTTAATGTTCTCAACCCAGTTCTCAGTTTAGAGTTCTCAACACAGTTCTCAGTTTAATGTTCTCAACCCAGTTCTCAGTTTAATGTTCTCAACCCAGTTCTCAGTTTAGTGTTCTCAACAGTTCTCAGTTTAGTGTTCTCAACACAATTCCCAGTTTAATGTTCTCAACCCAGTTCTCAGTTTAGTGTTCTCAACCCAGTTCTCAGTTTAATGTTCTCAACCCAGTTCTCAGTTTAATGTTCTCAACACAGTTCTCAGTTTAGTGTTCTCAACACAGTTCTCAGTTCAATGTTCTCAACACAGTTCTCAGTTTAGTGTTCTCAACCCAGTTCTCAGTTTAGTGTTCTCAACCCAGTTCTCAGTTTAATGTTCTCAACCCAGTTCTCAGTTTAGTGTTCTCAACACAGTTCTCAGTTTAGTGTTCTCAACCCAGTTCTCAGTTCACTGTTCTCAACCCAGTTCTCAGTTTAGTGTTCTCAACCCAGTTCTCAGTTTAATGTTCTCAACCCAGTTCTCAGTTTAATGTTCTCAACCCAGTTCTCAGTTTAATGTTCTCAACCCAGTTCTCAGTTTAGTGTTCTCAACAGTTCTCAGTTTAGTGTTCTCAACCCAGCTCTCAGTTTAGTGTTCTCAACACAGTTCTCAGTTTAATGTTCTCAACCCAGTTCTCAGTTTAATGTTCTCAACCCAGTTCTCAGTTTAGTGTTCTCAACCCAGTTCTCAGTTTAATATTCTCAACACAGTTCTCAGTTTAGTGTTCTCAACCCAGTTCTCAGTTCAATGTTCTCAACACAGTTCTCAGTTTAGTGTTCTCAACACAGTTCTCAGTTTAGTGTTCTCAACCCAGTTCTCAGTTTAGTGTTCTCAACCCAGTTCTCAGTTTAATGTTCTCAACCCAGTTCTCAGTTTAATGTTCTCAACACAGTTCTCAGTTTAGTGTTCTCAACCCAGTTCTCAGTTTAGTGTTCTCAACCCAGTTCTCAGTTTAATGTTCTCAACCCAGTTCTCAGTTTAGTGTTCTCAACCCAGTTCTCAGTTTAGTGTTCTCAACCCAGTTCTCAGTTTAATGTTCTCAACACAGTTCTCAGTTTAATGTTCTCAACCCAGTTCTCAGTTTAATGTTCTCAACCCAGTTCTCTGTTTAGTGTTCTCAACACAGTTCTCAGTTTAGTGTTCTCAACCCAGTTCTCAGTTCACTGTTCTCAACCCAGTACTCAGTTTAGTGTTCTCAACCCAGTTCTCAGTTTAATGTTCTCAACCCAGTTCTCAGTTTAATGTTCACAACCCAGTTCTCAGTTTAATGTTCTCAACCCAGTTCTCAGTTTAGTGTTCTCAACAGTTCTCAGTTTAGTGTTCTCAACCCAGCTCTCAGTTTAGTGTTCTCAACCCAGTTCTCAGTTTAGTGTTCTCAACACAGTTCTCAGTTTAATGTTCTCAACCCAGTTCTCAGTTTAACGTTCTCAACCCAGTTCTCAGTTTAGTGTTCTCAACCCAGTTCTCAGTTTAATGTTCTCAACACAGTTCTCAGTTTAGTGTTCTCAACCCAGTTCTCAGTTCAATGTTCTCAACACAGTTCTCAGTTTAGTGTTCTCAACACAGTTCTCAGTTTAGTGTTCTCAACCCAGTTCTCAGTTTAATGTTCTCAACCCAGTTCTCAGTTTAATGTTCTCAACACAGTTCTCAGTTTAGTGTTCTCAACCCAGTTCTCAGTTTAGTGTTCTCAACCCAGTTCTCAGTTTAATGTTCTCAACCCAGTTCTCAGTTTAGTGTTCTCAACCCAGTTCTCAGTTCAGTGTTCTCAACCCAGTTCTCAGTTTAATGTTCTCAACCCAGTTCTCAGTTTAGAGTTCTCAACAGTTCTCAGTTTAATGTTCTCAACACAGTTCTCAGTTTAATGTTCTCAACCCAGTTCTCAGTTTAATGTTCTCAACCCAGTTCTCAGTTTAATGTTCTCAACCCAGTTCTCAGTTTAGTGTTCTCAACAGTTCTCAGTTTAGTGTTCTCAACCCAGTTCTCAGTTTAATGTTCTCAACCCAGTTCTCAGTTTAGTGTTCTCAACCCAGTTCTCAGTTTAATGTTCTCAACACAGTTCCCAGTTTAATGTTCTCAACCCAGCTCTCAGTTTAGTGTTTTCAACCCAGTTCTCAGTTTAATGTTCTCAACCCAGTTCTCAGTTTAGTGTTCTCAACCCAGTTCTCAGTTTAGTGTTCTCAACCCAGTTCTCAGTTTAGTGTTCTCAACCCAGTTCTCAGTTTAGTGTTTTCAACCCAGTTCTCAGTTTAGTGTTCTCAACCCACTTCTCAGTTTAATGTTCTCAACCCAGTTCTCAGTTTAGTGTTCTTAACACAGTTCTCAGTTTAGTGTTCTCAACCCAGTTCTCAGTTTAGTGTTTTCAACCCAGTTCTCAGTTTAGTGTTCTCAACCCAGTTCTCAGTTTAATGTTCGCAACCCAGTTCTCAGTTTAGTGTTCTCAACACAGTTCTCAGTTTAGTGTTCTCAACCCAGTTCTCAGTTTAGTGTTCTCAACCCTGTTCTCAGTTTAGTGTTCTCAACCCAGTTCTCAGTTTAATGTTCTCAACACAGTTCTCAGTTCAGTGTTCTCAACCCAGTTTTCAGTTTAATGTTCTCAACCCAGTTCTCAGTTTAGAGTTCTCAACACAGTTCTCAGTTTAATGTTCTCAACCCAGTTCTCAGTTTAGTGTTCTCAACAGTTCTCAGTTTAGTGTTCTCAACCCAGTTCTCAGTTTAATGTTCTCAACCCAGTTCTCAGTTTAGTGTTCTCAACCCAGTTCTCAGTTTAGTGTTCTCAACACAGTTCTCAGTTTAATGTTCTCAACCCAGTTCTCAGTTTAGTGTTCTCAACACAGTTCTCAGTTTAGTGTTCTCAACCCTGTTCTCAGTTTAGTGTTCTCAACCCAGTTCTCAGTTTAGTGTTCTCAACTCAGTTCTCAGTTTAGTGTTCTCAACTCAGTTCTCAGTTTAGTGTTCTCAACCCAGTTCTCAGTTTAGTGTTCTCAACCCAGTTCTCAGTTTAGTGTTCTCAACCCAGTTCTCAGTTTAGCGCTCTCAACTCAGTTCTCAATTTAATGTTCTCAAACCAGTTCCTAGTGGGCCCATGAGATAAAACTGCCCAATATTTGCTACAGTTTGGCAATATCACCATGTCGGGTATTGGTTGAGGGGGTGGCAAGGGAGGAGGTTTGCTGACGTCCTGAGCGAGGTCTACACATACTGCGTCTGTATCACCAACCTCCCTCCCTTGGGGCAGTTGGTTCTACTGGTCTGCGGGAGAGAAGACTGGAGGAGATGAATTATGCCTTGGAAAATCTGATCTACTCTGTCCATCAGCTTCTCTATGGTGGAACAGATGTTGGAGCCCAGAGTCTGAATTGCATCTGTTTGACCCTCCATCAGGGTGCAAAGGCTGGCAGCACTGCGTCCTGCTTTGAGGGAATGGCCGCAGTGTCCCCGGAGGTGGCCACTTGCTCCGGGTAGACTGCAGAGTTGAGAACTCATGGACATAGAAACATAGAAAATAGGAGCAGGTGTAGGCCATTTGGCCCTTCAAGCCTGTTCCGCCATTCAATATGATCATGGCTGATCCTCTATCTCAATACCATATTCCGGCTCTCTCCCTATACCCCTTGATGCCTTTTGTGTCTAGAAATCTATCTAGCTCCTTCTTAAATATATTCGTGACTTGGTCTCCACAGCTTTCTGTGGTAGAGAATTCCACAGATTCACCACCCTCTGAGTGAAGAAATTTCTCCTCATCTCAGTCCTAAATGTCCTTTCCCGTATCCTGAGACTGTAACCCCTCGTTCTAGACCCCCCAACCAGGAGAAACATCCTCCCTGCATCCAGTCTGTCTAGCCCTGTCAGAATTTTATATGTTTCAATGAAATCCCCTCTCATTCTTCTAAACTCTAGTGATTACAGGCCTAGTCGACCCAATCTCTCCTCATACAAGAGTCCTGCCATCCCAGGATTCTGTCTGGTGAACCTTTGCTGCTCTCCCTCTATGGCAAGTATATCTTTTCTCAAGTAAGGAGACCAAAACTGCACACAATACTCCAGGTGTGGTCTCACCAAGACCCTGTATAACTGCAGTAAAACATCCTTCCTCCTGTACACGAATCCTCTTGCAATGAAGGCCAACATACCATTTGTCTTCCTAACTGCTTGCTGCACCTGCATGTTTGCTCTCAGTGACCTGTGTACAAGGACACCCAGGTCCCCTTGTACATCAACATTTCCCAATCTATCACCATTTAAATAATACTCTGCATTTCTGTTTTTCCTTCCGAAGTGGATAACTTCACATGTTATATTGCATCTGCCAAGTATTTGCCCACTCACTCAACTTATCTAAATCACCTTGAAGCCTCTTTTTATCCTCCTCACAACTCACAATCCCACCTAGTTTTGTGTTGTCTGCAAACTTGGAAATATTACATTTGGTTCCCTCATCCAAATCATTGATATATATTGTGAATAGTTGGAGCCCAAGCACTGATCCCTGCGTTACCCCACTAGTCACCGCCTCCCACCGCGAAAATGACCCATTTATTCCTACTCTCTGTTTCCTGTCTGTTAACCAATTTTCAATTCATGCCAGTATATTACCCCCAATCCCATGTGCTTTAATTTTGCACACTAATCTCTTATGCGGGATTTTATCAAAGGCCTTACTCCTGCAAAAGCACCCCACAGATGGTGGAAGTGGATTCCTCCATCCTCCCTGTCATATTGGACAGAGTGCCTGGCATGACTGCCATCACCTCACACATTTGTTCTTGTGCCAGCAGAAATCTCCTGTTCGTTGCTGGCCCCCGGAGTTCTACATCTCTGCCCTGCTGACCAGAGCATGGAGAGGACAGCACCCTCTGGCGCATATTCTCCTCGGTTGTCCCTACCACTGCTGTCTGCTCCTGCTCACATGTGCTGTGAGACTCACCAGGTGCCGGCCCTTCTAGCTCATTAACACACCCGCGCGATGTGCCAGTCTCTGCGCTGGTGTCTGCAAGGCATGTAGTGTGTGATGGCGTATTCTCAGGAGGGATAATTTCCTCTAAGGAGTCTTCTTCCTCTGTGGGCAGGGGCTTGTGTTCTGCGTGTGAGGGGCCCTGTCGGAAAGAAGAAAGGGTGAAGATTTAGTAATGATACTTAGAAGATGTTAAAGTGCACGTGAAGCACTTGACCATACTGGTTGATATGCTGAAGTTGACTGAAGGTGCAGTTGGTTGTGGGAGATGAGGGGGTACAAGGTTAATTCAGACACCCTGCTCTGAGGATCCGCCAATTTTGCCATCATCAATGCTCAGAGTGATCGAGGTGCCGCTTATTCCCAGTGCCTCCTCCTCCACAGGGGTTGCTTCAATGAACTCTGGTGGTCCTCCGCTAGTCCTGGTCCTCTCCCTGATATTCTGTACTCTCCTCTCCTGCAAAAGGGGTAAGACAGCATTATGAGTGGCTAGCAGGGATGTCCACTTTTTCTGTGTGTAGTGCATAAGGTCAAAGGGAGAATCAGGCAGATGTAATAGGAATGGAATGTCATGCATTTGCGGGAAGTGCCTACATAATGAATTGAGGAGGTTTGCTGAGAAGAGATGCAGGTCGAACAACTCAGAGGAGATGAGATGAGGATGGCATTATTGGCAGCAGTGAATGGAGGAAGAGGCAGGTAAAGAGTGGGGATGAGAGGTGGTACAGTGTACCGTTGTGATTGATGATGGTAAGGAAAGTGATGCAGGGTTAAAGAGTAGTGTGAGTGGTGTAGGAGGGACAAGAGGGAATGGAAGGAGGTACATTGCAGGAGGTGGGTAAAGAAGGACTGACCTTTCCTGACCTAGTTAGGTCATTGAAACATTTTTTTGCACTGTATCCAGTTCCCTTGACGTGATACTCCTGCTGCTCACTTCCTCAGCCACTTCAATCCATGCCTTCTTCATGTGGCGGCAGGTTTCTTGTGGGGAACAGCACATCCCTCCTTGCCCTCACTGCTCCTATCAAGACCTCCAGGGAAGCATCGGAGAAAACTGGGGGCCACCTTCCCTCGCGTTCCTGCCATATTAACGATCTTGAGTCATCCTTTTGACTTGAAGTAATCCTATCTCTGACTGAATGCAGCCTTGTTTGGTGGACTGAGGCTTTAAATAGTGGCCAAGACTCCAAGTGGAGATTGCATCAGATGGGTGGGTGGCACATCTGTAGATGCATGAATCAGCCAGGAAATCCGGAAGCATTATTTAAATGAGGCCTGGCTATTAAACATCGTCACGCAATGTTGCAGACTCATCGCCCGCCACTGCCCTCGCACGCTCCGTTCCTGTCTCAGAGTTAAATTCAGGGCCTGGGTCACAAAAATATCCCATTCCCCAACACTAATGTTTTTCATCTTAATGAGCACAGAGATTCACCAAAAAGTACGCTTATGTCATCAGAAAACATGCAAGTATGTGTATTACAAATGTTTTAAGGTGTATTCGACATGTTTTAAGATGTATTAGGCATGTTTTAATACAATAATGCCAATGAAAGTAGGAATGATCTTTTTAAATGATTAGAGTGTTACAATGAACATAGATGTATTAAAACCATACAAATTTTTGTTCCATTGTATTTCATTCATAGTGGGGTATTAAGAACATAAGAGATAGGAGCAGGAATAGGCCATTTGGCCCTTTAAGCCTGCTCCACCATTTAATGAGATCATAGCTGATCTGATTCTGGCCTCAACTCCACTTTTCTGCTTGTTCCCATATCCTTTTACTCCCTTGCTGATCAAAAATTTGTCTAACTCAACCTTTAATATATTCAATGACTCAGCCTCCACCGCTCTTTGGGTCAAAGAATTCCAAAGGTTCACAACAGTCTGAGAGAAGAAATTTCTCCTCATCTCCGTCTTAAATGGGTGACCCCTTATTTTGAGACTATGCCCCCTAGTTCTAGATTCCCCTATGAGAAGAAACATTTCTCAGCATTTAACTTGTCAAGCCCCCTCAGAATCTTATATGTTTCAATAAGATCTCCTCTCATTCCTCTAAACTCCAGTGAGTATAGGCCCAACATGCTCAATCTTTCCTCATAAGAAAACCCTTCCATACCCGGAATCAACCTAGTGAACCTTCTCTGAACCACCTCCAATTCAAATATATCCTTTCTTGAGTAAGGGGACCAAAACTGTAAGCAGTACTCCAGGTGTGGTCTCACCAGAACCCTGTACAGTTGTAGCAAGACTTCCCAGCTTTTATACTCCATCCCCCGAGAAATAAAGGCCAATATTCCATTTGCCTTCCCAATTACCTGTTGCACCTGTATGCTAACCTTTTGTGTTTCATGTACGAGGGCACCCAAATCCCTTTATAGCGCAGCATTCTGAAGTCTTTCTCCATTTATATAATATTTTGCTTTTTTATTCTTCCTGCCAAAGTGGATGACTTCATATTTTCCCACATTATACTCCATCTGCCAAATTTTTGCCCACTCGCTTAACCTGTCTATATCCCTTTGCAGACACTTTGGGCCCGATTTTACCAGGGGTGCGGGTTCTCGGCGGGTGGGCCAGCGGGCGCGTTTATTAGTGGGTTGCCCGCGCGATCGTAGCAGGCAACACACTAATTGGATTCACTTACCTGCTCCTCCGGGTTCCCCACTGCTGATCTGCGCGTCGGGCGGGCTGCGCATGCGCAGTAAGATCTGTCAGCTGAAGGCGCTCTATTTAAAGGGGCAGTCCTCCACTGACAGATGCTGCCACAAACAGCAAAAATTACAGCATGGAGCAGCCCAGGGGGAAGGCTGCTCCCAGTTTAATGATGCCTCACCCCAGGTATCATTAGATGGGGTGAGGAGGAGGGGGAGGACAGAGATCTTCCACCCAGCGGGCGGGAGGAAGCGGCCTGCCTCTGCCACCAAGAAGGCCTGGCTCGAGGTGGCAGAGGAGGTCGCCAGCGCCACCAACATATCGCCCACCTGCATACAGTGCAGGAGGCGCTCCAATGACCTCAGTAGGTCAGCCACAGTGAGAACACGTAGTCTTTCCCCTACACTCCGTCTGCCACAACACTGCCCCCACCCCACATCTCCTTCGGCACTGCCAACACTACTCTGTCACATCACCCCTCATACCCACTCAAACCTCATCCTCATCTTACCTGCACCTACTCACCTCGCGAGTACTCACCCCGCCACTACCACACAACCCAATCCTCATACAATCTCATGGCTCTATCCCATACTCACCCTCTCGTGCATCTCTCTCACGGCCAGCCTCACTCAACCTGCCACCACCTGTGCTGCAGCCACAGGGCATGCATCACATATGTGCAGTAGGCAGCGTAAGGCAAACGTGTCGTGAGCATGAAGGGGATGCACAAGGGTGTTTGAGGGTTTGTCATGGTTCTTACTTCTATTGAATTAAAGAACAACTCACATCACACATTATATTGGCACCACTACTGCCATGTCTTCGCGAATCCTGTCCGGTTTGTGCAATAATGCCCGCTCCTGGGTATCCCTATGAGGACCCACCACTGATGCCACCCATTGTGTCACTGCAGAGTGGGTGTAGGTGTATTTGCAGGGCTCTTCTGTGCAGACGACTGAGAGACATCGGGGATTTCCCCGGTTGCAGCCTGGAAGGCTGTGGAGCAGAAGTTCGGGAGGGCAGTGGTGACTTTGACAGCGACAGGTAGGAAGATGGTGCACGGGCCAGCCAGGAGCAGCTCGGCATGAAAGAGGCTGCAGATGTCCACGGCTACATGTCGACTGACTCTGAGCCTTCGTGTGCACTGCTGCTCAGAGAGGTCCAGGATGCTGAGCCTCGGTCTGTGGAACGTGTGGCGAGGGTAGTGCCCTCTGCGACGCATCTCTCTCTGCGGTAGCCCTCCCTCCTGCTGTACAGGTGGATGTGTCACAGCACTCTGTTGTGGAGCTCCACATGTCAGAGGTGGATGGCGTGGATGGCGAGGCTGGTGAGGCTGGTGATGCTGTTCGCCCTCCGAGGAGGTCATGACTGCAGCTACGGCGGCCCCCATCCACAAGATGTACATCTGAGGGGGTCCGCAAGGTAGGTACATGTCTCCGGACCCCGGGGTAAGTGTGCAGGTTGGTGACTTCGACCATCAGGAGGAGGGTGGTGGAGGCCAAACTTTGTCCCAAGTGACAGAGTGGCCTCCTGCAATGGCTGAGGGTCTCCCCCCACCACCACCTGTCAAATGGACCTTTGCAGCTGCCACAGGCTGACAGCTGCAACACGTCCATTTCAACTGGGAGTGTTTCCCCCAGTGTGTGAAACAGTCCCATGTTTATCCAAAATCACACACAGTCCCTTAATCAGGTCAGTTAATGACCTGAACAAGCAAAGTAAATACTCTCAAGTGGCATCCCGCTGGCTTTAATTGCCTGCGGGATTCCCACCAGCGGGGGCTGCGCGCGCACGCCGGCGCGTCATCGGGGAACCCGGAAGTGGGCGGGATCGAGGCGCGATCCGGTCCCGCACCTGGATTTCGGGATTTTCGGGGCCCCCCTGCCGAGAACGCACCCGGTAGCGGGTGCTAAAATCGGGCCCTTTGTGCCCTCCTCACAACTTACTTCTTCACCTATCTTTGCATCATCAGCAAATTTGGCCACAGTACACTCGCTTCCTTCATCCAAGTCATTGATATTGATTGTAAATAGTTGAGGCCCCAGCACAGATCCCTGTGGCACCCCACTAATTACAGATTGCCATCCTGAAAATTACCCCTTTATCTCGACCCTCTGTTTTTTGCCAATCCTCTATCCATGCTAATATATTACCCCCAACACCACGAACCCTTACCTTGTGTAGTAACCTTTTATGTGGCATCTTATCGAATGCCTTTTGGAAATCCAAATACACTACGTCTACTGGTTCTCCTTTATCCACCCTGCTCGTTACTTCCTCAAAGAACTCTAATAAATTTGTCAAACACGATTTCCCTTTCATAAAACCATGTTGACTCTCCTTGATTTTATTTTGAGTCTCTAAATGTCCTGCTACTACTTCCTTAATAATGGATTCTAGCATTTTCCCAATGACAGATGTTAGGCTAACTGGTCTATAGTTACTTGCTTTCTGTCTCACTCCCTTCTTGAATAGGGGTGTTACATTTGCGGTTTTCCAATCCGCTGGGACCTTTCCAGAATCTAGTGAATTTTGGAAGATTACAACCAATGCATCCACTATCTCTGTAGCCACTTCTTTTAAGACCCTCGGATGCAAGCCATTGGGTCCAGAGGTCTTGTTAGTCTGCAGATCCATTACTTTGCCTAATATTTTTTCTCTAGTTATAGTGATTGTTTTTAGATCCTCCCTCCCATTTGCCCCTTGATCATCTACTATTATTGGTATGCTTTTAGTGTCTTCTACTGTGAAGACAGATACAAAATGTATCTGTTCAATGCCTCTGCCATTTCCTTGTTTTCCATTATTATTTCCCCAGGCTCATCCTCTAAGGGACCTATACTTACTTTAGCTACTCTCTTCCTTTTTATATACTTGTAAAAGCTCTTACTGTTAGTTTTTATATTTCTTGCTAGTTTACTCTCATAATCTATTTTCTCCCTCTTTATTATTTTTCTAGTCCTCCTTTGCTGGTTTCTAAAGTTTTCCCAATCTTCAGGCTTACCGCTAATCTTTGCCACATTGTATGCCTTTTCTTTTAACTTGATACCATCCTTAACTTCCTTAGTTAACCATGGTTGGTACACCCTTCTCGTGGAGTCTTTCCTCCTTATTGGGATATATTTTTGTTGAGAGTCATAAAATATCTTTTTAAATGTCTGCCACTGCTTATCCACCATCATACCTTCTAATCTGTTTTCCCAGTCCGCTTTAGCCAACTCTGTCCTCATGCCATTGTAATTGCCCTTTTTAAGTTTAATACAGTAGTTTCAGATCCAAGATCCTCACTCTCAAACTGGATGTGAAATTCTATCTTATTATGATCACTGTTTCCTAAAGGATCCTTTACTTTGCGGTTATTAATTAATTCTATCTCATTACCCATTACCAGATCTAAAATGGCCTGTTCCTTGGTTGGTTCCACAACGTATTGTTCTAAGAAACAGTCCTGAATACACTCTATGAACTCATCCTCAGGGCTACTTTTGCAAATTTGATTTGTCCAATCTATATGAAAGTTAAAATTGCCCATGATTATTGCATTACCTTTTTTACAAGCTCCCATTATTTCTTGATTTATATTTTGCCCTACAGTCTAGCTACTGTTAAGGGGCCTATAGACTACTCCCACCAATGATTTCTTACCCTTGCTATTGCTAATCTCCATCCAAAGTGATTCTACATCTTGATCTTCTAAGCCAAGATCATTTCTCACTATTGTATTAATTTCATCCTTTATTAACAGAACTATCCCACCACCTTTTCCTTTCTTCCTGTCCTTCCGAAATATCAGATGCCTCTGAATAAATAATATGCCAAAATAATATTGAGCTGAGGCCTTTGCAGATCTGACTCTTCACCACATAGTATCCATGGATAATAGCAACTAAGTAAGCTCCATGCACTAAAAAGAAATAGACAGTAAGTCTATGTATTTTATTGTTGATATTAATCATTAGGATAATTAATGATTTGTTAATCATTTCATGGCAAGTTTTACTAAACTGAAGCAAATGCTTCAGTTCCAATGGTGTTTGTAATTCTACTTTCCCACTGTACATAATTCCAGATCAGGTTTTTACATTTAATATGCTGCTAGTTCCTTGAGTAGACATGGTGCATGATCAAATTCTGTTGGGAACATGCGATGAAGAGATGGCTGCTGCATCATGTTGGTGTACTGATTAGTGGCACACAGTATTAATTACGATGCTTTCCTTAGCAGGTGTGTGCACATTGTAAGAGTCAACTATAAACATTAACTTGAAGAACCATTTTCTCAGCTCAGGGGCTGGAGGACGAGAATGACTGTTAACCTTGATAAGTCTCATTCAACATTTAATCTCATGCCCAAGTCTACTTGTTGAGAACCTCTTCAAAGAAATCCACTGTAATACTTATTAGTTCAATGTTCCGATGATAATGAAATATAGTTTGCTTTAGTGTACTTAAGTTTAGAATTGCATTCTAATATTGGATAGAACAGGTTGCATGTCATTAAAATTCCAGCATCAAATAGGAAGTAAGTGAACATGCTTATGTAGGAGTTTTACAATATGTGTACATGAATTGGATTGATCATAAATATTATTCTACATTAGTTATCAAAAAGAATAGTGTGTGGTTTTCTTATGTTTAATTTCAGACACAAATATATAAATGCAAATTGCTGTAGATACAAATAGATTTAATTATGTGCAGTATATGGCATGAAAATAGCTTTGCTGAGGTTGTTTAATTGGACATGAATAGAAGACCCAGATTCTCCAAGAATATTGATTGCTGTGTTTTCCTAGATTATTATATCTAGAAAATTTTATATTATGAATCTTCTAGTCAGATTTGATTACAGCAATGGGTTGATCTCTATTTTAAGAATTAGTGAAAGAATTACTGTATGACCTTTTAAAAACATGAACTGAGCTCTTTTGTCCACCATTGAGTTTCTTGGCTCTTAGTACCACCCCACTTAATTCATGACTGCAGTTATTGGAAAATAGGATCCACTCTGATAAGTCATCACCTGTCAGAAATTGCTATTCTCTTCTTATCAGTCACTTTCTTCATCTTGTCTGCATACTGCCTCAGGTAGGATATGTGACACAGAAAAAAAAAGGAAATTATGTAATTAATTGCTTATAATGCTTATTCCATATCTGCAGTCCACAACGCCTGAACTCCTGACTCTGGATTAGTATTCGTGCTCCATTCCCTTTGCTCCACCATTGGTGGCCAATCTTTCGGTCATTGTGCCTCTACTCTTTGGAACTCCCTTCAAAAACCAGGTAGCCTTGTCACATCTCTGCCTTCCTTCAAAAGCTTTCCTCAGCCTACCTCTTCGATGGTGCCTTTGTTTTACCCTGCCCTCCTTTAACCCTCCATTGTCTGCTTGGCATCGCCCTCTCCCTCTTGACAAGCACTTTGAGATATCCTTCTATTGGGTGGTGGAAGGGAGCAAATTTGCAAGTTGGTATTGTTATTCAGGAAGATAGCTGGCAACTCTTGGCCAATTATTATACATCACTAAAACAGATTATCTGGTCATTATGTCAAAAGCTCTGGAATTCCCTCACTAAATCTCTGCACCTCTCCACCTCTCTCTCCTCCTTTATGATGCTCCTTAAAAACTACCTCTTTGACCAAACTTTTGGTCACCTGTCCTAATGTGTCCTTCTTTGGCTCGGTGTCAATGTTGTCTGATTACGACCCTGTGAAGCACTTTAGGACATTTTACTACATTCAAGGCAATTTATAAATGCAAGTTGATGTTGTTGTTGCTGTTTGTGGGACCTTGCTGTGCGCAAATTGGCTGTTGCGTTTCCCCACATTAAACAGTTCAAACGTCATTCATTGGCTGTAAAGCACTTTGGGACATCCTGAGATTGTAAAAAGCACTATATAAATGCACATTCTGTCTTTCTTTCTCTCAGGGTAGCTAGGGATGGACAATGAATGCTGAATTGCCAGTGTCGCCCACACACTAAGAACTATTTTTTTAAAGTAGATGTAGTGTAGTGAAGGATATGAAGGTGTGGCCACCAACAAATGTTAGTCACAGAAGTCTGGTCTGCATTTCTTTATTGCTCCTATTTTCATTTAACTTAGGTTACTGTTATACTGCAAATACATATTTGAGAATGGCATGTTTTGGAGTCTGAACCTTTCAGATGGACCAATTATAAAGGCATTAAGATTGCTTGAATATTTTTGTTATTCCAAAGCCAATTCTAAGCCCCAGGACATATGCATACCATGAAAATACCATGATAATGCACACATATTAGTGCACCACGTGCATATCATACTAAGAGCAAGCAATGAAAGAGAAAGTGCAAATTTAAGGAAGAAACACTTGCCGAACATACAAAGCTATGGGTAAAAAGGCAGAATTTTCAATAGGTTTTGTTGCTGAACTCTAATATTGGGTATTCATCTGGAGTACTGCCAAACTCTGGGAGAGCGGAGTTATACTGCTGCCAGTGATAGCTGCAAGCATCAACTAAATGACACTGGAGGCTCACCCACATAAGATACATGCTTCCCCCAATTACCTTTGATCAAGACTCGCTCCAGCCAATTGTTATTCTTTACATTAAATTTGAATAAAACAATTTAACTCAGTGGCTCTCAACTTTTTTGACCTGAGCCCCACCAAAAAACATACAGGCTAGTGTTAAAGTTTGCAAATCAAAGCTGTGTCACTTTTCTCCTTCACTTCTGTCTTTCACTCGCCTTCACTTCTGTTTATATATTTTTACTGTTTTGCTCTTTCTCCTGCTGCACGTATTTTGCTCTCCTCCTTTACATCTGTTTTTCACTCACCTCCATTTCTTCCGTTTCTGTCTCTCCCCTCTTTCACTTTTACCTTGCACTCTCCTCCTTCGCTTCTGTACCTCTCCTTCTCCTTCATATTCTAACCCAGGCTTCTCCAGACGAGTTTCTTGACAGGAATTGAACATTTGTTATATGTATCTTATGGAGCGTTTCAATTTCAGTTACGAAAATTATCATAGTTATAAAATTTGCAAATTTTAATTAATGTCAATAAATTATTACAACAAAACAAGTTAAAGCACAGAATAACTAAGAATTTGCCCGAGGGAGGTGGATGTTGACTGTTTCTGGCTAAGAGGTCTCCCTCTCCCAGCACCTTTTACCCAGTTGGTAGGGAGGTGAATGTTATGGTTTGAGCTGTTTCAGGGTGGGAGGTCTCCCTTGCCCAGAAACTTTTCCCCAGTTGGTTGGACCTTGCTCACGGGGTGGTGCAGCAACAGGCTGGGGACTGACTCCTCCGTGAGCCCAAACGCTGAACCAAACCTTCTCAGCCGGTGCAATTAGCTTGGAAGTTCCTTCTGCCAATTCACTAAAGCAACCCTGTTTACACAAGTATCGGTTCTGAGGATGACAATAACGCCATCAGTAGAAAATGTCCAGCTTGTTTTAGAATTGAAATAACTTATTTTTTATTTTTTTAAAAATCCATTCAACGTGAAATGAGTAGATCCCATCCTTTGTAATTAACAGAGCTGGGCTGGTTTCCGAACTGGGAAAAATCGAATGCTCTACTTCGGTCTCAGATCTAGAGTTGAAATGTGATGGATGAGAAGAACCGAGGAATCGAAACTGTTAAGATTAAACTCCCGTGAAGGGACTGACCCCTCACGTTTTATCCAGGTTCGTGAGATGGGCGGAAAAGCCGTCTCCCTCCCCAAAACTGCATCCCTGCTGCAGTTGTTATGCATCCTCCTAGTACATGCCTTTCAAAGAAATGTTTAAGAAAATTGTATTAGATCTTGTGCCCCCTACCCCTACAATCAAACTGTAGCAACGTAGCAAGAATAAATACTTTAGAGCTGTGAATGAATTAATTTTGGAACTGTTATAAGCGAGGTAGGCAGATTCTTAGATCTAGGACCGCAGCACACTCTGCTGAAAGACGTGTTCAATTCGGATATGAAACATCACATCTCACTTCAGATTCGCTTTCTAAAAATTCTCTGGAGCAATTTCTGTCTGCCGCCCATCACCTCTTGTAACAGTTCGGGGTCGCTGCACAGAGTCCCGCTGTTGTTTAAAGAGATAACATGGATTATTTTTCACCAATAACATAACTTACGACATGTTTTTGCTTAGAATGTAACTATTCCTACCGGATAATGGAATTAAAGCAATAAAACCCGTGACGAAACACACTGCTGGGTGGATACATGACTGAAGAAGAAGCCAAAACAAAATCACCAAGAGGTCATCGGTAAATTATTCAGGCAGGAGTTTCAATAATGACTGTTCAATTCTCCGGTTAACAGAAGAAAAGGTGAAAATAAAACTTGCACTGAAATGGTGCAAAGCATAATAAATAATGGAGGATTCGTTTCTGGGACTTCCAAAAGACATGCATTATTCTGGGGTATCACCCAAACTACTTACTGCATAATGTATGTTATTTCTAACGCTGTACTTAATTCGCAATTAAACATTTTGCTAATGCTTTTGAAACAGCGAATGTCACGTTTGATTTATCTTGAATTACAAAACCATGTCAGATGTCACACAACCGCTGACTTGAGTTAGGTAATTTTACATGCTTTCGATGGGCATGCGACACCCCGTGGGTACGTTTTTAGCAACATTTTTATGTTTTATTTAATTCTGCACATCAGGAAATGGCTCTCCTGCTTAGCAGATTGTGCACCATTAATCTAAATCGATTTACAAACTGCATTTTATGTAAGACGCGAGTGATTTTATGATCTCTGCATGTTTATGATGACAACGCGATCTTTACCTTGTATAAGAAAGCACTCGCGCCAGAGAGGGCTATTTTAGTGTAATTTGATTCCGTTAGAGAGTTATATTCAGTTACTAATTTGCACTGTAAGCGTAAGCTGTGTATAATATCCGTTGACATACACAGTTTCTGTAGATAGATAATGAAACACGTTTCTGGCTTAAGCTGTTGTAATCCGTTTTCCTCCATTGATTTAATTCTAGAGAAAATGGTTAAAAAAAACTAAACATTGGTATTTGATTTGGACTGAGATAAATCAATTTGGGGGTGGAATCCGCCCTATTCCCTTGTTCCTCTTAATACGTCCTGAGACACCGTGTTGAACAAAATCCCAACATGTTCCTTTCTTAGGAAAAAAAGAGATAATCAGACTGATACGAATGGAAACCGCGGTTATTAACAGGGCTGCTTAACACTAACAGTTACATTGCTGCTGTTGTTATATAATCTCTAGAAATCGTTTGTCTTTATGAACAATGACAATCACCCCGAGGGGTGGCTGCTGAAAAGAAAGATCTGCTGACTGACATTTTAAGACAATACCAGTCAATGTCATCTACCTCTTAGGTGCTGACAGTAGGGTAATTAACACTCGGTCAACACATAGGTATGATGTGGAGATGCCGGTGATGGACTGGGGTTGACAATTGTAAACAATTTTACAACACCAAGTTATAGTCCAGCAATTTTATTTTAAATTCACAAGCTTTCGGAGGCTTCCTCCTTCGTCAGGTGAACGATGTGAAAATGAAAACCTCGAGGTTTTCATTTTCACATCGTTCACCTGACGAAGGAGGTAGCCTCCGAAAGCTTGTGAATTTAAAATAAAATTGCTGGACTATAACTTGGTGTTGTAAAATTGTTTACAACACATAGGTACCCACCCTTCAGCTAAATAGTCATAAAAGGACATCTATTGATCTCGCGGCGAGTCCAAGAAGATTGTTTCAATAAACACCTAACTTTATTTTACTGCATCAATATATCGATATTAGCAGAAATATTGTGCATCACCCCACTTTCAAACAGCTCTTGTACATTTTTAATACGTTTTGTTTTCAGGGCAATTATTTTTGTTTCCGGTAAAATGCAATATGGTAAAATGGCATCGGTGCCTTTCACATTCTAACTTCTATCACTTGTTCGTTTATGGTTTATCAATTCCCTTCCTATGGGAATCATATCAGCTTTGTATTCAACAATACTGCAAAATGGCACTGTCCCGGTGGAAATTTCTGCATTACTGCTTATGATTGCTAAATAATAAACAATCTTGCTAACAGTGTGCAGTATGTTGTCAGATCACCTTGTCTTTTTAATTGTATTTTAAAGGCTTGTCCAGAGGATTGTAAAATAAACTCTAACATTACTGTCAGTGTGGGAAAATAAATCAGAATAACGTTAAACCCAGGCATAAATCAGAGCCCGTGCCATTAAATCATCTGAGGAAGACGAATCGGTCTGGGACCATTCACCGCATGTTCAGCAAGAGTTAGAACTCTCAAGGCGAACTTTAATACTGTCAGAAATCCTAGTTCTGACGAAAGGTCCTCGACCTGAAACGTTAACTCTGTTTCTTTCTCCACAGATGCTGCCTGACTTGCTGATCTTCACCAGCATTTTCTGTTTTTATTTCAGATTTCCAGAATTTTGCTTTGGATTCCGTCAGAAATCCTATTTGCATATTCGTTTCATGCAAAGTCACCCCGAATTAATAATAACAATTCAAAGACTATTTGTAACATTACCCGATTCTATCCCTAAATTGATTGGCCAAATTTATTAACCTAAAATATAGAACAGTGGCTCGGAACTTCCAAGGCTGGGCAAATAAATGGAATGTTATCTCAAACATAGCACGGCCGATACACACATAAATAATGTACTTTGTAGTTGTTCAACAGATCAGGAAATCGTAACACCAAGAGATTAATTCACTCTTGTAATTGTGGGAACTGCATGCATACCCGTATAGGAGACAGGCCCTGTGTTTTGGAGACGAACGGCTATTCTGTCAAAATGTACACACATTAACAGAGCCCAGTGAAAGGTAAATATAATCTGACTAATACAACCAAACAACAAGACATATAATAAAAGAACGGCTACAAACTTAGATGAAACCCAGTGTCAGAGTGAGTGTACAGCAAATGAACACTCGGTCGGTAATAAAATGCAAAGGGCGAGATTGAAGGTTGGGAGGACAGAAACTGACCCATTGGTGTCTCACTAGTTTCCATGTACCCGGACACGGAGGGTCGAGGGGGTAGAATCATGTGTAATGTGCTCTAAACAACATCATTTCTGGTATATGAAGCATTTACAGTTTTGCTTATTGAGCCCGCTGGTCGGTTACCCTCACATGAAATGTTTTTTTTTAAATAAGCACCATTGATCACTTAAGGCGGCTCCCTCCAGATGCTATTGTAACGGCAATGTAAATAAAACGCAAATACAAAATATTAAATGCCTCAAAATGTTACCTCTTGCGCTGCTGTAGACGCGCCGCTAAATGTAATGAAAAGATAAAAAGATTTTAAAGACTAATTAAATAAACAAGGATTCATTACTCCTTCAGGTCGGTGCTTCGGTTCCTTTCCGTCCCTTGCATCTTTACCGAGTTGGGCTTTTGTTGCTGATATTCTCCTGGAATTTTTGATGCGCCACATCGATTAAGCGATCCAGATTCCAGATTAGCTCCCTGGTCACATTTTTCTATGGACTCTTCGTCAGACGATTCTGACCTTATTGACTCCAGTAGGAAAACTAAAGGCCGTTCACTTTTGCAGGGAGTGAATAACAGATTATTGCGGTTAATAATTAAGTAATCATTAATGGAAGCACACCTCCTTGAATAACCAACCTACAAATTTGCCTCCAACTGCAATCAGCCTGCGTCTCACATAGAAACGAATGAGATTTTCTACTAAGTATTTGGAGGTGTGATATTGGTGTCTTTCTGTCTTATGTACAGCACGATACTGTATAGTGTAAACAAAAACTTTACACAGATTTAGCCTTCAATGCAACCAGGATCACAAGACGTAATAAGAAAAAACTTGACTAAAGTTCGCTCCCGGAGCTTATTCTAAATAGAGCATACTACACAATGAGTGGATTAAAATCACCGCATTCTTCCTATTTGGAAATAATAACGAAACAAACGTTAAATCGTTTTGGGCGTAATAGAGGCTAATATTTCGGTATATCAATTATGGTTTTGGAATTATCGCCCTAAAGGCTGTGAAGTATTCAATATACAATTTATACTAAGATCAGTTCCCGGTCTCAGCTATATACAGGCGAAAGAAATCTACCGACCCATCCTAGATCCAAAGCAAGTCAAAGGAGCCCAGTATCCTCCGAATCTCATCTGATGAAACATTGTTTGTGTTTTTTTTTGTTCTTCCAGAAGGTCCGCTTTTCATAGATCTTGCACGGACACGGTACCTTAATGCTGCCAAGTTGATGTTGAATTTCCAAAGACCCCGTTGCACGCAGAAAATAAGCACGATCCGCCCAGTCTGCGCCGTTGCCTTTGTCCGCTAGGTGTCGCGATATGAGTAACTCAGCACCGCCGCTCCTGCAACTCTACAAGTGAGGTGGGTCCAAGTGTCCGCTCAGCATCAAACCGTCCATCCAATGTCCTACTGTTAGAGTAAACCAGTTAAAGCACACCTTTTAATACTACATTCAGGCTCGAATTTTTCCCCATTGCCTAAACAATTTACAGTTGTAATAAATTATATATTTCTTTCTGACACATTGCAAGGGTTTCCAAAGCCATTTATTTTGAATTAAAATTAGCTGATAATTCGCATACGAAGGATGACTATTGCATAAGGATTTTTTTAAAGCTTATGTAACTCTAAGTGCCACCTTTAGAGAACCCAAATATCGAAATTTCGAGTAAAGCCCACTTCTGGTGAAGTGTTGCGGTTTGATTGACTTCTGATGCATTTCCAGCACTTTTTTTTCGTTTTCATCATTGGTAAAGGTTCTACTCTACTGAAAAAAAAAATCTGGTTTGTAGAAATGAAAAGAGGTGCAATACTTGCTCGATGTGGTGTTTAAGTTTATGATCTCCATCCTCGGTAATGGCTAATGGAGCAGTGCACCCAGTCTCAGTTCAATTCAGTGAGCGGCTCCAGCGCCCACAGGACTTGAAGTCAGAGGCGCCGAGGCCCGGCGGAGAAGTGCCATTGACTGTCGTAGGACAAGGGTTGAGCGGTGAAACCCGTTGTCACAAAGCACACCTCCGACAGATATCAAATGTATCACGAAAACTCACCAAACCAATTCAATACAAATATAAAAGGAGAAGGATTTCATTTTTCTGTCATCGGAATCATTTACAAAACTTAGTAAACAAAATATCCTTCTGAAATACATAGCACTTAAATGTTATAGTAACAAATACAGCGTCGATTTAGGTTTGGGCATTTATGCATAAACGTTATATACAGAATACCGGAGAGGCATATATGGAGTATAGAATAGATATATACAGTCATCTATAGAATATAGGACAGATATATATATAGGCAATATTGAGCAAGAGCTATTTTATCCTACTTTATTTAGCTCGCTATAAAGGACATTCATTTACCCGGTTACAGATACATGCAACTTTATCTACATAAAAATACCGTCCGTAAATAGGAGCTGTACAGCCACATTAACTTTTTCCAACTTTACTAGCAGAATTCCTTGGTGCCTTACAAAGGGGAAAGTGTATGCGGGCACAAGGTTCTGATGCCCAGTTCCATTTATTAACTGTACGCGATAAGTGTAGCTTACATAAATATTAAAAAAACTAACAGTTACAGCATGTCTACTCGAAGTTCACTGAAGTACATTTTCTGGAAACGTATAACAACAGTAAAATTCTGTTAAAAGTATTTTACTTTTAACAGAATTTTACTATTACTCCGTTGAATGGGATTTCAACAACGTTATTTTCTGTACCATATGCATTGTATAATGTGACCATCTGTATTTAATAGATGTATAAGTCTGTGAAAAGTACGCCATAATATTTCAAAAGTTATACAAGTGATTACTTTTATTCTCTGATTTTTCATTCGATGCTCTATGCGGCTATCGGTATATTGTTTTGTTTTGACCAAATGGAAATGCTGATTTATTTTTTTTACCAATTGTATTGTCATTGATAAAACAAACCATCTCAGAGCACCGATAAATGATCTCTTGAACCGGCGTGGTGGTGGTTGGAGGGGAGGATCTGAATATTCAGTTAATTTTCACCATTTATACTCGATTGCCAGCGAATAATTATAACATCAACCTAGGATCACTCTGAACAGTCAATCACTGCAACATATATTCTGCCTTTTAAAGTTCTGGAAGCCTCAAGTCTCTGTTGTTTATGAAGCATATTTAACGGTAACGCGGTAGAAAGGTGACATCATTGCTGTCGTTCTGAACACAACACTGTCACGGAGGAGAAATATTGAGTATTGACCGTTTTCCATAAACGACTGATTCTGAATAAACAGGCTTTGGGAAAAATCAGTCCAAGCATACATTACCATCACATTACTTCATCAATCCACGTCTGACTTTATTGCTTTAGATTTAAATTTTAAACCAATTCTATATTTTTCTCGAAAATCACAGTTTTAATTTACAATGTGCCATGATATAATGACAAAGAACACGGAGGATAGTCTCAATGTGATAGCGAAAGAACTAACGGTTAGTTCAAAGCAGATGTGTTTTTTTCTCTTGTAATTATGTTAAGATAAACTTCTGATTACTTGACCCTATCAGAAACATTTACCAGGGTATCATTGGAGCCAGAGCAGCGCATCCCCGACACGCGTTCGGCCCTGCTGGCATCTGTCGCCAGTGTGTTATTGCTACATTTACGTTTGTTTAATTAAAAACAATTTAATTTACACATTCCTTGGGAAGCGTATGTTACCCAATTAACACCTTAACACAAACACTGTGCTTTGGGTGTTTAATCCAGCGAGAGTGTTTTTAACGGGATATTTCAGGTCAGTGCAATTCTTAAAACATAAAGAGATCCGAACCTTAGATTAGTTTAACAAAACAAGCCGCCGACAGATGTTTTTTTTTTGCAAGCTCTAAATAAAGGGTCATTTGGACTTTTTTTCCCCCTCTCTCTCTTAAAGGCTATTGTAGTTTTAAACCTTTTTTTTGTTTCACTTCAGTTTCTTTAAATATGCAAATTTATGCAAGGCGGGCTTTATTCGTCAACCAATCAAGAGAGGGTAGTTTGGCGAGGGGGTGCGACGTCACGGCGATATTGGCCAATCATCCGGCGCAAGTCCCCCATCACGCTGGCCGCGTTGATTGACAGCTGGAAAGTTTTTTGCACTTTCCCTCAAGACAGCACAGATAGAAAGCGCCTGAAGTGATGAGAGTGTTTTATTACCTCAGGCTGTTTCATCTGGGGCGGCAAGGCGAGAGCTCAATAAGTCTTATCTTCTTTTTAAAAAAACATGTATAAAGAATTCTGAGAGAAAGAAACAACCCCATCCCCATCACTGCACCTGGGAATTTAACAGCTGATTTGTTGTTTTAATCATTTTTTTTTAATTAAAAAAAAGCAAGATTCCCCAAGTTAAAGGATCAGAAAAAAAACCCAAACTGGACTTTTTGGACTTGATCCTGCTGCTACTGCTGCTGGTTTTTTCCCCCCCTCTTTCCCCCCCCCCCCCCCCCATTTCTTGTGAGAACTTGTGGCTGAATCTGACCACTTTTGGTAATGTTAGCGGTCGGACAGATGGATGGGACCCGGCAGAGCGCGTTCGTGTTGAGCAGCCCGCCTTTAGCGGCCCTGCACAGTATGACCGAGATGAAGAACCCCTTGTACCCTTACTCTCTGCAGGCCGGGGCCGGTGCAGGAGCTGGGGGGTCTTCCATCTCATCGTCCTCCAGCCCGCCCGGGATCGTCAGTGCAGCCGCCGCCGCAACCGCAGCAGCCACGGCGGGGCTCAAATCTACGTCAAGCCTGCCCGGTTTCCTGGCACATCAGCTGTCCTGCGCCACTCCTCACGGCATCAACGATATCCTGAACCGGCCGTCGATGCTACCGGGCGGGGGAGGCGGGGGCGGCGGCGGCGGAGGAGGAGGCGGGGTCGCTTCTACTTTGCTTTCGGGAATCCCTCGTTTTAACACCAGTCTCAGTCCTCCGCCCTCGGGCATGTACTTCAGCCCGAGCGCGGCTGCGGCGGCAGCGGCGGCGGCGGCAGCTGTAGCCCGTTACCCAAAACCACTGGCTGAGCTGCCGGGCAGGACCCCCATCTTCTGGCCGGGAGTCATGCAGAGTCCACCGTGGAGAGACGCCAGGTTGGGCTGCTCGCCGCGTAAGTGACCTTTTCTCGTTTCTGTTTCCCTTTTTTAAGCAATCATATAAAAACATTATTATATTATTGCACATTTTGACTGGACTCCCTCATTATTCTCATTTATTTCGTTCCGTTCATTTTAATTAATCTTTTTGCAAACATCAAAGTTTTGTAAATGCATTTCCCTAAGCTTAATAATTGTTTTTTTTAATTTTTTAATGGCAAACACTCGGGTCGAATTAACAGTGCACCGTATTAGATAAAATCCGTTACTATAACAATATGGAGAGATAGTTGATCCGTTGTCATATATACAAATAACTTAATGTCTAATCGTACTAAGTGCCTCAAACATACCGTTATGCTGCTCGTTAATTTTTTATCATTATGGAGTTTGTTTTATTTATCTAAAAAGTGTTGATTTGGCCAATTGCCAGTTTACCAAAACTTCGTATTAGATTTTCATATTTTGACAATATTAAATTTACAGAAAAAGGCCTTCCGATTTATTATATATTATGTCACCCTATTGCAATTTGAATCCTGCATCTGTAATCCTTTCCATCGAATTTGACCGAAATCTGTCGAGTAAATATTATTTGTAGTTTAACTCTCATTTCTTTCTCATTTCAGATCAGGGCGCCATGCTGATTGATAAAGACGGGAAGAGAAAACACACCAGACCCACGTTCTCGGGTCAACAAATTTTCGCTTTGGAAAAAACTTTTGAACAAACTAAATATTTAGCTGGGCCTGAAAGGGCGAGACTGGCATATTCGCTGGGGATGACGGAGAGTCAAGTGAAGGTAGGATTGTCTTGACAAATCTTGAATGGTTCCCATGAATTTTGCCAGCACGTATTAAAAATGCAGTAAAGATTAAGAAATGTGGACGAGGTAACACGTCAAGTGGGAAATATGACGGCTTTCACTGAAAAATAAAGATTCACAAAACGTATCTTTGATCTAATAAGATTAAGAAAATATACACTTAAAAAAATCTGCAGAATAAATATAAAATATTTTAATAACTCATTACAAGTGAGATGTGCGAGCTGGCGGCTTTTATAAACTACTGTTTCCTGATCAGATAGCGCCGTTTCGTACCACAGAAATATCTTAACTTAGCATCTATTGTTCTATAACATAGTATATTTTTAAAACATCCTATGTAACACTGTTACTTAATCTAAACGAACACGCTGCACTCAGTAACACTTGCCTTATTTAGATATATTATTTTCCGTTGCTCTGTGGATTTGCAAAGTTTTTGTTTGACATATTTTTCTTCCTTTTTTTCAAACAGCAATGGGTAGCAGTGTCTGATCTGCAAATATGCGGGTTGTCTTACTCCAGATATTTTATCTGTTCGGAGACTTGTAGCGCAATCGTTTATACATTTATTCTGCCAAATGATTGCCATTACTGATAAAAGAGCGTCACCCTCACCAACAATTACAGTAAAGTTGATGACACCACAGCTAAATATCTATTATAAAAAATGCGGAAAAGGGTTGTGCAAGTTTGGTGCGTTTTTCCATTATAATTATTAATAGAACATTACAAATTGTAATCTAGCTCTTTTTAAAGAAACGGTAACAAAAATAGCACCGTGCACTTTAATACTGAGATATAAATAACTTACTTTTATGTGATTTTAAGTAAAGATTAAACTGTCGCAGTGCTTAATCTATCTCTCCATGAATAGTATATGCGGGCGCGCGTATGTGACACACAGTTCCTATAGATAAGGTGGAGAACGTCTTTAACAGTACATGATCAATATGCTAAAACATGCATAATTATACTTGATAAGGAGAAGCTATATTTAAATATACAGTATCAAAATTAAAGCTAATCCAAACACTTTATTCTCTCCAAAGCGCATCTTGAATTAATACTGCCACTTTTGCGCTCATGCAAAGTAGCTTTTGTCTGCACAGCAACACGCAAGTAGCAGTATAACTCCGAAAACTACCCAGTACACGACGGCCCAGGGGTGAGAGATTCCCCAGCAGCAGGCTTCTCCTCCCAGTTTGAGTTCCCACAGCATACAAGTGTAAATCCAGCCCTCTAGATTCGGTGCAAATGTCAAAATTGCCAATCTTAATCTTAGAACGAAAATAAAACGGGTAAACATTTCTGATAAGATGCTCGGAGGCGTTTGTGGAAAGTCTGGTTTCATTTTTTGATAGTTTTCAAAAGGGCGAGGCGAGAAAGCAAATAATTGTTTTTTTTTAAAAGTCTTTCTTTGTAAGCAATGCCGCATTCCTTCAATTGTTGACAAACAGAGAATGTCATTCTTTCAATTCAGGTTTGGTTCCAGAACAGACGGACGAAATGGAGGAAGAAACACGCGGCAGAGATGGCAACTGCCAAGAAGAAACAGGACTCGGAGACTGAGAGACTGAAGGGCACCTCGGAAAACGATGACGACGATGATGAATACAACAAGCCGCTGGATCCCAATTCCGACGATGAAAAGATTTCCCAGTTACTAAAGAAACACAAACCTACTACTTTGCACGTGCACACAAGCGAAAACGAAAGTTCCTAAGGAGAGACGGGGGACTTTATATTCCTAATCCTACAGAACCTAGCACTAAACTCTCTCTCTACCACTCTCTCTCTCTCTGTACATTTTCAGAGATGTATATATTTTTATAGTCTATATAAGTTATGGGAAGATTTGATCAGAAGCCCCGGCGCTGCTAAGCACTAATTCTCAAGGCTGATGATACGCCTCTACTCAAAAGGACAGAGCGCATTTGATCTCCAGCAGCAGGCACCTCTGGTTTGTGGAACATTTTTATACCAAGATAGGTGTATAGAAATATATTCAGATCAGAGACTGGGATGCTCAGTTGTTGTGGAGGGAGTAATGGGCGCTCCGGAACTTGTAAATAACTCATGTATTAAATACTGAACAGAAAAAAAAATAACTGTGAATATTTATGTGTAAAATACATTTTGTATAAGAAAAGATCAGTTTAAATTAGCGCTGGCTTGGTTTTTAATGTATAGATTTCGTTTCGTTTTTCGTGTTTGGAATCTTGTGGAGTCTGAATGCCAAGTGTTGCCAGAATTTGTGTTTGTGGATAAAAAAAAAGTATGGTATCTTTTTAATTCGTTAGCGTTTAATAAATTATATGGTAATTCAAATAAGTGATCATCTGTATTTCGGCAGCTCGAGGAAAGTTTCTTTACAAATGGAGGCTTTATGGTCTCAGTACCTGAATCACTGAGTCGATAACCAGGCAGGGGTATTAACAGTTGCTACATATTCTATCTCAGTTGCGCTGCAGTGTTTTTCAACTGCACATTCAAGACTGGTATATACTTTACTAGTAACTTTCTGCATTTTTCAACCGATTGTTTAACTAGTCGCGGTGATGTTATTACCGTGATTATTCCCGGTGAGAAATTATATGTGCGTGCACTTGAAATATATATTTCATGGCCACCACCGAACGGTGTTAAATTTATAACCGAATCCGCCCTAAAACCATCTTGGGATCTCAATTCAATATCCGAATAATGGCTGGTGAAATCAGGCCCTTTGTACCGAATGTAAGTGCTGTTATGTTTAGAGATTTGGCTGGAATTCGCTTGGTATTTTTGAAGATTGGAATTTTAAGTAGTGCACTTTAAGAACAAAGTATGACGGAGGGTCATTAACATTTTGAGCGGTTCCTTTATGGTTAAATAAGCATATTATTTAGTTTAGACGCTCCATGCTTGATTGTACCGGATTTGTGTAATTCAAATAGCTGGATGAAGAGGCACTTTCGGTTTAATTCTGAGATTCAAATATTTACGGCATTTGAGAGAAGGATGTGCAAAATCACCTCCTCGTACTGATTTGAAGGAATCCACTGAACTATATTGAGATGCTGTTTAAAAGTAACGGAGGGACATTAAAGTAATTAGGGGGAGAAATTAGACAATGTAATTTATTGCCATCGTGAGGACATTTTTCTGATTAAGCATCTTCCCTTTTTTTTGCTTCAATAAACTGATCAATTACCATGAGAACGAACAGGGCTTTTGTATTCAGGTCGGGAGTTTAAATGGTGTATCGTTTTAATGTGAATATCGAATGTAATTGCAGTTTCTCCATTCATGTTACTGCAGCCGTCAAAGCTGTAAAAGAAGAATGAGAATAACTTGCTATAGAAATGAAGGCGTCCCATTGTATGCTGATGGGATTCAGCCACTTGGACTGAACGTGTCAGACTTCAGAGGGAAAAATACTGTTGCGCTGGAGGCGGTTCTATCAATTGCACGGTGAATTAAAACTGATACAGAACCGGAGTTCTCTCATTTTAAAGGGGGACCTTTAATTATATATGGCATTAATGCAACTCTTATGGACCAGGAGCCGAATCAGTTCACTTCATGCACTAACAAAATGGATGACTCTGCATCGGATTGTAGATCAGGGTAATGTATGGAGGTAAGTGTTGATGCGAAACAAGCGGGTCGGTTCCATTATCTCTAAACCTAGTCCATCAACGCAAATGATCTAATCCGCCCTGACACTTATTTCAATTGTTTTTAATTTTTAAAAAAGCGATGCTGTTTCTTACACTAAAAAGGTCATCAAAAACAATGAAAAATCAGAAAAAAAACAATGAAAAATAAGAAAAAAGCAGCATGAGGCACGTGACAGGGTCAGAGGACAGCAGCTGACACAGGTATAAACTCCTGTTCTATGACATCCAGCCACTGGACAATGATTCTTTATAAAGTGTTGTCACTCAAAATGATAAAACTATGTTTGAGAAATAGAGGTGCAGTTGGATGTTTTTTTTTCTATTGAAGTCTACAGGCAAATAGCATCGGGGTTACTTGCAAAATAAATGACCACACGGCGCCAGGACGGTGGAATAATTAACAGTATTAATAAGTGATAAAAAGACCACGGTGTAAATTTACAATGTCGCTGCGTTTGCCTTGCTGGTGTGCCAACTAATAGGAATTTCACCCGCAGTAACGCAACATTGACAGCAATTATGCAAAACAATTTATTTTTGAAACACCGACACAAAATGTTACATTTAAACAATAATTGAAACCAGAACTGCAGCTAATTTCTCACTGCGCGCAAGAGCACGTTTGGCCCCTGACTTTACGGTGTTTTTTCTTTCAGTGATTTTATCTGGGCGCCTACAACTTTTGCGTAACAAGTTTCAGTTTGTTAACTGATGGGATTTATTCTTTCATGTAAAAATGTAGCAATTAAGTTGGCTTGTCGTGCTAGGTATTAGTGCAGTACTAAAGTTACCAACTTTAAATCAAATGTATCACAAATGTCTGATATCTTTTTTTTGGCGAGGAGATGACTTGGTGGGGTAATATATAGGACGAATTCGGGACTAATATTGAGATACACCAGACTTTATCTCTCGGGCGGAGCAGTAATTAAAATTGCGCGGGCGCTTTTAATTATCAATTAGATTCAAAGGACATTTGAGACCATATTTCATTTTGGCTCGTGATTAAAAACATTTGTTTCAAATCTCAAACTACACCTCTGGAAATCGCGCATTTTCTCTTGGTCTCCAGTTGCTTTTTAATCATTGGGCAGAGAGAAAAATCTGAAATCGGTCGCATTCTTACGAAAAAAGACTTGATCCGAGCACATGCACTCCGAGGAACACAGTAAAAAAAACCTCAACAATTCGCTACTCTCAGCATATAGAGAGTCACACCTACCAACAACAGATTGCATTTATATAGCGCCTTTAACGTAGTAAAACGCTCCAAGACGCTTCACATGAGTGTAATCACTCTGAAATTGACACCAAGCCAATGAAGGAGACGTTAAGACAGGGCTGCAGTTCCAATGGGATCTCATGGCCAGACCGTATAGCCCCATTCGTTAATACAAATAGACTACATCTCCCCTTTAAATTCATAACTGCCTCTGTTCCACATTCACAGTAAGATTGAAGGCATCAATTATTAATCTCTAATGGTAACGCCTTCATCATGACGTCACCCTACAGTTTATCAAACAATCTCTGACGTCACTTTAAAACCTATTTTAATAATAAATGATTTGTGGAATCCATTTAAAAATCCATCACTCATTGCTGACGGATTGATGGAAACAGTGGAGTGATGTAAAACGCGCCAAACCGAGATACGGTGTGAAATCGGAGAAAGAAAATGTCAGTTATTGTAAACATTAGTACAGAGGGACAGCTAGAAATGGCACTCAGCTGGCTAACAAGTCTTTTATTCAGTGTATGAGTAAAATTAAATATTGTCCGGTAGTTGCATTATGTTTCAAGGTTTGTTGGTTTAGGACTTGCTAAGAAGTGATGCACAATCTGCCTACGTCAGCAAAACTATATGATGTTTATATATAAAAGTTTTTAAAAATAAACTTTTTTGAACAAAATTGTTCGGACTTTTAATTTCAGGTATCTCCGTCTGCGCGTCAGGTTGTGCAACAAATGGCTACGGTCTCTTTAAGGGCCACTAGTATAAAAAAAAAGTGACTGTCTGTGATCAGGGTTTTGCTTGGATTCGCGGAGTCAGGAGACATGAATATCTCACAAAGGATCAGGCTACTTCCCACTGAGTCCCACACTACCGCCATTCACTGTATTCAAAGAGAGATCAGGCACCAGCAGAGGATGCTATTTGTTATCGACGGCCCAGGGACTTTAAAACCTGCTTTGCAGACGGTGACTGCACAAGTCGACAGCTTTGTATTGATTAAGAGAAAGGTCCGGATTGCTTAGATCGTTTCCCAATAACCATGTTCATTACATGCTAATTTGGGTCAATAGGCAAGAGTTCGTGTGTGGCCTGTGCTGAGCGCAGCAAAGACTCCCAAAGCCTGGGAAATAAAACAACCTGCTTCCTCAAATATGCAGCTTAGTTACAGTGATAGGAGAGAACAAGGCACTAAAACTAGAAATCATGAGACAGTCAACGAAACATCAGATACACGCGAACAAAAGTGAGAAAATCAGCTCCCAGTGAAACTAATTCTAGATTAGTTCAGATCCGATAATCGGGTAAAATTGGCCTTAAACGGCAGAATTCACAATAGCCAAAAATATTATTGTAGTCAACAAACTGTTCACTTATGATCGCTTTTGTACAGAACAGCAGCATTATTGAATATATGATGCGGTTGTCATTTAAGAACGTAAGAAAAAGTCCTTTAAGGCAAACAACCATTTTTCTTAGAACACCACCACATCTCTCGATCCCGTTTCTCTTCAGAAATGCATTGAGGCTGTCTGTTCTAATGACTTCTCCTATACTCCACAACTTGATTTCCCCTTTTACTTGTAACATTCTAATGTTTAACTTGTGTCTCCTCGCATTTGAACCATTCACCATTTGTAAAACACCCAGAGCAAGATTTACACCGTTTCCTGGGACAGAACAATGGGGGAGGGGCAGAGGACAGAGCTCCCTGACCAGTGTAACTCTCCCACAATCCTCGGATACAGTAATACTGGTTTCGAAACTGCTCTGAGGTGAGACTATTTTGCTTCCTTTCCCCATTCAAAAATACTAGGTTTAAATGCAGAATTGCAATATTGTGATTGGCAGCTATTATTTTGGTTTATTATTCCATGTGATTTAGGACTAACCAGCCCTCTGGGCCAGATGGTATATATTCTAGGGTTTTGAATAAGACTAAGCAAGACATCTCTGGGGCAGTGGCTACCATTGTGGGGAATCAATCATTGGGCACTGGTGAGGCCCTCTTGAAATGGAACCAAGCAGATTTAGTGCCAAGCCTGACCCAGGCAGTTACAGGGCCATTAGCCTAATGCCGCAAACAGGTAAATAACAGCAATTATTCTAAGGGGTAGGTTGGAAGAGTATCTGTGACAATCAACTGAATAAGAAATAGATAGCCTAGATTTAGAAGGAGAAAACTTTCCTGATAAAACTCCTTTGAGGATGTTACAGATAAAGTAGATATTGAAACTTCCTATGATATAGTTTGTTTGAACTTAAAGAAAGCTTTTTTTCACTATCCCACATAAAAGACTCTAGATTGAACTAAAACACAGGAATTTATAGTAGAACATAGGGCTGGATACAAAGTTGGTTTAAACAACAGGAAACAGAGAGTATCCTTGAGAAGTGAAAAGGTGGAAAGGGGTTATGTGGTATGATGGGAGCTGATGTATGGGCCCTTGCTCTTAATCTACAATAACCTGGATATCAGAACCAAATGTGAACTTATCAGTTTGCCAATGATGTCAAAATACAAAGAACAGTGGAGACAGAGGAAGCAGTAAAATATTTGCAGAAGGATTTAAATCAGTAATGTAACTGAGAGGACAAACAATAAATTAAATTTAAATGTAAAATATTGCACATTGTTCAAAGATATGCATCATAAGTTTGCAATGAATGATATGGAACAAGCAGATGGAGACTTAGAAAGGAAGCTTGGAATGATGGTGCTGTCATTATCTTCAATGACTGGACAATCTGGCAAAGCAATGAAAAAATAAACATAGAATGTGGTATATAGAAAGAAAGAACTTGTATTTATATAGTGCTTTTTATGACCTCAGGATGTCCCAAAATGTTTTACAGCCAATGAAGTACTTTTGAAGTATCGTCATGGTTGTAATGTAGGAAATGCAGCAGCCAATTTGTGCACAGCAAGGTCCCAGAAACAGCAATGAAATAATGACCAGATAATCTGGTTTTTTTAGTGATGTTGGTTGAAGGATAAATTTTGACCAGGGCACCAGGGAGAACTCCCCTGTTCTTCTTTGGATCCTTTACATCCACCTGACAGGGCAGATGGATCCTTGGTTTAATTTCTAATCTGAAAGACAGCACCTCTGACAGTGCAGCACTCCCTCAGGATGTCACTGAAGTGTCAGCCTAGATTATGTCCTCAAGTCTCTGGAGTGGGATTTGAACTCACAACCTTCTAACTTAGAGGTGATACCACTACCACTGAGCCAAGATTTACACATTGCTAACTAGAACAATTGAATACAACTTTCCAAAGATTATACTGGAGCTTTACAGTACACTGGTCAGATCCCTCTTGGACACTGTGTTCAATTCTAGTAATGACGCCACAAAAAAACATAATTTGGAGAGGGTGCAAGACAAGAGTAACATAGCTGTTGTTAATGTGTGAAGGGATCAGCTATGAGGAATGATTAGAAAAGTTCATTCTCAACGAGATATCAAATATTAGATAATGTAGACAAGGATAACTAAGAATATTACTTCGGATTAAGCCAGGAACCTGGCATCAGAGGTCAAAATTTAAACTAGTGTAAACTAAATTTACAACAGATATTATTTAAAGAGTGATAAATGTCTTGAATAATCTGCTGGGCAGGATATTTGAGACAAAATTTTTTAGGAATATTCAAAATGCAGCTGGATGTTTTAATGGAAGAACTATGTAATAGAAGGATGATGCCCAAAGACTTTTTCTTGCCCTTGATTTTTTTAATGCCCTTTTTTATGTTCATAAATAAAAGGTGAGATAGAGAGTGAGAGAAAGAGAGAGAGAACATCCAAAAATGTTTAGTTTCTACTTACCAGCTCAGAAACCATTTCAACAGCAACACCAACAACAACTTGCATTTATATTGTGCCTTTAATATAAAAATGTTCAAGGGTGCTTCCCAATGGGAATGGATAGAAGAATGGACACCAAGCTATGAAGGGAGAGATTAGAAGTGACTGAAAGCCTGGTCAAAATGATGAGTAGGCTTTTAAAGGTGAAGAAAGAGATGGAGAGGCAGAGGATTTAGGGATTGAGTTCTGGAGAATAGAGCAGAGGTAGTTGAAACTCTTTTTACCAATTCTCATACAAGGCTTCAATCTCTAATAGACTGTTGATGTTATCATCACACGGTAACACTTCTTAAGATAATTGTGTATAAATATTCTGAAAAAGAATAAAATGTATCATGTGAACTTGTCTATCAGTGACACTCCAGCAAAGTTGCTCTAAGCTTTTCGTGCTGCCACCTAAAACCAGGATCTATTTTGTGCAACATTTGTCAGTTGTCTCTGGTTGAATCCTTTTCATTATGCCAATTTTCACACAACAATAATAAGCACAAAAGAAAAATCCCAAACATTCAATATTAAAAAATCTTTTTCATGACAAATGAGCCCTTTTCTATATAAGGTCACTATTTAAAATATAACAAAGTGCTGTATTGGGTTTTGTACGAATTTAAGGAGCCTTTTCTAACAGTGTTTGTTATAAATCCAAAAAGATATTTGGGAATGCATTACTGAATCCCACAGCGTAGGTTTTTAGGACTGGAATCCTTGCATCTTATGGGATATGTGGGGAATCCAAGTAGTCTGTGAGACCATGAGATTTCTGTCTGCGTAGAACAGCCTCCCTGAACACAGAGTCTTGAGAATTCTGTACTCTTTTTTTCTGTATTTGTTGAATTTCAACTGATTATTCCTGTTGTTATATACTCAGACCTCACCCGGAGTACTGCGTACAGTTATGGTCTCCTTATCTAAGGAAGGATATACTTGCCTTAGAGGCGGTGCAACGGAGGTTCACTAGATTGATTCCTGGGATGAGAGGGTTGTCCTATGAAAAGAAGTTGAGTAGAATGGGCCTATACTCTCTGGAGTTTAGAAGAATGAGAGGTGATCTCATTGAAACATGTAAGATTATGAGGGGGCTTGACAGGGTAGATGCTAAGAGGCTGTTTCCCATGGCTGGAGAGTCTAGAACTAGGGAGCATAGTCGCAGGATAAGGAGTCAGCCATGTAAGACTGAGATGAGGAGAAATTTCTTCACTCAGAGGGTTGTGAATCTTTGGAATTCTCTACCTCACAGGGCTGTGGATGCTGTGTCGTTGAGTATATTCAAGGCTGAGATGTTTAGATTTTTGGACTCGAGGGGAATCAAGGGATATGGGGATCGGGCAGGAAAGTGGAATTAAGGTCGAAGATCAGCCATGATCTGATTGAATGGCGGAGCAGGCTCAAGGGGCCGTGTGGCCTACTCCTGCTCCTTTTGTTTTATATTCTTATGTTCTCATGAAAATGATTTTCTGCAATGTAAGCATGGTTTCCTTTGGATAGCTGACACTACCTATCTGATTGTAGTCAGAGTATTTTCAACAATGGCTTCTCTTTGCATTCCCGTTATTTCCGGATTCATCCAAGGATCTATCTGTAAACGTAACATCCTCACCCCTTCCCATCTCTGTACCCTCCTCCAGCCCTACAAGCCCACCTCCCCCCAAACTTTTTTCGTCTGACTCTGGTTTCTTGTCCTTGCCCTTCAGTCCACCAGGCTCCACACTCTGGAACTTCCTCCCTAAAACCTTCCATCTCTCCACTTACATCTTCTCCTTTGAGACCCTCCTTAAAATTTATGTCTTTGATTAAGCTTTTGGTCACCCCTTCTAATATCTTGTTCTTTGGATTGATTTTCGATCCATTTTCTCTCTGATTACACCTCTGAACTGCCGTGGGATGTTTCTCTACATTAAAGTTGCCATATAAATGCAAATTGATGGTGCTGTATTTTGAAACTTCTTCTGCATCTCCTCCGAAGGCCCTTTTAGTGGTTGATCCCATTAAATGATGAGCTGCCACATTCTTTGAAAGTGGTATACGTTTAAGGCTGCACCAACCCCCCAAACCAGAAAGTTAATTGCATTTTTCAAGCACCCCGTTAGTCAAGATCTCAATGTTCTGGTCCACAAAATGGGACCTACAGCATATTTCGGGGCATATTCTCCAGGTTAACGGATTCTGATTATGCAAGAGCTTCAGAAGCAAAAGTGGGTTCATTATTGTCTACAATATTAGAGCAACTAACTTTCTGTTCATAAAAAGAAGAAAATATACTCTGAAGATGTTGAATGAAAACACATTAAAGACGATAAGCTGGAAATTACACCATGCAGCTATAATTCAAATCTTTAATGTGTTCATATCAAATTCCTTTGTCTGCTATTTTAATGGAGGTCAGAGGAATTTGATGCAAACAGGTTAAGCATCCTTCCAGGCGATTTGATGTTTACTGGGAGAATTGGTATTCAGTGATGGATTTAATGACACTGCTTAGTGGAATGAATTGCAGCATATTTTTGGTGATGTTGGCAACTGACAAATCTGAATTAATTTTTAAAAATGTAAAGATTTGAGGGTAGACTTTCATCTGCTGCCTCGGTGTAAAACTGGGGCTGTGGTTTGGCCACCAGTTATAGAAACCACCCGATTTTTATTTCCATTGATTTCAATAAAGTGAAAATCGGGTGGTTTCTATAATGGGCGCCAGATCTGTATTGTCAGTTTTAATTTCGGGCGGGAAGTTGAAAATTTTCTCCTTGAAATTTATAAAAGAACACTGATTCTTTTAATATTTAATTTTATTGATCTTTATATTGTTGATGTGTTGAAAGTGCATAATACCATAAAACCTGGAGGTTTCTATTGGTAATATTGCCAGATGAATGCTTAATATGTTGTATGACATTTCTCTGTCTGCTATTTTAACTCAGGCATTAGCCTGCCACTTTTAAAGGGGATAATGCCTCTTCAAAAATAATGGACAAAGCAATGTCAGACAAATGTGTTAGGCATTCGTCTCTCTAATATCATGAGCGGTAATTTCTATGCTAATGTGATTTTTTTTGTCATATGTGCTCCTTTAAGAATGAGAATGATAAAAGAAGTTCCCCTGGTGGTTCATTGCTGAAGGCATCATGTTGCTGAACCATACACATCAGAAGGTCCTGTTTGGATTCCTGGTCTGTGTTAATCTCAGCCCAGGTACCAGTAAATGTGCTACATTTCATTCCCTGGGCTGGGGATGAGTGTTCCCACTTTTGATTACTATCCAATGTCCTCTGATGGAAACTGCATGTCAGTGGATGTTGGGTGGAGGAAGTACGGGGTTTGGCTATGATGCTGTCATGGTAGAATAGCCTGCTGACACTCACTATTTAGGCTCACACATGAAAAAGGATTGCTGGCGCCCATTGACGTGTATCACAGCGGAAGTCAATGTTTTTGGGAGAGCGGGATGGGAGAAAAGTGATGAAAATTGGGAAAAACAAATAATGTAAATTCAGATGTGAAATATAAATTAGATTCCTGTTGAAATAAGAATGCAATGTCTCAGTATGTGGAGTGTCTGGTGTTCTCTGCAGAGCAAAGTTGTAATTGTTCTTTTTGGGCTTCTTATTTCATGTTGGTGAGACTAACTTAATTTTAGTTTCAAGCCAGGTTAATTTGAGTCTAATATTTTTTTCATAACAATAATATCACTGATGTATAAAAGGGTACAATGATTGACTTACTGATCCAAGAGCAGTTATGAAATCTAGAACAGACATCTATCAGAGGTTTTACCACACTGCCAGCTGAATGTAACATTCAGCTTTGTATTGTCACAAAACAATTACTGGCATCGGAAAACTCCTGATACACACACACACACACACACACACACACCTCGTCATTAATTGCCATATTCTGGAATTTTTGATTATTTGATGAAGGAGAAATTTCAGGTACTTTATGTGAAGATGTTGCTATTAAATTAAATTCAGTTCTCAAGGGATTAAACTCTCATTCTGGGAATGCAAATTAGTTCCACTTCATATGACATACGCTGAAAAGTTTATTTGTTGGAAAATCACTGCTTAAAAAATCTTATAGCAGATGTCCCAGACACTACAGTAAGACATTCCCCTGTCTACTATTTTAACAGAGGCATCAACCCATTTAAAATAAACCTACAAATGTATAGGTATTTGTCTGCTAATATCGCTCAGCCGTCTTTATTTGCTGCTCTGTAACTCAACTGTTTGCACAACTTAATTTGCTCCATTGATGGTGAAGAGGCCGATTTTGGTGGACAAAGACTTTTATTTCAAATTAAATCAGTACAGTAACCTTTCCTTTTATTGGGATGTAGTTGTTGCTGGCAAGGCCACATTTATTACCCATCTCTAGTTGCCTCGGGAATGTGGTGCGGGGCTTTCTCCTGGAACCGTTGCAGTCCTTGTGGTGATGGTGCTCCCACAGTGGTGTTAGGTAGGGAATTCCAGGATTCCAGGAATAATGAAGGAATGGCAATATATGTCCACGTCAGGATAGTATGTGACTTGGAGGGGATTTTGAAGGTGATAGTGTTCCCACGAGATTGTTGCTCCTGCTCTTCTCAGTGATAGAGACCGCAGAAGAGAGGTAATATTCAAGTGAACCTTGGTGAGCTGCTGCAGTGAATCATGTAGATCATATCACTGCAGTCACGGTGTGCCGGTGGTGGAGGGGATGGATGTTGACACCATTGGCAGGGGCACCAGTCAAGTGAACTGCTCTGTCCTGGATGGTGTCGAGCTTCTTGAGTGTTATTGAGGTTGCACCATCTAGGCGAATGATGAATATTCCATCTCACTCCTAACGAACCTTGTAGATGGTGGAAAGGCTTTGAAGGGTCAGGAGGTGAGTCATTTGTCATAGGATGCCCAACCTCTCTCCTGCTATTGTAGCCACAGTGCTGATATGGCTGGCCCAGTTAAAATTCTGGTCAACCCTTGTTCACAGAAATATTTGTTGCACATTATTCCTTTAACATGTTGGTTTGGAATTACATTGTTGATCTTGAAAAGACTTATTCCAAGTCAGTGTCCTTAAGATAAAGGCACAAAGATCAAGGTGCCTTTTCAAAGCAAGTACAGCAAGTTTAGGAAGCTACGAAGATATCTAAGTAGAATAGTGGAGATTGGGTGTTGAAGCTTACATGTTCAATTTTGCGAGGTAGTTTATCAATAGTGATCCCAAAATTATAGAGAATCAATGATGAGGAGTCATGTGATATAGTCATGAGCAGCATGAGGCGTACCTAAAAATGAGGTGCCAACCTGGTGAAGCCACAACACAGGACTACATGCATGCTAAGCAACAGAAGCAACGTGCTATAGACAGAGCTAAGTGATTCCACAACCAACGGATCAGATCAAAGCTCCGCAGTTCTGCCACAACCAGTCATGAATGGTGGTGGACAATTAAACAACTAACGAGAGGAGGAGGCTCCCTGAACATCCCCATCCTCAATGATGGCAGAGTCCAGAACGTGAGTGCAAAAGACAAGGCTGAAGCCTTCGCAATGCCAGAAATGCTGAGTGGATGATCTATCTCAGCCTCCTCCCAATATCCCCACCATCACAGAAGCCAGCCTTCAGCCAATTTGATTCACTCCACGTGATATCAAGAAACGACTGAGTGCACTGGATACAACAAGGCTATGGGCCCCGACAACATCCCGGCTGTAGTGCTGAAGACTTGTGCTCCAGAACTAACCAAACTGTTCCAGTACAGCTACAACACTGGCATCTACCCAACAATGTGGAAAATTGCCCAGGTATGTCCTGTCTACAAAAAGCAGGACAAATTCAATCCGGCCAATTACCGTCTCATCAGTCTACTCTCAATCATCAGCAAAGTGATGGACGGTGTCGTAGAAAGTGCTATCAAGCTGCACTTACTCACCAATAACTTGCTCGTTGATACTCAGTTTGGGTTCCGCCAGGGCCACTTGGCTCCAGACCTCATTATAGCCTTGGTCCAAACATGGACAATAGAGCTGAATTCCAGAGGTGAGGTGAGAGTGACTGCCCTTGACATCAAGGCAGCATTTGACCGAGTGTGGCACCAAGGAGCCCTAGTAAAATTGAAGTCAATGGGAATCAGGGAGAAAACTCTCCAGTGACTGGAGTCATACATAGAAACATAGAAAATAGGAACAAGAGTAGGCCATTCGGCCCTTCGGGCCTGCTCCGCCATTCCAAATGTTCATGGCTGATCGTCTAACTCAGTACCCTGTTCCCGTTTTTTCCCCATATCCCTTGATCCCTTTAGCATTAAGAAATATATCGATCTTCTTCTTGAATATATCTAATGACTTGGCCTCCATTGCCGTCTGTGGTAGAGAATTCCACAGGTTCACCACCCTCATCTCGGTTCTAAATGGCATACCCCGTATCCTGAGACTGTGACCCCTGGTTCTGGACTCCCCAGCCATCGGGAACATCCTCCCTGCATCTAGTCTGTCTAGTCCTGTTAGAATTTTATATGTTTTATACCTAGCACAAAGGAAGGTGGTAGTGGTTGTTGGAGGCAAATCATCTCAGCCCCGGGGCATTGCTGCAGGAGTTCCTCAGGGCAGTGTCCTAGGCCCAACCATCTTCAGCTGTTTCATCAATGACCTTCCCTCCATCATAAGGTCAGAAATGGGGATGTTCGCTAATGATTGCACAGTGTTCAGTTCCATTCGCAACCCCTCAGATAATGAAGCAGCCCGTGCCTGCATGCAGCAAGACCTGGACAACATCCAGGCTTGGGCTGACAAGTGGCAAGTGACATTCGTGCCAGACGAGTGCCAGGCAGTGACCATCTCCGACAAGAGAGAGTCTAACCACCTCCCCTTGACATTCAACGGCAATACCATTGCTGAATCCACCACCATAAACATCCTGGGGGTCACCATTGACCAGAAACTTAACTGGACCAGCCACATAAATACTGTGGCTATAAGAGCAGGTCAGAGGCTGGGTATTCTGCGGCGAGTGACTCACCTCCTGACTCCCCAAAGCCTTTCCACCATCTACAAGGCATCAGTCAGGAGTTTAATGGAATACTCTCCACTTTCCTGGATGAGTGCAGCTCCAACAACACTCAAGAAGCTCGACACCATCCAGGACAAAGCAGCCCGCTTGATTGGCACCCCATCCACCACCCTAAACATTCACTCCCTTCACCACCGGTGCACCGTGGCTGCAGTGTGTACCATCTACAGGACACACTGCAGCAACTCGCCAAGGCTTCTTCGACAGCACCTCCCAAACCCATGACCTCTACCGCTTAGAAGGACAAAGGCAGCAGGCACATGGGAACAACACCACCTGCATGTTCCCCTCCAAGTCACACAACATCCCGACTTGGAAATATATCGCCGTTCCTTCATCGTTGCTGGGTCAAAATCCTGGAACTCCCTTCCTAACAACACTGAGGGAAAACCTTCACCACACGGACTGCAGCAGTTCAAGAAGACGGCTCACCACCACCTTCTCAAGGGCAATTACGGATGGACAATAAATGCTGGCCTTTCCAGCGACGTCCACATCCCATGAACGAATAAAAAAATAGAGAATCCATGATGAGGAGTCATGTGATATAGAGAATCCATGATGAGGAGTCATGTGATATAATTTATAGCTCATCTGGGTTGAGCTGGTGGTTCACACATGATGGAATCTAATGATGTAATTGTAGTTTAGGACTGGGAACCCCAACTTTGGACGTTGTGCCTGGCAGGTAGCATAGTATGGATAATGTGTTCAACACAGCTGAGCAATGAGGTAAGTTAATAGAAGGTAAGAAGCTATTGTTACTTTGTGTCATTTTTTTGGTGCTTGTGAGTTACTGGTTTTCTCACTTGTATAGGAACTGCCATGAATCACAGTCAAGGGTGATATATTTTCAATTTTATTAGTGGCCCAAGGTACATTTATTTCCTTTTTTCCATTCATATTTTTAATGGATAAAGGTTTTTACCACAGGGCACTGAATAATATTTAATTTCACTGAAGTTGAATAACTTTAATTGAATAACATTTTACTTGTGACGTCATTGTAATATCTCTTAAGGTCAAAACAGCTTCCCCACCACAGTGTTGTGTGTTTCTGTGTTATTAAAAGTAACCCAGTGATGCGGTTAATGCTAGTTTATGTGCCTGCATATGTGATTTTGGTAACACACTATGATGTTTTAAATAATTGCTTTTGAAGAAGCCAAGAGACTCAGCCTGTTAGTTGAACTGAAGGTCATTTGACAACTAGTGCATTTCTAAGGGGGGGGGGGGGGGGAGTATTTTCCCTTGACAAAAACCGCAAGAATGGACGGCCACTTTATTATTATTACATTGAGTGCTGCTATAGCCACTATTAATGTAACCATTTGAGATGGGAGCAATATGAGACAGCATCATGTTATACTCAGAAAAGTGATAGCTCTTCAATATAACCAGCATCAGGCTGCCTTGAGGTCAATCCTTTCTGCCACTTGTGATTCTCGCAGCCTCATGTTCTAATTCCTCTTCAATACTTCTCTTTTCTATCATCCTTACCTCAATAGCTTATATTACAGTCACAGCTCTCTGCTCTTTTTTTTATAAAACAAGTAGCAAGATTGAGCAGCAATATAAATGCAGTTCAGTATTTATATACAGCCATAATCAGAATTATGCATCACTATAAATAACTTAGGTCTACCCTGCCTCATATAAGGAATGGACGACTAATAACCTAGCATTAAACTAGAATGTAATGCAGCTGTGAAGTTTTGTTAGGAGAACACAGGTTTTGCCGTTGAAACTACACACCCCTTGTAATACACCTTCCCACTTGGTAAGGGTAGAACTGACCAGATTTACATTGTGTTCATAATACAGCAGATTTCATCACTAATAAACACATTCAAACAAACACAAGGAACCAGATTATAACATTCTGCAGGATTTTTACGTTTGTTGCTACCGTTGCCAGATACAAATACTCTATGGTTCCATGTTCTCACATTGCTCACTGAAAAAAATATCAGAAGTACTGGCAGTATATTAATGTCATGTGGCTTTGATCAGTTGTAGCTACCAGGTACTGATGTAAAACCTAAATTAAACGCACTTTTACGACACAAATGATGGGGACTACTAATTCATGAGTGAAAAGTTATGACTGAGTGTTATAAATTTTATATTCAACAGGTAAACGTTGAATGTGCTTTTTTATATCAAGGATTCATTTATACTTTAGCTCGTGGTCGGAAACTGGTAGTGACAGAATTGATCCAGCCAAGCAGAACCTTTTTCAAATTATCTGGCACGGAATCACATTCTTGTGGCGAGTGAGCTCTGCTCTGGCCTTTAAATTTTAAATGCTTTGAGAGTGCAGGTGCTTTCTCAAACCATTTAAAACAACTCTGTGTATCTTTATAAAGTGGCCAGGACTTTATGAACTCAGTTAGTAAACTCAGTTTGACACAAGTGTGAGGCTGCCTTCTTCATGGGGTATCACACTGCTTCCATCTGGAGTCAGATCAGGACCTGACTCCGCAGTTACAGGCGTGGATTTTCCTCTCACTCGTGGTTTCCTGCATAAGGGTTGGGGTTAGTCCTGTGGTAGGCAGGCACTCCCACTTGCCATTCCATTACTGCGGTGATCCCATCCCATTTTCTTGGGGCCCATTAAGTATCCATGGTGGGCTCACAGTGCACTTCAGTGGGAGTCTGGCTCTGTGGGGAAGGAAATCTCATGGGGCTGAAACAGGTCACTTGCTATAGAAGCTGAGATGGGAAAGGCAAAATTTGAAGTGAGCAGTAGCCTCCAAGATGTGCTGAATACAAATTTGCTGTTGGTATTGTGTGAGCCCAACTGCATATTGTGGGCAGTTGGAGGGATGGGAAGAGGTAGGAGTGTCTAGATTAGGGTTGCCAACTCGCCTGGTTTGTCCTGGAGTCTCCACGAATTAAATATTAATCCCCTGGGCACTGCTGTGAGCAAAAATCATTGGGGAATTTTAAAAAATTGTGTGTTTTTTCATTTTCTTTGAACATTTTCATTTATTAGTTATAATAATATTGGGGATGGGGAAAAATGCTGTTTGACTGGGCGGGGTGGTTGGAGGTGGGAGGTCATGTGATAAAACCTCCAGGAATACGTCCAACCAGACTTGGCAACCCTAGTCCAGATTCCCTCCAATGGTTCCTTTAAACTTTATTCTGCTTGTGTACTGCTGCTGCAGCACTCCTAGTGGCTCTTATTTGCAAGCCTTCCCTCCGACTGCTGGAACAGAGATAGTGACATAAACCCCCATCATTTACATGTGACAGGAGACAATGGGAAGAAGATTGCAGTTGTCAGTTTTAGGGGCGGAGATTCAGCAGAATGCCTAACCTCCCCAGATCCCTTCATTCTCTGCCCTGGGAGCCATCTGAAAATGGGAGGTTTTACAGAGGAAAATCTAGGCCATACAATCAGTTTTGCATCATTACAAAGCAAAAATTGCTTTACAGCAATATAAAAATGGCAGAATAACTGCCCTGTAAAAAGTGTTGGCGTGTTCTGCAACATGTATGCTTTATCTGAGGTGTCTTTTACCTCTCTTCTAACATAGATTGGAAACCTAAGCAAAGCTTGATGTTGCAATCTGTGACAAATACAATTCTAAAAGTAGTAATAATCAAGTCCACTGGTTCATAGCAATTGAGCCAAAGTTTTGTTTTTATTGCTTGCGATTCCAGGATTTTCTGGAATTGTTACCGATGTTTTGAGATTCTCATTTCACAATTCTGCCCATTTTTCTACGAAATCCTATGCAAACCAGTGGCCTTGATAAGGATTATTAAGAGTACAGTACGGAAGCCTAGTGGCTATGGTACTGGGCCAGCAACCCAGAAGTCGTGAGTTCAAATCCAATCATGGCAAGTTGGGAAATTGAATTAATTAAATCTGGTGATTTGTGGGCTGGCACCGGATCAAATGGCCACAAAAACTGCCAGATTGCCGTTAAAAACCCAACAGATTCAGCAATGCCCTTCAGGGGAGGGACTTGTCATTCCTTTCTTGGCTGGCCTACATGCGACTCCAGTCCCGCACTACATGGTTGACTCAATACAGGGCAACTAGGGATGGGCAATAAATGTGGCCTTGCCAGCATCGCCCACATCCTGAGAACATTTATAAAAAAATAATTTGTCAAAGAGCTAGCTTATGTTTCCAGCTCAAATTGTATTCATTGAGATTCTGAGCATTACAAACCTGTTGATAACTTGTAACATGGCAAGTACCAGCAATTGGGTTATGTTCTTTGCTACACTTTTGTATTCAATAGCCTCCTGTCCCAATCCACCCAATACAAAGCTGAAATGGATACGAACATACGAATTAAGAGCAGGAGCAGGCCATTTGGCCCCTCAAGCCTGCTCTGCCATTTGATAAGATCATGGCTGATCTGATTGTGACCTCAACCCTACTTTCCCGTCGACCTACTATAACCTTTGACTCCCTTTTTAATCAGGAATCTATCTAACTCAGCCTTAAAAATATTCAATGACCCTGCCTCCACCGCTCTCTGGGGAAGGGCGTTCCACAGACTCACGACCCTCTGAGAGAACAAATTTCTCCTCATCTCCATCTTAAATGGGAGACCCCTTATTTTTAAACTGTGGCCCCTAGTTCTAGTCTCTCCCATAAGGGGAAACATCCCCTCAGCATCTATCTCTTCTAGTCCCCTCAGGATCTTATAGGCATGCTCCTGTTGTCTCTAGAAAGACTCCAATGTTAATATTTATGTTTTTGTAATATTTATAGTCCCTGATGAGCTAGAGAAGTAGTAACTTAAACCAGCACCGTGACAAATGGATACAATGGCCCAGAAATTGCTTTTAAAATAACGGTGAGCCTAACAGCGAGACCGAAGAGCAAGTTCCGGTGACCACACATGCGCAGTCAAAGGCGGAAATCCAGAACTTGCTCCTCCTGGTTCGCTGGCGATGTGACAGCTTTGCCTTAAAGGGATATCGCCGGCTGCAATCATTGGAATCAATGGACCAGCGATAACTTGCTCTCCTGCCCAGCTGGAAATTAACTAATCTCGCCACAAAACAAGTACGCTCCGTTTTTTAAGTCTAATCTAAGTTGTAACGGTGTGGTAAGTCTTGAAGACTGCCAAACAACTTCTCTGGCACTAAAAATTAACTTTTAAAAATGTGGAGTCTCATTGCTCCTGATTTTAATAGTTTTTGGACATTTTTTTAAAAATTCTTTGCTTTTTCCTTCTGTCTCTTTTATTTCGGTCTTTTAATCTTATCCTTTCCTTATTTAGTTTTCTCTATGTCATCTTAAAATACCTTATCGGGCACATCTGGGTGTTTATTCTGCGCTGGTTGTCTATGAACTGCATTTCCCGGTTCTCACAGCATAGCTTGCTTCAAGCTGACTCATTGAGGGGCCTTAGAGATCCTTTCACCACTCACACAGCCTGGGAAAGAACGCTGAAGTTTTAGAATTCACAGTTCAAGGAAGTTGCCGCCAAAAAGAACGCGGTAACTTAGTGGGTAAATTTAGATCTAACGAGCATCGAGCACTGCTGGTTCACCGCTTGGAGCAATTTATGGGCTAATATGTTTTTGGAGTTGTGAGTGTGGTAGCTGAATGAGTTGCAGAAAAGTAGTCCCAGTCTCAATAGCAAAATTATTATTAAAAGTAGAGGCAACAGACGATCAAATGAATCTCACAGCTTGTAATCCAACACAGTGGTGTTGTAAATATCAGCAGCTTTATGTTGGCAGGGTTTATACTTCTAATTTTACACACGAGAGAATAGTGAATAATTAAACCCAAACAAGGGAAGAAAATAAGATAAAGTGGATGTCTGTAAAATCTGATGTACAAATTACATCTTCAAGTGGGCTTTTATTTCCTTTAAATATAGAGAAGTCACTTATAAACCAGACTGTACCTGATAAATTAACCTTTTTTTTTGTTTTGGGCTTAAAGGATTAAATTATGAGGGCAGGTTGCATAAACTGGGTTTGTATTCCCTTGAGTATAGGCGAATGAGGGGTGAGTGAATCGAGGCATTTACAATGATAAAGGGATTTGATGGGGTAGATAGAGAGAAACTAATTTCTCCAGTGGGGGAATCCAGAACATGAGGGCATAATTTTAAAATTAGAGCTAGGCCATTCAGGAGTGAAGTCAGGAAGTAGTTTTTCCATACAAAGGGTAGAAATTCAGAACTCTTCCCCTCCTCCCCAAAAGACTGTAAATGCTGGGTCAACTGAAATTTTCAGGACTGAGATCGATAGATTTTTATTAGATAAGGGTATCAAGGGATATGGAGCTAAGGTGGCTAAATAGAGTTGAGGTACAGATCAGCCATGGTCTAATTGAATGGTGGAACAGGCTCGAGGGGCTGAAGGGGCTATTCCTGTTCCCATGCTGTCTGTTTCTAGAACTTTCTATTTGTGAAGAAAAATTGCAAATGGCAGAAATCTGAAAGGCAAATAGAAAATTCTACAAATGAATTAGCAGATCAGTCAGCACCTGAAAGAAAAATAGGCTAACATTTCGGATGGGACCCTTCATTTGGGCTGCACTTAAATGGTTCTGATGCCCACTGCAAGTCATGTCAACTACACTAATTTAATTGTTTATTAACTTGATTACTATCAATTAATACAGGATCTTTGTACTGTGCACATTCACAGTGCATTTTATAAGACCATAAGAGATAGGAGCAGGAGTAGGCCATTCAGCCCCTCGAGCCTGCTCCGCCATTTAATGAGATCATGGCTGATCTGATTTTTACCTCAACTCCACTTTCCCGCCCTTTCCCCATATCCTTTGACTCCCTTGCTGATCAAAAATTTGTCTAACTCAGCCTTGAATGTATTCAATGACTCAGCCTCCACATCTTTTTTGGGGTAAAGAATTCCATAGATTCACGACCCTCTGGGAGAAGAAATTTCTCCTCATTTCCGTCTTAAACAGGCGACCCCTTATTCTGAGACTATGCCCCCTAGTTTTAGATTCCCCCATGAGGGGTAACATCCTCTCAGCATCTACCCTATCGAGTCCCCTCAGAATCTTGTATGTTTCAATAAGATCTCCTCTCATTCTTCTAAACTCCAGTATAGACCCAATCTGTTCAATCTTTCCTCATAAGACAATCCTTCCATACCCGGAATCAACCTAGTGAACCTTCTCTGAACTGCCTCCAATGCAAGTATGTCCTTCCTTAAATAAGGGCACCAGAACTGTACGCAGTACTCCAGGTGTGGTCTCACCAGCACCCTGTACAGTTGTAGCATGACTTCCCTGCTTTTATACTCTATCCCCCTAGAAATAAAGGCAAATATTCCATTTGCCTTCTGGATTACCTGCTGCACCTGTATGTTGACTTCATTTTCTTTGAATTGTCTGCCCAATTATAATTTGTTTTTAAATGCTTAAAATCTATTCCTTCAGATTCAGACAATCAGAATAGTATTCAAAATTCCATGTAAACCCAACATCGCATCTGGTAAGTTCATAATTCTAGAGCAGGAAATTTTCATACATCCACATGAGTTGCTATTCCAAGTATATACTTCAAGGTTACTGCTTCAACTCAAAACTGCTTTGGTGAATCTGCACTACTTTCAGGTATCCAGTTTTAGAATACACTAGTGTGTGTGTTTGTGTCGTGCATGTGTGTTTGTGTATGCATTTGTGTGTACGTATGCGTGTTTGTGTGTGTATATGTTTGTATCAGCGTGTGTGATTGTGTGCATGTGTGTGTTTGTATCTGCGTGTGTGATTGTGTGCCTGTCTGTGTGTGTGTGTGTGTGTGTGTGTTGGGGGGCAGGCTAAATTCTTAACCTGCATTTTCCCAAACTGCTGAATTTGAAGTTCAGATTTGGATTCCTTTCTCAGTTCTCTGTTGCTTCAGTTTCTTTTGAGCTACGTTCAGAAAACCTGAGTCCGCTCTTAACTGTTGTTTGGAGCTGAATAGATTTGAACAGGTTGCATTAGGAAAGGGTCTGACTGGATCCAAATTTGATAAATTCAGTTTCATTGTTCTAATCAAAAGCAAAATACTGCAGATGCTGGAAATCTGAAATAGAAACAGAAAATGCTGGAAATACTCAGCAAGTCAGGCATCATCTGTGGAGAAAGAAACAGTTAACGTTTCAGGTCGAAGACCTTTCATCAGAACTGGAAGAAGTTGAAGATTAAACAGTTTTTATGCAAGTACAGAGCCAGGGAAAGGAGTGGGGTGGGGGAGGAAAGAACAAAAGGGAAGGTCTCTAATAGGGTGGAGGGCAAGTGTGATTAAATGACAAAAGGGATGATGGTGCAAGGTAAGGCGGGTGGTAATGGGACAAGTAAAGAAACAGAAGATGTGTCTAGAGGAGCTGTAAATGGCAACATCAGGACCATCACCAGTACTTGCTGTCTGAAAAAATGGGAGCAGTGGTTATGATCTGAAATTATTGAAATCAGTGTTGAGTCCATAAGTTTGTAAAGTGCCTAATCGAAAGATGAGGTGCTGTTCTCGAGCTTCCATTGAGCTTCATTGGAACAGTGTAAGTGGCCGAGGACAGAGAGGTCTGATTGGGAGTGGGACGGGGAATTAAAATGGCAAGCGACCGGCAGGTCAGAGTTATGCTTGTGGACTGAGCGGAGGTGTTCAGCAAAGCGATCACCCAATCTGTGTTTGGTCTCTTCAATGTAAAGGAGACCACTTCATTTCCTGCACTTCTGCCCTCACCCCTTCCCCTCCCTCCCAGAACCACGATAGGGTCCCCCTTGTCCTCACCTTCCACCCCACCTGCCTCTACATTCAACGGATCATCCTTGACCATTTCTGCCACCTCCAGCACGATGCCACCACAAAATACATCTTCCCCTCCCCTTCCCTTTCAGCATTCCAAAGGGAACGCACCCTCCACGACACCCTGGTCCATCACCCCCAACTCTCATCACCCGCTCTCCTCCCCACGGCACCATCCCGTGCGAGCGCAGGAGATGCAACACCTGCCCTTTCACCTCCTCCCTTCCCACCGTCAAGGGCTCCAAACACTCCTTCCAGGTGAAACAGCGATCTACTTGTACTTCTTTCAATTTAGTAGACTGTATTCGCTGCTCACAATGCAGTCTCCTCTACAAGGTTAGCCCCAATCCTTGATGCCCTTTATGAGGCGGTTTGAGTTCCTAGTGTGCCTTAAAAGGAACTGGTGTTTGTTTGGGAAGATAACTCAGGTGCAATGTTTTGGCGGTGAATTTGAGGCAGTAGCCTCTACGAGCTCATTTCACTCTGTTTACTGCCCCGAAACAGACGGTAATTCAGAGGGAAATCCTGGCCAGTGTCTCATCCCAGTGAAGGCGAGAGTTGACACTGTTATCTTAACTGTGTCAGGGCACCCTAACTTTGTACAGTGTGTTGAAAGATGTTATAGACCCACTTACATAGCAACCACAACAGCAGTAACCTGCATTTATATAGCCTTTAATGTTAAAACATCCCTAGGTGCTTCATAGATAGGTGCATGGAAAACAAGGTACCAAACTGGGAATAGGAGAGATGACCAAAGTACTGGTGAAAGAGATGGGTTTTGAGGAGGTTTTTAAAGAGAAAAAGAAGGAGGAGAGATAGAGGAGGAGAGGTGGAGGAGGAGAGATGGAGGAGTATTGGGAGGGAATTGCGATAGTAGAAACAAGGCAGCTCAAGATACAGCCACCAATGGTTGGGTATGCACCACAGAGTATGACACTGTACAATCGATGTGCTGATAAATATAAAACATAATGCTATGTTTTCTTTGCTTTAAATGTTTGTTACCATGCTGTGGAAGTGGGTCTACCATGGTTTCTGGGGTTGGATGACTCTGTATCAGTTCTTGGGTCTGTCTGATGTCCATTTTCTTTCAATGGAGCCACACTAGGACATCTGCTCATCAGTTACATCAGAATGGCTTAGCAATAAGCAAAACCAACCTGACAAGTCTCCACTCATGATGAAATTCCATCAGAGGGCCTTTTTTACAAGAATATCTGCTTTTTCAATACAAAATAGAGCAAAAGGTACTCCTGGGTCTTTCTTCAAGGAGCCTAAGTATAGGTCAGTAGGTTATAGCAAGTCCTTGGCAACTGAAAGAGAGTATGTGCAGGGCAAGTTCATTTCTGGACAGGTACGTTGAGCTTTGTGAAGTGGAGTTATTGATGAACCTGCCCTCTTAATTCTGGCTCTGTTTATGGTAACAGTTCCTCTCTGGACTCGAAGAACTGTCAGTGACACAGCATCGAGACACATGGGCTACAGACTTCAGTTTAGTGGGAACAGAACCAATAAAAGAAAGGATTAATGAGGAAAGGTGATAGTGGAATTGCCTTAAATTTACTATGTGTCATTTTATTAACCTGCATTAAGTAACATTTTTCTATTATAAAATTAATCCATAAATATCAAATTGCATGCACAGGATGCCAGCTCCAAGAAACGTCCCTCAGAGAGCAGGCCATGCGCTGATGCAGATTGATAACAGGCATTTAAAGCAAAAGACCACTTTCAGTAGGTAGAGCAAGCACTGCTCAGGGTTTCTATCCAAGATTTGGGAGAAGGAACACTGTTTAGGAACGTCTTCAGAAGCCTGCATTATGCACCATGAAGCTTTGTGCCTTTTTTTGCAAAAGCCATTAATACCGGCAGGAAGTATGGAGTAGGAATTGGCGCAGGGGCCTTCAGTATTTCGGATATTCCTGGGCCACATTGGCACGATTAGCGCTGGTGCAGCTGCTCTCAATGAGCGGGACTCGCATTCCATGTACCTACCTGATGTTCCACTGTAACTGATTGATTTCCTTCCTTCTGTACTTTATATTCCACAATAAAACAAAAAAGGAGCAAGTCTATAGTTTGAGATCAATGGATCTGTACTTTTTAAACATGTTGGAAGGGAAAGTGGGAACATTCCATATCACAATTCATAATTTGAAAGACAACTGGGAAACAAGATTGGAAGTTTAATCACATATTTTTAGTGATAGTTTTTTAGAAATTCAACTGCTGGCAAAGTAAATCATGGCAATAGATTTAAGTGCTTGAATGAGAAGTTTTAAGAACTGAATGAGATGGATATAGAAAGCCCGCCATTTCCTCTCCATCACAAAGACCGTCAACTTCCACCTCTGTAACATTGCCTGTCTCCCGCCCCACCTCAGCCCATCTGCTGCTGAGACCCCCATCCATGCTTTTGTTACCTCCAGACTTGACTATTCCAATGGCCTGCTGGAATTCAGCTCATCCAAAACTCTACTGCTTGCATCATGTCCTGCACTAAGTCCCGCTTACACATCACCCCAGGGAAAGCAAGCCGTGAGGAGGACACAAAGAGCCTGCAAAGGGATATAAACAGGTTAAGTGAGTGGGCAAGAAGGTGGCAGATGGAGTATAATGTGGGGAATGTGAGGTTAGAGGAAGAATAGAAAAACAGAATATTTTTTAAATGGTGAGAAACTACTAAATGTTGGTGTTCAGAGAGACTTGGGTGTTCTCATACAAGAAACACAAAAAGTTAGTACGCAGGTACAGCAGGCAATTAGGAAAGCAAATGGCATATTGGCCTTTATTGCAAGGGGGTTGGAGTACAAGAGTAAGGAAGTCTTATTACAGTTGTACAGAGCATTGGTGAGACCTCACCTGGAGTACTGTACAGTTTTGGTATCCTTATCTAAGGAAGGATCTACTTGCCTTAGAGGCGGTGCAATGAAGGTTCACTAGATTAATTCCTGGGATGAGAGGGTTGTCCTATGAAGAGAGGTTGAGTAGATGGGCCTGGAGTTTAGAAGAATGAGAGGTGATCTCATTGAAACATATAAGATTCTGAGCGAGCTTGACAGGGTAGATGCTGAGAGATTGTTTTCCATGGCTAGAGAGTCTAGGGGGCATAATCGCAGGATACAGCGTCGGCCATTCAAGACTGAGATGAGGAGGGATTTATTCACGCAGATGGTTGTGAATCTTGGAATTCTCTACCCCAGATGGCTGTGGATGCTGAGTCATTGAATATATTCAAGGCTGAGATGGATAGATTTTTAGACTCCAGGGGAATCAAGGGAAGGTGGAGTTGAGATCGAAGATCAGCTGTGATCTGATTGAATGGTGGTACAGGCTGGAGGGGCCTTATGGCCTACTCCTGCTCCTATTTCTTATGTTCTTATGTTCTCATGGGCCTCAAATTTAAAATTCTCAGCCTTGTGTTTAAATCTCCTCATGATCTCGTCCTTCCCTATCTCTGTAAACTCTAGCCCTACAACTGCCTGAAATCTCTGTTCCTCTGACTCTGGCCTCTCGTGCATCCTTCACTCCTTTTACCCTACTATTGGCAGTTGTGATTTCAGATGCCTAGGTCTCACATTTTGGAATTCCCTCCCTAAACCTCTCCGCCTCTCTACCTCCCTCTCCTCTTTTAAGATCTGCCTTAAAACCCACCTCTTTGATCAACCTTTATTGGCTTGGCATCCATTTTTTTTCCTTGCAGCTCAAACATAACTTGATAATAGTTACACAGTCTCCATATATTATGTGTGCTCAAACACATGCACAGGTACTCAAACTCCGACACAACGCTCCATAATTATGCTCAATACACCAGCATTGTGCACTGGCTTCTAATTGCTGATAATGGCCCCAAAAATCTGTCGGAACGGGTTTCTGGCATAAGTGCCCGTTGGGAACCACCCCTCCTGACCTTGCCAAGGTATCCGGGGTCAAGGGAGAAGTTACCATACTTAAATATTGTTGGCAGAGGTTCGTGGTACTATGTGTGCATCTTGTTCGCCCACCAGAAGGGGGGAGTTTGTAGGAAATCCAGCGAAAGGCAGTCACTTGTTCTCCAGTTCATGTCACGAGCATAACAGATTATATTCATATATAAAAGCCAATCTCCTACAAAGGGGCTGATTTCTGGAAATGTCAGCATTTTTAAGGCTATCAAGGGATATGGAGCAAAGGTGGGTGAATGGAGTTAAGGTACAGATCAACCATGAACTAATAGAATGGCTGGAGGGGTTGAACGGCCTACTCCTGTTCCTACATTCCTAATAATGACCAATTGGTGAGGTATGGAAAGGTGACTGGTGCTTGTGAGACTGCATTCAGGAGAGGAGGGGAGAAAGTTGGTGAGGAAACTTTTTAAAAGAACTGATTGTTAGAAAATCGGGCCATCTGCATTTTTAAAATTTTTTAAATGAAGGGTTAAAAGTGGCTGTATAATGGCTTCTAAACTTCAGCAAGACATAAGTTACTGGTGGGGCTACATTGTTCAAAAACAGCTCAGCTAATACCAAACTACGCAGCAATGCAAGTTCAACAGAATCTTGGTGTGGTTCAAAGACCCTTTCGCGCTAACCCATGCCATGTTATGTAATCGAGGCATTAATCAATACCGGTGAACTCAGTCCTATTATATTCACCAAGTAAATTTCTGTTTAACCTGAATTATTACAAAAACAAGATTCCAGTGTAATTGTCCTTTTAGAAATACCAACTATTGAAAAATAAATTGTACATTTATAAAACCTTTTCAATGTTATGCAGTGAGAAATGTTTAAATGGTGTATACTTTATTTGAAAAATTGTAAATGTTAATTGAACAATTAAACAGTCATTTGTGGCTCTCACAATGCAAGAAAATAATCGCTCATTTGGATTTCAATTTGATGTGCAAAGAATGATAGGTGCTTTCTTCTGCACATCTTTTTCCAGCTATGCTGAACTCTGCCCTGTTTTTATCTGCTTGTGGTGTTGCTTCCCTGGATCTGCTTATTCTCCTCCCTGATGTCTCTTTAACCCAAATGCTATTCTTGTGAGGGAAAACTCAAAGCTTCATCTGCTATAAAAAGCAAGACACAGACACATGGCATCCAACGCTGGGACTGGGATTTCTTCAGTTAAATAAACTGAAGAAAATGTCTTCAGCTAAATTAACTCTGCTCTGCCAACAGTTACCACAGGTAGGTAGGTTTCAGTTTTGCCAAGTATGCATGTGTCACATAATTGTCTCTTGTCAGAGCCGCTTTGCAGACCATTGGGGGGACACTACTCTTCAGGAATTTCCTTTCAAAATGTGTTTACCTTTCATTCTCTGTAGAATAAATCACAAATACCTGGTTTATCATGTAGTTAGCTGTCACTATTTTGACGTAATGTGAGCTTGGATATTCATGTAGTTTCGGAGCCAGCAGATAACAGCTGTCTTGAACAGCAGCTATATCTCTCCTGGAGGATTGGGAACAGCTGTTCTCTAATAGATGCTGTATGAGGGAGGCCACTGGGACTTGGCACAGTCAAACTAGGTGGAAGCTGGCAGTGGATCTTGATTTGCTGCAACTAATCACAGGAAAATTTACTTGTGATTGCAGTGGTGGTAATGTGCAGGAGCTGTTTGCAGCTTCACTAAATGCAGTGTCACTTGGTAAAGAGGACGTTTGTTTAGCACCTTGAAATTATTTGACAGATTTCTGTTATCTTTCTAGTTTAAAAAGGGAAACACTGCTTAAAATATTGAGAGATGACTGAGATTCAAATTATCCATGTGCTTTTGGAGTTTTATTTATTGCACCGTTTAAATAAGAAAAATGAGGGTTTAAATGGCATATACTTTATTTGAAAAATTGTAAATGTTAATTTAACAATTAAAATGTCATTTGTGGCTCTCACAAAGCAAGAAAATAATCACTCATTTGGATTTCAGTTTGATGTGCAAAGAACGATAGGTGCTTTATTGACATTATCCTGTGATATCCTGTGACCTTTCTTGTTGCAAGATGGTTGTGAACTATTTTGACTTTAAGTCTATTTTCAACTTGAAAAGAAGTTTCAGATGAAACCCTTGACGCAGGGTTGAACACAGAGTCTCCATTCATTCATTCTGTTATTGCAGTGTCTGAGCACAGAAGCAAATATTTGGCAAATGAGGAATGCTGGGCCAGCGGTGGTGTATGTGATGGGATATTCCTTTGCGTAGGACTGTATGCTAAGGCTACGTTTCCTCCTCACAATTTATTTTGATAACCACCAAGAAAAGCTTTAGTGAGAACAATGTGCCCCCGAAATATACTCCCAGATAGCCTGAAAAGCATTTTGAAAGGATCATCTGCAGAAGCATTAACATTTCTGACCAAAGCATTTTCCAATTCATTTGCCCTCAAAAGTCAATAAATGTAGTTACCTTGTTGCGAGTCCCCTTTTCCCACCCTCCGCAAGAATGCTCAGACATAGGAAATAGTAGATCTTTGCATTAACATTCCATTGATAAATGTCTAGTCGTAGCCCTTCTTTCTGATGAAATATGCCAGCTGAAAAGTCGCCTGTGTCTCAAACAGCAATGTCTACAGTGGACCTTGCCCAAGTTGTGCCACCTTCCTTCACGTGGGCTGACAAATCCTTAATGTATTACCCAGGAATTGTGTCACGTTAATTAGGAGTTGTGCTGTGCTGAGCTATTTAGCTATTACACAGAATTACATAGAATGCACAGCACAGAAACAGGCCATTCGGCCCAACAAGTCCATGCCGTTGTTTATTTTCCACATGAGCCTCCTCCCTCCCTACTTCACCTAACCCTTTCAGCATACCCCTCTGTTCCTTTCTCGCTCATGTGTTTATCTAGCTTCTCCTTAAATGTATCTATGCTAGTCGCCTCAACTACTCCTTGTGGTAGCGAGCTCCATGTTCTAACCAGTCCCTAGGTAAAGAAATTTCTCCTGAATTCCCCGTTGGATTTATCAGTGACTATCTTATACTTATGGCCCCTAATTCTGGTCTCCCCTGCAAGAGGACACATCCTCTCTACGTCTATCCTATCAAACCCTTTCATAATCTTAAAGACCTCTATAAGGTCACCCCTCTGTCTTCTCTTTTCTAGAGAAAAGAGCCCCAACTTGCTCAATCTTTCCTGAATGATATAGCCTCTCAGTTCTGGTATCACCCTAGTAAATCTTTTTTGCTCCTTTTCCAGTGCCTCTATATCCCTTTTATAAGAAACATAAGAAATAGAAGCAGGAGTAGGCCATACGGCCCCTCGAGCCTGCTCTGCCTTTCAATAAGATCATGGCTGATCTTCTACCACAACTCCACTTTCCTGCCCTATCCCCATATCGCTTGATTCCCTTAGTGTCCAAAAATCTAACAATCTCAGTTTTGAATATATTCAACGACTGAGCATCCACAGTCTTCTGGGGTAGAGAATTCCAAAGATTCACAATTTTATAATATGGAGACCAGAATCGTTCACAGTACTCCAAGTGTGGTCTAAGCAAGGTTCTATACAAGTTTAACATAACTTCTCTGCTTTTCAATTCTATCCCTCCAGAAATGAACCCCAGTGCTTAGTTTGATTTTTTTATGGCCTTATTAACCTACTTTTAGTGATTTGTGTATCTGTACCATAGTTCCTGTGTATACATTATCCTGATGTAACTGAAAAAGCACTCTAGCTATGCTGTGGAAAATAGTCTGATCTGGTGTTAGAATATATATTATCTATACACCCAACTTAAGTACTCAATTATCGCTAAACACAGAGTACATGCTAAAAGATAAAAATCAAACTAATGTGACTCGCTTTAAGCATGCAGCCAACTTTCCTATGCACAATATGTATTATGAAATCGTGAAGCTGTTTATGAAGATTGTGTTTGTGAACTTGTTGCACAGAGGAAATTACCTCCATGTGCTGTTGGCTTTTGTGAGATGTCATTGGTAGTTGTATTCCTGCTTAATTATTTTTCAGCCAATTATCTGTGAGGGGAAGGCTTGACTGAACCAATCTAAACTGAAAATTCATGTCATTGCTGTACCAACTCACCTTCCTGTAATGCTGAAGGAGGTTTTCCTCAGCTTGACGATAGGCCAGATGCTAGTCCTCTGCCGTGATTTAACCAATGTGTGGTCCTTCTCCCAACATTGTGCTCACAGCGACAAGGCAGTTTCCATAAGTAGCTCAGTGGCTCCTATGAAACAAAGCTTATAAACCTTGTGCATGGAGTGACTGGGTTAGCAATCAGCATGACTGACAAATGCCCTACTGCTGAGTTGCACAACAACAATTTGTATTGATACAGTGCCTTTAACATCGTAAAACATCCCAAGACGTTTCACAGGAGTATTATCAGACAAAATTTGACACTGAGATATTAGGACAGGGGACCAAAAGCTTGGTCAAAGAGGTAGGTTTTAAGGAGCATCTTAAAGGAGGAGAGAGAGGTAGAGAGGTAGAAAGTTTTAGGGAGGGAATTCCAGAGCTTAGGGTCTAGACATTGAAGACTTGGCCGCTATTGGTGGGGGGAATGAAATCAGGAATGCACAAAATGCCAGAATTGAAGGAATGCAAAGTTCACAGAGTATTGTAGGGCTGGAGGAGTGAGATCATGGAGGGATTTGAACATAAGGGTGAGAATTTTAAATTCAAGACATTACTGGACCGGGTGCCAAAGTACGTCAGCGAGCACAGGGGCAATGGGTGAACAGGACTTGGTGCGAGTTAGGATGCGGGCAGCAGAGTTTTGGATGAGCTGTCTATGGAGGGTGGAGGATGGGAGGTTGGCCAGGAGGCCATTGGAATAGTCAAGTCTGGAAGTGACAAAAGCATGGATAAGACTTTCAGTGGCAGATGGGCTGAGGTACGAGTGGACGTGCTGCACTGTCTGAGTTGTCGTCTTTTGGATTAGATGTTAAACTAAGGCTCTGTCTGCCCTTTCAGGTGGATGTAAAAGATCCATGGTGATATTTGAAGAGGAGCATGGGAGGTCTCCCTAATCCTTACCTGAACCAACATTTATCTCTCAACCTCTTGCAATGAACGCCAACATACGATTCGCCTTCCTAACTGCTTGCTGCACCTGAATGCTCGCTTTAAGCGATTGGTGTACAAGGACACCCAGGTCTCGTTGCAACTCCCCTTTTCCCAATCTATCACCATTCAGATAATAATCTGCCTTTCTGTTTTTACAACCAAAGTGGAAAACCTCACATTTATCCACGTTATACTGCATCTGCCATGTTCTTGCCCACTCACCCAACTTGTCTAAATCACATTGGAGCCTCTTTGCATCCTCCTCACAGCTCACATTCCACCCCAGCTTTGTGTCGTCTGCAAACTTGGAAATGTTACATTTAGTTCCGTCATCCAAATCATTGATATATATTGTGAATAGCTGGGGCCCAAGCACCGAACCCTGCGGTACCCCACTAGTCACAGTCTGCCACCCGGAAAAAGACCAGTTTATTCCTACTCTCTGTTTCCCGTCTGTCAACCAATTCTCAATCCATGCCAGTATATTCCCTCCAATCCCATGTGCTTTAATTTTGTACACTAACCTCTTGTGTGGGACCTTATCAAAAGCCTTCTGAAAATCCAAGTACACCACATCCACTGGTTCTCCCCTATCTATTCTACTAGTTACATCCTCAAAAAACTCCAGTAGATTTGTTAATAATGATTTCCCTTTCATAAACCCATCCTGACTTCGTCCAATCCCGTTAATGCCCTCCAAGTGTTCTGTTATCACATCTTTTATAATAGACTCTAGCATTTTCCCCACTACTGATGTTAGGCTAACTGGTCTGTATTTCCCTGTTTTTTCTCTCCTTTTTTAAATAGTGGGGTTACATTTGCCACCCTCCAATCTGTAGGAACTGTTCCAGAGTCTATAGAATCTAGGAAGATGATCACCAATGCATCCACTATTTCCAGGGCCACTTCCTTTCGTACTCTGGGATGTAGATTATCAGGCCCTGGGAATTTGTCAGCCTTTAGCCCCATTAATTTCCCTAGCACTTTTTTTTTACTAATACTGGTTTCCTTCAGTTCCTTCCTCTCACTAGACCCTTGGTTCCCTAACATTTCTGGCAGGTTACTTGTGTCCTCCTTTGTAAAGACAGAACCAAAGTATGTGTCTAATTGTTCTGCCATTTCTTTGTTCCCCATTATAATTTCCGCCATTTCTGACTGTAAGGGACCTACATTTGTCTTCACTAATCTTTTTCTCTTGACATAAAAACTCCAATAGCATTTTGGGTTTTATAAACAGGGGCATAGAGCACAAGAGCAAAGTGGTTATGATAAATTTGTAGAAGGCAATCATTAGGCCATTTCTTTAAACAAAGGGTTGTTAGAGCGTGGAATGGTTTGCCACAGGGAGTGGTTGAGACAGAGATCATTGCATCTTTTAAGGGAAAATTGGATAAATATTTGAAGCAGAGGAAGATACAGGGTATGGGGGGAATGCAGACTTTTGGATTGCTCTAGCAAGGAACTGGCACAGGTTGGCTGAAAGGCCTTCTTCTGTTGTTAAATTACTATTGTTCTCAAGCTTCAGTGTTCATTTTGTGACCTTTTTTTTATTCGTTCATGGGATGTGGGTGTCGCTGGCAAGGCCAGCATTTATTGCCCATCCCTAATCACCCTTGAGAAGGCGGTGGTGAGCCGCCTTCTTGAACCGCTGCAGTCCGTGTGGTGAAGGTTCTCCCACAGTGCTGTTAGGAAGGGAGTTCCAGGATTTTGACCCAGCGATGATGAAGGAACGGCGATATATTTCCAAGTCGGGATGTTGTGTGACTTGGAGGGGAACGTGCAGGTGGTGTTGTTCCCATGCGCCTGCTGCTCTTGTCCTTCTAGGTGGTAGAGATCACGGGTTTTGGAGGTGCTGTCGAAGAAGCCTTGGCGAGTTGCTGCATTGCATTCTGTGGATGGTACACACTGCAGCCACTTTGCGCCGGTGGTGAAGGGAGTGAATGTTTAGGGTGGTGGATGGGGTGCCAATCAATCGGGCAGCTTTGACCTGGATGGTGTCGAGCTTCTTGAGTGTTGTTGGAGCTGCAGTCATCCAGGCTAGTGGAGAGTATTCTATAACACTCCTGATTTGTGCCTTGTGGATGGTGGAAAGGCTTTGGGGAGTCAGGAGGTGAGTCACTCGCCGCAGAATACCCAGCCTCTGACCTGCTCTTGTAGCCACAATATTTATGTGGCTGGTCCAGTTAAGTTTCTGGTCAATGGTGACCCCCAGGATGTTGATGGTCGGGGATTCGGCGATGGCAATGCCGTTGAATGTCAAGGGGTGGAGGTTAGACTCTCTCTTGTCGGGGATGGTCATTTTCTGGCACTTGTCTGGCGCGAATGTTACTTACCACTTATGAGCCCAAGCCTGGATGTTGTCCAGGTCTTGCTAAAATGAATCAGCCACTCCAAACAGGTATGGGATGCTCAGATTCATGTCAAGGCAAAGGGATGATAAATTCAGAAGGAGAAGATTTACATCCGTTAAACAAAATCCAGTGTATTGTCCAGCTCAGGTTTCACATGACCAGACACAATATGGACATATTTTATAAGATGACACTGAATGGGGCCTACATCTGTCACATGCATCACTGGCAGGAACAGGAAAGGGCACAGTGCCATGAGGTAGCAGCTAATGAAAGGGTCCTCCATCCACTCGACAGACATTGGGGTGACTGGGGTAATGTTGATTCCTTTGACGATATAAATCAATTTTATGTGTGACCTCTACTCAAGTTTTTTTTAAAAAATTCCTTCTCAATTTTCTCATCCCACCCCTCAAAGGCTCTTTGCTGGGGCAAGGTTTCATGGGCAACCTTCAGCACCTCACCCAGGTGGACACGATTCATGTGTGAAGCTAGAGTGTTAGCACGCTATTCAACTATGAGGGCAGCATAGTTGAGCCCTATCCTGAGCTTACCCAATGGATGGATCCAGCAGGAGTCAATGCTGGATTTTTTTCAGCTATTTTTTTGTGCCCTAACCCAGCAGCAATGAGGCCTATTGTCCAGCTGAGATCAATGAATTCAGCACAGATCAGGGATCAAATCTTGTGACCTTCTTGATATGTTTGGCTAAGCTACTCACAAGAGATATATTCTGTAAAGTGTAAGGAGAAAGTAGGAATAAGGAAACAGCTGAGCAAGACTAATAAAGGCAGAAACGGACTAAAAGTCATTTTTTCGGTCAGCTAGTGCTGGTAATGGTTCAGTTGCTGCCATTTACAACTACTCCTGATCAATCTTTTGTTTCTTAACCTGTCCCATTTCCACCCTCCTCACCTTGCACCATCATCCTTTTTGTCATTTAATCACTCGTGCCCTCCACCCTCTCACAGACCTTCCCTTTTGTTCTTTCCTCCCGCTCCACTCCCTCCCTCCACTTTCCCTGGCTCTGTACTTGCTCAGAAACTTTAACTCTTAACATCTTCCAGTTCTGCCGAAAGGCCTGAAACGTTGGGGGTGATTTTAGGGGGCAAATGTGGGTGCGTTGAGGGCGGGGGGGCTCCAAAAATTGCGCAAATCCCGTTTGGGTTCGGAAGCCGGCTCCAACCCACCGGCTTCCGAGTTTCCCAGGGACCCACCTATGTGCAACCCGAAACCGAAAGTCCCACCGGCAATTAAAGCCGGAAGGATGACAGTTAAAGAGCCAAATGTACCTCATTGAGGTACTTAAGGCACTTTACTCTGTGTCTGTGACAGAGTAAGTGATTGGAAAGATTTTTAACTTACCTGGGCGGCTTGCCCACCACTTCTGATTCACGTCTGGTGAAACCAAGCATGAAGATCAGGGAGAAAGAAACTAAATAAATTAAATAAAAAAACATGCAATGATGTTAAAACATTAAATACACCTACCTTTGAAACTTGCTCCGACGTCCGATGTCTCCAGCTCCGATGTCCCCCTCTTCACCATCCTGATGTCCCCCCATGTCCCCCCGATAACCCCCAATCTTCCCCCGATCTCACCCCCCCGATCTCTCCCCCCCGATCTTCCTCTCCCCCCCCACCCCGATCTTCCCCCGATCTACCCCTCTCCCCCCCGACCTTTCTTTCTCCCCCCCCCCAGTCTTCCCTCTGCTCCCCCCCGGACTTCCCCTCTCCTCCCCACCCCCCCCCCGGTCTTTCAGTCCAGTGTCGGATGATGTCTGGCTCTCTCTCTTTCCTGCTCCCCCACCCCTTGCGTTGCAGCTCCTGACAGCAGCCAGCCTGTCAATCAGACTAGCTGCTGGGCGTGAAACCTGAAGAGGACGTTAACCACTATCAATCAATGTGTGATCGCGTAACTTTGGTTCATGCGGGTTTGCCACGCGCCCAATCGCCCCCCCCCCCGCTGCCAACCCACCTCCCCGCTAATATCGGGGCCGTTAACTGTGTTTCTTTCTCCACAGATATTGCTTGAGTTGCTGGGCTTCTCCAGCATTTTCTGTTTTTATATAAAAAGTCTATAGTATTTCTAGTGCTACTCTGTGCCCATTGTAAAAAGGCAGAAAGATAATTAATAAATGCTTATCAAGGGCTTATTAATAACCATTAATTATAAGATTGGAGCACTACCATAAGGGTTGCTGGTGATTAAATCAAACTCCAAGTTTATGCTCGGAACACAAGAGCTGCTGCAACCGTACTTTAACATTCTCAGGGAGAAAGTCCACGGGATTCTCCTGATCTCCAGCTGAAACTCCGGCAGAACATGATTCATTTTAATGCTGTTTCTCCCTATCTCTGTAACCACCTCCAACAACAACAAAAAAAACTTGCATTTATGTAGCGCCTTTACTGTAGTAAAACGTCCCAAGGTGCTTCACAGGAGCGTTATCAAACAAAATTTGTGATCGAGCCACATAAGGAGATATTAGGACAGGTGACCAAAAGCTTGGTCAAAGAGGTAGGTTTTAAGGAGCGTCTTTAAGGAGGAGAAAGAGGAGGAGAGGTTAGGGAGGGAATTCCAGAGTTTAGGGCCTAGGCATCTGAAGGCACAGTCGCCAATCGTGGAGCAATGAAAATCAATGATGCACAAGAGGCCAGAATTGGAGGAGCGCAGAGATCTCGGAGGATTGTAAGGCTGGAGAAGGTTACAGAGACAGGGAAGGGCAAGCCATGGAGGGATTTCAAAACAAGGATGAGAATTCAAAAATCGAGGCGTTGCCAGGCCGGGAGCCAATGTAGGTCAGCGAGCACAGGGGTGCTGGGTGAACGGGACTTGGTGCGATTTAGGATATGGGCAGGAGAGTTTTGGATCAGCTCAAGTTTACAGAGGGTGTAAGGCAGGAGGCTGGCCAGGACAGCATTGGAATAGTTGGGTCTGGATGTAACAAAGGCATAGATGAGGGTATCAGCAGCAGATGAGCTGGGGCAGGGGTGGAGGTGGGCAATGTTACGGAGGTGGAAGTAGGTGGTCTTGGTGATGAGTATATGGAGTCAGAAGCTAAGCTCTGGGTCAAATAGGACGGCAAGGTTGCGAATGGTCTGGTTCAGCCTCAGACAATGGCTAGGAAGAGGTATGGAGTCAATGGCTCCAGCCCTCCGAGAGCTCTGCATTCCTCTTGTGCATCCCTGATTTCCTTCACCCTACCATTGGTGGCCGTGCCTTTGGCCCCAAGCTCTGGAATTCCCTCCCTAAGCCTCTCTAACTCTCTCTCCTCATTTAAGACGCTGCTTAAAACCTACCTCTTTGACCAAGCTTTTGGTCATCTGTCCTAATATCTCCTTATGTGGCTCAGTGTCCAATTTTGTTTGATAACGCTCATATGAAGCGCCTTGGGATGTTTTACTACGTTAAAGGCGCTATATAAATGCAAGTTGTTGTTTTTTCTCCAAGGATACTGCCAATCTCCCATTCAAGTTACGGTGGGAGATTGGGAGAACGCCCACAGAAATTCCAGGCATCAGTATCAATCCAGAAAGTGTGCAGAGATTACCCGCCGTGAAGCTTCAAACACAACTTCCATGGTCTGTGGAACTCCTCTCCAGTGTCTTCACCTGGAATTCTGTCCCTTGTCTATGAAGTTTCAAAAGGACATGGTTAACCATCATTTGTCGGACAGGGAATGTCAGAGCAGGCATTAGGGAATTGGAAACTTATGAATTGTCCAGTGCAATTTTTCTGAGTCTTTTTGTGTTCTACGTAGTCAAACACATGAGACATATGTCCTGGTAACACTTGTCTCCAGTTTTTGTTACGTCACCCAGGATACAACCCACAGCACCTAAAAAAAATTAAGTAACAAGTTTCACGCATGTAATTATTTCCCAGGCATCCATTATTCTCTGTATTTTTAAATGAAGAGCCTTCATTGTATTCAAAACATTAATGCGAAAAGAAAGAAAGACTTGCATTTATATAACACCTTTCATGACCCCCGGACGTCCCAAAGTGCTTTACAGCCAATAAAGTACTTTTGAAGTGTAGTCACTATTGTAATGTAGGAAATGTGGCAGCCAATTTGCACACAGCAAGGTCCCACAAACAGCAATGTGACAATGATCAGATAATCTGTTTTAGTGATGTTGGTTAAGGGATATGTTATTTACATAAATTCTTCTGTGTAGGGATTCATCAAGGGAAAAAAATACATTTTTGTGCTGCAACATAACTCCGGCCTGATTCTGCTAATCGTGCTATTGTTTCCTGCAGCACCCCAAGGACAGTAATGACATTTTAGATTGTTAAGCAGAAAAATAGTCGTATAATTTAAACTCTTTTTTGAGAAAAGGAAAGTTCGTGTTTTTTTTTCTATTTGTCTTACTTCACAGTCTCCCCCAACCCTGCTGCTGACATCCTATTGTTCTTTGTTTGCACGAATGGGATGCTGTGGCCTGGCGACATTCCTCAGTTACTATCAGTGCCACTGTACGATCAAGCACCAGGGTAAGTAAGCAAAACTGTGAGTAACGTTTGATCTGGTGGCTTCCCTCTCCCCATCTTTTGTACCATGACAGTAGAACCTTCAGTCTGACTGCATAGTTGAAGACTCATAAAAAAATCTAAATGATGGCAAATAAACTCAATGTGGCTTCAAGACAACAACAACTTGCATTTATATAGTGCCATTAATGTGGTAAAATGCCCCAAGGTGCTTCACAGGTTCGTTATCAAATAAAATTTGGTACCGAACCACGTAAGGAGATGTTAGGACAAGTGACGAAAAGCTTGGTTAAAGAATTAGGCTCTATGGAGAGTTTTAAAGGAGGAGAGAGAGAGGTTTAGGGAGGGAGTTCCAGAGCTTAGGGCCTAGGCAGCTGAAGGCATGGCCGCCAATGGTGGAGCTGGATTTAAACCCATAACTTTATAAATCAGGAATACAGTATTGTACTGTTCCTTCTAATTTTAATTCCTATTAATGGTATTCCTATGGAATTCTGTTTTTGTAGATCTACAGTTGTAAGAAAATGTTACACATGAAAGAACAATCAGCAGCAAAACTTATATAATTAAACCATCCATGAATATATGGCACCCAACAAACTTCAGATTACTGTGTATTATTAATATCCATTTACATTATAAGAATAGGAAACATTTGTAAATCTAACCTGAAAGGTCTTCATCAGTAGACTTCAGCACTCACAGTTTTATTAGCACAAGCTGCACTAAAATAACTAGTTAACTCGCACTAAAGTACATCCCTATAATAACCTATTCAATCATGTTATAAAGTCGTGTCAAGTAAGTCACAATATTTCATCTTTATGCAAATACTTCAGTGTCAAACCATTTGTGTATTGCTAAGGATTTTATTAAAGTGCATTCTTTTTAATTTGTCCCAATAAAACATCAACCCTATTGCCCAAGAATTATAGCAACTATTAGAGTAACATATGGACATTGTGCACTCAGAAAATAAAAATCAACAGCTAAAGTGGCAGGGTCACAACAGGGAGCAAACACTTAACAAAATGGCAGTTGGGTAATAGATTTTCTTTCAGTGCATTTGTACGTAGGGGGTGTCATGTGAATCAAAGCTATATTACATAGAGCTGCCTGTACATGTAACTGCATTTAGACCAGGCCATCACTCACAAACATCATTCACATGAATATCTTGACTCGAGAATGTGATAGAAATGTGATTCCAGCTATTGGGGAAGAGGGCTGATCAGCATTCATGTTTGACACAGGCAAGAGGTTTGTTCACATAAAATCACTGTAAGAGAAATATTTTAGCCAGTGCAATACCATCTGCTCTGATCAAGCACGTTCCCTTAAAATAGTTGTTTTCTTTTGAGGGGGGCTGGGGGGAGGGTGGAGAAATGTAGCCTGGCGAAGGACTTGTATCCAAAGTGATTACCTTTATGCTCATCGAATTTTCATATAGGTCAGTCAGGCAACTGTAATATTTCTTTGGATTGTTATTATTCATTTTCATAGAACTTCAAAGAATTTCTTACCTGATCAGTGCTGTTGCAATTGTTCTTATGTTGCAGCACCCGAGGAAACTGAAATTTAACTGAAGTTATGATGAGCCCAAACTGAAGTGCAAATTGTCCGGTTTACGAGTTAACCTTTCCCTCCACATTCTGACTTGCTCACACCTGAATGCCATTAACAGTTAGCAACTCTCATCACTTCCACTTGCTTCCCCCTTGTGAGACATGCTTGCTACATGCTTTCTGTTCTTGCTCTACACCTTTGTTACTGTTACCTTATCCTACATTTAGTTTCCTTTTCATTATATTGAAATTGGTGTGAATATACAAAGTATGAGGGATGAATGTAGGTGCATTTGTGGAATTGCTGCATTGCACAGGGGTCTTGACTTTGCCGTGACAATTCACGCAAGTTAAGATGGCACTTTTCTAAAAATTGCAGCATTGCCACCTGGGCAGTAAGTGAAGACATTTCCCATCGTGTAACTGCCTGAAAAAGGCCTTAACAAGCACGAGTTAAAAATCATTCCCATTATTTTCATACATTAAAAATAATTTGCATTTACATTGCACCTTTCATGACCCCAGGATGTTCCACAGTGCTTTATAGTTAATGAAGTACTTTTGAAGAGTAGTCACTGTTGTAATGTAGGAAACACGGCAGCCAATTTGCACACAGCAAGGTCCCACAAACAGTAATGAGATAATGACCAGATAATCTGTTTTAGTGATGTTGGTTGAGGAATAAATATTGGCCAGGACACCAGGGAGAACTCCTCTGTTCTACTCCAAATAGTGTCATGGCATCTTATATGTCCAGCTGAGAGGGCAGACAGGTCTTAAACCATATCTCATGCAAAAGATGCACCTCTGACGATGCAACATTTCCTCAGTACTGCACTAAAGTGTCAGCCTAGATTTTGTGCTCAACTCTCCAGACTTGAATCCACAATCTTCTGGATTCAGAGGTGAGCGTGCTACCACTGAGAGTTATCTACAGTCGGAATGAAATGGCAAATCTCTGATTTTTTAAAATGTACTTTTAAAAGCTGATAAAGCAAGTATAAATACTGAATAAAGTTGAAGTCGACTATTCCTACAGCTCTCGATTTATAACTTTTGTGAAGGATTTTCTCAGTTTGCATCATTCAGCAACTCCACACCAGCATTTGCACAATCAAGTGTTAACTTCTTCAGTGCCACCTCAACTCTTTGGCTTTGAAACTACGCCATGAGATATAGGGGTATGAATGCTTAATACATTCATCTGAAATTCCTCTCTTCACTATTTTAGCAAAGGTATTAACTCATTTAGAATAAATGGGTCAAGGCTTCCTGATAAAATAGTGGAGAGAAGGACTTTAGATGAACACTTTAAGCATTAATATGCCAATATCTTATGGTGTAATTTCAGGGCAATTCCTAGGTGGCATTGATTAAATATCATCTGCTATTTAGTGCCATTTTTATATTGAGATCCAGGGTTGTAATCCAGCATTTGATTATTTTTGTTTTATGCTGTTTCATGAAATAAAGTCTATTAATAGGGCTGTTTCATGAAATAATGCCTATTAATAGGGCTGTTTCATGAAATAATGCCTATTAATAGGGCTGTTTCATGAAATAATGTCTATTAATAGGGCTGCTTCATGAAATAATGCCTATTAATAGGGCTATTTCATGAAATAATGTCTATTAATAGGGCTGCTTCATGAAATAATGCCTATTAATAGGGCTGTTTCATGAAATAATGTCTATTAATAGGGCTGTTTCATGAAATTATGCCTATTAATAGGGCTGTTTCATGAAATAATGTCTATTAATAGGGCTATTTCATGAAACAATGTCTAATATTAGGGCTGTTTCACAAAATAATGTCTATTAATAGGGCTGATTAATGAAATAATGTCTATTAATAGGGCTGTTTCATAGAAACATAGAAACATAGAAAATAGGAGCAAGAGTAGGCCATTTGGCCCTTCAGGCCTGCTCCGCCATTCAAAATGATCATGGCTGATCGTCTAACTCAGTACCCTGTTCCCGTTTTTTCCCCAGATCCCTTGATCCCTTTAGCATTAAGCATCATGAAACAATGTCTATTAATAGGACTGTTTCACGAAATAATGTCTATTAATAGGGCTGTTTCATGAAACAATGTCTAATATTAGGGCTGTTTCATGAAATAATGTCTATTAATAGGGCTGTTTCATGAAACAATGTCTAATATTAGGGCTGTTTCATGAAATAATGTCTAATATTAGGGCTGTTTCATGAAACAATGTCTAATTTTAGGGCTGTTTCATGAAACAATGTCTAATCTTAGGGCTGTTTCATGAAACAATGTCTATTAATAGGGCTCTTTCATGAAACAATGTCTAATATTAGGGCTGTTTCATGAAACAATGTCTAATATTAGGGCTGTTTCATGAAACAATGTCCAATAATAGGGCTGTTTCCTAAAACAATGGAGTATTAATAGGGCTGTTCTATGAACCACGAGGCAGAGGCAATCATTATAACTCCTCTGGAAGCAGTCATGTGCTTCACAATAAAGTAGAACTAAAATGCGTAAAAACACATTAGACACACCCCGTGCTCACATCACGAGCACACATTTTTCCGCACACGATACTTTGAGTTTAAATTTTCTGCTGCAATGGTAACAGATCAGCTAATGTTCCTTTGTTATGAATGTCATAGAAATATCATCTTGTAAGGTTTCATCTTTTAAGACCAGAGATCCCTGGCAAAGACCCTGCTATTTCTGTGCCCGTGACCTAAGTATCTGATGCTTGTGCAAGAAGCAGCTGTTTGATTTAACTTGAAATTGAGAGCCAAATGAAGATAACTGGGGATTGTGCCGTTAGAGGAATAATGTTTAATTTTTGATTGTACGCACACAATTGTGAAAATTAATCTGCATTTCAAAAGGCCAGACCACAGGATTTAACATTGGTTAATTGCAGTTACTTGACTATTAATAAAACAATTACCTTCCCCTGTTAATTCACACATAAAACATCACCAGTAATGAGACGATGAATGGTAGGAAAGCCTCATATACATTAATTAAAATGCAGTAAGAAGTTTTAATATGGATTCTCTTAAGCATGTAAATTATATTGTATGTAGTGGAAAATTTGATTTTATATTTTAAAAATATTTTATTGTTATAATCTCCATTTTCTACATTTAGAGTTTTTGAGCAGCACAAACTGGACTTCAACTGAAAGAGTAGTCACTGAGATTCCTGGCCTCTGTTCTACCAGTGGAAGATAGGGGTTAATTTGTTGAAATGTGGCTACTGCTGACTTCCTCTAACAAATCCGATTTAGTACAGTAGAGACCTTCATCTGGGGAAAGCACAGAGAAAGTCTACTGCCCGACTTCTAACAAAGAAAGTTTGAAATTCAGTTGGTTAGCAAAGCTAATTTGCCACATTTTAGTTGTGGGTCAGCCTTGGCTCAGTGGTTGGTGCAGTCTTGCTCCTGAGTCAGAAGGTTGTGGATTTAAGCCTCATCCCAGTGACTTGAGCCCATAATCTAGGCTGATACTTCAGTGCAGTACTGAGGGAGTGTTGCACTGTCGGAGGAGCCGCCCTATCTGCCCACTCAGGTGGACATAAAAGATCCCATGGCACTATTTGAAGAAGAGCAGGGGAGTTCTCCCCTATGTCCTGGCCAATAATTTATCCTTCAACTACCAACACTAAAACAGATTATCTGGTCATTTATCATTGCTGTTTGCGGGGCCTTGCTGTGTGCACATTGGCTGCCGCGCATCCTTACCTTACAATAGTGACTGTACTTCACTAGTTGTGAAACACCTTGGGATACAATTATAGTTTAAATAGAACTAGGGATTTGTGAAGGCTGTTACAGCTACATTATATGATGAGCAAATATCAAGCACTAATACAAATAGGTGATGGAAAAAAAACTGTAACTAAAATAAATGTAGAATATACTGAAAACTCAACTTCTTCAACACAAACAAACTTCTTTAATCTCCATCCCTTGCCCCTGACACCAGATGCGAGCAATTTGTCTAAAGCGGGTGAAGGAACAGAGACACCTGGGGGTATATGTGCACAAATCGCTGAAGGTGGGAGGGCACCTTCTGAGAAAGCAGTTAAAAAAAGCATACGGGATCCTGGGCTTTATAAAGGGAGACTTAGAGAACAAAAGCAAGGAAGTTATGATGAACCGTTATCAAACACTGGTTCGGCCATAGATGGAGTATTGTGTCCACAATCTGGGGACTGCACTTTAGGAAGGATGTGAAGGCCTTAGAGAGGGTGCAGAAAAGATTTACTAGAATGGCTCCAGGCATGACGGACTTCAGTTACATGGATAGACTGGAGAAGCTGGGGTTGTTCTCCTTGGAGCAGACAAGGTTGAGAAGAGATTTGATAGAGGTGTTCAAAATCATGAGGGTTCTAGACAGAGTAGATAGAGAGAAACTGTTCCCATTGGCAGAAGGGTCGAGAACCAGAGGACACAGATATAAGGTAATTTATAAAAGAACCAAAGGCGTCATGAGGAAAAACTTTTTAATGCAGCGAGTGGTTATGATCTGGAATGCACTGCCTGGGGGGGTGGTGGAGGCAGATTCAATTGTGGCTTTCAAAAGGGAATTGGATAAATACTTGAAGGGAAAAAATTTGCAGGGCTATGGGGAAAGGGTGGGGGAGTGGGACTAGCTGGATTGCTCTTGCAGAGAGCTGGCATGGGCTCGACAGGCTGAATGGCCTCCTTCTGTGCTGTAACCAGTCTATGATTCTATTTGTGGATTTTTTTGTCTCCAAATTAAGACCACCCTCAACCTCCTGCTGCCTCACTGCCCCTGTCACTCCCAGTCCTTTTCTAACGACAGAATACTCTCTCCTTTCTCGGCTGTCTCCCCAAGCCCTCATCAGTTTCATTTTCTCAAAGATTTGCCACCTGCCCCCTCAAGCCCCTCCCAACCCAGTTCCTGACCATTCAACTACTCCCTTTTCCCAGGCGTTGTTCCACCTACTTTTAAAACTGCTGCTAACCTTCCTCCTCAAAAATCGACCCTCAATCTCCATTTCTATCCTCCTTTTCCTAAGGTCCTTGAATGCATCATTGCCCTCAACACTGTGCCCACCTCTCCTTGTTAAAAGATTGAGAAACACTGTTCAGCTTCCTCTGCTGCTTCCCCCTCTTCCCCACTAAGCCAAACTTTCCCCCAGAATCCTCCCTGCCCCAGCCCTAAACCCATGTATTTCTCTACTTTCTCTTTTATCTCCCATCATGCCCTCTCTGAGCTCATCTTATCCATGAGACTCATCTCCTGTTCCCTTGGCCACATTCCTGCTAAACTGCTGACCACCCAACTTCCCTTCCTGGCCCCCATGCTAGCTGACATTGTAAATGGTTCCCTATCATCAGGTACTGTCCCCCACCCTTTCAAAACCACTGTCAATCCCCCCTCTTTAAAAAGACCCCTCTGTCCTTGCAAACTACTGCCTCATCTCTAGCCTCTTTCTCCTCTCCAAAGTCCTTGAATGTGTTGTTGCATCCCGAATCCGCACTCATTTTTCCAGTAACTTTCCGTTTCAATCTCCCCAATCACGATTCCATCCTTGCCACCCACCGTTCTGAAACGGCCCAAATTAAAGTCACAAATGACATATCTGCAACTGTGATTGTGTCTATTAGCCCTCCATGACGTCTCTGCAGCCTTTGACATGGTCAATCACATCATCGTCATCCAACGTCCTCTCCTCTGTTGTCCAGCGCTGTGGGACAGCCAACATTTGTTTCTGCTCTTTACCTATGCGATTGTAGGCAGAGCATTTCCAGCAATGACTTCTCCTCCCGCCCCCGCTCCGTACCTTTGAAGTACCCCAAGGATCTATACTTGCCACCCCCCCCCCCCCTTCTTCATCTACACGCTGTCCCTTGCCGACATCTTCTGTAAACATGGGGTCAGCTTCCACGTGTACGCTGACGATACCCAGCTCCAGCTAACAATGACATCTCTCGACCCCTCTACTGCCTCTGTGCTGTCAGACGGCTTGACCATCATCCAGTCTTGGATGAGTGACAATTTCCTCCAATTAAACTTCTGGAAGACTGAAGCCATCATCTTCGGCCATCGCTGCAAACTCCATTCCCTAGCCACTGATTCCATCCCCCTCTCCAGCCATTGTGTCAGGCAGGAAAAGACTGTTCGCAACCTCAATTTCCTATTCGACCTTGAGTTGAACTTCCGGCCCCATATCCTTTCCATCACAAAGACCACCGACTTCAACCTCTGTAACATCTCCCGCTTCCACCCCTGCCTCAGCCCATCTACTGCTAAAACCCTCATCCATGCCTTTGTTACCTCCTGGCTTAACCATTCCAATGCTCTCCTGTCCGGCCTCTTATCCTCCAATCCCTGTAAACTTCAGCTCATCTAAAATTGAGCTGCCTGTATCCTATACCATACCAAATCCTCCTGATCCATCACCCCTGTCCCCGCTGACTTACATTGACTCCCATTCCTACATGGCCCTTATCTCTGTAACCCCATCCAGCCCTATAAGTCCCACCAAACGCTACATTTCTCCGACTCTGGCCTCTTGTGCAATGCCCCCTTCTTCATCCCAACATTGGTGTCTGTGTCTTCAGCTGCCTAAGCCCCATGCTCTGGAACTGCTTCCCTAAACCCCTGCAACTCTCCATGTTTCTCTCCTATTTTAAAAACCCTCCTTAAAAGCCACCTTTTTCACCAAGCTTTTGGTCACCCCTGCCAAAATCATCTTCTTTGTCTTAGCATCTGTTTCATTCTATTACGCCAATGGAAAGTGCCTTGGGAGATTTTCTATGTTAAAGGCACTGTTTAAATGCAAATTGTTATTGAAATTTCTATATTCCGCAGTTGTACAAGATTACTGCATCCATGTTGCTCATGATTTTTTTTTGGCAGGGGGGTCGACATTTTTTTTCTCATTGGTTACAGATGCAATTGTATTATGCATGGACAGTGTTACACGGAGTGGACGGTGTTACACGGTGTGGACGGTGTTGCACGGAGTGGACGGTGTTACACGGATAAGACAGTGTTGCACGGAATGGACGGTGTTGCACGGAGTGGACGGTGGTGCGGTGTTACACGGAATGGACGGTGTTGCACGGAGAGGACGGTGTTACACGGAATGGATGTTGTTACACAGAGTGGACAGTGTTTCATGGAATGGACAGTGTTACACGGAATGGATGGTGTTACACGGAATGGACGGTGTTACACGGAATGGACAGTGTTACACGGAATGGATGGTGTTACACGGAATGGATGGTGTTACACGGAATGGACAGTGTTACACGGAATGGACGGTGTTACACGGAATGGACGGTGTTACACGGAATGGACGGTGTTACACGGAATGGACGGTGTTACACAGAGTGGATAGTGTTTCACGGAATGGACAGTGTTACACGGAATGGATGGTGTTACACGGAATGGACAGTGTTACACGGAATGGACGGTGTTACACAGAGTGGACAGTGTTTCACGGAATGGACAGTGTTACACAGAATGGATGGTGTTACACGGAATGGATGGTGTTACACGGAATGGACAGTGTTACACGGAATGGACAGTGTTACACGGAATGGATGTTGTTACACAGAGTGGACAGTGTTACACGGAATGGACAGTGTTACACGGAATGGATGGTGTTACACGGAATGGACGGTGTTACACGGAATGGACAGTGTTACACGGAATGGATGGTGTTACACAGAATGGACGGTGTTACACAGAATGGACAGTGTTACACGGAATGGATGGTGTTACACAGAGTGGACAGTGTTTCATGGAGTAGACAGTGTTTCATGGAGTAGACAGTGTTACACAGAGTGGACGGTGTTTTACGGAGAGGACGGTGTTACACGGAACGGATGGTGTTACACAGAGTGGACGGTGTTTTACGGAGAGGACGGTGTTACACGGAATGGATGGTGTTACACAGAGTGGACAGTGTTTCATGGAATGGACAGTGTTACACTGAGGGGTCAGCCGATTTTACGGGTGAATGAGCGCCCAGTGCTTACCCAGCAAGGACACTGGGGAATCACGCCTGCCCCTCATTTCTTTGTCACTGTTTTTCATATTTAAATTTCACTGTGGCCTGTTTTAGGTGAGAGGTCTGTCGGCCACGCTAAAGGACTGGCCAGAGGTTAACAGACAGCAAAACAGTGATGGAGGGCCAGCCTGACTGATCTCATCCAACTATCCAGCCCCTCCTCCACCCTCCTGTCCATCTCCTGTTCTGCTGTGGCATCACCAGTCATGTAGAGGGAATCTACCTTATAAACTGCTACTAGTGCAATAAATGATTGATGTTCGTGCAAAGTAATTACAGAGAATGCTTTTGCTGGGGGGAGGGGGAGGGGTGAGCTTACAGCAGGGTTCCCTGCAAAAATCTGAGATAATAAATTTCCTTGCAATTAAATAACGTTCATAGTGCACATAATTAAAGTTCTGGAAGGATTGTTTTATGTATAATTTAGACTAAGCCAAGCAAATCTTAAGGTTTGCATCTAGAAAATTTAAGCAGAAGTAATGAAGGAGACAGAAGCAACACAGCGGGCAAGTGTCCCTGTATATCATGTTGTAAGACTATATTGTTAAGTGTTTGAGTAGATGTTTTAGAGAGCAGCTTGATAACAGGTGATGGAGTATTTGGCTCCCAGTCAGAGGGTAAAGATTTAACTCTCGGCCTTGACTGATATTTGAATTGGTGCAGCTCTCAGCTGGGCTTTGTTGCAAGGTAGAGGAGGACAGACAAGTTTTTGTGGAGCAGTTTTAATGGAGAAGTCTGTGGCCTAGATAAGCTTTCGCATCCGGCTTGCAATGGAAAAGTGGTGCTAAGTTGTAATAGAAATGATTAAGAGCATCTGTTCTCACTGTTCTAATGTTTGAACTGGTTTTATTTTCCCCTCCATGTTTTTCCTCCTCCCTGCCAGAACTGTGCCAGCTCTCTGATACCTCACCCAAATGGTCATTCCTCATGTACCAGTGAGCAGCTTGAAGTAAATAATTACCTGGGTGGAGAGCGTAGAGGAGAAATGATGAGGGAGAGGTTTGCATTCCTATGGTGGAGCCTGCTCAATCTTCCATCCATTAAGTTGGATGCACTATCAGGCAGATTGATTTCCCCCCCATGCACTCTTCGCGCAGGTGATTCTTTATGTCCAAGCACAAAACAGGAAAATCTGCCCCCAAGTTGGCAGACTACTCAACTGTGTGGAGCATCACATCTGAGCTCCATCCTGTCCTGAACTGACGTGCACTTTCCAGCAGGGATCACTTGATAGCAACTTGAACGGGAACCCTGGTTGATTTTTCTCCTCTAGCTCAGAGGCAGTGTGGCCAATTGTAGCACCTGCTCCCCCCTCCCCCTTCCCCCCATCGTGGTCTTTCTCAATTGTTGAGCTAAAATGGGCCAAATGACTTTCCTCATCCGTATCTATCTTTTATACCCAGGATAGAACTGTGATTAGAGCTGGGACCTTCCTAGTCTGTATGATTCAACACCGCACTACAAGATCTCTGTAACCACCTCGAGCCCTACAATCCTCTGAGATCTCTGTAACCTCCTCCAGCCCTACAACCCTAGGAGATGTCTGCACTCCTCAAATTATGGACTCGTGTTCATCCCCAATTTCCTTCGATTCACCATTGGCAGCCGTGTCTTCAGCTGCCTAGGCCCTAAGCTCTGGAATTCCCTCCCGAAACCTCTCCGCCTTTTTATCTCTCTTTCCTCCTTTCCTCTCTTTCCTCCTAAGTAGTTCTTTAAAACCTACCTTTTTGACCAAGTTTTTGGTCATCTGTCCTTATATCTCCGTATGTGACTTGTTGTCAAGTTTTGTCTGATAACACTCCTGTGGAATGCCTTGGGACGTTTTACTACGTTAAAGGCACTATATAAATGCAAGTTGTTGTTGTTGGGATGCATTTACCCGCTGAGGCATTGTCAGGACCACCAGAGCAGCTGTTCTTTTCATTTCGTAAATCATTCATTTACAGTTACAATTTTTATTTTTAATGGAAGGTTGAATGATGCCTAATGTAGGCTCACACACATTGCTTCTAACTTGAACCATTTTCTAAAACAAATGAGAGAGATTTCAGGAGATGTGGCATTTGAAGTGCGTGAACTGGTACTCTGTATTTCATTTGGAAATTCTCTGTCAGCTCTAAAACAAAGAAAAATCTGTCGCAAAAGTCCCATATTATTTTAATTAAAATATAAAGCTGAACAGCAGGTACAATAATATTTTAACCAAGTTGATGAATGGTTAAGATTATCACCTGATTGTCGCAGTGTGGTAATGGATCAGATCTATTAACTTGTTACGCAAGATTTGTTTAAAGAGACTATTACACAGTCATTTAATCAATTTGTTATACTGAAGGTCTTGACTTTCTAGACACTTGCAGTGTGCCTGTTCAGTGGCTGTCAGAACCTGCCTTAATAAAGTTAACACATGCAGTGTTTTATTCACAATGTTTAGATTTCTCGCACAGTGCGATGCTTCATCTGATTAGGTTTTATTCTTTGCCCTTATATCAAAATTGGTCACTTCCGTCACGGTTGTGAGGAAGAGTATTTTTCTCCTTTATAGCATCATAAATTTAATATGGATCATTAGCTCCCGATACACATGCATGTCCTGACAAATGTAGTCAATGAATAATGCACATAATGTGCTTGTGCTCAAATGCATCACATCATAGTGAGCGCGCTAAACAAATATCATCTTTAACATTGATCGCCTGTGTATGAAGAAACATTCAATGCCAATTGTTAAAGTATTCACTGTAATAAATAAGAGCAATGTCCCTTTTATGTGACTTTCTTCAAATACAAATGAACGCAGTCAGTAATCTGACTTAACCCTCTAAATTGACGACTAGTCACTGCATGGCTTGACTGATTTTGTATTCTCAATGTCCCATCACTGCCACTGAATGGAGTTTGATTTGAAAAGAAATGATTTTTGTAAATTTATGTTTCACATACATAAAAAAAATTGCACTTATGCAGCATCTTATCATCAAAATCTCTCAAAGCAATGACCAACAACAACAACTTATGTAGCGCCTTTAAAGTGGAAAAATGTCTCAAGGGGCTTCACAGAAGTGTAAGGAAAAAAAATGGATGCCAAGCCAAGGAAGGAAATATTAGGAAGGGTGACCAAACATTTGGTGAAAGAGGTGGGTCTTAAAGGAGGCGAGGGAGGAGGATAGGCAGATGTGTGTAGGGAGGGAATTCCAGAGCATGGGGTTTAGGTGGCTGAAAGCACAGCTGCCAATAGTGGGACGATGGGAATGGGGGGTGAACTAAAGGCCAGAGTCAGAGGAATGGAGAGATTGGGGGGGGGGGGCGGGGGTCATAGATTACACAGATAGGGAGACCATGAAGAGATTTAAACACAAGGATAAGAATTTTAAATTTGAAGTGATTGGGGACTGAGAGCCAATGTAAATCAACAAGGACAAGGGTGATGTTGCGGGATAGGAATTGGGCAGGTGAGTTTTGGATGAGCTAATGTTTACGGAGTGTTGAATTTGGAAAGCCGGCCAGGAGAGCATTGGAATAGTCAAGTCTGGAGGTGACAAAAGCATGGATATGGGTCTGAGCAGTGGATGGGCTGAGGCAGATACGGGTAATGTTACGAAGCTGGAAGTAGGCGGTATTTCTAATGGCGAGGACATGGGGTTACAAGCTCAGATCAGGGCTGAATAAAGTGTAAGGTTGGGAACCATCTGGTTCAGAATGAAACAGTGGCTGGGGAGGGTGATGGAATAGATGGCAAGGGTGTGGAGTTTGCGGTGGGGGCTAAAGACAATGGCTTCAGGCTTACCAATGTTTAGCTGGAGGAAATTACGGTTTATCCAAGACTGGATGACGGACAAGCAATCTGAAAACACAAGCGGAGTGGACGGGGCCAAGTGATGAGGTGGAGAGATAGAGCTGGGTGTTGTCAGAATATGTGTGGAAGCTGAACCTATGTCTGTGAGTGATGTTGCCAAGGGGCAACACATGAGGAAGAGGAGGGGGCCAAGGGCAGATCTTTGGAGGACTCCAGAGCTAATAGTGCAGGGATGGGAAGAGAAGGCATTGCAGAAGATGCTCTGGCTGTGATCAGATAGGTAAGTGTAGAACCTAGTGAGGGTAATCCCACTGAATTGGGCAATGGAAGAATGGTGTTGGAGGAGGATAGTCTGCTGATTGCAGAGATTCAAACATGGAGACAAGGGAAAGTTAGGCATGGATTAGGGAGGAGACAATACTCAAGGACTTTGGAGAAGAAAGTGAGGTTGAAGATGGGATGGTAATTTGCAAGGATAGAGGGGTCGAGGGTAGGTTTTTTCAGGAGGGGTTGATTACAGCAGTTTTGAATGGAAGAGGGATAGTACCTTAGGAGAGGGAACTATTTACAATATCAACTAGCATTGGGACCAGGGGGGGAAGTTGGGTGGTCAGCAGTTTAGTGAGAATGGGGCTAAGGGGCCAGGAGGTGAGTCTCATGGAAAAATGAGCTCAGAGAGGGCATGAGGGATGATGGGAGAGAAACAATTGAGAGAAATGGGTTAAGGGCTAGGATGGAGAGACCCTGGGGGGAGGTTTGGTTTGGTGGGTGAGGGGGAGATGGGGGAAGCAGCAGAAACAGCTGAACAGATCATCTCAACCTTAGTGTCAAAGAAGTCCATGAGCTCCTCACAATTGTGGTTGAAGGTGTCTTTAGTTAAAGGCAGAATGTTGGCCATGAGAACTCCTTGCTTCTTAACTGGCTTTACGTTACAGCTCAGTCTTGGAACAGTGAGGAGACAGAGCTGGTATTCTGCATTTAGTTTTGTAATGTGTAGTATGAACAGGCTGCATTGTTGGGCCCAACATGGTGTGCAGGTGCAAGCTGGTTGTGATCAAAACAGGTACTTGGTTTAACATCACATCCAAAATTGCAGAACTTTGGGGCAACATAAATTTCACAGGTTCTGCAATGAAAACACTGCAGCAATCTTGCAGTGGCCATGCTTATGATACACAAGGACAGGGATTCACATTGCAGGGAGATGCACCTGTGTGCACAATGATAAGAAACCCAATAGTTTATCCAGTGTGGGAGGCCCAGGAAGTACTGCAGGTAATTAGTTTCCATTCTGCTTCAGGTAATTCTCTATGTTTATTAAGTATAAAGGTCCAGAATATTCAGACTACTGAGCATGGCCAGTAGATATAAAGAGCCTTCCCTCTGCCTTGCAATTCTTCCTGTACAACGTTCCAGGAGTGGAAATGATTATTCTGTGGCAAGTGGCTCACCTCCTGACGCCCCAAAGCCTCTCAACCTACAAGGCATAAGTCAGGAGTGTGATGGAATACTCTTCACATGCCTGCACGACACTCAAGAGGCTCAACACAATGCAGGACATCTAAAAGTGTATCATCCTTCATTGGATCACCTCTGATATGTTGGTCCATCATTTATTCAAGCTTCCCCTGAAACATTGCAAAACTTGTATGATGCAAAATTATGATCCAATGGAAGGCATAACCATCAATCACATGAGGGACTTACTATAGTTCATGCACACTTTGAAGGCAGGATTTTGGCAAAAATTAACATTAAATCAAAAACCAAATCAAACAAATTAGTTCTCAAGCCCAGTGGTAAGAAAGGATGTGCAGAATATCGGCTAAAAACCCAAGGAAATGGTGTAAATGACCTTTTACGCTATTTCTCTGGGGTTTCTGCCGATGTTACGGAGGTAGATTACAGGAGAACCCCCACGGAAATTCTACCCTTTGGGGTTCAGGAAGGGGACTATGTGCTTCTGGTTGTGAAGGTCTTTGTTGAGCATCCAATATGATTTTTCCCCTGTTGTGACGATGGCAGCTCCTTCCCCATCTGAACAACAACAACTTACATAGAATTTACAGCCCAGAAACAGGCCACTCGGCCCAGCTGGTCCATGCTGATGTTTATGCTCCACATGAGCCTCCTCCTACCCCTCTTCATCTAACCCTATCAGCATAACCTTTTCTTTCTCCCACATGTGTTTACCTAACTTCACCTTAAATGCATCTATGCTATTCGCCTCAACTACTCCTTATGGTAGCAAGTTCCACATTCTAGCCACTCTTTGGGTAAAGAATTTCTTCTGGATTCCCTATTGGATTTATTAGTGACTATCTTATGTTTATGGCCCCTAGTTTATGTCTCGCCCTCAAGTGGAAACATCTCCTCTACGTCTACCCTATCAAACCCCTTCATAATCTTAAAGACCTCTATCAAGTCACCCCTCAGCCTTCTCATTTCTAGCGAAAAGAGCCCCAGTCTGCTCAATAATTCCTGATAGGTATAACCTCTCAGTCCTGGTATGTTGAATTACACAGACCCAAAACAGTAGATACAAGTTAGAGGAAGTTGTGTATGGAGCTCTGGTCAGACCACATCACCAGTATTATGTCCAGTTTTGGTTACTGAGATGCAAGGGAGATATTCAAGCACTGGAGGCAGTGCAGAGAAGAGCCACGAGGTTGATCCCCAGTGTCAGGGGCCTGAGTCATGAGGAAAGACTAGAGAAAATTTTCAGCCTGGAAAGGAGGCATCTGAGAAGTGATCTTGTAGAAGGATATAAGATAGTAAATGGTGTGGAAAAAGTTAATCCAAAATATTACTTTAAATTAAATTGTGGAAGTAGGACAAGGAGACATAGGTTCAAACTAGTAGCAGGTAATTTTAGGGCTGATATCAGGAAGTTTTACTTCACACAGAGTTATTAACATTTGAAATGGTCTCCAGGCAGAGTGGTGGAGGCAAAAACCTTGGAATCATTTAAGAGAGGATTTGATGCAGCAATTGGAGGATTGGCTTTCTTCACTTGTAACTATGTTGTGATCTAAAATTAAACAATTTCAAAGAAATAATTCTGGTACACTGTAGCTTTAAGAATTTATGCTGTCAAAAACTTTTTTGGATATTACACCTTAAAAAGTTCAATGCACAAAATGCTAGCATTATAACTAAAAATAGGCTGTGAATAAAATTACGTTTAAATAACTCAGGTCTTTTTGCCACACAGTAAACAAATAATGGTACAGTCATCCCAGGTTAACTTTTATTGGTCTCCATAAAATCCTTTTTAATTCTCGATGCTAGTTTTCTTGGGAGAAATAATGATGTGAGTGAGAGCTCATGGTGTGAATGCAGGTACATGAGTGCGTGTGTGTAATTATTGTTTTAAACACACAAAAATGCATAGACGTAATACATATAAATTACAACATGGAAACAGATCATTCGGCCCAACCAGTCTGAAAGAAAGAAAAAAACTTGCATTTATAGAGTGCTTTTCATGACCTCTGGATGCCCCAAGGCGCTTAACAGCCAATGAAGTATTTTTGAAGTGTAGACACTGTTGTAATTCAGGAAACGCGGCAGCCAATTTGCACGCAGCAAGGTCCCACAAACAGCAATGTGATAATGACTAGACAACTAGATGATTAGATAATCTGCTGTAGACACTGAGCAGCCTACCCAGAGGTCCTTAAAGGGACCACTGCAGTCCGCTTAGGTAAAGGTAAGTAAAAGATTTTCAGAGTGTTTTGTGGGGCCACGGGGAGCACGAACGTTCCTCTCTGAGATTTTGAGCTTGAGTAATGCGAGTTGTTGACACTTCCCACAGTTGTGGTTCCCTGAGTCAACACCTGGTGCTTGAAACTCCCACATCTGGCAGGAATGATACATCAATGTCCGTAGTCTACTCAAGCACCTCCATCACCCCCCACCCTGCAATTAATTCCCAATTTCACCAAACTCCCATTGTTATTCTCACCCTGTTCCCACCTCAGAGGAGGTTCCACGAGAACAATTTTGATCAAGTTACATAAAAACAATGATCCTGGAAATGAAAATAATTACAGCAGAAGGTGGTGAAAATATCACATAAAATTGATCACCATTTATGAAGTTATGAAGCATTTAAGTATAAAAAGCTTTATTTACTGAGAGAACTCACTGAACCTTATCACATCAGGAACTTTACACTCTTTGCTCCAATATTCTCTTCCTGCAAACAAATACTCTGACCAGGAGGTACAAGTAGCTCCTTGTTAAATCAGTCTCTTCCTTATCCATCAGCATGGACATGATGATTTTTGATCATGTGTACGAACTTTCTCAGCTCATAGGTACACATGAACTTCTCCTGTAAACAGAGCCACAGAACAGTCAGGCAAATACACTCATGTCTCCCCCCCCCCTCCACACCCTCCCGCCCCTGACCTCAGTATATAATCTCTAACTGATCGTGAGTGACCGACTATCAAAGGGAACTCAGCCAAAATTATCTGACAGCAAAGTTCAGATTGTTCTGAGCTCGAGAATATCTGTATGAAGAGAACAGTTAAAAATATCATTGGTACAATTTCATACAGGCACCAGCAGAACTTATAATACTAAGCAATATGTGCACCCATATAAAGAAGAGAGAAAGAAAGACTTGCATTTATATAGCACTTTTCATGATCTCAGGACATCCCAAAGTACTTTACAGCCAATTAAATACTTTTGAAGTGTAGTCACTGTTGTAATGTAGGAAATGCGGCAGCCAATTTGCACACAGCAGGGTCCCACAAACAACAATGTGATAATGACCACATAACCTGCTTTAGTGATGTTGGTTGAGAGATAAATATTGGCCAGGACACTGGGAAGAATTCTCCTGCTCTTCTTCAAAATAGTGCCATGGGATCTTTTACGTCCACCTGAGAGGGCAGATGGGGCCTCAGACGACACCTCCGACAGACGACACCTCCGACAGTGCAGCACTCCATCAGTACTGCACTGGGAGCATTAGCCTGGATTATGGGCTCAAGTCTCTGGAGTGGGTCTTGAACCCACGACCTTCTATTGCAGAGGCGACAGTGAGTGCTACCCCTCCTATTTCCCATCTACATTGCTGACTCTCGGTGACATCATCCACTGACATAACATTCTATGATATGATATATGGTGACCAGTGTAGAATAATACACCAAAAGCAGAACTTTAAGGAGAAAAATGGTTGTCCTTTTTTAAAAATTGATTAGAATTGGTTTGAAGTTTTTGAGTAATATATTTTTAAAAATCAATGCTAGACAATGGCATCTTCAAATTTCTACGTTGCACAATGATGGTTCCCAAAGGGACTAATCTCCCAGATTGGAAAGAGACCTACATCTTTCTGTTCAGTCCAAGGGGAAGTTCTGGATATGGGAGTGTGGAGGTGGGTGGGTTGGAGCAATCCCGCTGCTCCTGGCTCACAAAAATCACTTACCCGTCGGGCTGCACCACCGGGTTTTATTCAGCGGGGTGTCCATGGTGCACGCTCCACTCAGTAGGCAGTTCAATGGCGCGGGGTCCAACGTATGTCATAGGACCCTGAAATGCAGATTAATGAGGCTCCTCCCTGATCCTGGTGAACGCCTCGGCCGCCCAGCGGAGAAAATGGCAGCGGAGCGGGAACGGGGGGCGGTGAGTCTACTACCTCCATTTTAACTCCGCGACTGGCCCCCTGTCCGCCAGGCAAAGGGAGTTAAAATCTGACCCAGGATTATCAGAGATTCGTTACTTTGCACAGAATTGCTTTTTATATCCTTTCACGAGAAATTTCTGTCGGAAGTTTCTCGTGAAAGGATATAAAAAGCATTGGAAAGATTGACAGGTCCGCTGTTTCGCATCTTGGAGTTGTTTGAAATAAAGAGCTCACATTGCCGTGTGAACAAATTACCCACAAGTGCTCTTAGGGATTGTCCATAAAGTGCATAAATTGGTAAGTGGAGAGGGAAATTGAAATGTGTACCAAAGTGTTCAAGGGTGTGGGGGAAATTCTCCCTTTGTTTAACGTAGTTTCTGTTATTGGTCTTAATCTATTTAGAATGGGATTGAAATTTAAACTGAGATGATCAAATGTTCCATAGCTTCCATGCTGTCGGGACCATTGACATTTCAAATGATAATAAATAATAGTATTTGCGTGTGTACAGCATTCGTCACATCAAAATGCTTTAACATGTTGAATTGTTCCGTGATGTGTTGACTGTTGTTATGTGGCAGTTCCACTGCCCCAGCAATGTCCCACAAATAGCAAAGCGATAAATGGCCATTTCATCTGCTTTCTTTTGCTGATGTTGATTGCAGGAAGAATGTTGGCCAGGACACTGGGAGAACATCTGCCTTGATCTAATTGAATGGCGGAACAGGCTCGAGGGGCTGAATGGCCTACTCCTGTTCCTATGTTTCTTTCTATGTAACTCCCTGCTCTTGGTTGAATCATTAATGTCCATCTGAACCACCAGCAAAACGGTGCAAAGGAGAGCATTTACGATTTCACTAGAAATAGTACTCGTAAAGAAAACTTCCGCTACGGTTATGATGCTGTTGACACAGAAACCAGAGAGAATCTCTCCCTGAGGGTGACCTGATTGAATGGTGGAGCAGGCTCGAGGGGCCGTATGGCCTACTTCTGCTCCTAGTTCTTACGTTCTTATGTTCTTATGTAAAGCTCCCTCTACACTGCCCTGTCAAACACTCCCAGGGCAGGTACAGCACAGGTTAGATACAGAGTAAAGCTCCTTCTGTGCTGCCCATCAAACATTCCCATGGCAGGTACGATACGGTTTAGATACAGGATAAAGATCCCTCTACACTGTCCCGTCAAACACTGCCAGGGCAGGTACAGCACGTGTTAATTACAGAGTGTAGCTTTCTCTACATTGTCCCATCAAACACTCCCAGGGCATGTGCAGCAAGGGTTAGATACAGAGCAAAGCTCCCTCTACATTGTTCCATCAAGCACTGCCAGGGCATAAGGCTTGTCCTATGAGGAGAGATTGAGTCAAATGGGCCTATATTCTCTGGAGTTTAGAAGAATGAAAGGTGATCTCATTGAAAAGTATAACATTCTTAGAGAGCTTGACAGGGTAGATGCTGAGAAGATGTTTCCCCTGGCTGGAGAGTTTAGAACTAGGGGTCATAGCCTCAAGGTAAGGGTTGGCCAATTAGGACTGAGATGAGGAAAAATTTCTTCACTCAGAGGGTTGTTAATCTTTGGAATTCTCTACCCCAGAGGACTGTGGATGCTGAGTCATTGAGTATATTAAAGACTGAGATCGATAGATTTTTGGAAACTAAGGGAATCAAAGGATATGGGATAGGGCGGGAAAGTGGAGGTGAGGTAGAAGATTAGCCATGATCTTAATGAATGGCGGAGCAGACTCGAGGGGCCGTATGGCCGACTCCTGCTCCTTTCTCTTATGTTGTTATGTTCTTATGAAAACTGTCCAATTGGAGCTACAACACAGTTGTAGGGCAGTTATCGAAGGTTATGCAAAATCCATTCAATCAATCCTGCTCGCTAAACAATTTCTATTCATTTAAAAAAAAGCCTAATTAACATTTATCACAATGGGGTCATGTGATTAACTACAAGTAAATTAAATTCTGACCATTGCTTTTATTTATATTTTATAATGTAATAATAGATCAATTTCAATGCCTGCTGCACATCAACAACCTCAATCTAAATTGTTTCTTTAACCCATCAGTGTTTCCATTAGAACGCGTGGAGAATTAATTGTCCTCTGCGTAAATATTACCGTTAAATTGATGTTCTCATTAACCCGGTGTCCATTAATTGTCATACACTTTACTGTAAAACCCAAGCTATTAGCAGCTTTCCTCCCAGATCACATTGCACTGGCGAGATAGGACAGAGGGCTGGATGGCCTAGCTTATTTTGACTGCACTACCGTTATATAATTATGCTAATATTTTATCTCATCACCTTGACTCTATGAGTATTTACTTGGAATAACTTTTCCCCTCAAAGCTTTTACTTACCCAACAGCAGAGTTATCAAAATAAGGTCTTTTGTGTTTGTGCATGTGGGATATTTGCTTATTCGTTATTCATTCTTCTCCTTCTGGTACTACTGCAAGCAGTGATTCTGATCTCAATTAGATTGTGTCTCTCTCCCTTACCTTCCCATAAATCATTCCTCCAAAGTGAAATTAACAGCTACTGGAGCGCATTAATAATCTGTGGCACACATTGGAAAATGCATTAGCTGGAACCTCCCATTGCTCTGACTGTTAAACACATAATTTTGTTTATGAAATATAAACATTTCATGGCAGGGATCTCACATTTCCCAGGCTCGGTGACAGGTAAAATGATCACAGCCTATTGACAGGCAGTCACCACTAAAGAAAATCATGCTTGTTTAAATCTGCAACACCACCTGGGCTATATCCACTTCTGTCTCTCTGAGTTGAAATGAGCCCTAATAAAATGTTAGCATTAAAGGTGGAAGATTCGCTGTTCTGTTGAAAAATTTGCAAAGCTTTAATTTCCCGTTGTTGTAATATCTTTAAAGAGAAGAGGTGATATTGAAACTTTAGAATTAATTAATGTATTTTATTACAAAAACAGTAAATCCTGGAAATCCACAGCAAGTCCATCAGCACCAGTAACGAGAAAGGACTGGTCACTGTTTGGGTCTGCCTCTTCCTGAAGTAAATGAACTAACAGCACAGAAACAGGCCATTCAGCCCAACAGGTCTATGCTGGCGATTATGCTCAACACGAGCCTCCTCCCACCTTGCTTTACCTTAACCTATCAACATATTCTTCTATTCCTTTTTCCCTCATGTACTTATCTGGCTTTCCTTCAAATGCACTTATGCTATTCGCTACTCCTTGTGGTAGTGAGTTCCACATTCTAACCACTCTCTGAGTAAAGAAGTTTCTCCTGAATTCCTCGCTGGATTTATTCATGACCAACTTATGTTTATGGTCCCTGGTTTTGCATAGTACATTGTGATTGTATTTCTCAAGTAAATGCATGTGGAGTATTTGAATTATACAAGGGCACTTTAAATGCAATCAACTCTTTTTCAAAATATAAAAATATTAAATGTCTTACCTCTCTTCTTGCCCTCCTCCCCCCTGCCCCAATAAAGCACTACAATACTTTTTACTGGCTTCAAATACCCAAAAGCAGAAAACATTGTATTCTGTAAAGAGGTGACCTTCATTTGAACAAACTCTTCCCTTGGTCCTGATTGAAGTGTTAACCTGTTACATCCCTTTTCAGACTCTGATTGACCTGCTATGTTTTTATTTCAGATCTTCACCACTTCAAGTTTTTAAAAAATATTTTAATAGCAATGTGTTGTGGGTTATTTTTCGTGATCCTCGGTCTGGTTTTCTCTCCAATCGGGGTAGATACAAAGATGTCTGTTAACATGTCTCACCCGCCTCGACGTGACATGTCACTATCTTTCAGGGAGGCCCCACACAGTTAGTTATTAATTTTCTGACTGCATTGCAAAGGCGTTCTGCACTTTTACGCTGCTGTTCTGGGCATTCTGTGAACTGTGGAAGAGGTATGATGAAAGCTGGGCTGCATTTTGCCATCTCTCTACAAATGATCTAAAAAGAAAGAAAGACTTGCATTTATATAGCGCCTTTCACGACCTAAGGACATCCCAAAGCACTTCACAGCCAATGAAGTACTTTTGAAGTCGCTGTTGTAATATAGGAAACGCGGCAGCCAATTTGGGCAGAACAAGGTCCCACAAACAGCAATGAGGTAATGACCAGACAATCTTTTTTACTGATGTTGGTTGAGCGATAATTATTGGCCAGGACACCGGAGAGATCTCCCCTGCTCTTCTTCGAAATAGTGCCATGGAATCTATTATGTCCACCTGAAAGGGCAGATGGGGCCCGTTTAACGCCTTATCCGCAAGACGGCACCTCTGACAATGAAACACTCCCTCAGTACTGTACTCAAGATGAAATTGTTTAATGCAAACAATTTGGTTATCGTACAAAAAATCTGAGCATGTCATGCGTTTTTACGATGCTGATTGCTGTTTTGCCACCAGATGAATTCAAGTCTTAAAGTAAAACTGCCCCTGTTGTTCGTTGTTATCTGATTGCTCAGCCACAGGTTCATTGCTACATTTAGAATTTTTACCCAGGATTGAGATTAAAATGCTGAAAACTGCTCAGAGATTAAATACAGAGCAAAATGTTTTTTGGGGAGAATCCTCACACACACATGGTCACTCCTTCAACTTTCAAGCACACACCCAGAGAGATCACATGAAAAAAAAACAACTTAGCTGCAATGTATTAAGTGAGACTTACAAGGACTCGTGGTCAGGGTGGTCTTGCTTTTGTGAGGTAGGCTCTGTGGATATTTGTAATTTACAATTACAACAGCCTTTCCATCTCATTTAACTGAGCAACCTTTTTGCAGGCACAGCCGCCCAAAGTCCGCTCAGGGGGAGAATCCACCCCACAGTGTTCAAACCTCGTGCAATTTGTCAGGTCATCGTTAGGCAGAATCTTAATGCAGAGGCACATGGGCGGAAGATTAAAACTCTAAAGTCAGTGTTTGAGTGAGTGTAGACCAGGATCTTAAAACCAGTCACCATATCAATATTGATATCGATATTGATACCTCACCAGTCTAATCAATGGCTTTTTTTAAAGTGAGGCCTGAAATGATTCACACACATGGATAAAATTTGACAGACTTAATTTAACAGGTCTTAATGTTGAAGTCTCCCCAATTTTTAAAATAAAAAGTACAAGTACAGTCGAGAAGATCAGCCTATACTTTGATGTCAGAAATGAACTCTTTGTGCATATGTTTGCAGGGACCATTTCTTCACTTGAGCTGCACTAGAGGGTGAAGTAACAAGTAGCATCAGACAAGCTTGGCCTACAGTCTGCAGGTCATTGAGTTTGCATTTAGCTTCCCCCCTCCCCCCAACTTTCTCTCCTACCAAAAATGAGAAGTTTAATATTCAGATGAAGGGCAATCAGTTGGGATATGGAGTGGTCTGATTTCCATGTAGACAGCAGATCAGATGGAAGATTTTCAAATTTCTTATTGCCTCAATTTTCGACGTAACTGGAACAGCGAGAGGACAAAAATTCCCCCCCCTTCCCGGTGATTTTGGACATATTTTTCATTCTGTGATTTGGGTAACAGGAAACACACTTCCCACAGGGTTAGTTAGGAGTTGAGTTCTTGTGTGATGAATATGTACTTTGCTGAATTGAGTATTGTGAAGAATGTCCACACTTGTAGTCACTTTGTGTGAATGTTCAAACTCGCAAACACACACTCGGGGTGATTATGAGAAACAGTCAGTTTAACTGCAATGATATTAACAATGATTTATCTTATATAAGTGAGAACAGTAAATGTTCATTACCTGTCCCTGCATTTGTGCAAGGGGTCTTTGTGTGTGTCTGTAACTTACAGTTCAAAAACTGGGAAAAAGCTGGTCGCACCCTCAAAATAAATGAAAGTTTCACAGAATTCTGACCCCAACATCTCAGTGTAAACACTTAAATCATTTTCAGTGACTTTAAACTGCCAATGCATCTGTCCCAACATTGTAGGTGATAAATACAATACAGGAAACAAAAATAACTTCTTGACTTGAGCAACAGGTCTTGCTGCAGAATGGATCTACAGCAGATTTTATTTTATTGTATGTGGATCAATATCAGAATCATCATTAATATCTGCAGGTTCTGGCTCGAATACTAATATTAAAGTCACCATAAGCAGGATCTGGGTAGAATTATATTAATATGACCATGACCAGTCGTATACCCTGTTTCTGGCTAGAATAAAACTGATAACAGAATCACCAGTAACATCAGCAGGTTCTCTGTAGGGTAATAATAATATTAAAGTCACTTGAAATATCAGCAGCTTGACTGTAGGATTATACTGATATCAGAATCACCAGTAGTATCAGCAGTTCGTATGTAGAATAATACTGATAAAATCACCAGTAATATCTGCAGGTTTTCTATAAAATAATACTAATATCAGAATCATCAGTGTTAGCCGTGACTCAGTGGTAACACTCTCACCTCTGAGCCAGATGATTGTGGGTTCAAGTCCTAATCCTGATACAATGGGCTCAATTTTGAAATAGTGGTGGATTGGCAGCGGAGGGGGGGGTGAAGGTGCGTGTGGCAAACCCGCATTAAAAAAACGTAGCTTTTCCGACGCGATCGCAATGTAATTGATGGTGATTAAAGTTGTTTCCAGGTTTCGCGCCCGGCAGCCGGCCCAGAGCTGCTCGAGGTCATCCTCCAAGGCCGTTTTCACTCTCCTCAATTGAGGGTCAGCAGCCTTCCACCACCCATGTTCCAGCCACTGGGGATGCACCTTGTAGGAGCAGAAGGATAGGTAAAGGCACACAAATGACAGGCCGTAAGGGAATGCACAAGGGTGAATAGTATCAGTTTGTTTGAATCATTTCATGCATAAATCTATAAATGTGGCTATGAATTTGTATTTGGTGTTGGTTTTCATTTCTGCAATGAGCTGAGGGAGGAAGCAATGTGTAATCTTATGGAGGACGATTTGATGGTCATGTGAGAGAGGAAAGGTAAGGAGTGTGGGACTGTTGGTGAATGGGGAGGTGTTGTTGAGGTTACTGGTGTCTCTCATTAATCATCTGATCAAGGTCATCATTGTCCTCATCGTCCTCCTCCCCTTCCTCCCCTTCCTCCCTTCCTCTTCCTCCAGCTTGTCCTGCTCTGTGTGGCCTCTCTGCATGCTCCCAGTCATGTTCAATTCCCAGAGGAAGCCCTAGCAGGCCACCCATGTCTGGAAGCAACTTTGGTCAGCACAACATTTTAACTACCACTAACAGTACAGCATGACCAGCCAGACCACTCTATATAATATTGCAACTTTCTCTAAATATAGGAAACTTCCATTACTAACCTGTAACTCCTTTTAAATAGCACTGGTGGGGGGTCCTTCATGCCATTTAAGTTCTGTTCAGTTCTGCAAGGTCAAGGCAGTGCATTGGCTGGAGCGTGGAGTTCCAAAATGCCACCGGCTGCTTCAAATCAGCACTGCACACTGATTTACGTCATATTCTCCCTACTCTACATGCTGCCAGCGTTCATTAGGTGCACATGCGCATTTCACATTGGAAGTGTGTGCGGGCATCTCAGACGGCATTTTTGGGGTTTAGGAGTCTGCGTAGCACCTACATAACAGGTGCTACACAGCCCAATTTTGCCCCCTACTGCTCTAGAAAGATGTGGTTTTATTACGTCAGATATAGCTGGGTTCAGGTGGATGAGGCTCATGGTTGCATTGGCTCTTGTTATAGAACTCCAGGTCAAGGAGCTCATTGTGATGAGTCACTCTAGAAACAAATTACTAAAGCTTCCAAAACAGGGGATGCTTTTTAATGGGGGACTTTAATTTGTCAGGAGCTCACTGGCACTATAGTGAGCCATCTCATGTTGAGGGCAGAGCAACTGAAAAATTTGTAGAAATCATACAAGACGCTTTTCTAACTCAACATGATAATGAGGCAACCAGGGTTAGTCAGGTACTTGACTTAGTGTTCAGTAGTGATCCTAAAACGGCATCAAACCTCCATGTGGGGGAACACCTGGGCAATAGTGACCATGATATTACTGGATTTCAGTTCATCAGTGGAACCAAATTCACTGAGAATCCAAAGTTAATTCCAGACTTCAAAAGGGTTAACTTTATTAAAATTGCAGAAGACTTGAATCAAGTCAATTGGACAACTCTATTAGGTGGGGATACTATCAATGCTGGAGAAAAATGGAATATCTTTAAAAGCATATTAAAGCATAAGAAAGTCAGGTATATCCTAAGAAAGGCATATGGTGGGACAAAGCCACAATGGCTGACTGGTCATGTACAAGGAAAATTAGGCTTAAACAAAACTGCTTTTATACACTAAAGGCAACTAATTCTCAGGAGAATAGGGATAAATATCGTGCTCAATTAAAGGGAACAAAAGCTGCTATTAGAGCAGCTAAGAGGTCAGTGGAGAAGAAGATAGCAGGGATCCGTGGCAGCAATGGTAAAAGCTTTTTTTAGCTATGTCAGGAGTCAGAGGGCTATTAAAAGATTCCTCAGAACAGATTCGAGTGGACTCCCAGGGTATGGCAGAAGTCTTAAATTATTACTTTGCATCAGTCTTCAGTCCTGTGATGATGTTCAATTGCCTGCAATGAGTTGCATTGTCGACACAAAAATTGTAAAAATCAAAAGCTGAGGATATCATCTTAGAAAGAATTAGGAACCTAAGGGTGCTTAAAGAGACTGGACATGTGCTTTGCGAGCCCCTTACCCATATCTTTAATAGCTCACTAGAGTCAGGGATTCCTCCCTTGGACTGGATGGATGCTCATGTAGTCCCAATTTTCAAAAATAGTGACAAGTCAGATCCAAGAAACTAGACCATTAGGCAGGATGCTAGAAGGGACAATTAGAGATGCTATGTATGATAACCTGGGTAGAGATGATGTGGAGATGCCAGTGATGGACTGGGGTGGACAAATGTAAGGAATCTTACAACACCAGGTTATAGTCCAACAATTTTATTTTTAAATCACAAGCTTTCGGAGATTATCTCGTTCGTCAGGTGAGTAGTCTCTGTGTCGATATGCGCGATCTTCATGGAGATCCTCTCCATTGTGAGCCGGCAGTTTGTGGTGTCGATAGTAGCCATGATGTGGAGATGCCGGTGAACTACTCACCTGACGAAGGAGATAATCTCCGAAAGCTTGTGATTTTAAAATAAAATTGTTGGACTATAACCTGGGTAGAGAAGGAGTTATCAAGAACACTCAACATGGCATCGGGAAAAAAAGTTCATGTCTTACTAATTTAATTGCATTTTTTTGAAGAAGATATTAGGTTTATGGATGAGGGTAGCCCAGTAGAGATTGTATACTTGGATTTTCAGAAAGCCTTTGATAAGGTACCTCACAACGGGTTACTCTACAAGACAGAATCTCGTGGAATTGATGGGAAGATGTTACAATGGATTAAGAATTGGCTTCCTTCCCGTAGGCAGAAAGTAGTAATTAATGGTCATGGAGCTGCTTAGAGGCCGGTTATCAGTGGTGTCCCCCAGGGATCAGTGTTAGACCTGTTGCTTTTTACTATCTTCATTAATGACCTGGATGTAGGTGTTGGGGGAACCGCCCACGAGTTTACTAGACAGCAGTCATGTTTACAGATTATTTCAATTAGATAGGTTAGGGAGTCAGTTGTGGCTCAGTGGCAGCAAGCTTGCCTCAGAGTCAAAAAGTTACAGGTTCAACTCCAGCTCCAGAACCTAATCCAGGCTGACACTCCAGTGCAGTATTGAGAGAGTGCTGCACTGTTGGACGTGTCGCCTTCTGGATGAGATGTTAAACCGAAGCCATCTCAGGCAGATGTAAAAAATCCTATGGCACTATTTGAAGGCAAGCAGGGGAGTTCTCTCCAGTAAGCTGGCCAATATTTATCCCTCAACCAACATCACTAAAAATCAGATTAACTAGTCATTATCTCATTGCTGTTTGTGAGAGCTTGTTGTGTACAGACTGCTGCAGCGTTTCCTACATTACAACAGTGACTAACTTCAAAAGTATTTCATTGACTGTAAAGGGCTTTGGGATATCCTGAGGCCGTGAAAGGCGCTATATAAATGCAAGTCTTTCTTTTTTAATATCAGCTGCCCTATAGTGCCGGTGGAGTATGCCATTGACCATCCAATAGCACCAGAGAAGCGTACTGACCAACTGCCCAATAACACTAGAGGAACGTACTGACCAACCACCCAATAGCACCAGAGGAGGATGCTGACCGACTGCCCAATAGCACCAGAGAAGGGTGCTGACCAACCACCCAATAGCACCAGAGGAGGGTGCTGACCGACCACCCAATAGCACCAGAGGAGGGTGCTGACCGACCACCCAATAGCACCAGAGGAGGGTGCTGACCGACCACCCAATAGCACCAGAGGAGGGTGCTGACCGACCACCCAATAGCACCAGAGGAGGGTGCTGACCGACCACCCAATAGCACCAGAGGAGGGTGCTGACCGACCACCCAATAGCACCAGAGGAGGGTGCTGACCAACCACCCAATAAAACCAGAGTAGCAGCTGAACAACCGCCCAATAGCACCAGAGGAGGGTGCTGACCAACCACCCAGTAGCACCAGAGGAGGGTGCTGACCGACTGCCCAATACCACCGGAGCAGCGTGTTGACCAACCACCCAATAGCACCAGAGGAGGGTGCTGACCGACTGCTCAATACCACCGGAGCAGCGTGTTGACCAACCGCCCAATACTCCTGGTGGGAGGGCTGGTGCAAACAAAATAATCTTTGTACTTTTCTTCAGCTGGACTGTCAGCTACAAATGCTCACAGCATGCATGCTTGGCCTATGAACATCATTGGGCCTCAATTTGTATATTACGAAGACCTAACGCCTGACCCAGGCAGGCTCTCTGGCCTCCCAGCAGCCTTCAGAAGATAGCGTTGGCTGTACTGTCAGCAGGAATAGGGTTCCCACCATTTGTGGGGGCAATGACCCCCCCCGCCCCCCCTTTCCACCCTGTGGGTGGCCTCAAAATCTCCCCTGTGGTGTGTGAGGTGCAGATGTTTGAGGGATGTGCTTTGTGACCCATTTTCCCTGGCTTTACACTATTGTTTTCTCAATAGTTATAAATACATTAAGGTTCTTGGCACAAAATATTGACTAGATTTTAGTGAACCTGAGCCAGCTGTAATGAATTGATGTCGATTACACTGTAGCATCTGATATAGTGTCTGTATAAACGCTAGTATTGTTTTGTATTGCACCATCGCAGGTGATGTATGTTACCTGATAGACTGTTTAACCCTGGTATGGGGCCTCTTTATTTACCAGACTAGATACTACCTGCTCTGCCTGTTACTGTTTCTGACTGATATAGAGTTGGTTGCTTTATTTCTGATGTCGAGAGGTCAGTTTGAAATCGTGATGACACAGGCTAACACTGCCATCTCCTCCTCTCGCTATCCCTTTCCTTCAAATGCACAGGGGCTGTGTCAATAAACTTGGTGTTGAGAAACCTGCCATTAGCACACGCGTGGCAATGTTTCTTCACTGAGGTGACAGATTGTGAAGTAGGGAGAGTAATTCAAACTATTACCTGGGTGAAGGCAAGACACTGGTGATATATGAAGACCACTTAAACCCATTGTATCTTGTACATCAAATCTTTGATAGATTATAGCTCTGACATTAAAATGGAAATGTCTTCAGCGAGCCCTGACAGGGCTGGGGTGACCTTTGCCTCTCCAGCGCAACATGGCTGACCGAATTATCAGTTTTAAAAAAAAAACAGCAGGGGAAAGCAGATGTGGTGATGGAGAACCTCCGTTGCATATTTTAACTTTCGTCTTGATTGAAAGCAGCACTACCTGTGCCTTTTCAAATTTCATAACAACAAGCCCAATATTTATTGAGAAAGCTGTTATTATGGATCGGCTTTCTGCGAGTTGCACGCCAATCTTTTTTCATTTCAAAAACCATTAAGGCGGGTGGATTTTATGAAGCAGTAAATGATGGAGGCACTCTCTCTTTTGTTGCAGAGCAGCTGGCTCTTTAGCCCTGTGCCGTTGGAGATCCCAAGTGTCCTTTTGCGCTGATGTGCTCCCCTTCCTTGCTTAACAAGTTATTTCAATTTTTTTTTTAAATGAATGCTGAACAAGAGATGGAGCATGCAGATTGAGAGCCGGGATCCATTCACACATGAGAAATTTTCCCTGGAATTCCCTAAACTCGGTCTCACATCTGTCATGAAACAGAGTCCTTGTTCTCATCAAATTGTTTTCACCAATGACCTGACACCAACATCTATAATTAATTACATAATTTACATTAGACTATTGACTAAACAAATACATAAATCATAGGCAGAGTCAATAGATGCAGACATATTTAATCATGTTCTAAATAATGATTACTGCTCCCATAATGCAATAATTATTTTCAGCAGCTGACTTAAATTAATCTTCTGTCACAATGCCATGGAGTGATGGAAATGCCTCCGAGTTCAATAGAACCAAATTTCTTAATGCTGAATTGATAATGAAGGCACTGCATGGATCACTGCAAAGACAATAAGCGATCGGAGAGAAACACAGACATACAAAAGCCAGCAAACAAGGGACAATGGATTTAACTGGTTACATTATCTTTAAGCATCAGGTTTATATAGCAAATTAAAATGTTAATCAATATGGACTGCCCGGGATGCTCCGTACGAACGATGCTTTCACTCTACCGAGTACACAGATTGCTCACTGGATACATTTTATCTCTCAATTAATGCATCTCTTCTTAATTCTTGTCTCTTAAATAAAACTGTCTCCTGATACTGCATGTGGCTGGGACAATTTTCAGCTTCTGTGATTAAATATGTTGTGGTGATTAACTACCGTAAGGGGGAAAAGTCTGGCTACAATAATGTTTCTTAATGTAAATTTCAAAAGGTTTCATGTATCTTATTAAAATGACAAGAAAATATTAAAATCCAGATGTTCCAACAAAGGGCAACATTTGACATCATTAGTTAGTTGGAGATTAGTTTGAGCAATTTTCGGTGATATATAATCTGGTAAATAAAGTGCCAAATTATACTGCAGTTGGAACAGTGATGCTGCGTACTCAAGATTTGAACTCCAAGATATTAGAGTGATGTGTCACTATAGAGGGCCATTTGTTTCCAACAACACTGTCCGTATCACTGCTAGTCTGAGGCCCCTGAATTATTGTTTAATATTCCAACACGATGATGGTATTTTTTGTTTTACTCAAAACAAAATATAACTTCGCAGTAAAGGTAACAATTTATATTTATACTGCACCTTTAATGCAGCAAAACATCCCAAGGCACTTCACAAGGTAAGGGGATTAAGTGAGTGATTAGGCAATTAAGTGAGTGATTAGGAATTGGGAGGTTAGGGGCGATGCTTGAAATTATAGTCAAAGAGATAAATTTGGAGGAGGTTTTTGAAGGCGGGACAGAGGCACCAAAGTGGAGGGGTTTAGGAAGAGAGTTTCCTGGTGCAGGACCATGATATCTGTATATTCTGCCACTGGTGGCCAGTGGAGAGTTGGGTTTGGAAAAATCCAGCAGTCCAGATTCAGAAGACAATGCTGTCCAATCCATGATGAATGCACTGGACATTCGGTGTAGCGGAAAGGGTTAGTCATTAACTATTCACCATGGACTGCGGTACTCTGATAGCAAGACATACACTGATTGCCCTAGATTATGTCACTTGGATTCCAATAAACTGGGGGGGGGGGGGAAGAAGGAATGAAAAGATTGCTGTTTCCCCCTCTCCCCAAATCTCGTACAATTTTCTGGGGCTTGGTTGGGACATGGCAAACTGATCTGGTCAGAGGTTAATTCGTATTTTATTCTCTGTTTGTTCTCTTTAAAGTTAAGGTGAATATTTACATCTAGTTCTCCAGAGGGGAAATTAAATGAGATCGTTCAATGAAAAGAAAGTGTTGGTAGAAATCTGGCACAAGGAAAGTATTGTGCATCTTAAAACAATGAAGAAAAACTGAGAAGTTTTAGAGTGAGAACAGCTAATATTTATTCATGATGAAGGGAAAAGTAGTCACTTGTTGGCACAGGCTACTTCATTTACATACCATTATAGACTGTTTACTATATCTTCAGATCAGTGTCCATCACCTAGAAGATGAAGCTGTCAGCTTCATTTCCATCTGCTGCCGGGGACCATGTCTGCTCCTTGAGGTTTTCTGTGCACAGAGAACCTCAAACCAAGTCAGAAAAAAAATCAAATTAAACATTAACAATCATAGATCCAGCAATGAGCCAGCAATGTAATATGTGTGTTCTTAATGAGCTGTACTTTATTTACACCTCAAACAGAAAAGATCCTCTCTCCCCTTAAGTAGTTAAATTGCCCTCTTCCTAGTAAAATTTATTGCCATTTAAACATGACTAAAGGCCATTCGGCTGGTCATTACAATAATCTATCATGTCTACAACTGTTGGTATCCTGCTTAGTGGTAACTTCAATCTGAGTAGGGTCAACAGAATTTTTCCACCAAATGCTTCCCTCTTGACTGTCATCAATTTACTTTTGTCAACAAAAGGGCATTACTACTGAATGAAATGGAACATCCCAGTAAGACCCTGGCAAACAGTGCAGGCCTCTGTTACATCTTCAGTCTGTTTCTGTATAAATCCCTTTTTATATGCACCAGCATGAGCGTTTCGCTAAAATGACCAAGGGGAGAAGAAAACCAGCAGGGTGTTTAAGAAATGCATTCATTTTTAAAAATCTATCCTACACTCTCACTAGAAATAATAATGAAAACTGCAGCCATGTAGATAATGGAACAATAAGACTTACTTTGGCTCTGTGATTGTTAATATTAAATAATTTCCATAATTAATAGTAAATTTGTTGTAACCAGTATGCAACATATGCTTCCTGCCAATATTTATCCCTCAAACAACATCAGTAAAACAGATTATCTGGTCATTATCATATGGCTGTTTGTGGGGTCTTGCTGTGCGCAAATTGGCTGCTGTGTTTCCTATATTACAACAGTGACAACACTTCAAAAGTACTTCATTGGCTGTAAAGCACTTTGGGATGTCCTGAGGTCATGGAAGGCGCTATATAAATGCAAGTTTTTCTTTTTACTTATTTACATTCACTTTCTGACACATCGGGGCAATTTTTAGGGTGCGGGTTAGTGGGGATAGCTTCCCACTGGCACCGTGTGCCCGACATTCGGGGTGTGTGCAGTGATTTTCGGATGCAACAACAACAAACAACAACTTGCATTTATATAGCCCCTTTAACAAAGTAAAACGTCCCAAGGCGCTTCCCAGAAACGTAAATCAGACAAAAGAAAATTTGACGTGCCACTGATTAGCACCTCGAAGTTTCCCACCCGCTGGCAACTCGTGTCTGAAAATGAACCCTAAAGTTTAACGCCGCAGAAATTCTTCAGCGGGCCCCGAGTAAGCATTAATTCTTCATAATGTACCACATAATATATAGCCAATTAATGTTAACATTACCTCGTAATAAAAGTTAATTGGTTAACAATATTCTACCAGAATTGCAGATCACGTGGTTTCGAAATGGATACATTCTGAAGAGGCATAAGCTCTTGGTGTTATTGATGACCAGATCAGCCCAAGCTGGTTCACGTCCAAACCTTTCAGCATCGGCAAGTGGAAAGATAGTGTGCGAGCATGTGGAATTGGAGCTGAGATCTTTCAGCATGGATAATCTCTCAACCTCTAGTTAAGGACTTGTTGAGGGGCAGTGAGAGTGTTGCTGAAGTGCTGTTTGCTGACACAAGGCCTTCAGGGCATCAGTTGATTCTGAACCCCTGGTCAGTACCTCACTATACCCCAGGAATGTATCATCTGTGCTCCCCCTTTACCAGGTAAGGCATTGTGTATTGCTTGATACCAAATCACTGAGGAACTATAGGGGGCACGAACTTGTGGGGGGTGGGGTTTAGCTGCCAGCAGGTTTCCAGTGGGAAACTGCTGATTGCAATTAGTTTGCTGCCCTCTTCTTTATGAGGCCAGGGTGATTTTAACTGCTGGGCCTCAGTAACGTGCTGCCTGTTGACCTACCACCCGTTACAAGCGAGAAGTGGCTGCCAACCTCCGGAAAATCAGGCAGCCCTTGGTCGCCCGCCAGTACTCAGGTAATTGTGGGGAAGGGGGTTCTGGAGGGTCTCGCGGTAGGGAAGGGGGCCAGTCCAGGCAGCGGAGGCCTGAACTTTCCTTGTGGGGCCAGGAGGAGAACGCCTGCTCCTCCAGCCCCCACAAAAGAAATTTTAAAAAGAACTTACCTGGAAGAACGTCCTCAGCCTCCTGATCATCTTCATGCTGCCCTTCACCTGGTGGGACAGCTGCAGTGACTTCCCGCTCTGACTGAAGTTAAAGTGGCCATTGGGGCCCAATGCCATTATCTCGATCCCATCAGTTAGGACCCCGCTGGCTTTGGGCAGGCAGCTTAGCTGCCTGTCTAGAAGCTTCTGTTAAAATTAGAAACAGCGGGATTCTGGCGGGTAAATGATCCGAGGCTTTTAAGTGCTCATATTGGGTTGAATTTCCACGTGGTGGGGTCTCTCGCTCGTCCATCATATTTTTGGCAGGAGTGCCGTGGAAACCTCCAGAAATCGGCATAAGTGGTTATGTGGGCGAGCCACAGATCTGCCATGGAAATTCACTTCTTCCCGTTGTATCCAAGTAGGCTCAATGCAACAGCACGTACACTGTTTATTTAATGGAAACCCCAACATACTTTTCTATTTCTATTACTTTATTACTCAAATCAATTCATTTACATGTTTGAAATAAGTAAGATGTCCGAGGAAACTGCAGTGTTAAAATATCCAAGTAGTAAGTGACTTTAGCCAATGTTTTGCTGGGCGGAGGGAATTAAAATTCCCCCCTATTATCGACATGAATCGATATCTAATATGTTTTCTGCAACTAGGAACAATGTGTAGTGTATCACAGGTCATCGTATATCAGAGAACATCATACTAAGGGGCAACTATACATAGAATGTAAATCCCTTTTCCATGTAGCTAAATACAGAACTTAATGAGTTGTCAATAAATTTGCTTTGAAAGGACAAGCTAGGTTGGTGTCTGTACATAACAAAGTTTTTATAGCCTGATACCTCAGTTACCTCAACAAACTACGTATACCATATCTAACTTTGACAGTGAGGGGCTTCATCATTTTTATGAGCAAATAGTGTGATTACAGAAAATCTATTCACATGTTCTAAAAGCTTCCAATTGGTTTCCATTGCTTTATACAACCTAGCCAAGAAGTGCCAAATAAAATCACATACCAAAATTCCCCACTATAAAATACAGATGTGGCGCTTGTCACAATGATATCATCAGGTTGAAAGAATTGGCATTTTGACCATCCCTTAGGAGGGGCTTCTTTAAATATTTTTTGCCACCACATTGTATCTGTATAGTTGTTATGTGCAACCACAGGCACACAAATGGACCATCCCATTAAAGGAGTTCACTCTAACGACTACAGCTGCTATTGCATGGAATGTTCCTTTCAGCCCGATGATAGAATCCTAAATATGACATGCTGAAAACAATTTAATTTAAATCTGAGAAAATTAAAGTAAATTGAGCAATCAAGGTAATGAGTCTTCAGATGTGTCACATGTAATAGCTCATTTGCTGATATTGCCAAAGATCTTCTTACTAGACTGAATTCGGATAAGTTTATGGTTCTTGAGCTATTATGTTGAGTATCTAGTTCTCTGTTTTCTGGTGAATTTGCAACAAACCACAAACCAAAGTACATTCCAGTTCACCTAAGAAAGAGAAAGTTTAAAAAATCCCTTATTTCTACCATCAGGTTATGTTTATATTGTACTATAGTCTTTATAATGCAAAACTTGATGCAAATAATGCAAAGTCACCTAACTTGAATGTTCAATAATGAAGTCTGGTCTGCATTTTGGGATTTGTAGTCTGACTAAATCTTGTGCTTAAATTTTTAGCTCTTTCAGCTCAGAGAGCTGGGCAGAGTGAGAAGTTTTTATAGATGAGATATTAGAGAAGACCACACTGGGGGTCGGAGTAGGAGAGGGGACCCCACTACCTAGAGGAGGAGGGTGGGTCTCTGTTAGACAGGGGGGCTAGAAGTCGTGGTCGGGTAGTGAGGCAGGAACAGTCGTCCCTTGTGCTCTCCAACAGTATCTCTCCTCTGGAAAGAGATGATGTGGAGACTCAAGAGTTGGCTGTGACAGGCGAGAATGTGCCTTGCACTGAGGCAATCCAGCAGCCTGTCAGGGAAGAAGTGAAAAAGAGAAAGAGTAGCAGACCAGATGCAGTATTAGGGGATTCGATTATTCGGTTTATAGATAGAACATTGTGCGTATCGGACCCAGAAAAATGAATGGTATGTTGCTTCCCGAGGATCTGACATCCCGAGTTGACAGAATGCTAGAGGGATCAGATAAGGAGCCAATTGTTGCCGTCCATGTGGGAATGAATAGCTTAGGTAGAAGAAGACTAGAGGTCATCCATGCTAAATTTAGGATATTAGGAAGGAAGCTTACGGGAAGGACCTCAAGTGTAGTATTTTCTGAAATATACCCATGCCACATGCAAGTGAAGAGAGACAGAGGGTAATTAGGCAGACCAACGCTTGGCTAAAGCTTTGGTGTAGGGAATCAAGGTTTCTGTTCCTCAAATAGTGGAGTACCTTTTGGAATAGGGGGAAGCATATACATACAGGATGGGCTCCATCTGAACAAAAGGGGGGTAGAGGTGTTGGCAGACAGGATACATAGAATGATGGGAGGTGTTTAAATTAAATACGGGGGTGGTTGTGGTAGATGTAAGAGAACACCAGTACTGGTTAGAGAAAAGCTTAAGATGTACCAGTGAAAACGCAAATCAAAGTGTCATTCCAACGGTAGGGGATAAACAAAGTAAAAATATTAATAAAGTAAATGAGAAAGATAAAAGCTTTGGAACTGCGTTTGCATTAATGTAAGAAGTCTGACAAATCAGCTGTGTAATGTGGCAGGTCTTGGAGGGGTTGATAGAATGGACATCTTTCGCGTCACAGATACATATCTGGAAGTTTATACATTGTTTAGAAGAGACCGTATCGGGATAAAAAAGAAGGTGGTGTGCCAATATATATAAACGCCAGTATTGAGGAACAAGTGAGAGGATATAAAAATGGAAAAGGCAGGCACAGAATCACTTTGGGTAGAATTAATAGATGGCAATTAAATTAACTATTACTGGGGTTAGACAATAGAACTCCAGGTCAGGGTAAAAGCCATGATCTGGAACTATAGGATGAGATAAGAAAGGTGACCGGTCAGGGACCAATTATAGTGGTTGGAGATTGCAACTGACCAGAAATTAACTGGGACAATAATGTCTTTACTGGCAAAACAGGGAAGGGATTTTTAGAGTTAATGGAAGACTGTTTTTTCACACCATTTGTAAAAGAGCCAACAAGGGGAGAAAACATCCTAGATTTGATTATGAGTAATAGGGATGATCAAATCTCCAACGCAAAGGTGGCCAAGGCTTCAAGTACCAGTGATAATAATGTGATCATACTTGACTTTACAAGGATTGGAGAGGTTATAAAAAACCTAAAGAAAAGTACCAAATTGTTAGAGGACCAACTTTATACACTTGAGAAGTCTTGTCAGAGAGGACCTGGAAGATTTGAATATGGCTCGGACAGTGGAGGAACTATGGAGTTCCTTCAAGGAGGTGATTCTGAATGCAATGGACCAATGTGTACCCATGCAAAGCAAATGCACCAAGCTTAAAGGCACTCCTGCCTGGTTAAAACAGGACTATTAAGCAACCCATAAAGAAAAAAATGGCATTTAAAGCCACGAAGAACAATGACACAGATTTAAGGCGGATTCAATACCAAAATGCATGTTGGGAGTGTAAAAAAGGACACCAAAATGGCAAAGAAAAATCTCAAATTGAATATGGCAAGAAAAGTGAAGGATAATAGTAAAAAGTTTTTTAGTTATATTAAGAGAAATAAAAATGAAGGATGAAGTGTGGCTGCTGAAAGTGAGATCGAGTGAGGGCGTAACAACTACACAGGCTGAAAAAGTGCTAAATAAGTTTTTTGCCTCAGTTTTTATCAAGGAGAAGTCAGGTAATTTATTGGATCTGGCAAGGGAACTAGAGGGTATTGTAGAAGTACATTGTGACACTACCCACAATTATACCACCTTGGTTGCCGACGTTACACTGGTTTTAATGTTCTGAGCAAGAGAGTGGAAAAAAGTATCTACTGGTCCCACTCTTCATTGCTGTCGAGTGAACCTTGGTGGAAAGTGAGTTTAAGGAGGTGAGGGAAAACTGGCTTTGGCTGTTATGTGGTGGAATAGCAAACTGACTCAAATGAAGAATGGAATGTTCACTTCAGTATTTGACGTTACTGCAGGACAATTGGTGCCCATGGAATTATTTCCCAATATTCAGGAGAGGAAGGGAGAAATTTTGATAGACAATGTAAATTGCAATCATTTTAACTTTATACATCCAAATTCTTAAAAAAAATAGACGGATCATGGTAACTAATAACTTGTGGCAAGTTCCAACAGTATGTGATGATTTTCTAAATTTCAGTCTGGTAACAGCTTTTTGGGAAAGAAATACGTTCATGTATTAGTATATGTGGGATACTGGGATATTATCAAGCAATTTTTGAGGAGGCTTATTAAAAATGTCACTTCACAAGTATTTAAAGTAAATATTTTCCCCTAAGTGAATATAGCAACAATATAATTGCAATTAATGATAATGCCCTGGGATAAAATAGTTCGAAAAAATGTTTTATGGATTTATGTTGCATAGTAAGATATATATGGAGGAACAGCACATAGTGAACAAGACCATTGAATCATAGAATCATAGCATAGAAGGAGGCCATTTGGTCCATTGTGCCACTGCTGGCTCTTTGAAAGAGCTATCCAATTAGTCCCACTCCCCTGCTCTTACCCAAAGCCCTGCAAATTTTTCCTTTTCAAGTATTTATCCAATTCTCTTTTGAAAGTTACTATTGAATCTGCTTCCACCACCCGTTCAGGCAGTGCATTCCAGATCATAACAACTCGCTGCGTAAAATATCCCCACATCTTCCCTCTTGGTTCTTTTGTCAATTATCTTAAATCTGTGTCCTCTGGTTACTGACCCTCCTGCCAATGGAAACAGTTTCTCTCTATCTACTCTATCAAAACCCTTCATAATTTTGATTCTATTAGGAACATAGGAACAGGAATGGGCCATTTAGCCCCTCGAGCCCGTTCCGACATTTAATGGGATCATGGCTGATCTATGACCTAACTCCATCTGCCTTAGTCCCAGGTAGAGTACAGGTATCATTCTAGTAAATCTACGCTGCACTCCCTCCAAGGCCAATGTATCCTTCCTAAGGTGCGGTGCCCAGAAGTGAACACTATATTCCAGGTGTGGTCTAACCAGGGCATTGTATAGCGGTAGCATAACTTCTACCCCCTTGTATTCTAATCCTCTAGGTGTAAAGGCCAACATCCCATTAGCCTTTTTGATTATTTTCTGTACCTGTCCATGACAGTTTAATGATCTACCCCTAACTTTCTCTGCTCTAAGGAGAACAATCCCAGCTTATCTAATTTCTCCATATAACTACTGTCCCTCATCCCTGGTACCATTCTAGTAAATCTCCTCTGCACCTTCTCCAAGGCCTTCATGTCCTGCCTAAAGTGTGGTGCCCAGAATTGGATGCAATGGGGTAAATTTTAACTTCTAAGAATGGGTGGATTGGGGGTGGGTGGGCAGTGAAAATGCTAAGTTTTCGGCGGGGGATCGCATCCTGGCTCCAATACGCCCACTTCTGGGTTTAATGCAGGCAGCTTTGTATGCCTGTGGAGAGCAAACACCAGGAAGTCCCGCCCCCACTTAAAGCCAGCAGGCTGATACTTAATAGGGCAATGTACCCCATTGAGATACTGGAGGTACTTAATATTTTGTGTATTGGACAATTAGCACAACTTTAAACTTACCTGTTCGGGTTTCCCATCGCTTCTGAATCATATCAGGTAAAAGCAGGCCGGAAGGGCTGGATCCATGAGGTGAGTGCTTTTATTGCACTGCTTGTGGGCCCGGAGGAGCAGGGATGCTTCATCCAGGCCCAACAAACTCACCTGGCCGACAGGACCCCCGCAATCGGCCAACACCCTGACCCCGCTTCCCGATGGTGGACCCCCCCTCCCCAATGCTGGACACCCCCCCATCTAATCCCTGATGCTGGCTGACCCCCGATCCCCGATGCTGGCTGACCCTCCGATCCCCGATGCTGGCTGACCCTCCGATCCACGATGCTGGCTAACCACCTGATGTCGCCCACGTCCCCCCACCTCCGATTTTTTCCAACCGTGATGATCTCTCTCTCCCTCACGCCCCCCTCTCTGATGTGCAGCTCCTTTCACTGTGGACAGCCAGCCAGCCTGTCAATTAGGACGTGCCATTGATGGGCCTCATTAAGGTCACAATCACATTGCGACCCGTCCACTTACCTCGCACCCGGTAATCTTCCCCCCCCAGCTCCCTTCCTGGCTGGAAGTTAAAATTTACCCCAATACTCCAGCTGAGGCCTAACCAGTTATTTATAAAGGTTTAACATAACTTCCTTGCTTTTGTACTCTATGCCTCTATTTATAAAGCCCAGGATTCCATATGCTTTCTTAACAGCCTTATCAATTTTGTTTCTTTGGTTTCTCTGTTCTTGCACCTTATTTAAAATTGTACCATTTAGTTTGTATTGCCTCTCCTCATTCTTCCTTCCAGAATGAAGTCAGGATAAAAACGGTTGTTTAGATTGCCCTGTCATTCAGGTTCAGGTTCAAGAACCATTTCACCCTCCTGCCTTGTTGCCAAGGCTGTATCTCTCCACTTCGTTGAATTAAAAATCTGTCCATTTCTGTTTTTGAATTCATGCTTGCTACTCTATCTGGCAGGCTATGCCATAAATATATATCACTTATGTGTAAAGTAATTACCCCTTATAGCCCACCAATGCCTCCTGGCTCTCGTGTGGTCTGCACAAATAATTTTTCCAGTTCCATTTGTACATGGACTTTAGGAAAGCCTTTGACAAAGTATCACATGGCAGATTACTAGAGAAGATTAAGGGGTGTGGAATTAGTAACAGGGCAGCAAACTGGATTAAAAATTAGTTAGAAGGCAGGAAACAGAGAGTAAGAGGCAGTTTATAAGAGTGGTTGGAAGTGGGTAGCGGTGTCCCACAGGATTCAGTTTTGAGGCCACTTCTGTTCACTGTGTACATCAATGATTTGAATATAAGCCTAGAGGGAGTGGGGTTGCAATTTGCAAATGATACCAAAATAAGAGGTACAGTTCATTCTTTAGAAGACCAAAGGGATATTGATAAGATGGGGGAATGGGCTAAAAAGTGGCAGATGGAATTCAATGTCAGTAAGTGTGAGGTGATGCATTATAAAAATAATAACAGGAGTCTGAATGGAAGTAGTCTCAGTGCTGTGGAAGAGCAGAGGGATTTAGGGGGTACAGGTTCACAAGATAGTAAAGGCAGCACCTCAGGTTGATAAGACTGTAAAACAAAATACTAATGGAATTCTAGGTTTTATCACAAGAGATATACAGAGTATAAAAGCTAAGAGGTAACAATGAGCCTATATAAAACATTAATAAGACCTCGGTTAGAGTACTGTGTGCAGTATTGGGTTCCACACTACTATAGGAAGGATATTGAGGCTTTAGAGAGGGTACAGATGGGTATTTCCTCATACAGACGATATGAGGAAATACAAAAACATAGAAAGACTTGAAAAATTAGGTCTCTTTTTGTTAGAACAACACAGATTACAGGGCGATATGATAGAAGTGTTTAAAATTATGAAAGGATGGGACAGGGTAGATAGAAGCAACTGGTTTCCAGTAGTTGAGGAGTCAAGAACGAGGGGCCATAGATACACGATTAAATTTAAGAGATTTAGAACAGGGGGCAGGAGAGACTTCTTTACGCAGAGCTGTGAGGCTGTGGAATTCACTTCAGGGGTTAGTGGTTGAGGCAGAAGGTGGGTAAATGTGATTCGAACTATTTGCTCACGTGGAGGGTGAACGCGACCCGGACTGATTGGGCTGAAAAGGCCTGTTTCTGTGTTGTGTCTTCAATGTATTTCTGTGCATCTGTGATTTTCAAAACTTGTGATAAAAATCTGTCGTTGTACAAACTGGATTTAACTGAAAAAAGAATGGCTGCAAACACCAGAAAATGAATAAAGTGTTGAGTTGACAATCCGTTTCCATTAAACTGTAGTCCAGCGGTAAGGTGAGACGTCCCTTTGACAGACTTTTCATATTAGAACCCCATTGCGAGTTTTCATTCCTGCAGCTATGCGACATCCCCTTTATGCTTCACCTTCAATCCTCTCCTCACAGGCACCAGTCACAACATGGGTAGTTCCACCATGTGAGGGCCATAAGTACTGCAACTAGTGTAAAAGATTACAAAGCCCAGACTACAGGCATTTAGTGTACTGGAATTTGATTTATCTTTGGGGGAGGGTGAAACTTTGTACTTTGGGTTTTCTTAATGATTACAGAGTGTAATAGTTTTTATTTCCAGGGCAAGAAAATAAGCTTTTTTTTGACCAGGTCAAAAGAACGATATAGGTTAGTAATCACTGATGATGATAATAACGGATACAGGCTTAATGTGTTCATTGTGTTAATCCTCTGTCTGTTATTTTAACAGAGGTGTTAACCCGTTTAATTTAAATGGATTAACACCTCCCTTAAAATAATGGATAGAGGAACGTCATCTAAACATGTTAAGCATCAGAAACAGTTATTTCCAGCCTCACATTTTGAAAACATAAGTTGTTTGAAGTGCAAAATCAGCTTGTAAAAAAAGAAAATATGGTTTAACTTTGAGGAGTAATCCTTTGTCAGAACTAGGTTCTAAAGCTTTGTTTTGATGACATTAGCTCCCCCTTATCTCTCTTGAAACTACTTAAAAATTAAAAATTGTCCAAGTAGACAATTTTATCTAAAATAAGTAACTCAGGTAATCCCCTACCCGGCTCTGGGCTGCCACTGGGTCTGCGATAGTTTGTCAACTTTTTCGAACCTGTTGGTCAGCTTCTGCTAGTTTTCTAGATTGGCCTGAATGCATCTGGGTAAGGTCTGTGTACGGTGTGGAGTAAAGTCAGAAGGTAGTGAAATGGGCCTCGGGTGAGAAAAGACAATGTGGAAGGCTAAAGCATTCAATATGGGAAGACTTGAATGAAAAAGTGACAATGAGCAGATAGCTGTGAGAACTAGCAGAGGGGAGAGTAAGGTAGCCAGAATCTTGTGGCCTTGACAGTTATGACAGTTGACTGACTAGAACTCTTAAGAAGCAGCTTTGGCCACTGCTCAACTGAGTGATGGTCAGGAATGGCACTTGGATGTTCCTCTGGAATAATTTTGAGTCACTTTGCTGCTCCAGATTAAATGCAAGAGTGAATTTTGTCCAAGATTTATTAACCTCAACTTGTTTTGACTGCGACAAATACAATTTATCAGTGTCCTAGTGGTTTGTTGAATTCCTTTCTCAATTCCATTTAGTCCCTCATACCCTTTGGGAGGCATGATGTGGAGATGCCGGTGATGGACAAATAAAACTGTTGGACTATAACCTGGTGTTGTAAGATTCCTTACCCTTTGGGAGGTAAGTCTTCACTGGTGCATAGGCCAGTTGGCTCACAGGATTAGTGGTGGCACAGAAGCTGCCTGGTGGAAATCAGGCAGGAAGGCAGTTAAAATGAGACGAGTCACTTACCCCGCCTGATCCTGCTGCCTGCCCGTCGTGTCCTGATCTTAACCTGCTCATTTGAGTAGGCAAGTGGGACACCCGCAGGAAGGACACAAGATCCTTCTTTAAATATGCAGATCGGGTCCTGATATCATGGGATCCTGACTGCAATATTAGTTGGAGGAATGAGCGGGGAACCAGTGATGGCCTCCCCCCTCCCAGGCTAGACCTGGTGGGAGGGGAATCGTGGGCCTAAAGGAGCCCAGCAGGTAAGTGTTAAAAAAAATAATTTTAGGTTTCCTGCTGGGCCAGGAAGAGCAGGAGTGATCCTTCGGGAATCACAAGGAAGCCTAGGGCCTCCCTTGCCCCGGGCTCCCCCTTTCCTCCTGATCACTTCCAGAGCCCCCACCCTCAACTGATGGCCGGAGACTGTTCCCACCGGTCCCCGGTTGCAGCCTCCTCCTGCCCGCCGGCCAGGTAATGGATCTGGCCGGGTTTGGCCGGGACTCTGGGAACATTTATTCAAACGAGGCCCGGCCGTTAAGATCGGCCAGGCCTCCGCGTCCGCGGACTCCCCGGATGTGGCGCCCTCTTTGGGACTCGCACCATACCTGCCCCTCCTCCCCTTTAAAATCAGGGCCAGTGTACCTGACGATTATACTGAAATTTTTTGACACACAGGGAGCCTCACCCAAATGGCCATTCTTCATTTGTGAATCTCAATGTGAGTATCAATAGGCAATTCAATCATGGAACATGGTGTCATGGAATTCCATTCTGTCCTCACTTGATATCCGTATATCTGGCATTTTCCATCAAGGTCAATACAAAGTAATTAGAAAAGAGGCTGTGTCTGATTTTTCCACTTCCTATTTCAGGAATAATAACAGCTTGGCAGGGAATCAGCGAGCTCAGCACAGACCAAGGATGGAACCTGAACCTTCCCTATTCTGTATCGCCCAGTACCGCACCAAGGAATGTATTTAACCAATGGGGCATCAAGGGAGTTCAGAGTTCATTGACAGCGGAACAGATCAGCTGTTTTTGCATTTGATTTTAGTCTGACCAATACTAAAGCTGTAATTGTCTCAAAAGCTGATATGGTGGTGCAGTAATGCAAAATATAGAACATTTCCAACAACATTCCCCACTCCCGCTCCTGGACAAATATAGCTTTCACCTTCTTTTACATTGATGCTAGAGACATGTTCCTGTCCAATTTTGTCTATGGTAATTGTCAAATTGTCTACATCAAGCCCAGATTAGTAGGTGATTGAAAGTCCTAGCCAATGGTGGGAGTAACAATTGGACTTTGGTCCCAAGTGTGTTCATACTACAGGCAGAAAGGTTTAACTGCTGACCTTATTTATCCCTTCATATCCCCAGATTTTTTATCTATTTAAATTATGGTGTGTGCTCTTTGGGGCCATTAACTATTTTATTTATATATAAACATCACATGGTGGTTTAGACGTTTGCATCTGAGTGACAGATTTTGCCTGGCGTGGATGGGGTGAGCAGATCCTCCAACTAAGCCTGACTGACTCACCCCTTTCCTGCATTGACTAATGCATGTGATTCTGTCATCTGCATTGCAAGCTATGGTTTGTTCCCTGTGTAATCAGATGAGATTATCAGGTAATAAAATGCCCGTACTGTCTATCTGCACAGTAATGTTTGTACTTAGTCTTGTACTATGGAGATATATTCACAGCAACATAAATTATACGTTTTATTAGTAATCTTAATTTACTACACAAATTTGTATTTTAAATACATAAATATGTCAAGTGAAAGACCTGTGATAGACCCTTTTATCCTCTTAATGGTGTACATATAATTTTCCTCTCATTAGTACAAAACCTACCCAGGGAGCTACCAGCCCATCTTTCATCCATTTAATTTGCATTAGCTTCCTTTTGCCTTGTTTTTAATCTGCTTTCCTTCAATGTATTTTGAATAAATCAATAAGAATACATGATTGTTTAATGATTTTTAGAAGAGCTCCTTTCGACCACAACCAAATGATTTAGAATGACTAATTTCACTTTTTACAATTGATTCTTTGCTGTACGGGGCATCTATTCCTGCCATGTGAGGAGAATTATAGTAAACTAAATGATCTATAAAAGGGTAAAGTTAGATGAAGGCTCTTTGAGATGTCCACACTTTCTCTGTTACACCGAGTGTTAAAGTGTCGAAGTGTTAAATGCAGAATCAGTTTAAGTCAACCTATCGAAGGTGCATTTATCTCTCTATTAAACGGAAACGTTTTTTTAAAAATTGCATGTTGTAAATCACGATGCAATTTTTAGCATGCACTATCATAAAGAAACATAGCATTAGCTAATTCCTCTGCCTTTTTTTTAATGGTAATAAGTAGCATGTCCCCAGAGCAGGCAATGCATTAACTACTTCAGTGATATACAGACCCTGGAGGTTCAGCGTGACACTGGCTCTCCCTGTACTTTTGGCATCAACCTCAAATGCCATTGGCAAATCATTTTGCAACAAAAATTTGTACAGAGGATTTGTACAGTGAAAAGGCACAAACTACGTATTTGCATAATACAAGACTGATTATATATATTAGAATTTCTCTCATCAGTGAGTAGGAATTTTCCAATAGATAATTTAGTCTTAAATGGAATTTACATCTCCGCAGCTAATTATGCTGTGATGCTGTTTGTTTTTTTTCCTCAAGAAAAGTAACATTTAGAACACTTGACAGTGAGGTATATTTAAAAAAAGAAAACAAAATAAACTTTATTAATCACCCACTATCAAGGATAAAAAGGTGAAGAATTACTGTAAAGAAATGCTCCAAGATATAACAACAAACAATGCATATACCGTTCTGAAAAATACACCCTGCTTTAACATTAAACAAAATTAAGAGTGCAATTGTAACACTGATGCAGTCATTGTGTGAATGCAGCCTGAATTCAGTGTCAGGCCTCAACCTGACAACAAAATAAAGTAGAGTGAGATTCTCTAGAGGAGGGAATGTCACTTTGCTTTGCTTCAGAGTAAGTTTGGGCCTTCATGCACAATTTTACACTTCACAAATTTAATGTCAGTTGCTGCTGGTTTTGAAGTCACACAATGTACAGAGATGTGGATGGGAATTCCTTTAGAGATTCCTAACACACCGCACAACTGAGATGAGAAAGAGGAGTTTGCGTGGTGCCGACAAAAACAACAAAGCCTGAGACATTTTGGCCTTACCCCATGACTAGTCCAGGACCTGTGTTTATTGACCTTGCCACATGTATCTGGACATGTCAGAGGAAACCTGTTGTCACCATCTCACTTCATGAGACTAGCTGTGACAGAGTTGTATCTGCCTAAGAATGGCCTGCAGACCACAAATGGATCAGGTATGGCTCTTCCTGTAGAAGTGAAAGTTTCCACAACATGAAGCTTTCATGCTATTGGATCCATCCAAGTAAACACAGGAATCAGCCACATCAGCCAGTCTGCAGGGCACACATGTAACATGCAGTGATGAGTGCTATGTTTGCAAGAGTCTATGTGCCAATCCAGAAAACTAGAAAAAGCTGACCAACTGCTTCAAAACAGCTTTGGACATAGGGCCAGGACTTTCCTCAGAGATGTTCTTTCTCCGCTGCTGTAACTTTGCCATAAGTGTAAATGGGGTTTCCTCTGCACGTCTGGCGAAGTTATGGCAGCAGAGTGGGAGCAGCTTTGAGGAAATTCTTGACCTATACCTGTGACACATGAAGACAAGGAGTTACACTGAGAGTGCAGTGGGACACATGCTTGGCGTAATCTGCAGGTATAACCAACATGCCGGTACACACAGTTAGCAGCAATGGTGATTCAGAAATTACTTAAGGGCGGGTGTGAGTGCTAAGGGCTTGAGCCTTATTCTCTGTGGGGCATGACAACCCCTAATTATTTTGAATTTTGACACCTGATTTTGTTCCCTTATTGGTATTTTGGAACCTACTGTAATTCTGAGTGTGAATCGCAGTATAATTTTTTGAATTAAATAAAAAGCAATATCATTTCAACCCCATTCCCTATTTTATTTCCAAACCTTGGTAATTCTACAAGTATCAGACAGGAATTGTCAAATAAAGTCAGTCAATGCATTCACAACGAAGACTGAAGAAATGAAACCTTGAAATAAGGCAACAGCCAGGGATACCCCAGAAAATCACTTCTGAGGAAAATAAAATGTTTTTAGAACATGCACTTTAGCAGCTTATTTGTTATTTATAACTTTTTTTGGTGACAGACACTAAATAAACAAACCTTCAACTGAGGCTTTCAGAAACCAACAGCTCATTTAAAAAATCTACTCCCTCAGGTTTGTGTGCAGCAAATAAACGAGAGCAAGTAACATCCAATTGGTTTCAGTCCCAGCTTCCAACCTAGTTAACAGTTCTACCTTCCAAATGACCTAACTGGCTGATACTTACATTCCCCAGTGTCATTGAAAATAAATTATTTTCCTTGTAAATCACTGATACATGGGCTGAACAGGCGACCGTCAGCATAAGAAGTTGGTGTGTGGCATATATAGTTACATCGACCCAACTAGCCTACGCCGACATTTATGCTGCACATGAGCCTCCTCCCTCCCTACTTCATCTAACCCTTTCAGGATATCCTTCTATTCCTTTTTCCCTCGTGCTTATCTAGCTTCTCCTTAAATACGTCTATGTTATTTGCCTCAACTACTCCTTGCGGTAGTGTGTTCCACATTCTTACCACTCCTTTGGGTAAAGAAGTTTCTCCTGAATTCCCGATCGGATTTATTAGCGACTATTTTATATTTATATATTTATTTATTTTATATTTATGACCTCTAGTTTTGGACTACCCCACAAGTGGAAACATTTTCTCCTCATCTACCCGATCAAACCCTATCATTATCTTAAAGATATACGTAAGAGGTGACATTTTCATCACTTCCCTTGTACAGACGAGGCATCAGCTGGACAGGGCTCCACAGAGGTTTCACTGGGTAGCAGGGTTTCCCTGAGTGCAAGTTGCTGAAGATAGCAACCTTGTGGACACCTTCTTCTCATGTCAACTCAATTATTGCACAGGTGGTATCTGGCCACAGAAACACATCAATGCTTGTTATACAAACAGGTAGCAGCCATGATTAGGGCTGCCAACTCTGGTTGCATGTATTCCTGGCAGTTTTATCACAGGACCACCAGCCTCCAACTGCCCCGCTGCCACACTCCCGCCATTGGTCGCCCAACGCATCCCATCCTCATGGCGTACCACCTTCGCACGTCAATTGGTAAGTGAACAGACTCTTTGTTACCTGAATGTATGACTCTTGAATGTCAAACAGCTTTTATCCTATCTCCAATATTTTTATAACTAATTAGCGAAAGCATTTAAAGAAATGAGACAAAACCAATTTTTTTAATGCCCCTGTGATTTTTATCACTCGTTGCTCACAGCATTGTCCAGAAGAAGAATCTTCAATTCCTGGAGACTCCAAGACAATCCTTCATGATGCTGCGGGCCGCGGTTCCCAGTAGCTTGAAGGAGAGAAACATTTCGGCTTGGATGCCCCGGTATCTGTTTGCCGCGTCACCGTCAAGGCAAGGGAGCAATACAGCTTTGGCTCGAGGAAAGAGTGTGTGCAAAAGGGCAATAGGTGTGACAGTGCTGGAAATGGGAGTGGCAGTTCCAAACTCACACTTGTGCCACAATTGATGGGCTCCACAAGCAATTTGAGCAACTTTGGTGAGTCTAGTTACTTTTCACCCCCTTTCTGATAGCAGTAAAACACCTTACCCATTGGAGTCAGGTACAAGGGACCTAAGAAACTACATTGCCTCAGTTAGCTATCTCCCTCCACGTGGCATGCACCTGTGCTTTTACTGGAGGGAGTCCTTCAGACACAAATAGGGCCTCTCCCCTTTGGTGCAGCAGCACTTCTAAACCTTCTGTGTCAGGAGTAACAGTGCTCCCCATCCGTCACCTGTATCATTGCCAACCTTTTCCGTCACTGTACCCTTTGACCTTTAATGGTCAGCTGCCCTGTTTAAGAGCTGCACCATCATCAGATTTTTGACTCCCAATCGAGATGTGCTACAGGCCAATGTCCAAGGGTAAGCTTTTCATGTGCCAGTAGCCTATTTAAATTATTGGGGGGGGGGAGAGACACCTGTCGGAAAATTTGGCATAAACTGCCGCTTAACTCCGGCTCACTTGCCTGCACCGCAGGTCAGCTTAAGCCCATTTTTGCCTGACTCAGAAAATCAGGGCTTATAATTGTCGCATCAGTATGTGAAGTGAACCTGCTCATTACCTGGATCTAGTTTTGTGCAGCTCAGCCTCCCATTCTGCTGTGTTTCAGGCCTCTATTCAGATGTGACAAGTGAAATTTTACACTTTGACACTATGGCCCCGATATTAGCGGGTAGGTGGGATGGCAGCGGTGGGGGGGGGCGATTGGGCGCGTGGCAAACCCGCATGAACCAAACTTATCGTTTCCGACGCGATCACATGTTGATTGATAGTGGTTAACGTCCTCTCCGGGTTTCGTGCCCAGCAGCTAGTCTGATTGACAGGCTGGCTGCCATCAGGAGCTGCAATGTGAGGGGGGTGGGGGGGCAGGAAAGAGAGAGAGAGCCAGATGTCATCCGACGCTGGACTGGAAGACTGGGGAGTGGGGGGTGGGGAGAATGGAAGATCCGACGCTGGACTGGAAGACTGGGGGGGGGGGGTGGGGAGAATGGAAGATCCGACGCTGGACTGGAAGACTGGGGGGGGGGTGGAGGAGAGGGGAAGATCCGACGCTGGACTGGAAGACTGGGGGGGGGGTGGAGGAGAGGGGAAGATCCGACGCTGGACTGGAAGACTGCGGGGGGGGGGTGGGGAGAATGGAAGATCCGACGCTGGACTGGAAGACTGGGGGGGGGGTGGAGGAGAGGGGAAGATCGGGGTGGGGGGAGAGGGGAAGTTCGGGGGGGTGAGATCGGGAGGACATCAGGAGGGTGAAGAGGGGGAGATTGGAGCGGGAGACATCGGAGCAGGTTTCAAAGGTAGGTGCATTTAGTGTTTTCACTTCATTGCACGCTTTTTTATTTAATTTATTTTGTTTCTTTTTCCCTGATCCGGCCCTTCACATCTGGTTTCACCAGGCGTGAATCAGAAGCGGTGGGCAAGCTGTCCAGGTAAGTTAAAAAATCTTTCTAATCCCTTAATCTGTCACAGGTAAAGTGCCTTTAGTTTCTCAGTGAGGTACATTTGGCTCTTTAACTGTCATCGCGCTGGCTTTAATTGCCGGTGGGACTTCTGGTTTCGGGTTGCCCGCGCACACAAGTGGGTCCCTGGGAAACTCGGAAGCCAGCGGGTTGGAGCCGGCTTCCGAACCCGAATGGGATTTGCGCGATTTTCGGAGCCCCCCCGACCCCTACGCACCCGCATTTGCCTCTTAAAATCACCCCCTGTGTCATTATTTAATGTTTATATATTTTGTAATGTATTAAAAATGGTTAGAGGTCAATTTCTTCCAAATATGTGCGTATGCCTGAGTGTGTGTGTGTGCGTGTGTGTGTGTGTGTGTGTGCACGTGTGTGTGCGCGTGTGTGTGTGTGTGCGCGTGTGTGTGTGCGTGTGTGTGTGTGAGTGCGTGTGTGTGTGTGTGTGTGCGCACGTGTGCACACGTGTATCTGAAGGAGCACTCAAAAGCAACCAGCAGAAAAGGGGTTAATGTAAAAGTTACAAATTCCGGAAGGACTGTATCTTTCTTCAAGTTTGGAGGAAAGCCATGAGTAAAGATTTTGATTTTAAACATGTTTAAAGTGTAGCCTTTTAGTTACAGAAATATTTGGGAAAAAAAAGATAAAAATTAATTAAATCTTCCCAGGCTCCACTGGTTTGCCACAGGAGGTACAAGGGGAGACTGGTGGAATCCTGTGGAATTTCAGGGCCATTGTGTTTCATTTTGCTAAATATTCATGTTTAAAGTTGTGTTTGAAATTGAAAAATAATCTGTTCATTAAAGGAAGAAAGCCTTGCATTTATATAGCGACCTTCATGAGCTCAGAACGTCCCAAAACACTTCACAGTCAATGAGGTACTTTTGAAGTGTAGTTACTGTTGTAATAAAGGAAACATGGCAGCGAATTTACACACAGCAAGATCCCACAAACAGCAATGTGATAATAACCAGAAAATCTTTTTTTTAGTGATGTTGATTAAGAGATAAATATTGGCCAGGACACTGGAGGAAACATCTCTGCTCTTCTGCCAATCATGCCATCTTTCTGAGAGAGCAGACAGGGCCTCAGTTTAATGTCATACCTGAAAGACAGCACCTCCAACAGTGCAGCACTCCCTCAGCACTGCACTGGGAGTGTCAGCCTAGATTTTGTGCTCAAGTCTCTGGAGTGGGATTTGTACCCACAACCTGCTGACTTAGAGGCAGGAGTACTACCACTGAGCCAAGGCTGACACCTCGAAAAAAGGGAGTTGTAATGTGGTTAGTGTGCTTTTGTTTATGTAAACTAGATAAATGTAGATTTTTATATATCTGTGACTTTCGAGGCTAAATTTCCGATCAGCATTGATCTTAATGCTGACCTTAATCACTGGACAAATGCGAGCATCAAAATAACCGATCGTAAAACTGAAGTTGTGGTTTCCTTAGACAATGTTTATTTTACTGAATCTGACAATTTGCCACCTGATGTTCTAGCTTGCAACGTTGACCCAATCTTGATGAAACTACCTGGGTTTCTGAATAAAGCAATTGTTTTAACCACAACTAGCGGACTCCATAGCCTGATAGACAAAAAGAAAGGTGTGCTGCCATGGTGGCTTGATGATGTGTTGGTGTGCTGGTGTGATGGTGTGCTGTTGTGCACGTGTGATGGTGTGCTGACATGCTGGTGTGATGGTGTGCTGGTGTGATGGTGTGCTGGTGTGATGGTGTGCTGATGTGCTGGTATGCTGGTGTGAAGGTGTGCTGAATGCTGGTGTACTGATGTGATGACGTGCTGGTGTGCTGGTGTACTGATGTGATGACGTGCTGGTGTGCTGGTGTACGGATGTGATGACGTGCTGGTGTGCTGGTGTGATGACGTGCTGGTGTGCTGGTGTACTGATGTGATGACGTGCTGGTGTGCTGGTGTGATGACGTGCTGGTGTGCTGGTGTACTGATGTGATGACGTGCTGGTGTACTGATGTGATGACGTGCTGGTGTGCTGGTGTGATGACGTGCTGACTTGCTGGTGTACTGATGTGTTGACGTGCTGGTGTGCTGGTGTGCTGGTGTACTGATGTGATGACGTGCTGGTGTACTGATGTGATGACGTGCTGGTGTGCTGGTGTACTGATGTGATGACGTGCTGGTGTGCTGGTGTACTGATGTGTTGACGTGCTGGTGTGCTGGTGTACTGATGTGTTGACGTGCTGGTGTGCTGGTGTACTGATGTGTTGACGTGCTGGTGTACTGATGTGATGATGTGCTGGTGTGCTGGTGTACTGATGTGATGACGTGCTGGTGTACTGATGTGATGACGTGCTGGTGTACTGATGTGATGACGTGCTGGTGTGCTGATGTGATGACGTGCTGGTGTGCTGATGTGATGACGTGCTGGTGTGCTGGTGTGATGACGTGCTGACTTGCTGGTGTACTGATGTGTTGACGTGCTGGTGTGCTGGTGTACTGATGTGATGACGTGCTGGTGTGCTGGTGTGATGACGTGCTGGTGTGCTGGTGTACTGATGTGATGACGTGCTGGTGTGCTGGTGTGATGACGTGCTGGTGTGCTGGTGTACTGATGTGATGACGTGCTGGTGTACTGATGTGATGACGTGCTGACTTGCTGGTGTACTGATGTGTTGACGTGCTGGTGTGCTGGTGTACTGATGTGATGACGTGCTGGTGTGCTGGTGTACTGATGTGTTGACGTGCTGGTGTACTGATGTGTTGACGTGCTGGTGTGCTGGTGTACTGATGTGTTGACGTGCTGGTGTGCTGGTGTACTGATGTGTTGACGTGCTGGTGTGCTGGTGTACTGATGTGTTGACGTGCTGGTGTGCTGGTGTACTGATGTGATGACGTGCTGGTGTGCTGGTGTACTGATGTGTTGACGTGCTGGTGTGCTGGTGTACTGATGTGATGACGTGCTGGTGTACTGGTGTACTGATGTGTTGACGTGCTGGTGTGCTGGTGTACTGATGTGATGACGTGCTGGTGTGCTGGTGTACTGATGTGTTGACGTGCTGGTGTGCTGGTGTACTGATGTGATGACGTGCTGGTGTACTGATGTGATGATGTGCTGGTGTGCTGATGTGATGACGTGCTGGTGTGCTGATGTGATGACGTGCTGGTGTGCTGGTGTGATGACGTGCTGACTTGCTGGTGTACTGATGTGTTGACGTGCTGGTGTGCTGGTGTACTGATGTGATGACGTGCTGGTGTGCTGGTGTACTGATGTGTTGACGTGCTGGTGTACTGATGTGTTGACGTGCTGGTGTGCTGGTGTACTGATGTGTTGACGTGCTGGTGTGCTGGTGTACTGATGTGTTGACGTGCTGGTGTGCTGGTGTACTGATGTGTTGACGTGCTGGTGTGCTGGTGTACTGATGTGATGACGTGCTGGTGTGCTGGTGTACTGATGTGTTGACGTGCTGGTGTGCTGGTGTACTGATGTGATGACGTGCTGGTGTACTGGTGTACTGATGTGTTGACGTGCTGGTGTGCTGGTGTACTGATGTGATGACGTGCTGGTGTGCTGGTGTACTGATGTGTTGACGTGCTGGTGTGCTGGTGTACTGATGTGATGACGTGCTGGTGTACTGATGTGATGACGTGCTGGTGTGCTGATGTGATGACGTGCTGGTGTGCTGGTGTGATGACGTGCTGACTTGCTGGTGTGCTGATGTGATGACGTGCTGGTGTGCTGGTGTACTGATGTGATGACGTGCTGGTGTGCTGGTGTGATGGTGTGCTGACTTGCTGGTGTGCTGGTGTACTGAAGAACATAATAAACAGCAGCCGAGCACAATGTAGAATAGCCATGGGGAAGCCAAGCACCTGTTTTGTAGGAAATTGGAAGCACTTTCCTTCCCTCTCCCACCCTCACCTATGACATTACCTTTCAGTCCTTGATGCGTGTGTGACCTCAGTGCCCAGTAGTTCATGTTATTGTAAATGTTTAGTTTGTTTCCCATAACCCCATCCTGAGTCCTCTTGGACAGTACCAATGAGCAAGATCATGGGGGTAGTCTGGTATAGATAAATAATCTGATAATGAAGGCATGCTATTGTTAAAATGGGAGTTAGCCATATTAAAGCTAGATTGCAGTGTGTGATTATATCTTGGAGACATTAATCTATTCAAAGTATTAGTATGCTTTGTAAATCCTGAGGCAGTGTACAGATAATTCACTAACACATTGACATTTCACGTTATTTCCGAACATGTACTTGCTAGAAGTAAAGTTGGTGGCTCAGTTTATCTGCTGTTTCTGTGACGTTTGGTATCAATTCTACTCCTGATAATTCAAAATCGTTCTTTTGCGTTACAAAAATTCAAATTGGGCAATGCAAATAACACAGCGAAGTGGGAATTTAGAGCTTAAAACATGAATTAACCAGAATGGATTTTAGTATAAACCATAGAATTGCAAACACACTACCAACTTTCATTTGCTTCCTTTTTTTGAATGTGATCTCGTCCCCCTCGCCCTTTCTGACAGTTATGATCTTAAAATCTCCTGCAACAAAGGTTAAGAAGAATCGTTTGGAAAAATCAATGCCTGGAAACAATTTATAAACTCTAATCGTATTTTCCTCGTCATTCTTTTCCTGATAAAATATTTTTCTTTTCTGTTTCCAGCACTTAAACGCGGCTTGGAAGCGCAAATAGATTTTCCAACCTGACTTTAACTGCTGCAAGCACTAAAGTTAAAGGTTGCATTTAGAAAAATAATGGCTGGGAAAAGACTATTAGAGTCTGTAAATTATTCCCCCAGTCATTGATTTTTACCAAACAATCTTTTGTAGGAGCAGCTTTTAAAATTAGGATTGGAAAATGAGAATAAATAGCAGATTTAAAAATGGAAGCTGACTGTTCCAACACAACTCAACGAGTAACTATAATATCTATACCATCCCTCCGGAAAACACCTGAAAATGTCAAATTATCGTGTGGAAAGCAACAACAGTGGAAATAGGGATAACAGTCCAGTGGGTAATGCAGGAATACCAAGTTTTAAGAGATGTTGAAGATGAGTGCTCCATTATGCATAATCTCACGGAGAGGGACCTGACATAAGAAGTGATGTAATTATTCATGTCATTAAATATTTGCTGATTCAGTATTTTCATTAGTGCTCCTTTCACAATGTGCAACCCTATCAGTGCATTGATTTTGATAAATCTGCAACAATTTGTACCTGTCAGTTAAAACATTTCACTGTCAGAAACAAAGCTGACAAAACTGCATTAGCAGCAGACGTGAAAAGCTTCTTCCCAGACTTGTGACAAAGGCTTTAATTCTGCTCGGCATAAATTCCTGATCCCATATCGTAGACTCCACAATCGACACAGCAATTGTAGAATTATCAGGCAAAGTTGGCATCCTGCAAATCCATGTATGTAAAAAATTTAAGTTGTCCATTCATTCTATCTATTTGGAGACATCCCAATGGTCCATCATAACCACTGGAGTGGCTACTAAGGATTAATTGAATGTGAGTCCCTGTTTAGCCGTAGGCCTCCACTTCCTAGCCTGCCTGCACTCTCTGTAGACTTCCTGGGCTGCATTTACCTCCATGCTTCCCCTAAGTGATTCCACACCCCATCTCCTGAAGGTTCCTAGAGCCCTTATTGTTTCCAGGCCCTTGTCCCTCAGGACAGCTTCCAGGCCCCAAACACCTGCATAGACCCTGGCTCTCCCCATGGCTCCCAGGCCTCCTCCTTTAGACTGTTCCCAAGTTCATCCCTCCTCCCCTTGACTACTCCCAACTTCTGGCCCCCTTCAGTTGCTTCCAGGCCCAACCTCCTGCTGCACACCAAGGGCCAGCCTCAGGCTGTGCTCAGGCCTGCCTGCTCCACTCCCCAGGGCCAGCCTCAGGCTGTGCTCAGGCCTGCCTGCTCCACTCCCAGGACCAGCCTCAGGCTGTGCTCAGGGTTGCTTGCTCCACTCCCAAGGGCCAGCCTCAAGCTGTGCTCAGGCCTGCCTGCTCCACTCCCCAGGGCCAGCCTCAGGCTGTGCTCAGGCCTGCCTGCTCCACTCCCAGGGCCAGCCTCAGGCTGTGCTCAGGGTTGCCTGCTCCACTCCCAGGGCCAGCCTCAGGCCGTGCTCAGGGTTGCCTGCTCCACTCCCAGGGCCAGCCTCAGGCTGTGCTCAGGGTTGCCTGCTCCACTCCCCAGGGCCAGCCTCAGGCTGTGCTCAGGCCTGCCTGCCTGCTGCACACCAAGGGCCAGCCTCAGGCTGTGCTCAGGGTTGCCTGCTCCACTCCCAGGGCCAGCTTCAGGCTGTGCTCAGGGTTGCCTGCTCCACTCCCAGGGCCAGCTTCAGGCTGTGCTCAGGGTTGCCTGCTCCACTCCAAGGGCCAGCCTCAGGCTGTGCTCAGGGTTGCCTGCTCCACTCCCAGGGCCAGCCTCATGCTGTGCCCACTACACTCGCAGGGTGAGTCACAGGTAGGGTTACCAACCCTTCCAGAATGCACGATGAATCTCCCGGGCATTGTTGCTCATGACCCGCGAGAAAAGTACTTCCACGTTCTGGTTTGCGCCTGTCGATGTTTCAGGTACTGACCCTTCTAGAGTTCTGAGGAGTGTTTTGCGTTTTTGTCAGCTTTAATGTCTAGAAAACCTTTGGAAAGACAAACGGGAAAGGGATTGGTGCAGGTGAAATCTCAACAAACCATTAATCATCCAAAAAGTGCAAGGAAGCTTTATTTAAAAAAATGTAACAGTGACAGAAGGTCGCTGTGACGGAGGATCACACAGTGACAGAAGATCACTGTGACGGAGGATCACACAGTGACAGAAGATCACTGTGACGGAGGATCACACAGTGACAGAAGATCACTGTGACGGAGGATCACACAATGACAGAAGATCACTGTGACAGGATCACATCATGACAGAGGATCACTGTGACAGAGGATCACAGTGGTAGGGTCACATCTTGATGGGGGATCACACCGTGGCAGAGGATCACACAGTGACAGAAGATCACTGTGACGGAGGATCACACAGTGACAGAAGATCACTGTGACGGAGGATCACACAATGACAGAAGATCACTGTGACAGGATCACATCATGACAGAGGATCACTGTGACAGAGGATCACAGTGGTAGGGTCACATCTTGATGGGGGATCACACCGTGGCAGAGGATCACACAGTGACAGAAGATCACCATGACAGAGGATCATATAGTGACAGAGGATCACACTGTGAAAGAGGATCTCACAGTATCAGGGGATCTCAGTGACAGAGGATCTCACAGTGTCTGTGGATCTCTGTGACAGTGGATCACACCGTGACAGAGGATCACACTGCTACAGGGAATCACACCATGACAAGATCACTGTGACAGGATCACATCATGGCAGAGGGTCACTGTGACAGAGGATGATGCAGTGGCATAGGGTCAGACAGTGATAGAGGATCACACTGTGATGGAGGATCACACTGTGACAGAGGATCACACAGTGACAAGATTACTGTGACAGAGGATCACACAGTGAGAGAGGATCACACTGTGACAGAGGATCACACAATAACAAGATTACTGTGACAGAGGATCACACAGTGACAGAGAATCACACAGTGACAGAGGATCACACTGTGACAAGATTACTGTGACAGAGGATCGCACAGTGATGGAGGATCACACAGTGACAGAGGATCACACTGTGACAAGATTACTGTGACAGAGGATCGCACAGTGACAGAGGATCGCACAGTAACAAGATTACTGTGACAGAGGATCGCACAGTGACGGAGGATCACACAGTGACAGAGGATCGCACAGTGACGGAGGATCACACAGTGACAGAGGATCACACTGTGACAAGATTACTGTGACAGAGGATCGCACAGTGACAGAGGATCGCACAGTAACAAGATTACTGTGACAGAGGATCGCACAGTGACAGAGGATCACACAGTAACAAGATTACTGTGACAGAGGATCACACTGTGACAGAGGATCACACAGTGACAAGATTACTGTGACAGAGGATCACACAGTGACAAGATTACTGTGACAGAGGATCACACAGTGACAGAGGATCACACAGTAACAAGATTACTGTGACAGAGGATCACACAGTGACAGAGGATCACACAGTAACAAGATTACTGTGACAGAGGATCACACAGTGACAGAGGATCACACAGTGACAAGATTACTGTGACAGAGGATCACACAGTGACAAGATTACTGTGACAGAGGATCACACAGTGACAAGATTACTGTGACAGAGGATCACACTGTGACAGAGGATCACACAGTGACAAGATTACTGTGACAGAGGATTGCACAGTGACAGAGGATCACACAGTGACAGAGGATCACACAGTGACAGAGGATCACACAGTGAGAGAGGATCACACAGTGAGAGAGGATCACACTGCTCCGAGACTTGCTCAGATCTGCTGACTAATTTTCTCATTGTAAAAAAAATTAGCTAATCTTAATGTATTTACAATCTTGATTCACCAGTTTTATTTCTCCCAATAATTTATTACCAGTGATTTGCCCATGCTTAGTGTGCCAAGGCTCTATGATTTGAAAATCTAAGTATCTAAATATTTGTGAGTGTCTTTGCTAGTAGATATAAATGCTCTGGACTTTATAATCAAATAACATCACAGTTCTATCACCGATACTGTCACCCATAAGGTAATCCAACAAAACGCATTGACCAGGAAATATATTTATGCAGACACACATTTGCAGACTGCATTGAATGTCATGTGATTGAATGTCATGTGACTGAACCTCCAGGAGTAGGCCGAACCAGACTCGGCAACCCTAGCCTCATGGTGTGCTATCAGGCCTGCCTGCTGCACTCCCAGGGTCAGCCTCAGGCCTGCCTGCTGCACTCCCAGGGCCAGCCTCAGGCCTGCCTGCTGCACACCCAGGGCCAGCCTCAGGCCTGCCTGCTGCACACCCAGGGCCATCCTCAGGCCTGCCTGCTGCAGTCCCAGGGCCAGCCTCAGGCCTGCCTGCTGCAATCCCAGGGCCAGCCTCAGGCCTGCCTGCCGCACACCCAGGGCCATCCTCAGGCCTGCCTGCTGCACTCCCATGGCCAGCCTCAGGCCTACCTGCTGCACTCCCATGGCCAGCCTCAGGCCTACCTGCTGCAATCCCAGGGCCAGCCTCAGGCCTGCCTGCTGCACTCCCATGGCCATCCTCAGGCCTGCCTGCTGCACTCCCAGGGCCAGCCTCAGGCCTACCTGCTGCACTCCCAGGGCCAGCCTCAGGCCTGCCTGCTGCACTCTGAGGGCCAGCCTCAGTCCTGCCTGCTGCACACGCAGAATCAGTCTCCCCCGGTGCTTTCAGGCCTGCCTCAGGCTGCTTGCTCCTTCTCATATCCTTCAAAAGTGCTTCATTGGCTGTAAAGCGCTCTGGGATGTCCTGATATTGTGAAAGTCACTGTAGAAATGTGAGTTCTTTCTTTCTTTCTTTCTTACATTCTTACTTTCCTTCCCCTTCTTCCAAATCCACCATAGCAACGGGGGCACAAGTGGAGGAAGATGATGATGAGGAGCAGGAGCAGCCCGGCATAAGGTACTTCATCATCATCGTCATAGTCGATGAAGATGATAAGGAACAGGGTGATGAGGACCAGGCCACCCATGGGGTCCCTGGAGCACAATCCTGCCGGGTGTCCCTCTGCCTCAGCCCCTCAGTGTCACTCCCTGTGTCACTTGCTTTCTCACTCCCACGCACCAGCTCAGATACTTTCACCCATGAAGCATTTACAAAACATCAGGAACAAATGAGAAAAAAAGAAAAAGTGTGAAAGTCTTCCAGTACAAATATTGATGGAAGCTCAGAGATCAGGGAATGTGAGCTTATGTGCCAGCTACTGAGTCCTGGGGCAGTTGGTAAGTCAAAGTAAACTTAACGATGGTGGTTGGTTTTGAAATGCTTCAAATACAGTATTTCATGGTGGAAGTGCAAAAGGTGAAAGGGGGCATGCCAAGGAGATCAGTGGGCACCAAGCCAGACTGCCCACAACTGGTGTTATGCCACCGACCATATCTGCAGGCCCGGTCACACCCCATACAGCAAGGATCTAGGGAACTGGCGGTACTGGGTGAGTAATGTGCCAGGTGTAATGTTGTGTAATATCTTGCAAGAACATCTGCTTCCAGCCTGCAACATAGCGTCAGCCAGTGGCAGTCAAGTTGACCAAAGCCTTCGACCGTTGTCTCTGCACTTCCTTCCAGGCTGCAACAGGGATCATCTGCAACATCAACCAATGCCCTGCCCTTACCCCATATCAAACCCATGACTGATGCGTTGGTCAGTGGGACCAGAACTTCCATTTCCTTTCCTACTGAATCACAACAGGAGCATCTCATGGCTGGCTTGTGTTCCCAGACTGCTACATTTCCCAAGTCCCTCCAGTCCAGCATCATCTGTAGTCATGGGATCAGCTTCCACATGTACAATGATGACACTTCCTTCATTGAAACATATAAAATATCTCATTGAAACATACAAAATTCTGATAGGGCTAGACAGACTGGATGCAGGGAGGATGTTTTCCCTGGCTGGGGGGGGTCCAGAACAAGGGGCCACAGTCTCAGGATACGGAGTAGGACATTTAGGACTGAGATGAGGAGAAATTTCTTCACTCAGAGTGTGGTGAATCTGTGGAATTCTCTACCACAGAAGGCTGTGGAGGCCAAGTCACTGAATATATTTAAGAAGGAGCTAGATAGATTTCTAAACACAAAAGGCATCAAGAGGTATAGGGAGAGAGCGGGAATATGGTCCTGAGATAGAGGATCAGCCATGATCATATTGAATGGCGGAGCAGGCTCGAAGGGCCGAATGGCCTACTCCTGCTCCTATTTTTCTATGTTTGGATGTTTCTATGACACCCAGCTCTACCTCTCCACCACCTCCCACGGCCCTTGGTTGGCATCTGGGGTAACAAACTACTTGTCCAACGTCCAATCTTGGATGCGTCATAACATTCTCCAGCTCAACATTGAAAGGACTGAAGGTATCATTTTCGGGCCCCCAGCACAAACTCCACTCTCTTACCACTGACTCCATTCCCCTCTCCAGCCATGGTCTTAGGCTGAACCAGACTTTTTGAAATCTTGACCCTTAGCTGAGCTTTAGACTTCAAAACCCTGATTTTACCCTAACCCGCTCAGCAAGGGAGCAGTCGGAAGCCTGTTTTACACCCTGGATGATTCTACGCTCCCTTTAAATCCTTGCCGCAGCCCTTTAAAGGCTGCCTATTTGTGTGTTTCCCTGTCCCTCACTCCCCTGCTACCCCTCAGTGAACGCCAGCCAGGGTCCTCTTAGTTATTGTGCAAACAGTCCGACCTCTGAATATTGTGCGAGATTGAACATTGGCAGAAAGAGTGAGCATTATACTGATAACGATCGGATTGGGAAAATGGCCTTTACAACAATTATAATCAAAGCAAAATTGGGCTTAAACCAAACATTTAGCTAAATTATTATAGATTATTTAAATAATGAATTAGATCCCTGAATAGTAAGCTATTTAAAAATTACATCACTGGCATCACAGATGTGCTGAATGTGTGATTTAGATGGTGCTCTTGGTGAGAGATGCCAATGGAATTTTCTTTGACAGCGCAGTTCTTGCTGAAAATATTCTAACCTGATGAATTCTAACACTTAAATGGTGCTGACGGCTGCAAATCCAATCACTTTCCGTCATAGAACAAGGATCGCTGAAGTGAACAAGGTAACAACTTGATGGCATTTTATTTGTATATATTAAAGCAATCGAATTCCTGTCTTTCTCTATTGCCTGTTATCTCTTTATCGTGTATTTACGTAAAGTCTTTCTTTTCGTGTGTAATTCAGTGACAGAAATAACATGGTAATTCCAGAGGTGCTAAAGACAGAAAGAACTTGCATTTCTATAGCGCCTTTCACGACCTCAGGACGTCCCGAAACACTTTTGAAATGTAGTCACAGTTGTAATGTAGGCAAACGCGACGGCCAATTTGCGTACAGCAAGGTCTCACAAACAGCAATGACATAAATGACCAGATAATTTATCTTAGTGGTGTCGGTTGAGGAATAAATATTGGCCAGGACACCGGGGAGAACCCCCCTGCTCTTCTTCAAAAAGTGCCTTTTACGTCCACCAGAGAGGGCAGACGAGGCCTCAGTTAACGTCTCATCTGAAAGACGGCACCTCCAACAATGCAGCAGTTCCTCAAATCCCACATAGCAGTTAGAGAATTAGAATTCAATTAAAAAAATGTGGAAATAAAAAGCCAGTATCTTTAAAAGTGACCATGAAGCAGTTGGCTTGTCGTAAAAATCCAACTGGTTCACTAATGTCCTTTAGGGAAGGAAACCTGCCGTCCTTACCTAGTCTGTGGTTGACTTTTAACTACCCCCCGAAGTGGTGTGGTAAACCCCTCAGTTGTATCCCTGGCAACTAGGGATGGGCAATATATGCCGGCCTTGCCAGCGACACCCAATATCCTGAGAATGAATAAAGCTAAAATTAAATCTGGCAATGAAGCAAATTTTGATTCTCTGCATGGTGTCTGCTAACAGACCACAACACAATGCAGAGATTCAGGTTCGGTAACGCACAGGGGTAAAGCTTCAGAGATTTAGGATTTGTGCCCCTCACATGAATGCCAGGATTGTGTTGAAGCTTGTAACTGAGCCAAACAATTATTGTATATAATATCAATATTGTGATTAGGCCATTTTTTATAAATTAAAATACAGTAATTACTGCACCTATAATATCCATGATGTGGAGTCCTGCACCTATTATAAGCACAGGTGGGAGGGGCATCTTTGGCCTAAGTGGGAGGGGCATCCCATCGAGGAAACAAGACAATTGATGTTTGGCCAATCTGTCTGACACCAGTGATATAAACCGTATCTTTGTCTGATGAAGTTGATGAATACAGTGTTTCATATAATTGGGAATATTTTCAATTGTAATTGATTAAATCAAAAAAAGAACCGAACCACAGTTTTTGTGACTGGAAGCCTGTGGCCAGTGGGGTATCACAGGGATCGGTGCTGGGGCCCTTGCTGTTTGTGGTCTACATTAACGACTTGGATATGAATGTAAAAGGTATGATCAGTAAGTTCGCTGATGATACAAAAATTGGTAGGGTGGTAAATAGCGAGGAGGATAGCCTCAGTCTGCAGGACGATATAGATGGGTTGGTCAGATGGACGGAACAGTGGCAAATGAAATTTAACCCGGAAAAGTGCGAGGTGATGCACTTTGGAGGGACTAACACTGCAAGGGAATACACAATGAATGGGAGGACCCTAGGCAAGACAGAGGGTCAGAGGGATCTTGGTGTGCAAGTTCACAGATCCCTGAAGGCGGCGGAACAGGTAGATAAGGTGGTAAAGAAGGCATATGGGATACTTGCCTTTATTAGCCGAGGCATAGAATATAAGAGCAAGGAGGTTATGATGGAGCTGTATAAAACACTGGTTAGGCCACAGCTGGAGTACTGTGTGCAGTTCTGGTCGCCACACTACAGGAAGGATGTGATCGCTTTGGAGAGGGTGCAGAGGAGATTCACCAGGATGTTACCAGGGCTGGAGCGCTTCAGCTATGAAGAGAGACTGGGAAGATTGGGTTTGTTTTCCTTGGAGCAGAGGAGGCTGAGGGGGGACATGATTGAGGTGTACAAAATTATGAGGGGCACAGATAGGATGGATACTAAGGAGCTTTTTCCCTTCGTTGAGGGTACTATAACAAGGGGACATAGATTCAAGGTAAAAGGCGGGAGGTTTAGAGGGGATTTGAGAAAGAACTTTTTCACCCAGAGGGTGGTTGGAGTCTGGAACTCACTGCCTGAAAGGGTTGTGGAGGCAGGAACCCTCACAACATTCAAGAAGCATTTGGATGAGCACTTGAAATGCCATAGCATACAAGGCTACGGACCAAATGCTGGAATATGGGAATAGAGTAGACAGGGCTGATGGCCGGCGCGGACACGATGGGCCGAAGGGCCTCTATCCGTGCTGTATAACTCTATGACTCTATGACACAGGGGATTTACCCGGAGTAACGCATCGTACATGGTACTGGTACACATCCACATACTCCTGGAGTTTCCTTTTGCTTCAAGTACAGCGGGCGCATCAGGGAAATCTAGAGAAATTAGACAAAGATGCAAAATTGACCCGAAATACCCAGAGGGGCAGCAGACAATCGTGGCAAATTGTTTTCAGCATAATTGAAGCTCATCATTACAACAGTTCTGGACACTCGGTTATTTTTACATTCGCTCAGAGCAGTGGTACTTGCACAAAAATAGCTTTACTCCTGGCTTTGAAAAATTTGTTCAAGAGAAAGCTCAATGCCTCCCGAGTCCACGTTAAAGGGGAAGTTCAAACCTGCCATTTATTTCCTCAGACCGATTTTTACTGTGTAATTCAGAGTGCAAAGGCCAATAGATTCGCTGGAGCCCAAATGTTGTGTTACATGGGGCTTAAAACTGGATTCTGTGAACCAGGGAAAACACGTATAACTGGATATATAGCCAATGATTCAGATCGCGCCAACTTTTTGTGTACAAAAAGAATCTGTCACCAGCAAAGTAATCGTCATTTTTACGTGAGCAGGCTTGTTTGCTGCACCATGCTATTCACCCATCGCAAAAGCGATTCACTGTGAAACAATAGGAACTGCTTTGTGTGGGTAAGTGATATTTGAAATAAATTTGCTTCATCCGAGAACAGTGCCTTTTGGTTGTGTGCTTTCTATAATATTTTTTAAAAATTATTGTTGCAGCAAGTTTTGTTTATAAGAAAGACTTGCATTTATATAGCGCCTTTCATGACCTCAGGATGTCCCAAAGCGCTTTACAGCCAATGAAGTACTTTTGAAGTGCAGTCACTGTTGTAATGTAGAAAACATGGCAGCCAATTTGCGCACAGTAAGCTCCCACAAAGAGCAATGTGATAATGACCAGATAATCTGTTTTTACTGTGATGTTGGTTGAGGGAAATAAGCACAGGCTCATTTTAGTATTGATTACCTGCTATTGAAAATCCACTAATTTCAGACGTGGACTCCTAAATTTGTTTGCCGTAGTCAGAGCTCAATTTGCACAAGCTCCAACTGGCATTTCCAGGTCTTGAACAGCCTAACCAGTGTTTCTCATGGAGTCGGAAGGAGTAGGCGTTCTCCTCCTGGCTCCACAAAACAACTGCGGGCCACTGCCGGCACACTCTCATCCCCACTCCCCCCTCCCCGATCGCCTCCTCCCTCCCGGACTTACCTCTGGGCCTCGGCGTGATGGGGTGGGGGGGGGGAAATTGGTAAGTCCCCGACAGCCGAGCTGCCCATAGCTCACCTGATTTATTCTGCTGAGGCCTGAGGGCGAATTTACTTTGATCCTTGGGCCTTTCCGTTCCCGCACCGTCGCTGGGCACCACCGGAATCACGCCCGGTTTGGGGCGCTCAGGAATTTAGGCCTCCTCTTAAACTTCCAGGCAGGTAGGAGCCAAGCCAAGTAAAGAGGGTTCTTCCTGGCTGGGACCCAAGCTTCAGCTCCTGGCCTCAGACCAGTAAATGCACACTTACATTCTATAGCAAGTGGATAGAACCATAGAACTATAGAAAAGATACATTCGGCCCATCGTGCCCGCGCCAGCTTGAAGAACAACCAGGTGCCCATTCTAATTCCACATTCCAGCACCCAGTCCGTAGCCCTGCAGCTTACAGCACTTTAGGGGTTACAAAATTGGATGCAGAGAGCCTCGGAGTTAACACTGCGCCAGTCTTGTGTGTCACAGTGTCCTTGGGCACAATTCTATTCTGCATCATTATGGATGTGGCAGTTAACTAAAATTCCAGAACAGGTTACGGCACAAAATGGTACTGAGAGTGCAGCATATCACAAAAAGAATGTGATAGTGTCCGAATGATTCTGTAGACAATATTAACGTAAGATGTGTCTGACCAAGCTCACAAGGAAGCCAATCTTTTGCTAATAACTCTTAAGAACTTTAGCCACTTTACATTAACTCTGCGATGCAGTAGAGCAGAGCCTGTCTGGCCGCTGTGTGCTGCATTCCTGCATTTATAGTGTTCCTTGCTTCTGTTTTGTGTTTTCCATTTTCTGAATCTGCCTTCTCCAATAGACCTACAGGAGCGTGGAAGCAAACCTTAGTATCAGATATTTTATTCCCTTTGAATTGCTCCTCAAAGCATTGGATGCAATGGGCATGGGGGTAACAAAATTGGACGCAGAGAGCCTAGGAGTTAACACTGCGCCAGTCTTGTGTGTCACAGTGTCCTTGGGCACAATTCTATTCTGCATCATTATGGATGCACCTTAACAAACATATTTTGTATGCTTATGAGGCCAGAGGATGAAATTGTTCTGATGCCAAATCGGGAGTCCCACAGACAAGTGGGTCTCCATTGCCATCAGCTGAGTGGAGGTCACTCAGTTTACTTTGAGCAGTGCCCTTGACTGAGGGAGAACCATTTATTAGCAAAGGATGGAATGCACAATCTGGTGAAAATGCCTGCTCTGTATTACCAAGGACTCAATGCAACCAGTCTACTGAGTTAGTCGGTGATTACTCCTTTCCTGACCAGGACGGATAACGTGCCACCCTATGCTAACGGGGTTTGCCCCACTTCACCATGCACCACGGAGAGCTCTGGCCTGGTCACTGTGCTCTGTTCCTTCTCCTCAGTGGTTTCCATTCATGTTGGTTCTGAGATGAAACGCCCCTGGTCTGCAGATTATCTGCTGCTTCCCCGGGACTGAGGCCTTAGGCAGACTCTTACATATGAAGGCTTTCCGCCTTCCTTCGATGGGACTCTGTGGATTATTCTTTCAGAGCCAGCGCAGGTGCCATGGGCTGAATTTCCTCCTCCTGTGCTGTAAAATTTTACGTGGTAAATTTTCCACTAGCTGCCCGGGTGTAAAACTGGTGTTATGGATCAGTGGCCTGTTATAGAAACCGCCTGATTTTCATTTCCAGTGAAATCAATTGAAAATTAGCCAGTTACTATAATGGGGGCCGGGCCATAATGCCAGCTTTATGTCCGGGCGGGCAGCAAGTTGAAAATAAACCCCTATGATTCTTTATAATAGATCACTGAACATCCATCAGACACAACTCCAGTCTTATGTTTCATTTGTTTATTGCCTTGGAACTCCAACCACTTCTCAACATTAACTCATTGCTTGCCTATCTCACTCAAGTGAAGCTCATTGACTGATTATTCATAGCTCTGATCGGGTCTGATCCATTGCAGGCATGGATTGACTTCAGATGAAATCCAGAACTTTATATATTTATATATGGAAACTTTATATTCTCTGATTTTCTGCAGTGACGACCTGTTTCGACTGACCCCAGCACTGGTCGCTCCCAAACTGTTGCAGCATTTGTCATGTGGGATCATTTTTAATGCCTTCAATCCTTTCCTTGCGATCCAGTGGATGCTGGACAGGGCTTTGTTGAGAAGATTTCATTGAGATTTTTTAAATCATGAAGCACTTTGACAGGGTGAATAAGGAAAGACTATTTTTCTCTGATTCGAGAGCCAGTGATGAAAATTGTCAGTAAGAACGTGAGGACAGAGGTTAGGAAAAAATTCTTAACGCGTGAAGCTTGTTGGGGCGTTTAAAGCTTTGCCACACGGAGTGGTTGAGGCAGAGACCATTGTATCTTTTAAGGGATACTTGGATAAATATTTGAAGCAGTGGAAGATATAGGGTATGGGGAGAGAGTGGGGCAGTGGGATTAGTTTTGGATTGCTCCAGCAGAGAGCTGGCACAGATACGATGGGCTGAATGGCCTCCTTCTGTGCTGTAGACTACTATGGTTCTATGAAAATAACCAGATGCTCCTGGACGCCTGCTGAAGTCATTCAACTGCCCCACTCCTTAGCCACAAACACCTGTTTCCTTAACATAAAGCAAGAATCCCTCCACAGCCTGACCGTACACTTGCTCCTTGAGTAAACAGGGAAGCTTCAGAGAAGAAACCAGTGCTCTCCTATTCCCATCGTCATTCTTCACACCCACATTTGTTTGTCCTCTTCCTGGCCTGGCACCACTATGTTGCCCTCTTACCAGCTCCCTCCATGGTGGACTGCAGGGGCGCCTAGACTGCTTCTTGGAGAGTTGCCGCCATCCCAACCAGGGCACAGCAGCACAAACCCATCCCTTTTCACTAAAGGAAAAGATGACAGAAATGAAAATCACAACTTTTGTTGCCTATAATTAATTTCAGCACCAATCAATACTCGTCTGCAGCAGTCACTTTTTAATATTTGATAATCCATTCTGCAAGAAATCCCGAAAAATTTTCTGGGGCTTCCAATCTACCCACCCCTTTAGTGACGGGTGGAGGCTGCTTTGAAGGCCCAGGATGCACGTAGACCTCATCTGCTTCATTGCTGTTACCAGCAGTTCCCCCACATGGGCCTGTGCTGCGTCTCCTTCTAACCAGGCCTGTGAGGAAGTTTCAGCCACTTCACACTAACTGCTCCCAGACATCACTGAGAGATGAAGATTGGCCCCTGTATCTGTAAATTATTTTCCTTTGCAAAATATTTGAAAATTAATTTGCAATATTCGTTTTTAATTTTTAAGTGTATTATGAGAACAGTTAAAAAAAATCAATCTTCTCCTTGGCTTTTGTAGGACTGGAAAGTTTGTATTCAAACACAAGAGTGCAAAAGATGAAAAGCATAAGTTTAAAGTGTGCTTTGTAAAATGTACTTGTTAGCTGAAACAAGGTCATCCAATTTAAAAGAGAGAATAAATCTTTGCCTTCTTCATTTTCATGTACAGGTGCAATCTGTGAAATGTTTGAGAGCAGACGGTAAAGCAGAAAGCACGGGTGTTATGCAAAATGGTTGGCACACAACACTATTCAGGGCTAGTGTTTTCATTCATTCTTAAGTTGTTTAATTCTCAGAGCAAACCTTTAAATGTCGCCCTTTCCCTTGACTCTATGTTAAAAAGGGCCTGCACTGGCCTGTTTACTCAGAGTGCAAACTTATTAAGCCACTGATGTCAGATTAAAGGAAGAAAGGGGAGAAATCAAGGACACTAAACTGCACATAAAAGGGAATCGCTAGCAACCAATCTGTTCTACTTCCAACCATTTGCACTTTATGAATAAGGGTCAATCTGGTATTGGGACCCAAACGTTAATGTTCTTATGTGCTTAAGCTACTTTACAGGCTGAATAAGTGATGGTGATCCACAGCGCCCCACCTAACCACTGAAGCACGGAGAGGCTGCAGTTTAGAAAAGGGAAATGTAGCCACAGTTCCATTGTGAATTATTAACAGTTATTGATATGAGTCAATAGCATAAATAGATCAATATGTTTAACTTCCCTCAGTTTCAGTGTTAATATTACTATCCAGTTAATCTGTTTTTTTAAAACCAGTGAAATAGCTCCAGCACAGTGTATTTTATTGGGCTCCACTTCTCCTTAACTAACTTTTAAATTAAAGCCACTTGATCTGGTTGGTATATGCATTTGTCCAATCCATTTTGTGTTTCAATAAAAAAGATTAAATGTATTCCTGTCTTGTATCTAGCCAGCTAATGTCCTTTAAATCTCCACAATTTACCAAATTAAACTAATTTAAAGTGCTTCCAAAAGCAACATCTGTAGGCTGACGTTAGTCCCTGTCTTTCTTAGGCCATAGGAGCTGCTCTCCTTTGCATTGATCTCTGAATAGTCATGCCTGTCAGAAGCCCTATCAGCCATTATCATTCTAATTTTACTGCCTTTCTCGGTCCCTAATCTAATTTGCAATGATGCTCAAGCATTTCGCAAGCCTACAGCACTTTCTTCAGAATTTCAACAAGAGCATTAAACCCCCAATTTACATTAATGAAGTGCACATTTAATTAGGGGAAGAGGGTAAATGGAGGGCTCTTCAAGAGCAGTTGTGTGATATGATAGGCACTTGAAAAACTAGGAAGATGCATCTGATTAAAGACTTCCATTCAAACATCCCAGGCTTCATCTCATTTCGCTGCATTCTCTATTACGTGAGCGCAAGATAAACTCAAATTTACTGAAGGCATCAAAAGCCATTGAAAGAGGCCAACACAATTACCTTTCATCAGACAGTTTGTGGGGGGTTCTGGCTCGCTGCTTGAACAGAATTTATTGGTGCTGTAATTTAGGTAGAGGCCAATTGCAACTTGTGCACAAAACAGAAAATAACTTAGAATGTGCATAATCTTGTCAATAGCAAGAAACTGGGAGCCTTTTGGTTTATTAATAACAGAAAGTTTAAAAAAAAGCCAAAGCCTTTATTGTTAGTCTTCAGTAACCTTAAAACAGTCTTTACAACAGTTTACTTTTTAAGACATGTAAATGACTGCAGTGGAAAGTTAACACCAGATCCAGTCACCATCTTTTTTAAGATACTGTAATAATTTTAAGGGGCACCATGCAAGTCCGAGGGTGATGCTGCATTTGAACAATTAATTGTTTATACAATTGATAAAGTAATTTCAGCTTTTTTTCCTCAAATTAAAAATGTTTTGTTAAATTAAATAAAGGAAATTTTAAGAAATAGGTATCTACATTATATTCATGTGCATCTCTGAGAAGGAATGTGGCAGCTGTGAGTCCTGGTTATGGCATTTACACATTCTGGTGCCATTTCATATTATGGGTAGTATGTTTAAATGCAGCTTGTGAATCGATTGTTTTTAATGCTATTTTATTATTTATGAAGCTTTTTTGCAATTTTCAACTTTCAATTTGTTGAAACTTTTTTTGATGGTCTTTTTTCAGTTTTATTTTGCGTTTTCTTGAATTTGAATGGATAAGAGTGCGAGCACCAGGAATTTGGATTGTTGAAAAAATTCACATGACAAAGTCAGATCACACGCGATTGAGGTAATAAATCTGTTTGGTTTTATTTCTTCCTTAAATTTGTTTCATTGGGTGATATGATATAGCCATGCTTTATTGCCAACATCCTAGGCTTGTCATGAAACTAAACAGGTCTTCTCAATACTAAACAAGATATAATAGGGGTGAAATTCATCTTCGACAGTAGTGCAAAACAAATCGGCAGTCTCTTTTACACTCCGCCCGATTATGACTTCAATAAAATCGGACGGAATGTAAAATGGGCTGTCAATCCACTGTTGCCTGTTTAGCACCAAATATGCATTGGATTCAGAATTTCTTAGCAATCAGCTGCAGATTTCTTGATAGATTTGCAGTAATGATGTCGCATCAGTTAATCCTCTTGCATGATCATCACTCATCAAGGGCAAAGAATGCACTAACAATTGGGATCTGTGCCGATACTGACTGCTAGGATAAGAGCAGAACAAACACTCACGTACGTATAAAACAGTGTGGGCCTGGATGGAATCCATGGGATACTAGTCCACAAACACGTAAGGGGTTTGTCTGAAATTCTTTTCTCCCCTCTCTTAGTGGAGGCATTAACCCGTTTAAAATAAATAGGCAGCATTTTCACCAGAACAGCAGAATTTCAATGGATGTGTTAATCATTCGTCTGCTGATATCCCATGGTATAATCTCAAGGCATTTATATTCTATACCATATTAAATACCTGGCAGTGATTACAAGGATATAATCTAATTTTGCAGGATCAGGTAACAGTTATAAACTTTTTACGTAAACAGTTTTACGATCATGGTTTATGATGTCAGTACTCCCAGGTATTTATTATTGTCTAGATGCTAATTACAGATATTCCTATTAATAAACATTGTTATTGTGGCCATCAATAAGATTCATTTTTATCAAAATTTAAAAGGCATCACATGTGGGGAACTGCAGGAGGAACAATGGGACAACCCCAAACAGCCATGTGGAACTTCTAGGAACATAGGAACATAGAAACAGGAGTAGGCCACTCAGCCCCTCAAGCCTGTTCCGCCATTCAATTAGATCATGGATGATCTGTATCTTAGCTCCATCTACCAGCCTTGGTTCCGTAACCCTTAATGCCCTTGCCTAACAAAAATCTATCAATCTCAGTTTTTAAATTTTCAATTGACCCCCAGCCTCAATAGCTTTTGGGGGGAGAGAGTTCCAGATTTCCACTCCCCTTTTTGTGAAGAAATTCTTTCTGACATCACCCCTGAACGGCCTAGCTCCAATTTTAAGGTTATGTCCCTTTGTTCTGGACTCCCCCATCAGAGGAAATAGTTTCTCTCTATCAAATCCTCACACATATCCTTACAAAAAGGTCAACATTACAAATCCAGATTAAGTTTAATAATATTTTTTGTGTTTCCTTCTGTAATTCTGCAGCCTCAATCGTTTGCGGTTCATTATAGTCCTCAGCAATAATAGAAACACTAAAAAGCGACAACTCTCCCCTTGACTGGAGTAAATCAGAAATATCAGGGTATTCTTTGAAATTCCTGAACACAGCAGATATTACAAACCTAATTTCTTGTAGGGTTGATTCCCCTCCAATCCCTTATGGGTCTGTCTGATCCATTTTAACAACTGATATAACATGTGTCATTTATGGTTCTCTCACTAGCAGAGAGTCTGTATGAAACATTCCCATTTATAATGTGTTTGTTCCCCTCTCCTTTTTAAATATGCTTTTTGTGTGTCTCCCAAGGAAGCATTGAGCATGGATTCTCTACTGTACTTTTATAAAGAGATTCAATTCTGTCACTCACACCTACATACACACATACATGAAACAGCTGTCGAAAGTTGAGAAGATGCTGTTGAACGCACTGTTAGTCATCAGTGATAAAGTTGCTGAAGGGTTATGAAAGATACCGTCATGTACTCCTGTTTATCCCGATTTTGCTCCCATCCTAACAGCCCCTAATCATTAATGATAACCTTTTAAAAAAACACTGCACGTTTGTCTGTTTGGGAGGAGGAGAAGGGGGAGGACAAAGATTTATTCAGGAGATCACAGTGAGAATCACGAGCTGAAAACTAGTGAAGAAGACCTCCAGAACAATAACGGTGGAATTAACCAAAAAAAAGAGAAAGATAGAAATTCATTTATTTGCTCTTTTCTGACCCTTGCTTTTATTCCCTGTCTGCAGCAGCCACCCAGGGAAAAATACAATGCTTTTCCCTGTCACAATATTGAGAAAAATTGAAACATGGAAGAAAGACCACCAGATGCTTTTTTGTCTTATAGATTTCCAGATAATTACCCAGGAATAAAGCTCCTCCGCATGGTTTCATTGCACTGAATGAACTTGGATATTGCTGCACAGCACTGTGTTTTATGATTCCTGCTTCGCTATCCAGCACTTTTGGTGAGTGCCAGCCACTTTATCAGCGAGGGCCGGTATAAGCTTGCCAGCTGAAATGCAGCAATGCAAAGTTAACTATGTGTGACAGATGTCCATGAAATTGTTTAACATACACAGGACAAAGCTGTCTCATGTCAGTCAACGGCTTCCTGCTGGGTTCTAATCCCCCCACCCCCAACCCGTGAAAATAAACAAAAGTTCTAATAATATATTCCAACTGCACTGGTTTAAAGAATATTGGAATGTTATCAGGCCTAATCCAGAACTTCACATTAGTGACTGAGATGTGATAACTGTACAGGGGTAGTAAATAGCCAAGAAAAATGCAGAGCCTTTCCCTGCTCTTAACACTTGTATAGAAGAGACTTTATTGGCCTTGTAAAACTGTTGACTCCTATAGGCTGCATAATGAAGCCTGCTGGCTACAATTAATTCCTGGAGTGTAATGTGGGTGGCCTGATAAACATTTCGCTGATGTTTCATTCCCACCCCTTTGACTACGACCCTGGTCAGGCAACTTTTATACCCATGACAGCTTCATGAAGCACAAAACATGGAGCAATACATGGCATGAAATTGGCGACAATGCCTAGCAAAAGGGGGAACAATTCTCAGGCAGGATGTGATCACAATATGCCTGATTTGATCTGGAAACAGATGCAGGCACCAGGTATTGTCCAAGTGACTGAAAAGACATGACCCTCAGAGTACTGGAGACATGAAGGCACTCCGAAAGCATTGGTGGGAGGGGGGGGAAGGGAGGAGGGGGTGAAACCAATGAATAAATCAGGGCATTAAAAAAGGGAGGAATATGCTAAAGCGGACTTCACAGAAAAGGAAGCTCAAAGCACAGTGCTGCTGCTGCAGCTGAACACAGCTCAGACAAAAGGCTGTCAACAGATGGGAGCTTGGCTGAAAGAAACCAAGTGTTCTTCAGTTAAGAATCGCTATTTGTTTAGCCTGCTTCAGCAGGTGTCCTTAGAGGCACAATTCAGCAGGTTAAGTGGTTTTGTGGTGGTTTAATAAAGGTCAGCCCGTGTTTCAGTTGCTTGTTTTTAGTTGTAATTGCTCGAGATGCACAAGTATTTATTTTACAGCCTCTCAACCCAATCTCGTTTTTTGTTTCACAAGACAAGACTTTACTTTTTTTTTTCAGAAGCAAACTTTTTAATTTAATTTTTTTTAAAGTCCAATTCATTGTTGCCATTTACTGGAAGCGATACAAGCCCCCGGATCTTTCACTGCTTTACTTACAGCAGTGGACTAGTTATTGTGGGACGGTGCTCAGCGTCTCCATTATGTACGCAGAAGGAGACAGTGCGAGCAGATTGGAGTATGCAGTCAGGACAACCCTGTATCTCTCTCTCCCCTCCTCCCCCTAGCCTGATCATTAGTGTGAATTATTGGCACAGTTTCATAACCCAGAATATTCTGCTGCAATTTCTGATCAGATGATCAATCAGGGACAAATTGTAAGTAATTTTAACCTGACTCACTGGGAGGGAAATGGATGGGTTTGGGTCAACTTCAATGGAGAGTAAAATCGGGCAGCTGACATGAACCCGACCCCTTCCTGCCGGTCGGGTTAGATTAAAATTACCCCCAAAGTTTTTTTTAAACTGTAGTTCCACCCAAGTCTGTGGATCACTTGTCCTATTAATCGATATTTAATTTGAGATGGAGGAGCGTCCGGTGTATAGGGACTAAATTATGTGATTTTTTTTTTGAGGGGTTTAGTGGGTGGTTAAACCAAAATATTACTTTTTTTCTTAATATTTTGAGACATTAAAACTTGTACATCTTGATGTCCACTTATCGATTGCTTCCCTCTCCTGGTAATGATCATCAGATCTATTTTCTGCTTGTGATTCTTGGGTTGTTAATATCCTGATTTTTCACATTTATTAATGTTAGGATTTTCAATTTGTTGATCTCACATGTTTTTCACTGGGAGTAATCTTTCGTCACTTGTTGCTGATGGTAATCTGGCCAATCTTAACTTGGCTCTGATAATATCTGTTTCACCCTTCTGCAGCGGCCTAACAAGCAGTAACACATGTACATGTAACACTCAGCAATGTTAAACCAGGAGATGAGAGCACAGGCTTTCTTCACAGATAGATTTCTGTCCAAATTTATAGATGAGCTCCTGGAGAGGAGAGAGATTTTTTACTAAATTCCAGGCACAGTGTCCTTGGCAAGAGATTTTCAATAGGGTGAATGCTGGTTCCCTGAATCCTGGACCATGAATGAAGTTCAACAACTTGTGCAGAACTGCAAAGGTAAGCCTTTGTAAATAAAATGTCAGAGATATGGTTTGTGAGGCAGAATATTTGCTGCATGTATCACAGTGTTCAGGCAGTAAAGAAAGACATTAGTGCAGTCTGTACTGCCCCGTCTAGTAATATTAGCATGCTCTCTGCTGTTCCATGTTCTCTCCTAACAGATGAAGTGTCTGCAAGTCTAATTGCTGGTGCCATGCAGGAGCAAGAAGGAAAGTGGAAAGAATTTTACAATTTAAAGGGGGTGCAGGAACTGAGAGACCCAGGGGTGCACATACACAAATCTTTGAAGGTGGCAGGACAAGTTGATAAGGCTATTAAAAAAAGCATACGGGGTCCTGGGATTATTAAATAGAAACATAGAGAATAAAAGCAAGGAAGGTATGCTAAACCTTTATAAATCACTGGTTGGGCCCCAACTGGAGCATTCTGTCCAATTCTGGGCACCACACTTTAGGAAGGATGTCAAGGTCTTGGAGAGGGCGCAGAGGAGATTTACTAGAATGGTACCAGGGATGAGGGACTTCAGTTATATGGAGAGAATAGAGTAGCTGAGATTATTCTCTTTACAGCAGAGAAGGTTAGTGGGAAATTTAATAGAAGTGTTTAAAATTATGAAGGGTTTTGATAGAGTAAATAAGGAGAAACTTTCCACTGGCAAGAGGGTCAGTAACCAAAGGTCACAGATTTAAGGTAATTGGAAAAGAACCAGGGGGAGGATGAGGTGATTTTTTTTTACGCAGCGAATTGTTACGATCTGGAATACACTGCATGGAAGGGTGGTGAAAGCAGATTCAATAGTAACTTTCAAAAGTTATTTTAAAGTTATTTTATTTTAAAGGATGATGCCAGAGCTGAGAGGGTGCAACTAACTCTCTCCAGGTATATCGTAGTGGTAACGTTTTGAGCAAATGATGTTGTACCATGTATGTAGTGAGTCCATGACAATTAGCTACATGGGGAGCTCTGTGTGGCAAGCTCTGGATGCTTTAGATGCATCTATGTGCAACACCTCAAGCAGCCTGAATAATGAGTAAGATGATCACGGAAGGCTCCTCCCCCCTGGGGTCTGAAATGCAGCAAATACCAGCCACTGTGACATATACTGCACCAACTCAAGTGAGCAAGTCGATAAGCACAATGTGTGACTCACACTGCGACCATGGGGGCCTTGAGTGACAGAATGCAGGAAGCTGTGAGGGCCTGCTTTCATTTGTTAGGACCACCCTGCAGGGGGGATTGTAACAACTCATTCAGTGGATCACCTGTGTTCCTACAGACCAATGCACCTCATGAGGTTATGACCTCCAGCACTTTGAGGTAAGACAGTATGCAGGGTTTGCCAGTTGGCTGTTAGGTTGAAAGCAGCTCTGTGCAAACACCAAGACCAGCACAATTATCGACGGAACACACCTCTAACCCCTTGAATGTAGGAGGCAACAACAGTTCAGAAAGCTTCTAGGACTGCTCCTGGTAGATCAGAGATGCTCTTCTGTTTTCCTGGAAGTATAAAGAGCCATTTCACGACCACCGACCCAGACGCCACAGCACACGGAGGTAGATTGGGATCTATGGGTTTCAAAAGGAGCAATAGGACTGCAAAAGCACAGCAAACTTCACAGTAAATTCAACTCACCCATTCAATTATTGGGATCCATTTCCATTATGTTACACATAAATCTTTGCAAATAAATAAACCTCACACATCACAGTTCTGTACATATACTCTGTTAAAGGCACAGTGATGTGCACGGGGACCTACATAGTAATGCACATTACAGTTAAATAAATGTTGTCACTAATTAAAAAATCATGCTGCCCAAGCTTGCTCGGTAAACAGCAAGGGATACAAACACATGCTCATGTTGATGAGTTTACTGATAAAATGCACGGCAAATGTTGCCAAACAGAAAGATGGACATCAATGCAGCCAACACAAGACAAATCTCCCAGTGCAACAGCGCAGGGAAGAATACATCAATCAATTTCTGTCCTTGTTCTCCTGCTGCCCGTGTTCCTTCTCCCGTCAGAGGCAGATATTGTTGCTGCTCATTGGTATCTTCCTGCTTTAGGATTGTGCCTGGAATGAGGAAATACATATATGAAGATTTGAAAAATTAGGGCTGTTTTCATTAGAACAGAAGAGATTATGGGGCAATTTAATCGCAAGTTTAAAATGATCAAAGGATGGGACAGAGTGGATAGACAAAGACTGTTTCTAGTGGGTGAGTTTAGGATGAGTGGGCTTAGATATAAGAGTATCGAAGAGAATAGGAGAAATTTTGTGAGGCTGTGGAATGCACGACCGGAGTTAGTGATTGAAGCAGAGTCCGTGTCACCATTTAAAAATAGGTTAGATAGGTGGTTGAAAGAAAGGGGGATAAAGAGATATTGGAACAGGGCGGGCAGATAGGATTAGCATTACTGCTCATATGGAGGATAAACACCAACATGGACTGGTTGGGCCGAACAGCCTGTGTCCGTGTTGTAATTTCTATGTAATTCTCTGGGGTCTGCTGACTGTCAGTGAGATCCATGCTGATGCTCCTATCAACGACCACACTCTGCAGCAGGCAGCACACTATCACTATTTTGGCCACCTTTTCAGAGCAGTACGTGAGGTAGCTGCCAGAGTGTACCAGGCATCTGAAGCATTGTCTGAGCATGGAAAAGTCATATTGTACCGCAGCTCAGGCCCTTGATTTCATGAACGTTGGTGTTCAGAGAGATTTGGGTGTCCTCGTACAAGAAACACAAAAAGTTAGCATGCAGGTCCAGCAAGCAATAAGGAAGGCCTAGTGCTCAGGCCCAGTGCTCAGATCTAGTGCTGATTCCCTGTTACAGTCAAGCCCACTAAAATGAATAACTGATATAAAAAATAAAATGTTTAAGGGAATAAAATTTCCATACACAAATCCCTTTTCTAACTGTTAAATTAATACAATGTTTAAATGAATTGCAAAAGTCTGGATTTATTCATTTAAGTGTTGTACTGACTCGATAAAGCCAATGGGCCAGGTTTTGCTCTGAGCGGCGAATGAACGATGCCAGCCATTCGTTAGACTTGCACTTGCCCATAGACTATGGGGTTTTGCACGGCACGTTGCTGTCTGCAGGATAGCCATTCAGTGCGGCGCCCTCTACAGGGCATCTGGGACCTGTGTGAACAGGGCAAGCAGCTGTGTATCTCCTTAACCAATCAGATTGAAGAATCGTTAATGAGCAGCGCAAAGTCAGAACCAGGAAGTGAAAGTTAGAATAGTGAATTCAATGCATTTTCAGGTTGGCTGGCTGTAACTAGTGGAGTGCTGCAAGGATCAGTGCTTGGGCCTCAGCTATTTACAATCTATATTAATGACTTAGATGAAGGGACCGAGTGTAATGTATCCAAGTTTGCTGACGATACAAAGCTAGGTGGGAAAGCAAGCTGTAAGGAGGACACAAAGAGTCTGCAAAGGAATATAGATAGGTTACGTGAGTGGCCAAGAAGGTGGCAGATGCAGTATAATGTAGGGAAATGTGAGGTTATTCACTTTGGTAGGAAGAATAGAAACTATTAAATGGTGAGAAACTATTAAATATTGGTGTTCAGAGAGATTTGGGTGTCCTCATACACAAAACACAAAAAGTTAGCGTGCAGGTACAGCAAGCAATAAGGAAGGCGAATGGCATGTTGGCCTTTTTTGCAAGGGGGTTGGAGTACAAAAGTAAGGAAGCCTTACTACAATTGTACAGGGCTTTGGTGAGACCTCACCTGGAGTACTGTGTACAGTTTTGGTCTCCTTATCTAAGGATGGATATACTTGCCTTAGAGGCGGTGCAACGAAAGTTGACTAGATTGATTCCTGGGATGAGAGGGTTGTCTTATGAGGAGAGATTGAGTAGAGTCTCTGGAATTTAGCAGAATGAAAGGTGATCTCATTGAAACATACAAGATTCAGAGGGGGCTTGACATGGTAGATGCTGAGAGGATGTTTCCCATGGCTGGAGAGTCTAGAACTAGAGGGCATAGTCTCGGGATAAGGGGTCGGCCATTTAAGACTGAGATGAGGAGGAATTTCTTCACACAGAGGGTTGTGAATCTTTGGAATTCTCTACCCCAGAGGTCTGTGGATGCTGAGTCGTTGAATATGTTCAAACCTGAGATAGATATATTTTTGGACTCTAGGGGAATCAAGGGATATGGGGATTGGGCGGGAAAGTGGATTTGAGGTCGAAGATCAGCCATGATCTTATTGAATGGCGGAGCAGGCTCGAGGGGCTGTATGGCCTACTCCTGCTCCTATTTCTTAGGTTATTACTTGGCAAAATCATTATTAATTTAACCATTTTGCACTGTAGTACAGCAAATAAGTTTATCTTTTTAACCTTTTATTGGGTTCCCATCAGGTTCAATGTCTGGTCTGCGCTGAGTTAAATGATCTCATCTAACCAAGAAAGGGCTCTGCAATTGATTTCAGCAAGATGAAAATTGGACAGTTCTACAACGGGAGTGTGATCTGCTCTGCCAGACTACCGCCCAGGCGATGAATGTAAAAATTACCTCCCCCAGGATGGTCCCAGGTTCAACGTCTGGTCTGAGCTGAGTTCGATGATCCCAACCAGGATCCTGTGAGGTGGTAGCTACAGATGAAACATGTCGAAAACTTTTTACTTCCAGTTAATTGTTAAGGGCCAAGCTTTCAAAAGTTGAATTCTTTCAACGTAAGTCCGTCAAACTCTTGTGTTACAGAATTCAGATTAGCAGACGAAAAGCACAGCATCAATCAAGAAATGGAGACAATTGTATCCAAAACATGGAAAATTAGATTAGTGAAGCTTTGGTGACTGAACTGTCCGTAAACAACAAACTAAAATGCGCTGAGAAAGATAATGATAGGTGCTGAAAACTGTGCAGAGGCGACAGTAAACCAAAGTGTTCGGCAATTGGCAGATAGTGCAACTCAGTGTCCTATACAGAGGTTTTAATAAACAGCTGTCATTGATCACACCTGTGCAATGTATCCACTGTAGCATTCTCACATACAAGTATGTATGAGTGCACACATACAAAACAGGCATGCATATACCCATGTGCACAGACACAGACCAATGCCACAACAACTACAACCAGCACTGTTATAAAAGAAAGAACTTGCACCTTTCACGACCTCAGCAAGTCCCAAAGTGCTTCACAGCCAATGAAATACTTTTGAAATGTAATCGCTGTTGTAATGTAGGAAACGCAGCAGCCAATTTGCGCACAGCAAGGTCCCACAAACAGCAATGAGATAATGACCAGATGATCTGTTTCAGTGATGTTGGTTGAGGAATAAATATTGACCAGGACACCGGGGAGAACTCCCCAGACTTGTAGTTAATCTTATCAAAACTTTGTACATCACTTCTAGTGGCTCCAAACCTTATAACAACTGGTAGGAATAGAATGATAACACCTTACGCTGCCTGTTGCATGGTGACCGCATATCGACGAATGTCAAATGGTCAGTTAGAGGCTAAGTGTTGCAACTATCTCCAGATTGGCAGCAGTTCAGCATCTCTCCTTGGAAAGAGGCCAGGCTATTTGAGGGTCAGAAAAAGCAGCATAAAATATCTGGCTTTCTTTATCTTTCTGTATACAGTGCCTCTTTACAAAATTCCCTCTCAGTTGTGATTTGTTGGTGTATTATAAAAAGTGACATCTGAAGCACATTAGATGCAAGAGTTTTATAGATAGCTAATGTGAGCTTCAGGAATGTTTCTATTCAGCTTTTGGTTTATTAAGTGATAATGTGCACAGTAAATTATGGCTTATAATTGACAAATACAAACAGTTCTGTAATATAAAGCCAACATTAGTGGTCTGATGGGAGCATTGCAGCTGCCCCTTGGAATGCCTTGGGGGAGGATCCTAACAGAACAGAGAAAATGGAACTAGATGAATAATAATTCCTGGCTTGTACAATGTGTTCACCAGACTTGCGATACAATCATAGACCTGTCAAGCTTGACTTTTCTTCAGCGAGATGCACTGATTTTGTGTGTTTCATTGAAACATATAAACATAGCTCAATTCAATAGGATTGCAATCTGGCTCACTGTTTTTCTCAGAGTATCTCACAGCTGGCAATGGACTGACCTTGGCAAGTATGCAATCGAGGGGTTCAGGTGATGTCATCAACTGCAAGAGCAAAGCCTGAGAGTGCTTTAAAATTATCTGAATCCCAAGACTGTGTTACAGTCTTATAGCACACTAAGCAACCAGCTACCACCCTCTATACAGAGTAGCACTGAAGGAGGTCAGCAGGAAGAGTTCCTGCCTGAGGGCTCAGATGGGGAATGCTCGCTGTTGCTTGGGATAAACTAACAACAACAACTTGTATTTATATAGCGCCTATAATGCAGTAAATCTTCCCAAGGCCCTTCACAGAGCCATATGAAAAAAAATGGACACCAGGCTAAAGAAGGAGATATTAGGACAGGTGACCAAAAGCTTGGTCAAAGAAGTGGGTTTTAAGATGGATCATAAAGGAGGAGAAGGAGGTGAAGAGGTTTAAGGAGGAAATTCCAGAGCATGGGACCTAGGTGGCTGAAGGCACAGTCACCAATTGTGGGTCAAAGGGAATGGTGGATGTACAAGAGGATGGAGTCGGAAGAACAGAGAGTTCGGGAGGTGTTTGTTGCACTTGAAAAGGTTACAGAGATAGGGAGTGGCAACACCATGGAGGCATTTAAACACAAGGATGAGAATTTTAAATCTGAGGCTTTGGGGGACCAGGAGTTAATGTGGGTCAATGAGGAGAGGGGAGATGGGCAAGCGGTACTTGGTTTGGGATAGGATACGGGCAGCAGAGTTTTGGATGAGCTGAACTTTATGGAAGGTGAAGTATGGGAGCCCGGCCAGGAGAGCATTAGAGTAACCAGGGAAAATTTTAGTCTTCACTGCCTGGGAAGTAATCTAGTGGAAAAGATAGGCTGCCCTTTATAGAACCCGCCTGATTTTAATTCCATTGATTTGTATCTGCTGGAGTTCCACAACAAAAAATTTAAGCATTGCGGACACACTGAATAGATAATCTTTTAAAAATTACTTGTCTGTATTGCTCAGTTTTCTTGGTTTCGTCTTCACTTATGAATGTGTGCAGATAAACACAGGGAAATGATCAGGAACTTACAAGAAAAAGCAACAGGGATGATCTGCAACCTACAATGACCTGGCCAATATTTATCCCTCAACCAACATCACTAAAACAGATTACCTGGTTGCTGTTTGTGGGACCTTGCTGTACGGAAATTGGCTACCACCTTTCCTACATTACAACAGTGACTACACGTAAAAAAAAGTACTTCATTGGCTGTAAAGTGTGTTGGAACATCCTGAGGTCTTGAAAGGCGCTATATAAATGCAAGTTCTTTCGTTACAAAAATAAATGATGATTTGGAGCACTGGTAATGTGCAAGATCCTTTGGTGTTCTACTGTCCTTAAATTTAACAAGCAATGTCAGTAATGATCAATTTTTATGAAGTATGCCTGACCTTCTCAGTGTCCAGTAATCAAAAGCATTTGTGTTGAATGAGACAGGGTCATGAGGAAATTATCTACACTACTAATATTGCTGCATTTATGCAAAATTTGCATAAAATATAAATGTTTAATAGAATAAATAATAGAATTTAAAATATATGATGCAGGTCATATTTCTCGCTGAGTCTAAGCTTTTTTACAGATGCTGTGAACTGAAATTCCGAGTTGCCTCCTGGTCACTGTGTTCTCGAAATTAATTAGAAGGGACCGTTTTGGACCTGTTGATGAATGGTTGTAAAATGCACGTGAGTGTGAGTTTGAACATAAATGTACTACTGGTGTGTAGAAGGGCTGAATAGTTGTCACTGTGCTCTGGGAAGCAAGACATTTTAATTAATTGTGACCCCTAGTTATTGATTGAATGACCATCAATGTAATTTTAATAAAAATGACACTATATCATTTTGGATAGCAGCAGCGATCTCTTACATCAAATGATCAATTTTAGAATGAATACTTTTCCCGACACAGTGAAGTCAAGTCGGTCATGTGGAAAAATAGCCATTAAGCAAAGGACTGGAACTTACCAGTTGTGCGGTGTAAATAATGATGCAGTGAACAGCATTGTGTATCAATGCTAAATAGTATTAGTGCCGCAGCTCACTGTGCTGCAATTTAGCAGTTTGCAAAATAAACACCATCCCAGTTACCACAACACAAGGGGGGCAGATTTTCATCAGGCAGTCTCATCCCAAAGATCGCAGGGAAAAACTTACTGCCCCATTCCCGCTCCCGCTCCCGATCCAGCTGACGTCCTCCTGAATGGGGCCTAACGGCAAAGAAAAAAGAAGGACTTGCATTTATATTGCGTCTATCACGACCTTGGGACCTCCCAAAGCGCTTTACAGCCAATGAGATCCGTTTGAAGTGTGGTCACTGTTGTAATATAGGAAACGCAGCAGCCGATTTGCGCACAGCGACCTCCCACAAACAGCAATGTGAAAATGACCAGATCATCTGTTTTTTGTGGTGTTAGTTGAGGGATAAATATTGGCCAGGACACCGGGGAGAACTTCCCTGCTGTTCTTCAAAATAGTGCCATGGGATCTTTTACGTCTACCGGACAGAGGAGACGGAGTTTAACGTCTCTTCCGAAAGACAGCACCTCCGACAGAGCAGCACTCTCTCAGTACTGCACTGGAGTGTCAGACTAGGTGACCAAAGTGTCTGCTGTTTCAGGCGGTAGACCCTTTCAATATGCAAATCAGGGTCCTATAGAGAACCCAGACTGGACTTTGGGGGATAACAGGGTGGTGTGCGCTGTGCGTGCTCAGCCCGGTATTTTACCCGGAGGTACAAACCAAAGAGGAACAAAAACGGTACATTTAAAATTATTTTTGTGGGATCAAGAGGAGCAGGAGTGCTCCCCTGAGCTCCACAAGAACAATGTGGGCCGCTGCTGAACCGGGATCTCTCCCCCACCAACCATGCACGATGATACCCCTCCCCCTCCCCCGTCCCTGGAACTACCTTTCTGTCGGCTGGGTCAGCCTTTAGGCCGCCCGATATTGGGATGGCCTGGAGGCAGTGAGTTGGGGGGTGGGGTGCCCATTTGCCGCCTGCAGCGTGTCGGAGCATGATAATAAGGCCCAGCCCTCAAAATGGACTGGGCCTCTCACTGGCACTGTCGGGCGGTCGGCTGGCAACCTCTGCTGGTCAGCCTCCTGAAAGTCAACATCTACTCCAAGATTTTTTAATCATGGTACTATGGAGAGGCAGGGACTGTATTAATGTGGTGTAGGAGGAGGCTGCAACATAATATGAAAAAATGTACCATCTTCAGCCAGAAGTGCCGAGTAGATGATCCATCTCGGCCGCCTCCCGATATCCCCACCATCACAGAAGCCAATCTTCAGCCAATTCGATTCACCCCACGTGATATCAAGAAACGGCTGAGTGCACTGGATACAACAAAGGCAATGGGCCCCGACAACATCCCGGCTGTAGTGCTGAAGACTTGTGCTCCAGAACTAGCCACGACTCTAGCCAAATTGTTCCAATACAGCTACAACACTGGCATCTACCCTACAATGTGGAAAATTGCCCAGTTATGTCCTGTCCACAAAAAGCAGGACAAATCCAATCCGGCCAATTACCGCCCCATCAGTCTACTCTCAATCGTCAGCAAAGTGATAGAAGGTGTCGTCGAAAGTGCTATTAACCTGCTCACCGATGCTCAGTTTGGGTTCCGCCAGGACCACTCGGCTTCAGACCTCATTACAGCCTTGGTCCAAGCATGGACAAAAGAGTTGAAGAAAGGTGAGGTGAGAGTGACTGCCCTTGACATCAAGGCAGCATTTGACCGAGTGTGGCACCAAGGAGCCCTGGTAAAATTGAAGACATTGGGAATCGGGAGAAAACTCTCCAGTGACTGGAGTCATACCGAGCACAAAGGAAGATGGTAGTGGTTGTTGGAGGCCAATCATCCCAGCCCCAGGACATTGCTGCAGGAGTTCCTCAGGACAGTGTCCTAGGCCCAACCATCTTCAGTTGCTACATCAATGACCTTCCCTCCATCATAAGATCAAAAATGGGGATGTTCGCTGATGATTGCACAGTGTTCAGTTCCAATGGCAACCCCTCAGATAATGAAGCAGTCCGTGCCCGCGTGCAGCAAGACCTGGACAACATCCAGGCTTGGGCTGATAAGTGGCAAGTAACTTTCGCGCCAGACAAATGCCAGGCAATGACCATCTCCAACAAGAGAGAGTCTAACCACCTCTCCTTGACATTCAACGGCATTACCATCGCCGAATCCCCCACCATCAACATCCTGGGGGTCACCATTGACCAGAAACTTAACTGGACGAACCACAGCTCCAACAACACTCAAGAAGCTCCACACCATCCAGGACAAAGCAGCCCGCTTGATTGGCACCCCATCCACCACCCTAAACATTCATTCCCTTCACCACTGGCGCACAGTGGCTGCAGTGTGTACCATCCACAGGATGCACTGCAGCAACTCACCAAGGCGTCTTCGACAGCACCTCCCAAACCCGCGACATCCACCACCTAGAAGGACAAGGGCAGCAGGCACATGGGAACAACACCACCTGCACGTTCCCCTCCAAGTCACAAACCATCCCAACTTGGAAATATATCGCCGTTCCTTCATCGTCGCTGGGTCAAAATCCTGGAACTCCCTACCTAACAGCACTGTGGGAGAACCTTCACCACACGGACTGGAGTGGTTTTAAGAAGGTGGCTCACCACCACCTTCTCAAGGGCAATTAGGGATGTGCAATAAATGCTGGCCTTGCCAGTGACACCATGAACAATAAAAAGAACATCCCCATCAGCTCAGTATCACGAATACCACCCAATGATGAGCTGCACAATCATAGAGTTGGAGCAACATTCATATCGACCATCAGGGACCAGTAACTATTTCAGTTCCAGTCTTTGTTGGACCAGGACTTCTTCACACAATAAGTGCCAGTTTATTGTTTTCTCCATGGCTGCTCAAAGTGCTTGCATCACATCGAGGTCTTTCTCAATCGCTCGGTTGTAATTTCGGTACACCAATCCTGATACTTGCTGGAATGGGTTTAAATATCAATCAGGTGTCGCTGGGCTCTGCATTATGCTGTGGATCTTTAGGGTAGTCTTTCCATACTATAGTGCACTTAACACAAGCAACTGTCCAATTGGTTAACAGGGACTGAATTGCTGACCTTGGGACATTTTACTAAAAGGAAAGAACTCGCATTTCTATAGCGCCTTTCATGACCTCAGAACATTCTAAAGCGCTTTACAGTCAATTAAGTACTTTTGAAGTGTGACTGCTGTTGTAATTTAGGAAACGAGGCAGCCAATCTGCACACAGCAAGTTCCGACAAACAGCAATGATATAATGACCAGATAATCTGTTTTTTGGGGTGTTGGTTGAGGGATAAATATTGGCCACGACACTGGGGAGAATTCCCCTGCTCTTCTTTGAATAGCGACATGGGATCTTTTATATCCACCTGAAAGGACAGGCGGGGCCTCGGTTTAATGTCTCATCTGAAAGACGGCATTAACTCCGTTAAAGGCGCTATATAAATGCTGGTTGCTGTTCTTGGTAATGACCTTTCCCATCACCTCTGGCAACATTGTTCAGATCTACGGTTTTGTTCAATTAAGTTGAAGTAACTGCAGTTAGGTGTCACTATGTTAAAATTATAAGTGCTTCCTGCAAATTGCCTAGGTAAACAATTTCCTAGGTTAGTAAGTTCAAACGCCAAGGAAAGCACAAGGACATGATCCCTGATCCAATGACATCACTGCTTTCATAATAGCAGTGACTTCACTTCTTTGTATGTAAAGTGCTTTAGGATATTTCTGAGAAACAATATAAGGTGCTATAGAAATGCAAATGATTCTGGTAAAATTGAATGAATAGTTAAAGCTAATAAAGTCAGTTAAGGCACCACAATAGTCATTGACCCTGGTTTAGAGGAGAGAAGAATCAGGCAGAATTCCAGCTCCTGATCCTGCTTCTGACCAATAACCCCTACTGGAAATTCCACGTGTGTACTTTGGATGGAGACAGAATTGGACCCAGCCATGATGTCCTTCTAAAGTAAATTGCCTGCTGACACTCAGACATGAATAAAGAACATTTGGGCAAAGCATCGGAAGGCTGATGGCATCCGTAGAACCACACTCCAGCACGAGGCAGCACCATAAGGAGAGAGGTGGGAGAAAAAAAAATCCAAATTAAAGCATAAAACCACATTTCAAAAGCTTCTGTAACATCTGAGCACCCACTGCTGTGTAAATTTTCTCCAGTGGCCAAACTCCTCAGTGAAGCAATACATCCTCCTTAATCTTCTTGAATTGATTTCACACATTCCACTACATCAACTCTTTCACCGTTGACCCATGGACAGTCACCAAATTCTGCAAATGATTAATAAACAGATGAGAATAACTTAAACTGATCAAGTGTTCAAATCTTTAACTCTAATTATTATATTTTTTTAATGTTTTAAAAATCCGGGGAGTACAGCGGCAGCGGTTGCTGTGCAACTGGAATGTAAATGTTGCATTCAATCATGACTAGCATTTAGCTTTAGGCTTGGGCGACTGAAGATAGATCATGCAAACTCCATTGTTGTGCCCAGTGTTACATTGCCAACAGATATAGGGGTCAATGCCTGTCTTCTCCGTTTGGGCCCACCCCTGGTAGAACCCAGCTGGTTTTCATTACGTTGATTTCTATAATGTTCCTAAAGGGCTGACAATCCGCTCGGCCAGATTAACGCCATGTGGTGAAGTCAAGAGTTTACCCCAAAATACCAGCACCAACACAATGTGACACAAGGAAGTAGCAGATACAGCAGATAAACCAAGACCTAGGACAGTTCCATAGAATATTTTACCATTCTACGGCTTGGATTCTCCTGACAGTGGGTTTGTGCTGGGGCTTTCCTAAGGCCCGCCAGTGTGAGACCGCGGCTAGCCCATTGCCATTTCCTTCCAGAATCCTCCTTGGTCATGCAGGATGGTTTGAAGGCCAGAAAACTTCCCCCTTCAATGACTTACCGTCACCGAGAGGGAAGAAACCACAGTTAAATGCTGCAGTCAGTTAAAGGGCAACATCACTTCTTGGCTCTGGTGTCAATACACATCCTCTACCACTCGAAGCTTCACTAACCTCCTTACCCATGACACCTTTCTCTCTCAGTGCCTGAGTATCAGGGAAACTCACTTCTGCAAAGGACAGCCTCTCAAGCACCATCTTTACTCAAAACCACACCCTCATTTCACTGTGTCTGACATAAGGGCTTCTAAGAGTCTTCAAGGACACTTCAAGAGTCTTCAAGGACACAACCAACAGAGTACCCTTCGTCGTCCAGTACTTCCCCGGAGCGGAGAAACTACGCCATGTTCTCCGCAGCCTTCAACATGTCATCGATGACGACGAACACCTCGCTAAGGCCATCCCCACGCCTCCACTACTTGCCTTCAAATAGCCACCCAACCTCAAACAAACCATCGTTCGCAGCAAATTACCCAGCTTTCAGGAGAACAGCGTCCACGACACCACACAACCCTGCCACGGCAACTTCTGCAAGACATGCCAGATCATCGACACAGATACCACCATCACACGAGAGGACACCACCCACCAGGTGCATGGTTCATACTCCTGTGACTCGGCCAACGTTGTCTACCTCATACGTTGCAGGAAAGGATGCCCCGGAGCATGGTACATTGGCGAGACCATGCAGACACTGCGACAACGGATGAACGGATACCGCGCAACAATCGCCAGACAGGAGGGTTCCCTCCCAGTCGGGGAACACTTTAGCAGTCAAGGACATTCAGCCACCGATCTTCGGGTAAGCATTCTTCAAGGCGGCCTTCGAGACACACGACAACGCAAAATCGTCGAGCAGAAATTGATAGCCAAGTTCCGCACCCATGAGGACGGCCTCAACCAGGATCTTGGGTTCATGTCACGCTACATGTAATCCCACCAGCGGGGAAAAAAAGTTATCTGTTTTTAATACAACTGGACATTCTCTCTCTCTCTCTCTCCCACTGCCTTTCGGGTCTCTTTCTCTCCTTGTCTGTGTAATTTGACCCTTGTGTATTCAGTATACTGGGACATACTGTTTTCCGTGGCTAACCTGTCTGAACACCAACGACACCTTTGATTCCCAGCCTAATATAAGATATGCGATTTGAGAACCTCTCATTCACTCACTCACCTGACGAAGGAGATAATCTCCGAAAGCTTGTGATTTTCAAATAAAACTGTTGGACTATAACCTGGTGTTGTAAGATTCCTTACATTTCTTTTAAAGGGAGAAGACATCTTTACATCTCATCACGGAATGCATGACCCCTTATGGGGCAAGTCTCCATAACACTTGTGTGACTGTAACATTCTCTTTCCACTCTCCAAAATAAAAGTACAACCAGTATCACAGAAGGACAACTGGGAGAGGATAACCATCACTGAGAACCTTGAGTCTGCAGGAAGAGGAGGCATTAGGTATAATAGGCAGATGTACAGGAGCACCTGTAGGAGAGGGCAAGGTTGTGGGGGAGCTGGCAAGAGAAGGTCGGTAAAGGCAGGGCAAGGCTCATCATAGGTAGTTTCAGCTTCTTGTGCTTTCTGAAAGTATTGCAAGGTCCTTACACTCACCTACTAATTCTTCAAGGGCAAATGTCACTGTGTACAGTTATATAAACTCTTCCACCTCGCACATCATTGGAGGTGCCTTAGAGAAGGAGGCCAGTCACTCTGATGGCCGCCCGGGCACTTCCAGATCCACATCTTCAGCCACGTCCTCACCAACTCAGTCCTGGCATCTTATCTATGCAAGCACCAGCACAGAGGCACTTACTCGCGAGGAATTAGTTAGACAGTCAGAAGGGTTGTCACCAGGTGAATTACTGAGCAGTAGTGAGAATGAGGACGTGGAAGTGGAAGAGTGGAGGAGTACCGTTCCTCCGCAGAGGGAGGGAGGAGCGACTGCCCTCAGCTGAGGAGCCGGGGACCCAGATCTCAGGGGCTCAGCCTTCAAAAAAAACAATGATAGCGGAGTATCGATCCCTTCTGCAGGCAGTGGAGATGGAGCCCACAGATATGGCTGAGATGATGGATAAGTGGGAGGAGTCCACTACCAGCATCTGCATCACATTGGAGGAAGTATCTTAGACCCTGCAGAACATCCTGGCGCATGTGACAGCCGGGAATTGCTGCAGCATCAAGATGCCAGAATGAAATTCTAAGGACATTGGTGGTTTCCAGAGTGGCAGCTAGCAATGCTTCAATATATTACTTGTTTAGAATACTTTCACAGGGTTTCCAAGACCTAATTGGGACTATTTGTTCTGTGATGACGCTGAACAACAGTACCTCTGAGCATGTGTCCAGCACCAGGGGGCTGTGAGGAGTGGGCGCAGATGTCACCGTCTCTCCGGTGGGCCCATTTCTTTAAGGTCCCTCTAATACCCTCTCGTGAGGGAGCTTCAGACATGAACCCATCGTTACTACACCGCCAGGCTGCTTGAAGCTGGTCCCTCTGGGACGAGAGTCACCTCAGGTCTTTAAGGCTCCAGGGAATCATTTCAGTTCCCCATTGCTCAACCTCATCTCACTCAGGGAACACTGCATAGGAACTAGAGTAAGTAAGTTAGCTGGCACGAAGGAAAGTCACGGTGTCAAGAAGCTGTTGTAGAAAGAGAGAAGATATTTTGTTGGCATTTCCTAGCCAATGTTTCTGTTTAAAGTAAAGTCACTCAAGTACAGACTTGTGAGTTTATTTCTGTGTTGCCTTTCAACTTTTGCAAGTTGGATGATGGCAGGGGAAATGGAGACTTCTGTCCTCTGAAGAATTTTGGCAGAAGTCTTGGAAAGGGAGTGACTTTGTGAGGAGATGAGGAAAGATGAGGCAGGTGTGACGTGCTGCTGTTTGGTGAGACACTTTCATTTATTGGAAGTTCCGGTCTCTCGTTTGTGCTCTACTTGCTCTGGCTGCTGGTTCTCTTGTTCCACTCCCCTCCTTGCACTGTGGGAATATCTAAGTAAGATGTTCTTGGCCTGTAGACCTTGGTCAGTGAGTGTTTACGTGTAGGGAAGGGAGACCTTTTGTGATGCCTGACTCTGAAATCATCTTCAATGTCATCTTCCTCCTCCTCTTCCCTGAACTAAGCAGAAGTATAAAAGCTGCAAATGTGCAGTTCTGCACAGTCAACAAGTGAATATCAATGGATGTTAACAGAGCAAACTTCTCGACTGAACAGTCATACGAAGCACAGTGCAGAAAGGAAGTATTCGGGGGGGGCGGTGGGGGTGAAGTAGCTGGTTGCTTGTGTTCTAAAGGCAGCTCTTGTTGGTACCACCTGTATCAGGAATATTGGCAATCTGTCCTGTCACAACTCCATGGCCCACATTGAATTCCAAGGGGCAAAGACAAAGGGAACAATGACCCCTTCCTTCCAAAGCAAAATGCCTACCCAAACTCCTGGACTTTTAATACATTGATTATACTGATTTACTAATTCATTGAATTCAATCTTTCCTCTTCCACCCTCACCATCCTTCAGGCCCATCAAGGATGGCTGGTGCTGAGAAATCTGCATAGAGACAGAAATTAGGGGGGACGTCACTGGTGATTTTGAGGCAACATTAAAGAAAGAAAAATAAAAGAACTTGAATTTATACATTCTAATGTTCTCAGGACGTCCCAAAGACAATGAATTACTTTTGAAGTACCTCTAGACTCGATTATTCCAATGCTCTCCTGGCCGGCCTCCCATCCTACACCCTCCATAAACTTGAGCTCATCCAAAACTCTGCTTCCCGTATCCTAACTCACACCAAGTCCTGTTCACCCATCACCCCTGTGCTCGCTGATCTAAATTGGCTCCCAGTCCAGCAAAGCCTCGATTTTAAAATTCTCATCCTTGTTTTCAAATCCCTCCGTGGCCTCGCCCCTCACTATCTCTGTAACCTCCTCCAGCCCTACAACCAACCCTGATCCATCCACTCCTCCAATTCTGACCTCTTGCGCTTCCCCGATTTTAATAATTGGTGGCCGTGCCTTCAGCTGCCTAGGCCCTAAGGTCTGGAATTCCCTCCCTAAACCTTCCCGCCTCACCATCCCTCTCTCCTCCTTTGAGATGCTTCTTAAAATCTACCTCTGACCAAGCTTTTGGTCACCTGTCCTAATATCTCCTTATGTGGCTCAGTGTCAAATTTTGTTTGATAATCGCTCCTGTGAAGCACCTTGGGATGCTTAAGGTGTTATATAAATGCATGTTGTTGTTGTTGTTGTTGTTGTTGTTGTGTAGACACTGTTGTAATGTCAACAAATATAGCAGCCAATTTGCGCACAGCAAGTGAGAAGTTAAGTGATTAATCTGTTTTGGTGGTGCTGGCTAGAGGTCGGGGATCTCAGGCCCAGGGGTGGGGGTGGTGCCAGGAGGGGCAACGATCGGGAGGGTCCTTTATTGTGGGGTTGGGGGGAGCATTCCTGCTCCTCCCCACTCCACATTCAAAGGTAAGTAACTTACCTTTATCATTGCAGGCACTCTGAGTGAAGCTAGCGGTGGCTGCTTCAGGGCTAACCAATCTTGCAGCGGAGACCTCAAACAGGCATTAGGCCCCTAACGTCATCATGGGCACCAAATTTTTCGATGTGGCTTCATGCGATGTGACATCACAAGGCTCTGCTTTCAGTCAGTATGGCACTAGGCCAGGATCATAATCCAGGTCTCGGGTCATAAGAAGAGAGTTTAACTAAGTATAACAATGCAGATAAAAACAGTAAAAATTCTGGAAATACTCAGCAAGGCAGGCAGCATCTGTGGAGAAAGAAACAGAGTTAACCTTTCAGGTCGATGACCTTTCATCAGAACTGGAAGGAGTCAAAGATTTAACAACTTTCAAGCAAATACAGAACCGGGGGAAGGGGGAGGGGGAGGAAGGGGAGGAAAGAACAAAAGGGAAAGTCTGTGATAGGGTGAAGGGCAGGAGTGATTAAATGACAAAAGAGATGATGGTGCAAGGCAGAACAAAAGATGGGTCTAGAGGAAGAAACAAAAGATGGGTCTGGAGGAGCTGTAAATGGCAACAGCAGAACCATTAGCAGCACCTGCTGTCCGAAAAAATGGGAGCAGTGGTTATGATCTGAAGTTATTGAAATCAATGTTGAATCCAGAGGGTTGTAAAGTGCCCAATTGAAAAATATGGTGCTGTTCCTCAAGTGCTGTTGAGCTTCATTGGAACAGTGTAGGAGGCCGAGGACAGAGAGGTTAGAGTGGGAGTGGGATGGAGAACTAAAATGGCAAACGACCGGAAGGTCAGGGTCACGCTTGCGGTGGGCTTATAGTAGACATTGGTTGACAGAAATGGAGATAGAGAAGTCGAGGAAGGGATACCTACTATAAGCCCACCGACTCCCATAGCTACCTTGATTACATTTCCTTCCACCCCGCTTCATGTAAGAACTCCATTCCATTCTCCAATTTCTCCGTCTCCGTCGCATCCATTCTGCCACCTTCCACACCAATGTGTCCGATATGTCTTCCTTTCTCCTCAACCGAGGATTCCCCTCCACTGTAGTTGACAGGGCCCTTGACTGTGTCCATCCCATTTCCCGCACACCTGCCCTCACCCCTTCCCCTCCCTCCCAGAACCACGATAGGGTCCCCCTTGTCCTCACCTTCCATCCCACCAGCCTCTACATTCAACGTATCATCCTTCGCCATTCCCACCACCTCCAGCGTGATGCCACCACCAAACGCATCTTCCCCTCCCTTCCCCTTTCAGCAGTCCGAAGGGACCATTCCCTTCACGACACCCTGGTCCACCACCCCCAACACCCGCTCTCCTCCCCACGGCACCTTCCCATGCGAGCACAGGAGATGCAAACCTGCCCTTTCACCTCCTCCCTTCCCACCGTCCAGGGCCCCAAACACTCCTTCCAGGTGAAACAGTGATTTAATTGCATTTCTTTCAATTTAGTATACAGTATTCGCTGCTCACGGTTGGAGAGACCAAACACAGATTGGGTGATCGCTTTGCTGAACACCTCTGCTCAGTCTGCAAGCGTGACCCTGACCTGCCGGTCGCTTGCCATTTTAATTCTCCGTCCCACTCCCACTCTGACCTCTCTGTCCTCGGCCTCCTACACTGTTCCAATGAAGCTCAACAGAAGCTCGAGGAACAGCAGCCCATCTTTCGATTAGGCACTTTACAACCTTCCGGACTCAACATTGATTTCAATAACTTCAGATCATAACCACTGCTCCCATTTTTTCTGTCAGCAAGTGCTGGTAGTGATTCTGCTGCTGCCTTTTACAGCTCCTCTAGACCCATCTTTTGTTTCTTTACTTGTCCTATTACCACCCTCCTTTCCTTGCACCATCATCCCTTGTCATTTAATCACTACTGCCCTTCACCCTATAACAGACTTCCCCATTTGTTCTTCCCTCCTATTCCTCCCCCACCCAGCACCCTTTTCCTGGCTCTGTACTTGCTTAAAAACTGTTAAATCTCTAACTTCTTCCAGTTCTGACAAAAAGTCATCGACCTGAAATGTTAACTCTGTTTCTCTCTCCACAGATGCTGCCTGACTTGCTGAGTATTTCCAGCATTTTCTGTTTTTAGTTCAGATTTCCAGCATCCGCAGTATTTTGCATAACATTGCAGAGCTTTACAGAGGTATAACGCCCTCTATGTAACTCCCTCCGAAATAACTTGAGGCTGATTCTCCTCCTTTGTGGTGTTAAATAATCTCGTGGGCAGAGTTCATGAAGGAACAGTGGGCAGGGAAGACTGTTCGCTCGAGAGGCAGCTGACCTCATCTGTCCGTTTAAATTAATGGATGGAAATTTGGGTGGGTTCCACTATGAACGTACAATCCTCAATGTCTGAGTTTCCTCTACTCTCCACCAGGTGGTTATTTAACTAGTGTATTCACTAGTGATCAGTTGGTGTAAATCTGAGGCTTGTACTTGAACAGCTACCTGTAAAGACACATGAATCTTGCCAATAATGATGGTAGCTGTTTATTACTCAGATTATTGCTATACCAATAAATTATTCTTATATTTTAACCCCTCCACCCAGTACAATTCAACATTGCAGACGCCCTCATTTGCACTTTTACAGCCTTTAAGGAATACTAAGCTCTGTGAATAATCATTATCTTTGATCACAGGTCATGTTAAATTGGTACAAAATAACATGAAAAGTTGGAAGATGGGAGCTGTTAAGTAGAGGCTGAATTTCTTCTGAAATGAGCAGAGTGGTCATATCACAGCACTGCTCTTTAATATTTCTGATATTAAAAAAAAGAGCGTTCATTAAAAAGCTCAGGTTTGCACAATGGAAAATGATCCTCCCTCCCTCACCCCACCGCTCCATTTCCGTAGATCTGATTAATCAGCACTTTACATAGCAAGCACTGCGGTTGTCACTGACACTAAATGTAAAATCTTTATTCCAACCAATGTCTAAATCATTGTTCCCTGTGCTGCGGATCATGTGGCACAGATTATTAATAGCTCTGGTCTCTACACCACTTGACACAGCGCTCCAGCTGTCAGTCTGCTCCCTGCCTCGTATGATTCTTGTGCTGGTGAAGTGCCAGACCTGAGCCTATCCCATCAGTCACTGTCAGCCACCAGCCAGTGATGAATAGCCTGGCCTTCGCTGTGGCAAGGCCCAGGCTCTGATTCACACATGCCTGACTTTTACCACCTTTCACATGCCAGCTGAGGCCTTGGTGGTCAAAAAGACCACTGTGACCCCTACCCTCCCCCCCCCCCGGAAACAAAACAAGCTCGAGTTAAAATAAAACATCGCACCTCCCTTTTAACGCAACCCCTTTAAGTAATTATGCATTTAATTTGCTTAAAAGGAGCTAATGGATCCCTTGGTGACAAGCTCTCACTGCTAAAAAGCCATTCATTTCTGAATCTGCGAAATCTAGTTAAAAGAACAAACGCTCTCTTTCTAAATCCTTTTTAGAATAATCTTATTTGCAGACGTCCCAGTTGCCACTGTTGTTTGTCTGGTTGGACGACAACTGCTCTGAAACACGTATAAGGTGCTTTGTTTCCGAACAGTAATGCTCCTCTAAATCAATACAATTTGCTGCCTTCTGTTACATGAAGTTGCCTTGGGTAAAGATCATCAGAGAGTCTGTGAGACTCAGTGGGTCTGACTGACCAGCCAGAAAACACAGCTGAGCCACTCAGCCCCACCACACCTCAATCACTGTCAATAAGGGAAATGGAAGCAGTTTACAGCATTTCATTTACTATTTCAATGATTACATAGCTCATTGCCTTCCCATTGTTTCACTGATAGATTTCATTAACTTCCAATTAATCATATCAGGCAATATTTAATGTTCAGCTTGCACTGAAAACGATGTCACAGACCAAAGAGTTTGTTCTAAAGGCTTCCGCAATCAAGAGGTCAAAGGATTTGACACGCCCGTAGTTGAATGTATGTTCTGCGGCTGGATGCAGTGGTTCAAACGCCAGGCACTCTGCTACAAGAAGATCTGCTATCTGAAAGTGTAACTCCCATTGCAGGACAAGCACCGTGCGCTATCCATACAGGGTTGGAAAAGGAACAGGCACTGTTGGGTTAGAGAAAAAAATTCTCTAACGTGTTGTGTTAGAGAAAAAAATTCGCTGGCACACCCTAAACCCTCCCACCCACCAACCCACCCCCCTCAATCTTGATCTCATAGCTAGTGCTCTGCCCCTCCAGTGCCTCGCACCCCTCCACCAGAAAATCACAGCGAGAGATCACCCAGCACAAAATGGACGCTGCCCTTCACTGGCTGCTCGCACCCGCCATTTTATCTCTGGCGCTCCCAACATGCCATGAGTGAAGCACCAGAAGGTTATGTAAATGAGCTGACCTCACATCATCCAAAAATGCCAGCTTATCCGTGTAGCGCTGGGACTGCGCTGGGGGAATTTTATCAACCAGTTCGTCTGTAGCACTGAGACTGCGCTGGAGAAATATTATCGACCAGTTCATCCGTGTAGCATTGGACTGCGCTGGAGGAATATTATTGACCAGCTCGCCTGTAGCGCTGGGACTGCGCTGGGGGAATATTATTGACCAGTTCATCCGTGTAGCATTGGACTGCGCTGGAGGAATATTATTGACCAGCTCGCCTGTAGCGCTGGGACTGCGCTGGGGGAATATTATTGACCAGCTCGCCTGTAGCGCTGGGACTGCGCTGGGGGAATATTATTGACCAGCTCGCCTGTAGCGCTGGGACTGCGCTGGGGGAATATTATTGACCAGCTCGCCTGTAGCGCTGGGACTGCGCTGGGGGAATATTATTGACCAGCTCGCCTGTAGCGCTGGGACTGCGCTGGGGGAATATTATTGACCAGCTCGCCTGTAGCGCTGGGACTGCGCTGGGGGAATATTATTGACCAGCTCGCCTGTAGCGCTGGGACTGCGCTGGGGGAATATTATTGACCAGCTCGCCTGTAGCGCTGGGACTGCGCTGGGGGAATATTATTGACCAGCTCGCCTGTAGCGCTGGGACTGCGCTGGGGGAATATTATTGACCAGCTCGCCTGTAGCGCTGGGACTGCGCTGGGGGAATATTATTGACCAGCTCGCCTGTAGCGCTGGGACTGCGCTGGGGGAATATTATTGACCAGTTTGTCTGTAGCGCTGGGACTGCGCTGGGGGAGTATTATTGACCAGTTTGTCTGTAGCGCTGGGACTGCGCTGGGGGAATATTATTGACCAGCTCGTCTGTAGCACGGGAATGCGTTGGAGGAATATTAGCGGCCACATTATGCTTGACCTTTTCTTCAGTGGTTACTTCATTCAAAACAAAACTGCAAAAACTTTTTGAAAAGTGCTTGAAAAATAAGTATCATTCGATGGCTGAATGAGTAAATGTAGCAAATGGTTTGTTACTGAGCCCATACAGGCCAGGATGATCCCAGGCTCAATCAGTGGTCAGTCTGGTGTTAGCCAATTTCAGCCAGTACAACAGCTGGTGTCCTCCAATTAGCCTGTGTGTCTGATCCATGGAAGAAATCTTCCAGGGCAGGACTCCTCTAAGGTGCCTGTTGATCCAAGCTGGAAAGTAAATGTCTGCGGGCTGGGCGTGTGCGCAGGAAGCGGCTTGGTTGTGATCTTCTCCGTGGTGGAATAGCCTGCTGACACTCTCCATCAAAACCCTCGCCCATAAAAATGCCCACTTGGGCATCGCATCACAGGATTGCTGATAGCTCTGTTATCCCAGAAGCTGGTCTCATTGGCACATGGCATAGCCCATGTATACTATCAAAAATAATTTTCCAACCCATTTGATTATAGTGATCCACAAATGTTTATCGCTCTCCTTTAACCAATTAAAAAGTTATTGTGCATTAACAGCAGGTAACTACATACAGGAACAATGTTTACAGAAATGATGCTGTGTATGTACAGTATGAAAAGGCAGTTTAAGCTGCAGGGCTATGATTTGTGCAGGGTGAACGCTGTTAACTAACAGTTAATTACGATAGCAAGAAATAACACATTTCAAGATTGCCTTATTTTGTGTTTTGGCCAATTCACATCCTTCCACAAAGGCTTCCACAAATTTAATCAAATCAGAGGACAGATACCACAAGGACCATCCATCATCTTTATTTAGTGGCTCATAAAAAATATCGTAGAACATTAAAACTGAATTTCTCAAGAAATTAATATGGGATCATTTCACAGGCTGTACAATAAAAAAGGATTGTGTGGATGTGATTCTCAGCCCAGTCGTTTTGAAGCTATGTGCAGGTCACAGTGAAATCTTACCTTCATTTATTTGTCTCACAGTCAGCTGGAAAGTAGTTACTTATCCTGGACCCTGACTTTCATAGAATCATAGAAATTTACAGCACAGAAGGCCGCCATTGTGTCTGTGCAGGCCGAAAAAGAGCTATCCAGCCTAATCCCACTTTTCAGCTCTTGGTCCGTAGTCTTGTAGTTTACGGCACTTCAACTACATCTCCAAGTACTTTTTAAATGCGTTGAGGGTTTCTGCCTCTACCACCCTTTCAGGCAGTGAGTTCCAGACTCCACCATCCTCTGGTTGAAAAACTTTCTCCTCAACTCCCCTCTAATCCTTCTGCCAATTCATTTAAATCTATGCCCTCTGGTTATTGACCTCTCTGCTATGGGAAATATGTCCTTCCTATCCACTCTATCTAGGCCCCTCATAATTGTATACACCTCAATTAAATCTTCCTTCAGCCTCCTCTGTTCCAAAGAAAACAACCCCAGCCTATCCAATCTTTCCTCATAGCTAAAATCCTCCAGTCCTGGCAACATTCTTGTAAATCTCCTCTGAACCCTCTCTAATGCAATCACTTTTTTTCCTGTAATATGGTGACCAGAACTACACGCAATACTCTAGCTGTGACCTATCTAGTATTTTATACTTTTCTAGCATAACCTCCCTGCTCTTATATTCTATGCCTCGGCTAATAAAGGAATGTATTCCATTTGCCTCCTTAACCACCTTATCTACCTGTCCTGCTACCTTCAGAGATCTATGGACATGCACTCCAAGATCCCTCTGTTCCTCTACACTTCTCAATATCTTACCATTTATTATGTATTCCCTTGCCTTGTTTGCCCTCCCCAAATGCAATACCTTACACTTCTCCAGATTGAATTCCATTTGCCACTTTTCTGTCCATCTGACCAGTCCATTGATATCTTCCTGCAGTCTACAGCTTTCCCCATCACTATCAATCACACGGCCAATTTTTGTACCATCTGCAAACTTCTTAATCATGCCCCCTACATTTAAGTCTAAATCATTGATATATACCAAAAAAAGCAAGGGACCTAGTACTGAATCCTGTGGAATCCCATTGGAAGCAGCCTTCCAGTCACAAAAATACCCATCAATCAATACCCTTTGCTTCCTGCCACTGAGCCAATTTTGGATCCAACTTGCCACTTTCCCTTGGATCCCATGCTTTTATTTTTCAGACTAGTCTGCCATGTGGGACCTTGTCAAAAACCTTGCTAAAATCCACGTAGATCCATTTTCTTCACAGTTTAGCATTGTTTGGGCCTCCTTGCTACTTTTCCTCACAGCTCCTCTCTTAAAGGCACCAGGGTACAATTGCACAGAACCCAACAAAGTACTGCATGTGAATCTAGATAGCAGATGTTGACAGGCTAATTGAGCAGGCAAGCATCACAGCCAAGCTGTCCCTATTCTCGCCCAACATCCATACCTGCACATTATCCCTTCAGGGGTATTGGATAATGATCAGCAACAGGGACTCTGGGCATGTCCCCCCCCCCCGTTCTAACCTAAGGGTACTGAGGTCGGTTGTACTGCTCCTACTGCCGACCTTGCCGAGATCAACTCAGCAGCTGAGAACTTCCAGGTCATTATAGCTCAGTTCCAGAGTGGGGAGCATCACTGTCAACTGAGCTATTGGGACAAAGTCCTTGAGGCTTTTGACAAAAACAGTGCCAGTAATGATCCCTGCATTGATCGATGAAGGCACGAGCGTGTATCTGATCAGTATTTAAAGCAAGTGTATAATGACGCAAAGCTACCTTCACTCAGGGCTGGGAGATCCCTTTGGGAAAGTACCCAGGAGGACTGAAAAAGCAAAGCAACTACCCAGCTTGTGAGCATCACAGATCCTATTTACATGAAGCTGATGTTTTGCAACAAGTTTGCAGCCAACTAGTTGATCAATTTGCCATGCCTTGTAAATGATTGGACTGTTTTTGAAATATGCAACCGGCTGATTTATTCACAATGTACGGTCAGGGTCAGGGAGAATTTGTTGATATAATGATGATAAATTCTGAAGAATGGTTGGTATATATTGTCAAACAATGACTTCTTGCATTTCCATGGTGTTGACACAATATGGAAAATGGTTACTAACAGATTCTGTTTGTAGACTGGACCTCAGTTCTTGAATTTTCTGGCTCGTTGTATTTGGTAGATTGAGTGAAACCTTCATTAGCTACCAATGGAGAGCATCCTCAGGTTCATAATCAACAGTCCCCAAATTTTAGTGTGACACCTACGATGTTCCGATGCCCCAGATACGGAATGAAGACAAGAACAAAGGCCCAGTATTTGCTGGAGCGGGGCATCTCACGGCATGTTCCTTCATCCTTCAGCTCAAAAATGTTTTGCCCACAAAGTTGCTGGAAGTGAGAGCTGATAGTGGTGCAGCAAGGGCAACAAGGCATCTGGGTCCTTGGTGATCAATGGGACAAACAATGTATCTCCTTAAATAATGAGATTAAAAGATTGAGAAATAAATAGAGGAAGAGGGTGAATTAGAGTTGGTGAATTTAATGTCACACACCATCCCGACTTGGAAATATATCGCTGCTCCTTCATTATCGCTGGGTCAAAATCCTGGAACTTCCTTCCTAACAGCACTATGGGAGAACCTTCACCACACGGACTGCTGCGGTTCAAGAAGGCAGCTCACCGCCACCTTCTCAAGGGCAATTAGGGATGGGCAATAAATGCTGGCCTCGCCAGTGACGCCCACATCCCATGAACGAATAAAAAAAAATGGGGTGTGGATAACGGGGTGCAGATAACTGGAGTGTGGACAATGGGGTGTGTATATTGGGGTGTGGATAATGGGCTGTGGATAATGGTATGCGAATAATGGGTACGGATAATGGGGTGCGAATAATGGGGTGCGAATAATGAGGTGCAGATAACTGGAGTCCGGATAATGGGATGTGCATAATGGGGTGCGGATAACTGGAGTGCAGATAACTAGAGTGTGGATAATGGGATGTGAATAACGGGGTGCGAATAATGGGTGCAGATAATGGGGTGTGGATAATGGGTGCGGATAGTGGGGTGCAGATAACCGGAGTGCGGATAATGGGGTGTGGATAATTGGAGTGCAGATAACTAGAGTGTGGATAATGGGGTGCGGGTAACTGGAGTGTGGACAATGGGGTGCGGATAATGGGGTGCGATAACTGGAGTGTGGATAATGAGGTGTGGATAATAGGATGTGGATAACTGGAATGTGGATAATGGGATGTGGATAATGGAGTGTTGATAATGGGGTGCGGATAATGTGGTGCTGATAATTTAGAGCGGCTAACTGGAGTGTTGACAATGGGGTGTGGATATTGGGGAGCAGATAACTGGAGCGCGGATAATGGGGTGCGGATAATGTGGTGCGGACAATGGGGTGCAGATAACGAGTGTGGATAATGGGATGTGGATAATGGGGTGTGGATAATGGGGTGTGGATAATGGGGTGTGGATAATGGGGTGTAGATAAAGGTGTGTGGATAATGGGATGCAGATAATGAGGTGCAGATAATGGGGTGCAAATAACTGGAGTGTGGATAATGGGATGTGGAATCTGGGGTGTGGGTAATAGGATGTGGATACTGGGGTGTGGATAATGGTATGCAGATAATGGGGCGTTGATAATGGGATGGAGATAATGGGGCGTGCATAATGGGGAGTGGATAATGGCATGTGGATAATGGGGTGCAGATAATGGGATGTGGACATCTCTTGGGACTGCATTGGGAAAATTCCAAAATTAACCCAACATTTTTAAATTTATGGACACTTTTTTTTTGACACTAAACAAGCCAACAAAATATTGATTATATATAAATGGGCTAGAATATCAATTTTCTTCAACAAATTTATCCTCTAGATGTAATCTCACCAACAAAGACACTGACGTTATGGGCTCCCTGTCTGTTGAGTTGTTGCATTCTCCCCTCCTCTCCATCGCTCTTATTGAATGGTGGAGCAAGCTCGAGAGGCCATCTAACTACACCTGCTCCTATTTCTTATGTTCTTACGTCTCATTGCTTTCTCACTGCAGTTGATCCTATGTAGTCAGTTTCAGCTCTGTCCCCTTGATCTTCCGTGTGCTAAAGGTTTACTTTATTCCTTTTAGTTCCGAAAAGTGTCAGACCCGAAACATGAACCAGTCTTTTCTCTTTACAGACCCTGATTGACCTGCTGTGTATTTCCAGCATTTGCCATTTTCTTTAGTTAGAGATCAAGCAACAGCTTTTGACGTGTAAAAGACTAGAACTGATGGATGTTGAAAAAAATATTCCCATCGTCAAGAGGCAAATAACTTATCAAACATTTTCCCAGCACCTCACTCACACCACCAGGGGATTAGAGAGTGTTGACGAGCGATAGCCTTCATCTTTTTTCATTGCACTGTCACAGCCTCAGATTGGTTACCAGCACCATTCAGCAAAGAAAAGCTTTTCCATTAAAAATGTAAAGAAAGTGTTTAAATGTGAAAGCAGCCTGTGAACATTAAACAGCCTACATGAAAACAACAATAGATGTAAAACTGCTCTTTTTTTAATAAAAGAAATGTACATTTTCACACTTACTTTGGCATGGTCCTTTAAAATTCTCATCCTTGTTTTCAAATCCCTCCATGGCCTCACCCCTCCCTATCTCTGTAACCTCCTCCAGCCCTACACTGAGATCTCTGGGTTCCTCCAATTCTGGCCTCTTGCGCATCCCCGGTTCACATCGCCCGACCATTGGTGGCCGTACTTCCAGCAGCCTAAGCCCTAAGCTCTGGAATTCCCTCCCTAAACCTCTCTGCCTCTCTACCTCTCTCTCCTCCTTTAAGACCCTCCTTAAATCTACCTCTTGTCACCTGTCCTAATATCTCCTTACGTGGTTCAGTGTCAAATTTTACCTGATAACGCTCCTATGATGTGCCTTGGGACGTTTTGCTACATTAAAGGCGCTATATAAATGCAAATTGTTGTAGTTGTTGGTGTAAGAATGGGGAAAGAATTTTAAAAGGCCCAAAGATACTAAGGAAGAGGGTGAGATCTTTTGTGCAAGAAAAATCAATGCAAAAGAGGCTCCGTGCAGCCCGCCTATCAGACCGTACCAATTTACCCCCTTCTGCTCCTTCCAACTTCGCAAAATACTAAAAATGTTCTAAATTTTTGGGCATTTTTTGAGTCGCCTCCAGCAGTCCCTTTAAGGACCATTGGCTAGGCTGCTGAAGACCTGGAAATGCCAGTCAGAGATTGCGCATCACAAGTCCTAACGATAGCAAACGGATTTAGGAGTCCGGGTCTGAATTGAGCACAGTGGCTACGAGGCCAATCGTTTTAGCAGTGGCCCGAACTCCCGTGCAGATTGGACACAGGCCTCTGCTCTGCTAAATTGGTTATCATTGCGCCTGCTTTTGGCCCATAAAACGGGCACAACGAAGTTAAATTTAGGCCCCATGTTTTTATTCTCTGCTCTGTACGGGTTAACATGCCCAGTTGCTGCAAATTGATGTTTGTAACTTTGTTTGCCATCCGTGAACTTAGCCCGATGTGGGTGTGATGGGGGATGGGTAATTCTGTGTCGCCAGCAATGTTTAAATTGCAAACAGGCAGGCTTATGTCTGAAGCATGTTCGCACTGCGGGCAAACACTTTACCCAATAATGTATTTATTCATTCTTATTTACCACCACTGTCATCTATTCCGTTTTTACATTTTTGACATATTAGTAAGCCATCCATCATAAAATGTTGGAAGGTTTAATCGCCCGGGGATGTCACTGATCTGATCTTTGGTTCTGGACCACTGTTTAGCATAAATGATGCAATTGCTTTGAAATTATATCAGGTCACAGCAAAACTAGAGGGAAATAGCTGCAGTGAGGGTTTAAAAGCTCAGGTAAGAGAAGAGCTTTGCCATTTAGGTACCGTATCAATGGTTGGAGATTTGATTATGAGGAGATTAAAGCAGCATTGTTACATTGGCAGTGCACTCACTTTAGAACGATTGTACGTTGGCTCTAGTGGCAGACAGCAGCCCTTTATTAGCTGCTGGTACCTGATAAGATGCCTTGCCCAATCCCGGTGGAGCTGTCAGTGCGAAATGCGCAAAGCATTGGAGACATCATAATAATATTTCACATTAGGGATGAGGAACAATGGCTCCGGAATCACATATTCTCCATATGGAACACAGGCACCCATTTTGAATGTGCTAATTCCGGTTTGAGTATGGTCCCAGGAGTTGTGAGTGTGTTAACTCTTGTTAGAGTATGGTGCCTGGAGTCCTGAATGTACCAACTGGTTGGTCTGATTCCTGGAGTTCTAAGTATGCTAAGTCCTGTTGGAGTCTGGTTCCAGGAGTTCTAAGTGTCGTTTATAGACTGCTGTCTGATGTTAGATTATGACACCAGAGAGGTGGCATCTTTCTGATGAGATGTTAAACCGAGGCCCGGTCTACCCTCTCGGGTGAATGTGAAAGATCCCTTGGCACTATTTGAAGAAGAGAAGGGGAATTCTTCCGGTGTCCTGGCCAATATTTATCCCTCGAACAACACCTAAAACAGATAATCAGACCATTATTTCATTGCTGTTTGTGAGGCCTCGCTCTGTGCAAATTGGCTGCCGTGTTTCCTACATTACAACATTGACTACACTTCAAAAATACTTCACTGGCTGTATAACGTTTTGGGACATCCTGAGGTAGGTCTTTCTATCTGTCTGTGTGTCTGTCTGTCTGTCTTTCTTTCTTCCTTTCCTGCTAATGCTGAAGCCACTGGTAGCACCTCAGCTGAGATCAGCTGACCCAACCTGGGGAGCAAACGATCTGTGTTTGAGTGGTGTATATGTCCATTGCACAATACTTGTTCAGCATAAAGCTGGTAACACTCGGTGCCCTGAGTGAATCGGGTAGAATTTCCATGGGAGTTCTCTGATCTCCTGTCATAACTTTGGTGGGACGTTGGTAGAGGTCCTGGAGGAATGGCGCCAATGGTGGGTCACACTGTTTCTCCGAGGATTCTGCCCAAGTTATGTTTGGCGAGCTGGGAACCTGCAGAAATTCCAGGCTAAGTTTTTTTTACCTGGTGTTGTCAGATTGTTTTGTACAAGTCATGAACATTTCACAAAGTATTTTTATTCTTTGGTCCCAAACTCTTACAAATTTTATTAGGGGGTGACACGTTATCATTTTAACAAGGCAACTGTCAGCACTGTGACCTGCCAGAGTCTCTGCTTTGACACCTCCTTGTATTTTATCCCATGTACAAGTATTCTTTCACTAATTAATCTACATCAGCCTTACTCTTTTTACAGCATGTTAAACATGCAAATAATGATTCAAATAAGCATTTGGTCAGATGTTAAACAGTGTTATCTGAAGACATTCGCTGTGAAGGGAAAAAATGCTGCTTTTTCAGATTTCTGCAGTGTCGCAAAACATATGGATCGGGCCTTGCTGGAGCGTATACCATTAGTTAGACTTGGTCTTGCACCCTTCAGGTTGAAAATTTTTTTGCGCTGTAACTTGCTGGAAGTGTGAGCTGATAACGGTGTGGCAAGAACAACGGGACATCTAGGACCTTAGTGAACGGTGGGAGCAACAGTGTATCCCCTTAACCGATGACATTTAAGGATTAAGAAAGAAACAAGAATGACGGAGAAGGAGGGCGAATTAGAGTCAAAACAGGAACAGAAAGAAAAATAAAGAGAGGGAACAAAAGATTGGATTATGAGAGAGAGAAAAAAAGAGAAAGAAAGAAAAAGAAAAACATTTTAAAAATTAAAATTTGACATTTTTAAAATCTCTAACAATTGACTACATGCAGGAATGAGATTGAACAGTTTAAATTGTAAAGCAATGCCAATCAACCTCGCTGGGCTAGAAAGGTTGATTGGCATTGCTTTACAATTATCGCGTTGTTAAAAATGTGCTTACGCTGTTAAGTTCCAGCCCTGTCTGCGGTGAGTTTAATGGGCAATTAATGTGCAAATCCAGCGAGTTCTTTAAAATAACGGGGAGGCTCAGTGCTCGTGCAAGGCAAAAGGCAGGGTGGTGTAAATTGACCAGTGAGTTCTGGAAATTCGCAATTCACAGCATATCTCTTAATCCCCTGATTGCTGGCCGACGTGCGCATTAATGACAGTGTGCGTCGTTAACACGCCGTTATTTTTCCAGCAAGACCCGGCCCATTGAAATAGTCAAACTGGGATCTAACCGTGATGTTCGTGCTGTCAGTTATGGGGCATGTGTTACTAGTTTTATCTTCACAGCCTAGTAAGGATGGCTCGTTGTTGGCTCCATGAACACTTAGGGCCCGATTTTAGCACCCGGTTCCGGGTGCGTTCTCGGCGGGGGGGCCTCTAAAATCCCGGTTTCGAGGAGCGGGACCGGATCGCGCCTCGATCCCGCCCACTTCCGGGTTGCGCGCTGACGTGCGGGGGTGCGTGCGTTGGCCCCGCTGGTGGGAATCCCGCAGGCAATTAAAGCCAGCGGGGTTCCACTTGAGTGTATTTATCTTGGTATTTCAGGTCATTAAATGACCTGATTGAGCTGTTTATTTAACAGGTGTCGGATTTTACAGTGAAATGAGACTGTTTCCCATACTGGGGGAAACACTCACACTCTCAACGGACGTGTTGCAGCCAGCAGCCTGTGGCAGCTGCCAAGGTGCATTCCACAGGTGGGGGGGGGGAGAGCCTTCACCAACGCAGGAGGACACTCCGTAACATTGGGCAACGCCTGCCCTCCACCACCCTCCTCCAAGCAAGAAGATTCACCGGCGTGGAAGTCCAACCCCTGTGCGAGGACACACTTTTCTAGCGTGCACAACCCCGCAAACCTAAACCTGCCAGATGGGTGCTGCGTTGACATCCTCGGAGGACGAACAGCATGACCAGCCTCAGCAGCCTCGCAGTCCACGCCGTCCGCCTCAGAGACATGCATCCCCACAACACGGTGCTGCGGCACATCCACCTGCACAGCAGGATGGAGGGCATCCGCAGAGAGAGATGCGTCGCAGGAGGCACTACCCTCCGCACAGGGTCTACAGACCGAGGCTCAGCTTCATGGACCTCTCTGAGCAGCAGTGCATACGGAGGCTCAGAGTCACTCGCCAGGTAGTCGCCGACATCTGCAGCCTCCTCAATGACGAGCTGCTCCCGGATGGACCAAGCAGCATCTTCTTACCCGTCGCCGTCAAAGTCACCACTGCCCTCAACTTCTTCGCCTCCGGATCCTTCCAGGGTGCCACGGGGGACATCACCGGGGTCTGTCAGTCGTCTGCACACAAGTGCATAAGGCAAGTCACCGATGGGTTGTTCCGCAGGGCCTCGACCTACATCAACTTCGCCATGGATGAGCGCAGCCAGACGGAGAGGGCGGTTGGATTCCATGCTGTGGCTGGCTTCCCACGGGTGCAGGGTGTAATCGATTGCACCCACATAGCAATACGGGCACCTCCACATGAGCCAGGGCTGTTTATCAACAGGAAAGGGTATCACTCCATGAACGCCCAGCTCATTTGTGACCACCGCCAGAGATTCCTACACGTGTGCGCCAGATACCCTGGCAGCTGCCACGATGCCTTCGTCCTCAGGGAGTCCACCGTCCCGCCCCTCTTCCACGCACCCAACGCCGGCAACGGCTGGCTCCTCGGCGACAAGGGATATCCCCTGCACACGTGGCTTATGACACCTCTGAGGAACCCCATTACCGAGCCACAGCGTCGGTATAATGACAGCCACATTGCTACCAGGTCTACAATTGAGCAGGCTATAGGGCTGCTCAAGATGCGCTTCAGGTGCCTTGATCGTTCCGGGGGAGCGCTCCAATACACGCCACTCCGAGTGGGACGAATTATAGTTGTCTGCTGTGCCCTGCATAACATGGCCCAACAGAGAGGGGTGCCGCTGGAGGAGGCCCCATGCACACCCGCCACCCACATTGAGGACGACAATGAGGAGGAGGTGGAGGAGGAAGAGGAGGAGGAGGAAGAGGGAGAGGAGGAGGAACGACCCATGCGCCGAACACCGGCTCACCTGCGTGCTCGTCAGGCCAGGGAGGCACTCATATGCCAACGGTTCTCCTAACATCACACTGTGTGAGGCGTTCACATGTCATAACGTGCACAGACGAGGGTCCATACAGGCTCCCTCCACAGAAGAGTGGTGCCTGTACACCTGCACCCACTGGATTATGCTCAATGGGTGGGACGGGGTGGTCGTCGTCATGATGAGGCGCACGGAAGGGACATATTGCACAAGCCGCAGAATTATGGACAAGAGGTGGCAGCATTGGTGAGAAAAAGTGAGTTTATTTTGTGGTGACATTCAAAGAGTAGAAAATTAAAAAAAAACGACAAACACCCTGGTGCAATCCCTGTGTGCTCACGGAACTTTAGGCGTTCGTTTTCGGGACCCCCTACGTGGTGCTACCCCTGTGGCTCCAGCAGAGGTGGTGGCAGGTTGCTCCTGTTCGTGCCCTGACCGGGTAGATGCTTTGGGCCGACGCCCCCTGGGTTTCGGTGCCCGTGAGGGCACCTCCACAGACTGCTCCTCCTGCACCTGTGCAGGGGCAGACTCGGCCACCTGGAGAGGATGGACTATTGCGGGCACTGGTTGAGAGGGGGGCAACGGGTGAGACTTGGGGGCGCCTTGAGTAGCGTCCACACTTCCATTTCCCCGTTCACCATCTTCCCTCTCATGGCCAAGGCCCACATCACCCCTTCCACCCTGCTGGACGGCAGTTTGGATGACGTGGGTGAGACCTTGCAAGGCCACCTCCAATGTATCTGTCAACCTGTTGATGGCGGCAGAATGTTGTTCACCCTGAATCCGAACAGCCGTTGTGAGGGCCTGGATGGACTCATTGGTGAGCTGTGCGTGACGCTCGAGGGAGGCTAGCCTGTCCTCCACCGCAGACGTTCCCACACCTACCCGCGACACTATCTCAGAGATGCCTTCACGTCCCTGCGACACTATCTCGGCGATACCCTCCTGCACCTGTGCCACCATTCCCCTCATGCAGGAGTTGGACTCCTCCATCCTCCGTGCGATTGTGGAGAGTGCGCGTGGCACCTCTCCCAGTACCTCAGCAATGTTCTGGTGCCCCTCGACGACTCTCCTTTTGACAGGTGGCCCCCTGGGTTCAGCATCTGGGTCCGGCTGAGCAAAGCCTGTAGAAGAGTGCTCCCACCGACGCGGACCCTCCGCGGCTGACCCTGCCACCAGGGTCTGCTCATGCTCATGTGTGCGCGGTGACTCACCATGTGCAATCCCAACTAGCTGAGGGGGGGGACCCACCGAGGTGTGTATATCTGCGCTGGTGGATGCAAGGCTCATGTGTGACGATGCACCCTCAGAGACGGGCATGTCCTCTGAGGAATCGCCCTCAACCGAGACGTCGATCGCAGACGGTCCTGGAAGAGAACAGAGGGAAATATCAGGCATGTGACCAAATGTGGCGGTGCGGCATATGCCATGTGATGCTACGATCATTCACGATCATGAGTGATGAGTGCCAGCTTTCCCTTACCGGCCGTTTCGCCAGAACCAGACTCGCCATCCGCCATCGACAGGCAATGCAGCGTGCAGCTGATCTCCAGTGCCTCGACCTCGGCGTCTGTCAGGGCCATCTCGTGTGGCGGGCCCCCTCCGGTGCATGCCCTATCGCGTGCGTTCCTGGCCCTCTTCTCCTGTGAGGGCAAAACACAAAAACGTTATTGAGTGATGATTACAATGTGAGACGCTTCAAGCATTGGTGTGATTGGGTTGAACGTGTGCCAGATGGATGGGAGGATGCGTGTGCCACATGGCCATCCCATTGTATGGGCATTGGGGTGTGTGGTAGTGGTCGAGTGGGGACAGGGACGGTGGGTACGTGCAGGCACTGTGAGGATGATAGTTGGGTGGCTGTGAGGATTGGTGCGGGAGCGCAGTACTGTCAGTGGAGATGGGGTTGTGAGGTGTTTGAGGTGATGTGGAAGACGGAGTGATGCAGAATGCGTTAGTGTACTCACTTTTCCGGACCTGGTGAGGTCATTGAATCTCTTGCGGCACTGAATCCAAGTGCGGGTGGTGTGTCCCCTGCTTGTGACCTCCGCGGCCACCTCCTCCCATGCCCTCTTGGTGGCGCTGGCAGGGCACCTCCTTCCATCCGTGGGGAACAGCGTCTCCCCCCTCATGCGGACCCCGTCCAGCAGCACCTGGAGGGCGTGGTCCGTGAAACGGGGAGCAGCCTTACCCCTGTGCTCCTCCATCCTTGATGGAGTGTAGTTTGTGGCTGGAGGGGCTTTGGTGGACTGCCCCTTTAAATAGAGCGCAACCATCGCTCAGACGTCAATGCGCATGCGCAGGCCGCCGGCACGCAGCTGAGAAGCGCGGAACCCGTAACTGCCGGCTAATCACATCAATCATCCCGCGATCGCGTGCGCAACGCACTCAATTTGGCCGGCGCGTTTTCCTCGAGCCCGCCCGACCACCCGCTGCCAACCCGCACCCCTGGTAAAATCGGGCCCTTAATGTGTGCGTTTGATATGCTTTTGTCCATATTTTAATGCAGGCAGTCAGTTGTTTGATTTAAATGGGTGACCGCCTGCATTAATATAGCAGACAGAGAAACGTGCAATGCTAATATCACCGACGGTACCTCAAGACTTGTAGACGTAACTGGGACGAGGGGAAGATTAGGCACTCAGTGCTATTTTTGTCTCTGCCCTGCCTACCACCAGTTCCCTGCTCCCACCACCATGAGTAGTTTGAGTTAGGAGGTAGCTGTTTCTAGCAATAGTTAAATGGATTCTCAGCTACTGTCAGGTAAAGCTGGGCACAGCTTTTGTAGGCATTGTTCTGGCAGTCACTTCTGAGTTTTCCACTTAACGGATTTGAAAGGCACATTGGATTTGAAAGACCATGAAGTTGCTGCTGCAGGTTCTGCACTCTTGTTGCCTGCTGCTCCTCAGTGTTGCTTCTTTCTGTTCCTGACGATAAATGCACCTCCCCTTTAAGCTGCTGCAGGCCTATGACAAAAAGCCACGTCGCCCAATTTCCTGTCTTCAAATCAGCGAGCTGCTTATTGGGGGCGCGTCTCACATTGGGAGCCCTTTTGAAACCGGGAGCGCATTTCAAACTGGAAGTGTGTTCCACACTGTAATCGTGTTTCATACTGGGAGCGCTTCACACTAGGGGCCCGATTTTACCAGGGGTGCGGGTTCCCGGCGGGTAGGCCTGCGGGCGCATTCAAAACGCGCCCGGTGAAATTAGTGGGTTGCCCGCGCGATCGTAGCAGGCAACACACTAATTGGATCCACTTACCTGCTCCTCCAGGTTCCCCGATGCTGATCTGCGCGTCGGGCGGGCTGCGCATGTGCAGTAAGATCTGTCAGCTGGAGGCGCTCTATTTAAAGGGGCAGTCCTCCACTGACAGATGCTGCCACAAACAGTAAAAATTACAGCATGGAGCAGCCCAGGGGGAAGGCTGCTCCCAGTTTAATGATGCCTCACCCCAGGTATCATGAGATGGGGTGAGGAGGAGGGGGAGGACAGAGATCTTCCCCCCAGCGGCCGGGAGGAAGCGGCCTGCCTCTGCCACCAAGAAGGCCTGGCCCGAGGTGGCAGAGGGGGTCAGCTGCGCCACCAACATATCGCCCACCTGCATACAGTGCAGGAGGCGCACCAATGACCTCAGTAGGTCAGCCACAGTGAGAACACGTAGTCTTTCCCCTACACTCCGCCTGCCACAACACTGCCCCCACCCCACATCTCCTTCGGCACTGCCAACACTACTCTGTCACATCACCCCTCATACCCACTCAAACCTCATCCTCATCTTACCTGCACCTACTCACCTCGCGAGTACTCACCCCGCCACTAACACGCAACCCAATCCTCATACAATGTCATGGCTCTATCCCATACTCACCCTCTCGTGCATCTCTCTCACGGCCAGCCTCACTCAACCTGCCACCACCTGTGCTGCAGCCACAGGGCATGCATCACATATGTGCAGTAGGCAGCGTAAGGCAAACGTGCCGTGAGCATGAAGGGGATGCACAAGGGTGTTTGAGGGTTTGTCATGGTTCGTACTTCTATTGAATTAAATAACAACTCACATCACACATTATATTGGCTCCACTAGTGCCATGTCTTCGCGAATCCTGTCCGGTTTGTGCAATAATGCCCGCTCCTGGGTATCCCTATGAGGACCCACCACTGATGCCACCCAGTGTGTCACTGCAGAGTGGGTGTAGGTGTATTTGCAGGGCTCATCTGCGCAGACGACTGAGAGACACCGGGGATGTCCCCGGTTGCAGCCTGGAAGGCTGTGGAGGTGCCCTCACGGGCAGCGAAACACAGGGGGCATCGGACCAAAGCATCTACCAGGTCAGGGCACGAACAGGAGCAACCTGCCACCACCTCTGCTGGAGCCACAGGGGTAGCACCACGTAGGGGTACCAGGAAACGAAAACCCAAAGTTCCGTGAGCACACTGGGATTGCACCAGGGTGTTTGTCTATTTGTTATCTTTTTATTTCCAGTCTTTGAATGGCAACACGAAATAAAGTCACTTTTTCTCACCAATGCTGCCACCTCTTGTCCATAATTCTGCGGCTTGTGCAATATGTCCCTTCCGTGTGCCTCATCATCACGACGACCACCCCGTCCCACCCATTGGGCATAATACAGTGGGTGCAGGTGTACAGGCACCACTCTTCTGTGGAGGGAGCCTGTATGGACCCTCGTCTGTGCACGTTATGACATGTGAACGCCTCACACAGTGTGATGTTAGGAGAACCGTTGACATATGAGTGCCTCCCTGGCCTGATGAGCACGCAGGTGAGCCTGTGTTCGGGCCATGGGTCGTTCCTCCTCCTTTCGCTCGTACTCCTCCTCTTCCTCCTCCTCCTCCTCCTCCTCATTGTCGTCCTCAATGTGGGTGGCGGGTGTGCATGGGGCCTCCTCCAGCGGCACCCCTCTCTGTAGTGCCATGTTGTGCAGGGCACAGCGGACAACTATAATTCATCCCACTCGGAGTGGCGTGTATTGGAGCACTTCCCCGGAACGATCAAGGCACCTGAAGCGCATCTTGAGCAGCCCTATAGCCTGCTCAATTGTAGACCTGGTAGCAATGTGGCTGTCATTATAGCGACGATGCGGCTCGGTAATGGGGTTCCTCAGAGGTGTCATAAGCCACGTGTGCAGGGGATACCCCTTGTCGCCGAGGAGCCAGCCGTTGCCGGTGTTGGGTGCGTGGAAGAGGGGCGGGACGGTGGACTCCCTGAGGACGAAGGCATCGTGGCAGCTGCCAGGGTATCTGGCGCACACGTGTAGGAATCTCTGGCGGTGGCCACAAATGAGCTGGGCGTTCATGGAGTGATACCCTTTCCTGTTGATGAACAGCCCTGGCTCATGTGGAGGTGCCCGTATTGCTATGTGGGTGCAATCGATTACACCCTGCACCCGTGGGAAGCCAGCCACATCATGGAATCCAACCGCCCTCTCCGTCTGGCTGCGCTCATCCATGGCGAAGTTGATGTAGGTCGAGGCCCTGCGGAACAACCCATCGGTTACCTGCCTTATGCACTTGTGTGCAGACGACTGAGAGACCCCGGTGATGTCCCCCGTGGCACCCTGGAAGGATCCGGAGGCGAAGAAGTTGAGGGCAGTGGTGACTTTGACGGCGACGGGTAAGAAGATGCTGCTTGGTCCATCCGGGAGCAGCTCGTCATTAAGGAGGCTGCAGATGTCGGCGACTACCTGGCGAGTGACTCTGAGCCTACGTATGCACTGCTGCTCAGAGAGGTCCATGAAGCTGAGCCTCGGTCTGTAGACCCTATGCGGAGGGTAGTGCCTCCTGCGACGCATCTCTCTCTGCGGTTGCCCTCCATCCTGCTGTGCAGGTGGATGTGCCACAGCACCGTGTTGTGGGGATGCACGTCTCTGAAGCGGACGGCATGGACTGCGAGGCTGCTGAGGCTGGTCATGCTGTTCGTCCTCCGAGGATGTCAACGCAGCACCCATCTGGCAGGTGTAGGTCTGCGGGGTTGTGCACGGTAGAAAAGTGTGTCCTCGCACAGGGGTTGCACTTCCACGCCGGTGAATCTTCTTGCTTGGAGGAGGGTGGTGGAGGGCAGGCGTTGCCCAATGTTACGGAGTGTCCTGCTGCATTGGGGAAGGCTCTCCCCCCCACCTGTGCAATGCACCTTGGCAGCTGCCACAGGCTGCTGGCTGCAACACGTCCATTTGGAGTGAGACTGTTTCCCCCAGTATGTGAAACAGTCTGAGTTGAAGGTAAAATCCCACCCTTCCTAATAAGACAGCTGCATCAGGTCATTTAATGACCTGAACAAGCAAAGTAAATACACTCAAGTGGCATCCCGCTGGCTTTAATTGCCTGCGGGATTCCCACCAGCGGGGGCTGCGCACGCACCCCCGCACGTCAGCGCGGAACCCGGAAGTGGCCAGGATCGAGGCGCGATCCGGTCACGCACCTGGATATCGGGATTTTCGAGGCCCCCCCCGCCGAGAATGCACCGGAAACCCGGTGCTAAAATCGGGCCCTAGATGTGTGTTTCACACCGGGAGCGCGTCTCACACTGGGAGCGCTTCACACTAGATGTGCGTTTCACACCGGGAGCGCGTCTCACACTGGGAGCGCTTCACACTAGATGTGTGTTTCACACCGGGAGCGCGTCTCACACTGGGAGCGCTTCACACTAGATGTGTGTTTCACACCGGGAGCGTGTCTCACACTGGGAGCGCTTCACACTAGATGTGCGTTTCACACCGGGAGCGCGTCTCACACTGGAATCGTGTTTCACACTGGGAGCGCTGAGGATCTACACCACTGCAGCCCAGCGCCACTGCACCTCTGCGGATCAGCACCACTGCGGTATCTGCACCCCTGCGGGCTAACACCACTATGGCATCTGCACCTCTGCAGCCCAGCACCACTGCAGCTCTGTTATTGTTTTGTTTTACACATTTCTCACCATTTCATGTCATGTGTTTTGCCCTTGAGAAAAGGACACACGATTATTAATCTGCAGGAATGCAGTTTTTAACAAATAATCAGATGGGCCTTGTGAAGAATGTTCTGAGAAGCTGATGCTAAATATCTTGCATTGTTTATACTATAAAAAAAAAAGTTGGCACTTGTGCGCCACACAATCTTCCGAGAGCCGTACGCAGCCTTTATAGAGCATGCTTTCCCATGCTTTTAGCCCAGAATACTCTGCAATGCAACGCTTACCACAGGCCGTCAATATTCAGGCCTGGATCTAACAATCTTATTTGCCTTCCAGTTATTTATTGCCTGTCTTGCTGCAGTTTTCCCCACAAAATGCATAATGCGATAGTTAATGATTATTCTGAACTTTTGTTTTGGGTTGTGGCATCCCATTAGTAACAGCGAGGGGAGACTGAATGGTTTTGTCTTAACATCTGAATCATCAATCTACTTACCAACAGCAAAGTTCATCAGTTCAGGTAATATTCTGACATCGTAATTCCAGCTGCTCTGCCAAGTCAAAACTTAAAGGGCACGGATCAAGTATGGAACGATAAGCTTCTATTGCACCGTTCTGCAGCAATGATGAAGATTAGAGATGAATCTGTGTTAAGGACATATTGGGCCCGATATTCCTCGTTTATGCGCCTGGGGAAAGCTCAGTTCCCAGGTGCAAAGAAGAGGAAAAAGATTTGATTACTTGTGATATCAGGTCTCCACCCACTTTACGTTGCCCCTGCGGGAATGGGCGGATTGATTGCAACTGGGACAGGTGCAAGCCTGGGGCAGCCATTGACGTGAGGTGCAAAAGTCCTAACAGAACTCCCAGATCCAGATTATGCCAGGTTGGGTGCCCATTTGGAGAGGTGCGGCCTTGTACCCATCCTCTCTTACATCTGACAGGAGGAGGAGGAGGAGGGGGAGGAGCAGTGATGCCTCGAAAGCTAAGTGAAACCCCTCTTTTGCCAGTCTCCAATGGATGTTTTTGGACAGCAGCTCGCAGCCATTACCATGGCTCTCAGCCTTGTAGGCCTGCAGCGGCGGCTGCATTTTTGCCCTGAGTTTCATGTAGACCTTGGCTGGGGCCCAGACCTGCGCTGAGGCAAAGGATTCAAATCTGGAAATCCAGGCGGGTTCAGATCACACTTCTAGTGGAGGAGAATCAGGGCCACTGTATGTCGAGGCTGATGGTGCAGTGCTTTGGAGTACGAGCCTGTGTTCACCAATGAAGCCATTTGCTGTGGATTTCTTCCCATGATAAGTTTCTGAATTACTTTCTAATTGCAGTCTGCCCAGGGGCAATGGGGGCGAGGGAAATGACACAAAGTGGTGGGTTGTTGTACCTCTCCAGAAAGGCAAAATCAGTGTTTGAGTCAACCTGCTCTGCTCTTGTACACTTCCTAGTGGCCATCTCTGGACTGGCATGAACATCAGTCTATGAGAGCATTTCACCTTCTGCCTTCTGGAAGATGTTTTTATTTGTGTGTTTTAGAGGGGAAAGGCCATCGAGATTGAGTGTACTCACCTCCAATCTAGGCAGATTCCATCCCCGTGTACCAACCCACCTTCCCCTCGCCCCCCCACCCCCGCCACTACCTCCTGAGAGAGGCAATTCAGGACCCTCTGACAAAAATTCCTCTCCAACCCCTCGTGGGCAATCAGCTAAGTCCTAGGAAGCTCCAAACCCCACTAATTGTGACCCGGAATGATTTACTGCTAATGACCATACAGTATGACGGGCTCTGTTCCCAGAAGTGCATCCATCGCTGCAGTCGGAAGGGTCCCAAGAGCGGCAGGTTATTACCCTCCAGTTATTTTCTACTTCCCTGTGAGGAATATCTGGCCTCTAACCCCAATGCTTTCCTCCAGATACCCTGCCCAAAGGAAGGAGTGACTGCCTCTCTGCATCTATCCTGTCAAGCCCTCTAATAATTTTATACGTTTCAATGAGATCACCTTTCATTCTTCTAAACTCCAGAAAATATAGGCCCATTCACTCAATCTCTCCTCATAGGACAACCCTCTCGTCCCAGGAATCAATCTAGTGAAGCTTTGTTGCACCCCCTCTATGGCAAGCATATCCTTCTTTAGGTAAGGAGACCAAAACTGTATGCAATACTCCAGGTGTGGTCTCACCAGAGCCCTAAATAATTGCAGCAAGACTTCCTTACTCTTATACTCCAGCCCACTTGCAATAAAGGCTGACATACGATTGGCCTTCCTAATTGCTTGCTGTACCTGCATGTTAACTTCCTGTGATTCATGTACAAGGACACCCAAATCCCTCTGACTACCAACATTTGGTGCTGATAAAGTGCCATATAATAGGCTTGTCAGCAAAATTGAGGCCCACGGAATAAAAGGGGCAGTGGAAGCATGGTTACGAAATTAGCTAAGTGACAGGAAACAGAGAGTAGTGGTGAACAGTTGTTTTTCAGACTGGAGGAAGGTATACAGTGGTGTTCCACAGGGGTCGGTACTAGGACCACTGCTTTTTTTGATATACATTAATGACTTGGGTGTACAGGGCACAATTGGGTGCAGATGACACAAAACTTGTAAGTGTAGTGAACAGTGAGAAGGATAGTAATAGACTTTAAGAGGACACAGACAGGCTGGTGGAATGGGCGGACACATGGCAGATGAAATTTAAGGAGAGAAGTGTGAAGTGTGAAGTGATACATTTTGGCAGGAAGAATGAGGAGAGGCAATATAAACTAAATGGTACAATTCTAAAGGGGGTGCAGGAACAGAGAGACCCGGGGGTATATGTGCACAAATCTTTGAAGGTGGCAGGACAGGTTGAGAAAGCGGTTAAAAAAGCATACGGGATCCTGGGCTTTATAAATAGAGGCATAGAGTACAAAATCAAGGAAGTTATCATAAACCTTTATAAAACACTGGTTTGGCCACAACTGGAATATTGTGTCTAATTCTGGGCATCGTACGTTAGGAAGGATGTGAAGGCCTTAGAGGGGATGCAGACAAGATTTACTAGAATGGTTCCAAGGATGAGGGACTACAGTTATGTGGATAGACTGGAGAAGCTGGGATTGTTGTCCTTAGAGCAGGGAAGGTTGAGAGGAGATTTGATAGAAGTGTTTAAAATCATGATGGGTTTTAAATAAAGTAAATAAAGAGAAACTGTTCCCATTGGTGGAAGGGTCGAGAACCAGAGGACACAGATTTAAAGTGATTGGCAAAAGAACAAAAGACGATGTGAGGAAAAACTTTTTTATGCAACGAGTAGTTATGACCTGGAATGCGCTGCCTGAAAGGGTGGTGGAATCAGATTCAATCGTGGTTTTCGAAAAGGAATTGGATAAATATTTGAAGAGAAATAATTTGCAGGGCTATGGGGAAAGAGCGGGGGAATGGGACTAACTGGATTGCTCTTACAAAGAGCCGGCACAGGCTTGATGGGCCGAACGGCCTCCTTCTGTGCTGTAACGATTCTACGATCCTATGATTTATTAGTCTCTCACCTTTTAAAAAATGTTTTACTTTTCTATTCTTCCTACCAAAGTGGATAATTTAACATTTCCTCACATTATAGTTCATCTGCCACCTTCTCACCTGTCCCTTTCTCAAATCTATATCCCTCTTTGCGTCCTCCTCACAGCTTACTTTCCTACCTAGCTTTGTATCATCAGCAAACTTGGATACATTACTCTTGGTCCCCTCATCTAAGTCACTGATATATATCATAAACAGCTGAGGCCCAAGCACTGATCCTTGTGGCACCCCACTAGTTACAACCTGCCAACCCGAAAATGACCCATTTATTCCTACTCTCTGTTTTCTGTCTATTAACCAATCCTCAATCCATGCTAATATATTACCCCCAATCCCATGAACCCTAATCTTGTGTAGCATCATGCGGGTCCCTTGCTCGGATAGTCTCACGTTTCACAGAACCATAGAAGTTTACAGCACAGAAGGAGGCCATTGGGCCCATCGTGTCTGTGCCAGACTCTTTGCTGGAGCAAGCCAAAATTAACCCCACTGGCCTGCTCATTGTCCCCCTCCCCACATAGCCCCATATTTTCCTCTGCTTCTCACCACTTCCCAGCTGGGGCCAGCGGACATTTTCATGACAAGGTGTTTTTTTCTCACTTTAAAGGAATCATCTGTGAGCACATCATTGTTTATACAACTTGTCTGGGAGTACAAGCCCTGAGATACATTTTGTCCATTTATTCAGCTGTGCAGACAGGGACTAATTTTTCATCTCACTCAAACCTCAGAGCTCCTTTGGTTAATGCCCCAATAGTAGTAAATTGTAATAATTTGTCATAATGCTAGTCTAATTTCTATCTTCATGACTCGTTGGCACTATAAATATAAATATAACATTTTAAAATTGGCTCTTCAGCAAGGAACCGAAGCAGAGAGCGCGTCTCTGTAAAAACCAGCGGTAAAAATCACATGTCAGCACTGATAACTTTTATTTACATTATGGTATTACTTAGAGTGCCAAAAACCCAGGGAGCCAGAAATTTAAACCTGGCTCTGTGACAAATTTTTAAAACATCCAGCTGTGGCAGCTGGATATAACCATAATTTTTAACTTTATTTCCGACTGATGGGATTTACAAGATGGTTGACAGAACGTTTCGAAGAGAACACTGACAATGTGTTCAGATGACGAGATGGGGGGAGCTAACCCTTAGGCTGACTGTCTTATTCAGACGATTGCTTTTGTGAGTTGTCACCTCACTCATTGTGACCCTGAAACAAGTCTTATTACACGTATAAAACTACTCAAAGGTCAGGAATAATCATAAACTTAAAATAAACACACTCAGGGTGCAATGTTAACGAAAAGAGACGGCCTGTCTCCCCTTCCAATCCTTCTCTTTTCTCCACATTCTCACTCTTGATGGGAATTTCCTCAGAGGCTGTGACTTCAGTGGAAATTTGGCAGAACAACAACAACAACTTGCATTTATATAGCGCCTTTAACGTAGTAAAACATCCCAAGGACCGTTATCACACAAAATTTGAAATTGAGCCGCATAAGGAGATATTAGGACAGGTGACCAAAAGCTGGGTCAAAGAGGTCGGTTTTAAGGAGGGTCTTAAAGGAGGAGAGAGAGAGAGGTAGAGATGCGGAGAGGTTTAGGGAGGGAATTCCAGAGCTTAGGGCCTAGCAGCTGAAGGTACGGCTGCCAATGGTGGAACGATGAAAATCGGGGTTGTGTATAGAGGCCAGAATTGAAGGGGCGCAGAGATCTTGGAGGGTTGTAGGGTTGGATGTGGTTACAGAGATAGGGAGGGGCGAGGCCATGGAGGATTTGAAAACAAGGAAATTTGAAATCCCATTTACCGGGGTAAATGGGCTTTACACCGAACTTCTGCCAAAGTTGCAGTGGTGGAGTGGGTAAAGTCCTGAGGCAGTTTGCTTCCTCTGCCTCCTGCTTTCATTATTTGATTTCACATGTTTTTCTATCTAATCTTACTACATTTTATCAAAAGGCATTCTAACCTTTTCTAACTTGTAAGAAAACTTTACTTAACTTGTGGAGGTGGGGCGGAGGGTAACTTCCAAAAAATTGGCTTTTCTTTGGCCGTAAACTAGTGTTAAAGGCTGAGTTTCCAGCAATCGGAAGCCTTCAGTCAATCTAAGATGTGTTACAAGGCGTCACAATACGAAAAGGTTCTGCAAGATCATTGGGGAGTCATTTTGACTTTGGGCGATAGTGTAAAACGGGCGATATGGAATCAGCCGCCCGTTATACATCTCTCCCGATTTTCATTTCCACTGAAGTCAAAATTATCCCCCCATATACTAACCAGCCGCCCCCAGACTAAAGAATTGGGAACTGTGTCAGGAAGAGTTCCACCCCAAAACTAAATTTCCCTCACCGTTAATAAAGATGATTGACTAACGAGTGCTTAATGATCTACATGTACCGCACTGGGGAACAGAAGATTCACCGATCAGCTGAAGCATTAACTTGACAACCTTATCCTTCAAGTGATCTGGGTACGGGTAGTGTAGTCGTTATGTTACTGGACCAATAATCCAGAGGCCTGGATGAACGAAGCCAGAGAATGTGACTGTCCTCAGTTCCCAGGTAATGTATCCACAGGCATTCCTCGTCCCTAGCTTGGCTCCCTCCGATGGATAATTTCCCAGCCATTCAATAGCAGTTCATTAGGAGTAAAGACTGCCAGCAGTATCTTTAAAACATTGGATGATTATTAGTTAACACTAGGCGAGGCTGTAAAAGGCTGAAGTGCAGAAGGATGCAGATTTAACCACTCTGCGCTGTCATTTATTTGAATAGGACTCTGTTCAGCTGCAGCTTCAGAAAAAGTAAACAAATCCATCTGCAGAAAGGAGCAGCGCAGTGCTCTTTAAATTTTTACAGAGGTGATGCAGAAATGGCTGTCACAAGGAGTTAAGCTGATCAGCCTGTGTTTAAAGCTGTTCTGATCATTCTGATCGTGATCAGTTTATGCTGAGTGTTGGTATGGTGGCTTTACTCAGTTAGGAGACACTCGGCAAGTCCAACGCACAGCGCAGTAAGAGATAGTCCTACATAAAAGATTGATCTCTTAAAGTAAACCAGCCAGTTCATTAATTTTTTCTTCAGTAATAAAGCAGAGAGAATAAGTAAACTGTAACAAACCAAAAGGCTTCATGTGGCATCAGAAGTGGCAGGAACAGAAAGTCTGTCAAAACATCATTCTATTTTTGGAATACGTACAGTTCCCATGTTAAGATTTCTCACTATTGAAGTTTGTGTTATTGTTGCACTGTGTCTACCTAGATTCCCAACTCCTCTCATATGATATAACGAGGAGTTTACAGCTTTCTGACATGAGACTAGGATCATGATAAGGGATCAGTTGACAGGAAGAGAGGGTTGAATAGTCTGCCAAGAGCCTGTGTTACTCTTGTCCATGTTGTCCAAAGGGTAACACAGAGCCAGAGAAGGCATGGGGTAATTTTGTCACAATATCGTTACACACAAGTGACACAATGAAACTTATTTTAGTTGTTTCCTGCAAGCACTCTTGTGAACTCTTGTTCTGACTAGACTGGATCAGGATAATAGCCAAACTTAATGAATTATACGAATGGCAAATGGTGGTGAAGGTATTGGGTATTATCAGCAAAAACACTGCTACATCATGCGAGTGAGAGAAGCCAATCGTTCCGCACACAGAAAGTGTCAAGAGCTTCAGTGTCACTTTTGAGTCCCTTTACTTTGTTATTGGATTTTTTTTTAAATTGAGGTGCCCACCCAATGCCACCAGATAGCAATTAACATATTATCTGCAGCCTTTGAATTGCCCAATTAGGCAGTGTCCTGCACAGCACTGTGGAATGCAGAACTAAACCAAGAGAGAAACCAACAGTGCCCCAGGGTGTGATGGTCTCCTTTAATGGGAAGTGTGAAACTACAGTGATCATGTCTTCTGGGCACAGGATCCAAATGAAAAAGGACTAGCGAGGTGGGACTCGGTTCACAGCTCATGTCGCCAAGTGAGCAAACACCATCATATCTGCCCTGTGCTTCATTGAGGACTGCATGTCGTATTCCTGGATCAATATTCCTTTTTGATGACATCTAACCTGTTCATTAAAGTGGTCAGGTAATGAAAGTTGAATTTATGTTGACTAGTTTACAGACTTCAATCAACTTGTGTCAAAGGGTTCGAAATTCTCACAGGCCCTGGGTGGATTAGCAGTTGCGAATAGAACTCACTTGTTCCATTCAAACCAACCTCTACCCTGGTATCTTCATGTAAGTAGGCCCATTGCCAGCATGCGTCCACGCCATTGCCATCGTACACCAGTGCTTTTAATCTCTACTTGGAGTATTTGAGATGTCAACTTACTGTCAGCAGTCAGATATTCGCTGATTATTGTGGCAATCTCCATCGCAAACTGATCAATGATTTTAAATGAGCAACAAAGAGGATAGGTGCAGTATGAGAAAATAATTCACCAGGTAAGAACAAATGACTGCCTGACATCCAAGATAAACTGTTGAGTCATTTTGGTTTCTGCACAGCTCTACTTTGTGCACAGCACGTGCTGTGGTGAAATAATTTTAAAAGTATGCCCATTGGGATATTTTAAGTGGCCCTGCAAATATCTGTAGCTGTTCTGGCCCAGATTTAATAAACTCAACACAGACCAGGAATCAAACCATAGACCTTCTGGTCTGTACTGTTTAGTACAAAGTGGGCAAGATTAGGCCACCAGATGCATTCCTGTGTTGCCCTTTCTGCTGACGCATGTGTCATATGTTTGCGCTTTAACAAAAACAGTAAACGTTTGAAATATGCAGCAGGACGGTCAGCATCCGAGAGAGAAAAATAGATTCGCATTTTTGTAGCGGGCCCCTCGCCTTTGCAGCTGAAACTGTACCCTGTCTTTCTATCATTTCACTTCTGCAGTATTCGGTTCTTTTAACTACACATAAATGCTTGTTAAGAGATATGCTAAGTTGTCCTCTTTAATCATGGAGAATAATCTTCAATTCTGCAGCAGTATTTGCCAAACATAAGCCGACAAATGTTAAAATGTTGCATTCAGCCTTTGATCACAGGTGTGATCAGATTTACACTTTAATGCCAATCTGACGTCCGGTGACAGTGGACTTTATCAGTTAACAGAAAATCCCAATGTTTGTCCAGCTGAATGTGAACGTGGTATTTTAATGAAGTGTTTCTGCAGACAAAACACCTCGTTAGTTCCATGTAATTTGATAGTATTGTGATGTGTCAACTAAAAGCCGTGCGTTTATTCACGAGCAAAGTATCTACCTTTCACAAATTGTGTCAGTGGTTTACATTACAGTTTTCAACACTCCAGTACAGTGGATATTCATAAAAAACAGCATAGACCTGGATTGTTCCAGGAGTAATCTCTAATCCTAGGAACAACGCCATTTTCCTTCTATTGTTTGGTTGGCATTAAGCTCATTCCCTAATGCCATGGCAAACAATTCAAAAATCCATTTGCAGCATACTTTTGTCCTAAATTTACAAGATCGTGCTGTAGGGGGACATCACCTCACATTGTGCAGCAGGTTTAAAAGTCCACTGATTGCAGGATACTTGCTCTCATCCCAAAAAACAACTTCTTTATAGAACAGAAGCAATTCCGCACAAATTGTTTTCTCCTAGATTGTCTCAAAAAGCAGTTTCCAAGTACAAAACAAGGGAGGTTCGTACTCGTTCCAGCAAGTGTACAGTCAACTTTAAAGGTTATGTGGCAATTCAGTAGCACACATTTCTACTCTGCCTTCACTACTGATTATCTGCAGAAAAAACCTTGAACTTGAACTTTGGAAGGGACCATCATTACAAAGATCATCGATGGGACCAGCCTCTGATAATTCGATAATACGGGTAGGATTATATCATTTTAATTCGGTGATGGTCTCTGAAAAACAGGCATCGCTGAGTAAAACCCGAGTTTTGCACTCAGTAGCCGCATCAGTGAGTTCAAACGACAGCCGATTCTCTTGGTTACATATCACATAGGAACATAGCAACAGGAGTAGGCCATTTAGCCCCTCGAGCCTGTTCCATCATTCAATGAGATCATGGATGATCTGTGACCTAACTCCATATACTCGCCTTAGCCCCGTATCCCTTAATACCTTTGGATGACAAAAACCTATCAAGCTCAGATATAAAATTAACAATTGAGCTAGCATCAACTGCCATTTGTGGAAGAGAGTTCCAAATTTCTACCACCCTTTGCATGTAGAAGTATTTCCTAACTTTACTCCTGAAAGTCCTGGCTCTAATTTTTAGGCTATGTCCCCTAGTCCTAGACACCCCAACCAGCGGAAATAGTTTCTCTCTATCTACCCTATCAGGTGTCCTTAATATCATGAAAACTTCGATAAAATTGCCCCTTAATCTTCTAAATTTCAGGGAGTACAACCCTACTTTGTATAATCTCTCCTTGTAATTTAACCCTTGGAGTCCAGGGCCCCAATATTAGCGGGGAGGCGGGATGGCAGCGGGGGGGGGGGGTGATTGGGTGCATGGGTAATAAAAATGTCTGTTTCCCATGTGATCGCGAGTCAATTGGAGCCACTTAAAATGGCTTCTGGGTTTACCGTCCGAAAGCTGCGCAGCGGGTGGACTGTACACCCACATCACAGGCTGTCAGCTGGAGGAGCTCTATTTAAAGGGGCAGTCCTCCAATGGCTGCTCATGGAGCAAACACCCACAAATCACAATGGAGCAGCACAGGGGAAAGGCTGCTCCAAGATTTAGCGATGCCTCACTCCAGGTGCTACTGGATGGGGTGAGGAGGAGGAGGAATGTCTTCTACCCGGTGGACGGGATGAAGTGGCCTGCCTCTGCCACCAAGAAGGGCTGGCTCGAGGTGGCAGAGGAGGTCGCCAGCAGCAGCAACATCTCCCGCACCTGGATCCAGTGCAGGAAGCACTTCAATGACCTAACTAGGTCAGCCAAAGTGAGTACACTTACTGATTCCCCTACACTCCGTCTACCACATCACCGCCCCCACCCCCCAACTCATTCTGCACTGCCAACACTACTCTATTACATCACTCCCCACACCCACTTAAGGCTCAACCTCAACTTATCTGCACTTCCTCAGCACTTCCTCACCTCCCCATTAGTCACTCCACCACCACCACTCAACCCAATCCTCATACAATATCATGGCTCTGTCTCATACTCACCCTCTGATGCATCTATTTCACGGTCAGCCGCACCCAAGCCGTGCGTTCATCGGTTGGCCACATCACCATCATTCATTCGCACGTCTGTACTCTCTCCCCTTATGGAAGAGAGCCTAGAATGCACGGGAGAGGGCGAGGATCGGAGGGGGCTGCAACAAACTGTCGTCCTCACAGACACCGAGCAGGAGGCGCTGGAGCTGTACCGCACCCTCGAGTGCCTGTCCATCGGGGACGCCAAGACTGGCACCCGACAAACGTCTGGTGACAGATCTTTAACCTTCAGCACACACAATATGAATTGATGTTAACATGCCTTGCCATCTTCAGCACCTCAGTATGCTCGTCGCAACATGACACATCTGTGATCATGCTTAATATTGCCTTCTGTTCTCTTACAGGGCCTTCAATGACCGCTGTAACGGCAGAGGGCGATGCCTCAGAGGACCTGCCGGCCTCGGGGGTGCACCGTCACATCTGAGCGAGCCATCCACCAGAGCAGATATTTACACCTCGGTGGATCCTAGCCCCTTGACATTCATCGCCGAATCCCCAACCATCAACATCCTGGGGGTCACCATTGACCAGAAACTTAACTGGACCAGTCACATAAATACTGTGGCTACAAGACCAGGCCAGAGGCTGGGTATTCTGCGGCGAGTGACTCACCTCCTGACTCAAGAAAGCCTTTCCACCAACTACAAGGCACAAGTCAGGAATATTCTCCACTTGCCTGGATGAGTGCAGCTCCAACAACACTCAAGAAGCTCGACACCATCCAGGACAAAGCAGCCCGTTTGATTGGCACCCCATCCACCACCCTAAACATTCACTCCCTTCACCACTGGCGCACAGTGGCTGCAGTGTGTACCATCTACAGGATGCACTGCAGCAACTCGCCAAGGCTTCTTTGACAGCACCTCCCAAACCTGCGACCTCTACCGCCTAGAAGGACAAGGGCAGCAGGCACATGGGAACAACACCACCTGCACGTTCCCCTCCAAGTCACACACCATCCCAACTTGGAAATATATCGCCGTTCCTTCATCGTCGCTGAGTCCAAATCCTGGAACTTCCTACCTAACAGCACTGGGAGAACCTTCACCACATCGACTGCAGCGGTTCAAGCACGCAGCTCACTACCACCTTCTCAAGGGTAATTAGGGATGAGGAATAAATACTGGCCTTGCCAGCCACGCCCACATCCCATGAACGAATAAAAAAAAGTTCGCAGTTAGTTGGAGTCGCATGGTGAGTTACTATACACGTGAGCACGAGCAGACACTGGTGCAGGGACAGCTGTGGAGAGTCCGCATCAGTGGGAGCACTCCTCTCCAGGCTCTGCTCAGCTTGATACAGATGCTGAACCCTGGGGCCCATCCTTTAAAAGGAGAATGATCGAGGGGCAGCCGAATATTTGCGAGGTGCTGGAACAGGTGTCACGCGCACTCTCCACAATAGCGCAGAGGATGGAGGAGTCCAACTCCTGCATGAGTGGAATGGTGGCACAGGTACAGAAGGGAATCTCTGAGATACTGTCACAGTGACATGAGGGCATCTCTGAGATACTGTCGCGGGTAAGTGCGGGAATGTCTGCGATGGGCCTCCATTGACCTTCAAGAACGACTCACAAATGAGTCCATTCAGGCCTTGACAATGGTCGTTCGGACTCACAGTGAACAACATTCTGCCGCCTTAAACAGACAGGCAGATACACTAGCACTGGCCTTACAAGGCTTCACACATGTCCTCCAAACTGTTGTCCAGCAGAGTGGTAGGAGTGGTGTGGGCCTGGTCCAGGAAAGGGTGATGGCGAAAGGGGACATGGAAGTGGGGACGCCACTCAAAGCGCTCCCATGTCTCACCTGTTGCCCCCCTCTCAACCAGTACCCGCGATGCTGCCTCCTCTCCAGGTGGCTGAGTCTGCCCCTGCACAGGTGTAGGTGGAGCAGTCTTTGGAGGGCCCTCACGGGCACCAAAACCCAGAGGGTGTAGGCCCAAAGCATCTAATCGGTCAAGGCATGAACAAGAGCAACCTGCCACTACCTCTGCTGCAGCCACAGGGGATGCACCACGTAGAAGTAGTCAGAAGCGAAAGGTGAAGGTTTTGTAAGCATGAAGGGTATGCACAAGGGTGTTTGACGGTCGGTCATGTTTTTTATTTATATTTGCTTTTTGTTAAACTCACATTAAATATTATAATTGTCACCACTACGGCCACGTTTTGGCCGTTCTTGTCTGGCTTCTGTAATAAGGCCCTTTCATGATGTTCACCATGAACACCCACACTTGATGCCACCCATTGGGTCACTATACAGTGGGTGTATGTGTAGTTGCAGGACTGTTTTGTGCAGGGAGGGGTGCGGTGGGGTTGCTGGTGTGGGCGCTGCTCTATCCAGGTGGTGTGAGGACTGGACTCTTCACACTGTCTGATGTTAGGAGAACCGTTCACATATCAGTGACTCCCTAGCCTCACAAGCAGCCAGGTGAGCCGCTGCTCTGCCCATGGATTGCTTCTGCTGCTCCTCCTCCTCCTCCTCCTTAATGTGGGTGGTAGATGTGGATGGGGCCTCTCCGTTGTGCCATGTTGTGCAGGGCACAACACACGACTATAATGCGTTCCACTCTGTCTGGTGCGTATTGAAGCGCTCTCCCAGAACGATCAAGGCGCCCGAAGCGCATCTTGAGCAGCCCTATAGCATGCTTAATTGTAGACTTGGTGGCGATGTGGCTGTCGTTATATCGACGCTGTTGTTCGGTGGTGGGGTTCCTCAGAGGTGTCGTAAGCCACGTGTGCAGGAGGTTGTCCCTTGTCCCCGAGGAGCCAGCCCTTAAGGATGTTCGGTGCGTGCAAGAGGGGCAGGATGTTGAATTCCCGGAGGATGAAGGAATCGTGGCAACTGCCAGGGAATCTGGCGCACACATGAAGGAATCTTTTGCAGTGGTCACAAACGAGCTGAGTGTTGATGGAGTGATAGCCCTTCCTGTTGATGAACAGTCCTGGCTCGTGTGGAGGTGCTCGTATTGCTATATGGGTGCAATCGATTACACCCTGCACCTGTGGGAAGTCAGCCACAGCGTGGAATCCCACTGCCCTCTCTGTCTGGCTGAGGTTGTCCATAGGGAAGTTGACGGAGTGCGAGGACCTGCGAAACAAGCTGCCGGTGACCTGCCTTATGCACTTGTGTGCAGACGGCTGAGAGAACCCGGCGATGTCCCTGGTGGCACCTTGGAATGATCCGGACGCGAAGAAGTTGAGGGCAGTGGTGACTTTGACAGCGACAGGTAAGGAGATGCTGCTCGGCCCAGCCGGGAGCAGCTCGGCATGAAGGAGGCTTCAGATGTCTGCGACTACCTGGCGACTGACTCTGATCCTCCGTATGCACTGCTTCTCGGAGAGGTCCAGGAAGCTGAGCCTCGGTCTGTAGACGCTGTGGCCAGAGTAGTGCCTCCTGCGACGTCGCTCTCTCTGTTGTTGCTCTCTGTGCTCTTGTGCAAGTGCCTGTGGCGCAGCACTGTGTTGTGGAGCTCCACGTGGTGGAGGTGGACGCTGTGCCTGGTGAGGTTGGCGATGTTGCTCGTCCTCGGATGTACTGGTGATTGCAGCCATGGCGCCCCCCCATCCTGACAGTGTGAGTTTGAGAAGGTCCACAAAGTAGTTAAATATGTTTGAACAGCAGAGTTTTGGGTGGAAAGAAAGCATTTTGAGCGAAAACACAAAGATCTTGCAGCCAAAACTTTGTCTGAAGTGACAGAGTGCTCTGCTGCAATAAATGGCGTTTTCTCCCCACCTGTCAAATAAGCATTTGCATCTCCCACTGGCTGCTGGCTGAAACATGTCTGTTGCAACAGGGAGCGTTTCCCACAGCATGGGAAACACGCTGAGGATGCTTCAAAATCGCACCCCTGCCAAAATGTCGAGACAATTAAGCACTTCAAGTACTTCAACTAGCTGAGAAACTATGCAAAGCATCATCCCACCGTCTTTAATTGCCGGTGGGATTCCCACATTCGAGAGGGGTGCGCGCACTCCGACGTGGTCACTGGGGAACCCGGAAGTCGGTGGGTTGGAGCCGGGTTCCGAACCCGTTCAGGATTTCAGCGATTTTCAGAGCCCCCCCCGCCCCCAATGCACCCTCTCCTTCACCCGAAAATCGAGCCCCAGGTGTCATTCTAGAAAATCTATGTTGCATTCCCTCCAAAGCAAATATATCCTTCCTGAGGTGCGGTGTCCAGAACTGAACACAGTACTCCAGGTGTGGTCTAACCAGGGCTTTGTATAGCTGTAGCATAACTTCTACCCCCTTGTATTCTAGTCCTCCAGATATAAAGGCCAGTATTCCATTAGACCTTTTGATTATTTTCTGTACCTGTCCATGACTTAGCTTGGAGCTCTTGGGCAAGACAACTTGTGAGTTATCACATGGCTCTTCATGAATGTTACAGAATTGTGTACAGTATGCAGAAATGTGACAGAGATAGGTGTAAAGTCTGAGTGTGTGTGTACACTGGTCAAACAATGCCAGCTCTGGTCTTGGGCTTCCCCTGTTGTCTGGCTTCAGGCTTACTGGAGTGAGAGGATCTCTGGCTTTATGTGTCAGCTGGATGACAGAAAATTATGGAATGAAATGATAAATTTTAATATTAGATGCCATTAGAAGATATCCGACAATTTGGGTAATAAACTAGAGGGCAAGCGTTACAACCCTCTGAGAAATTTGCGTTCCTCCAATTCCAGTCTCTTGCATATCCCCGATTTCCTTTGTCCAAGCATTGGCGGCCGTGCCTTCAGCTTTCTAGGCCCTAAGCTCTGGAATTCCCTCCATAAACTTCTCCGCCTCTCCACCTCTCTCTTCTCTTTCAAACCTCCCTTTTTGACCAAGATTTTGATCACCTGCCCTAATATCTCCTTACGTGGCTCGGTCAAATTTTGTTTGACAATCATTCCTGTGAAGTGCCTTGGGAGGTTTTGGTACGTTAAAGGTGCTATATAAACACAACTTGCTGTTATTGATTGTGACCACTGCAGGCCACTCAAAAAAACAGCCAAAAAACATTTTCACCTTTTATTTTTGGGAGGCCCCCCACAGTAAGCTTCATCGGAGTGCCGGATTGGTGCACGCAGCTTGCCAGATCCATGCAAATGAGGCCTGGGCCTCAAAAAAAAGCCCCATTGCAGCAACAGCGGGAGGTCGGCAAGGACTTTAGTCACCTTTAAGGTTACCGGTAACCCGTGCCGGCATTGCCAGAATTTCCAGACCAGAGGTTATGGTGAAATCATCCAAAACTCACTGGATGATATAACACAGAAATGTAGGTCCCATCGGATTAAGGATTCTTATTGCGGTCGTTTCCAATCTTTCCAAATGGGTGCATTGCACAGCCTGGAATAGCGCAGGAAATGACATCAGACAGCTGCGAGAGGCTCAATACTATGGAACCCATTTAGAAAGTCCCAGTCTACTGTTCTTGGGAGCATTTCATCCGATGAAATACTAAACACTTATTTATGGAACTGATATTACTAAAGAGGTTTTTGTGTTGATTGTGATTTTTGTGTGATCCCCCCACAACAGTACAGTCAAACTACAGACTCAGTGGCCCGGATATGATTTGCCTGAATCCACACTGTACTACTTTGTGCCACCGAACACTTCGAACAACATGCCCCACCGTACCCAACCCCCTCCCCCCCCCCATATACACCCCAGCGTTCTTTCTGTCAGAGAATCAGCAAGGGGTAAGCATTGATATTTAAATAATGGCAATGGCAGTAACTCATTGAGATGATCAGAGCAAGGTTATTATCACAAGTCTCATCATTTGTAAACCAGGAAAAGATTAATGAGTCACTGGTTAGACCAACAATTCTGATAGAGCCGTTGAAGTACTTTGAAGAACCAGTGGATGACTTTTTGAAAGAAGGCACTGTGTGATATCGACGCACCATTTTAACGTTTGCTCAGCTTTGTATCACAAAAATGGCAGAAGCTTTGTCTGCCTGAAGCCAGGAAATCAATGTGAATTTATCCGCATGCTGATGTTGTGTTGTTGCTGTCCCATAGTCACAAGCACTTTCCCTGCCCTATAATGCACGAGGACATTAGGTTTTCAGCCGCATTAACAACTCAAGTTTGAAATGGTTGAATGTCTCCTGCTACTAGCAGCTGTTAATGCCCATAAATTCAACGGGTTCTGAAAGGCTCAACCCAGTTTTGACTGAATCTGGCTCGACAAAACTGCCCTGCACTCAGCGTGACTACCCATCCTGTTCTACCCTTTGTTAAACTCTCGTCCGCACTCATTCCAGTGTGCTGCTTTGAATTTGAAAAAGCAGATTTTGCAATTTGGCACAAGCTCTGGTAAAATATTTTCACATTTATTAGTGCATACATGTATAGCCCCAAACGTAGAGTGTAACAATATAGTAGCAACATACAGATCATTGCTTGGTGCAGCCAGATTCAAGCAATCTGGAAACTCAACTACTGTGCATTTCTTTAAACTGCAGTTGCGTGCTAGACTGTTGCAAACCAGACAGAAAATAGCCCATTGCAGTTATGATCTTTGTTCCAATCTTAGCTAACTCAGGCACAAGCCAGAGTGGCTAAACTATGTTTTAGGAACTTGACAGGAACTATGGACTGGAGCATGCAGAATATAATGCTGCAAGACTTAAGTGTGAAATCTAAGCGGACACTTCAGTACTGAAGGGATGCTGCATTATCAGAGGTGGGAAAAGACCAAGGGCCCTGTTTACCTGCCCTGGTGATTCAGGTGGATGTTAAAGATCCCATGGTACCATTCAAAGAACTCCAACGAGTTCTGCCAGTATCCAGGACCAACATTCTTCCCTCAACCAACATCGCCAAAAACAGATTAACTGGTTGTTTGTTTCATTGCTGCTTGTGGAGGTTTGGTGAACACAAATCAGCTGCCGCGTTTGCCTCTATAACTTTATTGTAATCCATTCTGAGACATAGCTTTTGTATAAATGTAGGTCCTACTTTCTTCTGCTATTTTAATTTAAATGAATATTTTTAATGAAAAAAAATAAGGGGTCTCCCATTTAAGATGGAGATGAGGAGAAATTTTTTCTCTTAGAGGGTCGTGAGTCTGTGGAACTCCCTTCCCCAGAGGCAGGGTCATTGAATATTTTTAAGGCTGAGTTAGATAGATTCCTGATTAACAAGGGAGTCAAAGGTTATAGTAGGTAGACGGAAAAGTAGGGTTGAGGTCGCAATCAGATCAGCCATGATCTTATCAAATGGCAGAGCAGGCTCGAGGGGCCGAATGGCCTACTCCTGCTCTAAATCCATATGTTCATATGTACATATATTCTTGTTTACTTACTGCTCTCCCATTTGGACCTTTTCCAATATGTCTTTCCAAGTGCTAGGAATGTATAATAACTCAGATAAGCCCCCACATCAGATAAATAAGAACTCCCATAGTTCCTGCTTTTAGTAGCTGATAACAAAACTGCTTTACAAGTCAGCCTACTTTTTGTTATTGCTTTGATTAAATGAACAGACTTATAGCATCTTTTGCTGTTTGTGTCAAAGGTATATGATAATCGCACGTACAGATGCCTCTTCATAGCCTCCATCCACTTATTATAAATATTACGATGGTAACTAAAGGAATTGGGCAAACTTGAACTCATCTCGAACTCGCACTAAGTCCCGTTCACCCATCTTCTCTGTGCTCACTGACCTACATTGGCTCCCGGTCCGGCAATGTCTCGATTTTAAAATTCTCAACCTTGTTTTCAAATCCCTCCATGGCCTCACCCCTCCCTATCTCTATATATTCCTCAAGCCTACAACCTTCCGAGATCTCTACGCTCCTCAAATTCTGGCCTCTTGCACATTCCCGATTTTCATCCATTGCAGGCCGTGCCTTCAGCTGCCTAGGGCCTAAGCTCTGGAATTCCCTCCCTAAACCTCTCTGCCTCTCTACCTCTCTCTCCTCCTTTATAATGCTCCTTAAAACCTACCTCTTTGATCAAGCTTTGATCACCTGTCCTAATATCTCCTTATGTGGCTTGGTGTCAGATTTTGTTTGATAATCGCTCCTGTGAAGCGTCTTGTGACATTTTACTACATTAAAGGTGGTAAATAAATGTAAGTTGTTGTTATGTGACTTGGTGTCAAATTTTATTTGATAACACTCCAGTGAAGCATCTTGGGATGTCTTACTATGTTAAAGGTGCAATATAAATGCAAATTGTTGTTGGGTACCAATACCAAATTACAATACAGGCCGTCGTCAATGTGACCTCAGATGGGGTGAAAGTTTTCTCTGCCCAATGTCTCTAGGGCTCAGAAGTAAAACTCATTAAGCAGGTCTCCTAATGAGCATGAATTCACAAAACAAACTGCAGTAATTTGGAACTAACTGACATCAAATTGGCACTCAGGGTTAAGGTACATGGTTTTAGCAGAATAGAGAGTTCCACTTTCAATTTAACCCTGTGCTAATATCACTCTGTATCTAGGGCAGATCATTCAACAATCAGTGAGACCTGCAGAATAAATGTTTCCGATATAAGGATAATAAATTCTCAATAAAATACAGTTTAATGGGAGATAATATAACCTGCTGCAGGATGGTGGGCCGTTAGGGATGAAACAGTAACTATACATGGAAGAGAAAGCTACATTTCACATTTCCTGGTAGTGATTGGGCTTTCAATGTGTGTCCTGACTCACAAATCTCATCACATGTGCATCATACTCTATTCCACACATACAACGGCGAAGAAACAGATGCTGAGCCAAGGAAGGAGATATTAAGAGGGGTGACCAAAAGTTTGGTCAAAGAGGTGGGTTTGAAGCGGGGGTCTCACAGGATGACAGAGAGATGGAGAGGTTTAGAGAGGGAATCCACAATGTGGGGCCTAAGTGGCTGAAGGCATGGCCGCCAATAATGGGGCAAAGAAAATGGTTACTGCTCAAGAGGCCAGATTCAGAGGAACGGAGAGTTTGAGGGGGTGAAGAGATAGATGAGGTTAGACAGATAGGGAAGGATGAGGCCATGGAGGTATTTAAACACAATCCCATTGAGGGACAGGGAGCCATTGTAGGTTAGGGAGGACAGGGTGATAGATGAGTGGGGATTTGGTGCTGGATGGGACATAGGCAGCAGATGAGCCAGTTTATGGAAGGTGGAGGATGGGAGGCCGACCAGGACATCATTGGAATAATCAAATGTGAAGGTGACAAAGGCATGGATGAGGGTTTGGGCAGTAGATGGGCTGAGGTAGGGGAGGAAGCGGGCAATGTTACAGAGGTGGAAGCAGGCAGTCACTAATATGCAAATTACTGATGGTTTAGCAGATCCATGGCGATCGCTCTGGCCTGTAGACTTGGTAGCATCATCAATGAATGCATGTGTACTTCTGGCAAAATTGATAACATAGCGAGGCCAAAATTCCAATGGGCATATTTTTCTAGCTGAAGTGTGACAGAGCGGAACTCCCAGCCTCCGAAGACAAAGGGGACAAGGTCATCCTGGGGCCAAAGACAATCCATAGGGAACTGATTAGGGAGCAATTCTGAGATTTCAAAGGAAGTCACCTTTCTCTGTGGATATCTCAGGGCCTCAGGAAGATCCAGTTGGGGTGGATTCTGCTGGACCTACTGGGGAACGTAATGATAGAATTCCTGGGTTAGCTTGAAAATGCCCCCAGACGCACCTTTCCCCCAAGATGTGGGGGGGGGGAAGTGGAAGTCTCACTCACTCTCCCCCCCCACCAAAATCTAAGGTATCAGCTTTGGCTCAGTGAATTGTACTCTCATTGCTGAATCAGAAGGTCTTTGGTTCAAGCCCCGCTCCAGACACATGAGCATATAATCTAGGCTGAGGGAGTGCTGCATTGTCAGAGGTGCCATCTTTCAGATGATATGTCAAACTGAGGTCAGTCTGCCCTCTGAGGTGCACATAAAATTATTTAAAGAAGAGCAGGGGAGTTCTCCTGGACAACATTCATCCTCAATTAATTGGCTAATTATTCATTGTTATGGGACATTGCTATACACAAAGACAACTTTGTACAAAATCGTTGGCCCTAAAAATCCGAATGGGCACCAGAGCAGATCACCCAATGGGGCCAGAGTTTGGGTCAGAATCTGGATTCTGCCTAGATTCCCCTCATGCAAAGTGCTGCCTTAAAATAAGAAAGAACTTGCATTCATATGGCGCCTTTCATTATCACAGGATGTCCCAAAGCTCTTCACAGTCAATGAAGTATTTTTGAAGTGTAGTCACTGTTGTAATGCAGGGAAAGAGGGCCACCAATATGCACACAGCAAGATCCCAGAAATGGCAATCAGATAAATGACCAGATCATCTGTTATGGTGATGTTGGTGGAGGGATAAATACTAAATATACTTACACCCTACAGGGAAAAGAATTAAAGCCAGTGGAGAAAGAAAGAGATTTGGGTGTTTTAGTGCATTACTCTCTAAAGGTCCATGGCCAATGCCATGAAGTTATAACCAAAGCAAACAGGGTTCTAGGCTGTATTCACAGGACAATTCACTATAAAACAAAGCATACTATTTTGTCCTTGTACAAGACCTTGGTTTGGCCTCAGTTAGAATACTGTTTCCAGTTTTGATCTCCTCACATGGTGGTGGATTGGAAAGAGTGCAGAAGAGGGCCACAAGATTAATTTCCAGTTTAAAACACCTTAGTTACCCAAATAAGCTCAACGAGCTGTGTCTGTACACTTTAGCATAGACTTAGGGGTGATTTGATCAAGGTTTATAAAATAATGAAGAGACTAGATTGTGTTTATGTAGACCAATTATTACAACTGGATAGGTCAAGGAGAAGCAGGGTCACGCTTACAAGTTATGTAAGGGCAGAACTAGGCTGGATGTTAGGTAGTTCTTTTCCCGGTGAATAGTGGATGTAAAAGATCCCATGGCACTATTCGAAGCAGAGGCATTCTCCCCAATGACCTGGTCAATATTTATCCCTTAATCAACATCACAAAAAAACAGATTATGTGGTCATTATCACATTGCTGTTTGTGGGAACTTGCTGTGCGTAAATTGGCTTCCATGTTTCCTACATTACAACAATGACTACATGCCCTGAGGTCGTAAAAGTCACTATATAAATGCAAATCATTTTTTTTGTTCTTTATGGAGGGATTTGTAGATGATGATAAGGATTTGGAACGCACTGGGGACAGGAAACCAATGGAAAACCTGAAGACAGGAGTGAATGAGGAGCAGGCCATAGCATTTTGGAGGATTTGGTGTTTCTGTGGGGTGGAACCGGGGAAAAGGATTTCAATGGTGGGGGTTGGGGGGTGAGGTAAGCACAGAGGTGGCTGTTGACCCTCCAAAAGGGTGAGTCTTGTGGTTTCAGACACTAGATAATCAACAATTTTGCTTCATAACTGAGAAATACAGAAAGGGTATATAGTTACTTCAATTCTGAGAAGAGAAGTACTGTGGCATCATAGTGCGCTACCTTCTCAGGTCTGTTCTCTTCTACTCTATCTGTTCTATTCTATTTTAACAGTCAGCGACTACACTAGTCATTAGTCAGGAATATTGTCCCCCTGTCTCACTCCGCATACAAAGACTGCTTAAACATCCCCTTTCTAAACAACTGAAACAGCCATGAGTAAGGATATTAGGTTATTATCAGACACACTCACAGCATTGCAGCTTTAACAAAGCTACTACTTCACCACGATAACAGTAATGGTTTTACTGCTGAAATAATTCAGCAATTTTTCCATTCTCGGACAAATGAATAGCAGTGCAACAACATAGTGACCAGCTCAACAGAATCTCAATGGTCTACAGTAACTCTCCATTATAGCAAAGTTTTACCATGGCAAGACTGGAGGAATTTATAACGTTACACAGCAGTACAAGGTTTGTGACATACACATTTATTTATGGTCATATTGCTCTGGCTAGCCACAGGCCTATGCTACTTGGTTGACGTTGCGGAGATGGAAGTAAGTGGTTTTGGTGATGGATAGGATATGGAGTTTGAAGCTCAGGTCAAAGTCAAACAGGACTCTGAGGAGAGCACCATCTGGTTCAGGCTGAATAAGCAGTTGGGCAGGGAGATGGAATCAGCAGCAAAAATACAGAGTTTTTGGCAGGAGCTGAATAAAATGACATTGTCTTCCCAATAGTCAACTGAAGATTGTTTTGACTCATCCATAATTTGACGTTGGACAAGTAATTTGACAACATGGAATTGAGGGTGGTGATGGAGAGGTAGAGTTGAGTATCGTCAGTGTCCATGTGAAATTTAACTCCATGCCTATGAATGATGTTACCAAGAGGCAGCATGCGAACGAGTAAAAGGAGGGAGCAAGTTGGAACCATGAGGTACCTGGAGGAGCAAGTGTAGAGGTGGGTGGAGAAGTTATTGCTGGCTATGTTGGGACAGGTGGGAATGGATCCAAGCAAGGGCAGTCTCACAGAGGTGGACAATGGAAGAAAGGGGATAAAAGCAGATGGAATGATCAGCCATGTCAAACACTAAGAAGAGGTCGAGGAAAACAAGGAGGGATGTCTCAGGGCCTCAGGAAGACCCAGCTGGTGGGTCTATTAGGCAACCTAATGGATTGAATTCCAGGGGTAGTTTGGAAACATCCTCAGGCATGCCCTGGCTGCAAGAAGTGGGGGTGGGGGATGGCTGGAAGTCTCACTCACTTTCTCCCCAACCAGAATTTAAGGTGTTATCCTTGGCTCAGTGGTAGAAATTAAGTGAAAGGGTCCTGGGTTCAAACCCCACACCAAGGACTTGAGCACATAATCTAGGCTGACACTTCATTGTGATACTGATGGAGTGCAGCAGACAGAGGAGCTATCTTTCAGATGAGACATTAAACTAAAGACATGTTTGCCCTCTCAGGTGGACATTAAAAGATCCCATGGCACTATTCTAAGAAGAGCAAGAGAATTCTCTCAGTGTCTTGGCCAACATTTGTTCCTTATCAAAACCACTAAAACAGATTATCTGATCATTTATCTAATTGCTGATGGTGGGATCTTGCTGTGCACAAACTGGCTGCAGTGTTTCCCTTCATTACATCAGCGACTACATTTCAAAAGTCATTAATTGGCTGTGAAGCGCTTTGGGATGTCCTGAGGTTGTGAAAGGCGCTACATAAATGCAATTCTTTCTTTCTTTCCTCATATGTCTGCAACATGGAGTGAAAAAAATCAAACATGTCCACATGTGCAATTCATAATTCTCTGCACAGCAAGGTCATGATCTCAAGGTGCTGTCAGGGTAACCCTGAACGGAGACACTCATTGCTTCACTGGAGCGAGTAGGGAAAAATTGGAAATAAAATCAGAAAATGCTGGAAACACTCAGCAGGTCAAGCATAGTGTTGCCAACTCTGGTTGGATGTAGTCCTAGAGGTTATCATGTGACCTACTGCGTCCAACCACCACGCCCCCACACTCCTGTCATTGGTCACCTGACACATTAATCCTTGCGGCATACTGCCTTCCCCACCAATCGGAATGCAAACAGACTCTTCGTTACCTAATTGGATAATTGGATGATTCTTGACCGTCATATGGCCTTTTTTCCATCACCAATATTTTTATAATTAATAAACGAAAGTGTTCACCACTATGGTTTTTCTCCAGGGTTGCTCACAGCAGTGTCCTCGAGATTAATCTTTAGTTCCCGGAGGCTCTAGGACAATCCTGGAGGGTTGGTGACCCTAGTCAAACAGCATCTGTGGAGAGAGGAAGACAGGGTTAACGTTTCCAGCCAATAACCTTTCGTTAGAACTGGTTCTGACATCAACCCAACCTTCCTCTCTCTGATCTACTGAGCGTTTCCAGCACTTTTCTGTTTTTATTTCAGATTTCCAGCATCTGCAGTATTTTCATTTTTGTTTTAAAGGAAAAATTGGAGTTTTTTTTTTATTCGTTCATGGGATGTGGGTGTCTCTGGCGAGGCCAGCATTTATTGCCCATCCCTAATTGCCCTTGAGAAGGTGGTGGTGAGCCGCCTTCTTGAACCGCTGCAGTCCGTGTGGTGACGGTTCTCCCACAGTGCTGTTAGGAAGGGAGTTCCAGGATTTTGACCCAGCGACGATGAAGGAACGGCGATATATTTCCAAGTCGGGATGGTGTGTGCCTTGGAGGGGAACGTGCAGGTGGTGTTTTTCCCATGTACCTGCTGCCCTTGTCCTTCTAGGTGGTAAAGTGAGTGAATCCCAACCACACATCTTCAGCTCCAAGCAGCCAATTCAAGAGCATTATTGGCAGATCAGGTCTTAGCTGAGGATTGGTCAAACAGAGCAAGAAAAAAATAGGAGAGAGACATATATGCAAGTTGTAGAAGGGGAAAAAATTCTTTGTTCACTTGTAGAGCTGGCGAGAGACATTCTTTCCTTTTATAAATTTGTATTTTGTTTCTTTTTAATTTTGCTTCTTTTAGGTCACAGGGGATGACAAAAGGTTCGCTTTTCAAACCCTTTTTTTGCATGAATGGCACATGCAGCTTTGAGCCTGCACACTGGAAAAAACAACAACTTGCTTTTATATAGCGTCTTTCACATAGAATCCTAAGAAGATGGGGCTCCTGAACCTCAATTGCCTGACCCTGGGCTTTCTCGGAGTTTGTCTCATCCTTAGGATAGGGTTGCCGACCCTCCAGCCTCACCCTGGAGTCTCCAGGAATTGAAGGCTAATCTGCTGGACATTGGTGCGAATGATTCAGGAGGAAAATCATAGGGGCATTAAAAGAATATGTGCTTTTTGGCAAATTCTTTGAACACTTTTGTTTATTAGTTATAGAAATATTGGAAATGGGGAAAAAAAGGCTCATTAAAAAGCCATGGACAACTAAAGAGGTAAAGGACAGTATAAGACATAAGGAAAGGGCATACAAAAAGGCAAAAAATGGCACAGATCCTGGCGAATGGGAAAGATACAAAGAACAACAATGGGTTACAAAACAGATAGTGAGTGCTACAAAAAAAGAGTATGAAAAGAAACTTGCAAGGGATATCAAAACCAATACGAAGAACTTTTATAGTTATATTAGGAAAAAGAGGGTGGTCAGGAGCAGTGCTGGTCCCTTAAAAACTGAAAGTGGGGATATTGTCATTGACAATGGGGAAATGGCGGACATGTTGAACGATTACTTTGCGTCAGTATTTACAGTAGAAAAAGAGGATAGCATGCCAGAAATCCCAAGAAAACTAATATTGAATCGGGGACAGGGATTCAATAAAATTAACATAAGTAAAGCAACAGTAATGAAGAAAATAATAGCACTAAAGAGTGACAAATCCCCAGGACCAGATGGTTTCCATCCCAGGGTTTTAAAGGAAGTAGGTGAGCACATTGCAGATGCCCTAACTATAATCTTTCAAAGTTCTCTAGATTCAGGAACTGTCCCTCTAGATTGGAAAATTGCACGTCACTCTGCTTTTTAAGAAAGGAGAGAGAAGGAAACCAGGGAATTATAGACCAGTTAGCCTAACATCTGTTGTGGGGAAAATGCTGGAGTCTATAATTAAGGATAGGGTGACTGAAAACCTTGAGAATTTTCAGTTAATCAGAGAGAGCCAGCATGTATTTGTGAAAGGTAGATCATGCCTGACAAACCTGATCGAATTTTTTGAAGAGATGACTAAAGTAGTGGACAAGGGAATGTCAATGGATGTTATTTATATGGACTTCCAGAAGACATTTGATAAAGTCCCACATAAGAGACTGTTAGCTAAGATAGAAGCCCATGGAATCAAGGGAAAAGTACAGACTTGGTTAAGAAGTTGGCTGAGCGAAAGGCGACAGAGAGTAGGGATAATGGGTAGGTACTCACATTGGCAGGATGTGACTAGTGGAATCCTGCAGGGATCTGTCTTGGGGCCTCAATTATTCACAATATTTATTAACAACTTAGATGAAGGCATAGAAAGTCTCATATCTAAGTTTGCCGATGACACAAAGATTGGTGGCATTGTAAGCAGTGTAGATGAAAACATAAAATTACAAAGTGATATTGATAGATTAGGTGAATGGGCAAAATTGTGGCAAATGGAATTCAATGTAAACAAATGTGAGGTCATCCACTTTGGATCAAAAAAGGATAGAACAGGGTACTTTCTAAATGGTAAAAAGTTAAAAACAGTGGATGACAAAAGGGACTTAGGGGTTCAGGTACATAGATCATTGAAGTGTCATGAACAGGTGCAGAAAATAATCAATAAGGCTCATGGAATGCTGGCCTTTATATCTAGAGGACTAGAGTACAAGGGGGCAGAAGTTATGCTGCAGCTATACAAAACCCTGGTTAGACCACACCTGGAGTACTGTGATCAGTTCTGGGCACCGTACCTTCGGAAGGACATATTGGCCTTGGAGGGAGTGCAGTGTAGGTTTACTAGAATGATAGCTGGACTTCAAGGGTTAAGTTACGAGGAGAGATTACATAAATTGGGGTTGTATTCTCTAGAGTTTAGAAGGTTAAGGGGTGATCTGATCGAAGTTTATAAGATATTAAGGGGAACAGATAGGTTGGGGATTCTTGGAGTAGGGGGCACTGTCTAAAAATTAGAGCCAGACCTTTCAGGAGTGAGATTAGAAAACATTTCTACACACAAAGGGTGGTAGAAGTTTGGAACTCTCTTCCGCAAACAGCAATTGACAGTAGCTCAATTGCTAAATTTAAATCTGAGATAGATAGCTTTTTGGCAACCAAAGGTATTAAGGGATATGGGCCAAAGGCAGGTATATGGAGTTAGATCACAGATCAGCCATGATCTTATCAAATGGCGGAGCAGGCATGAGGGGCTGACTGGCCTACTCCTGTTCCTATGTTGACTATGCAAGGCCATTGGAGGCGGGAGGTCTTATGATGAAACCTCCAGGAATACATGCAACGAGAATTGGAGACCTCACCTTGAGAGGATAGCCCAGGGTGAACTCTCTTCCCACACTTGCCGGCCAGTCAACCACTGACATCTGACAAGTGTGTACAGAGATGTCCTGAGGCAGGATTACCCAATCTTTTGGCTGACTATAGCAGCATAGTGCCGGGGGCTACCTATGAGAGTAAAAGTCTAGAAAAAGATATAATTATGAAATAATATTCTACTCTTGATTTTTCAAATTAACACGCGTGTAAAAATTTAAAGCCAATCATGTCTGAAAAAGAAAGTAAATGATTATATTATGATTAGTGTTGAAAGGGTTAAGGAATTCACAGAATCACAGTATGACACATTGACACCCCTGCCTGAAAGTTTATACATTTAAGAGCCGCGGAGAATCCCACCCCTCAGTTTCTGATCAATGCTCTTTGGGCGACCTTTTAATCTACAATTCACACCACATTACGGTTCACTGGGTCTTCACAGGACGGAGGCGTGTTCTGGTAACGTTCTGCCCCCCCAAAAAAACTCTCCGTTTTATGACTGATTAACATTCATTGCCCCCCAGTTCCTCTCCGCCGACGCGCTATTCACGACACGGTCTTAATTCAAAAAGCTTAAGTAATGACACATGATGCGTTTAGCGCTCCAGAGAATTTGGACTTCATTTAAAGGCTTACAGCGGTGGGTGGGTGGGTGGGGGGGAATCCTGGCCAATCTTGGCGGAGTGTCTTGCCTCCCTTTAATTTCATTATCCAGTCATGATACAAAGTGAATTGCGGCGACATCTGTGCCCGCCGCGGGTCTGGCCGCCGAACAAAGACACAAAGGTTAAGTCAACCCTTGCTGCACCAGCTGCTAACCTAGGAAGTGAAGCGAGTTATTTCTGGGCTGGGTGGCTTTTGGTGTAATATCATTATCTAAGAATGCTAATAATCTTAACAAATCTCATTCTGTCTCAACCGTTTAAATGATATTAGTCGTAAACTGGATTTACATATTTTAATCTTGTGGGCTTTCTTTTTTGCATCGCTGAGCAATTAAAGGTAAAAGCCGCCAGCTCTTTTGATTTAACTGTGTACTAAGTAGATCTGTAATAGCATTAACAGACAGATTCAGATTTTTTTAAGAAAGCCCCCACTGCCTTTGCATGGAAATTTTTTAATTGCATTCCCATTTCTTGACTGTGACACTGGGGTTAATAGAAGCTCGTGTAAAGTTTAATGCTGAGTGCTTCCCGCTATTTTTTTAACAGGCAGAAAAGTTGCACTTTGTCCAATAATCTTTGTTGTAAACGATAACTGCCAGGGCCAGTTTAATACAATTGACCACATTTTGTTTTAAAATAGTTGCAATTCGCCTGTGAGAACCAGTGCCCCTGAAGAATTGGCACCAAGTAAAAGTTACATCATTGTGTGACGGTGCAATCCTTTTCCTGAGGAATAAGAAGTTATGAAGTCAAATAAAATTCCCCTCCTCCGCCGAAACATACAATTCTTCAAGTTTGACCCTCAATGCTTCCAAGTGTGGAATTATACTTATTCAGAACACGACTGGGTGGTGAGGTGACGCTCAATACCTAGACATTGCCATTACAATATCGATGATTCCCTCTCAGCTTTAACCCCCAACACGTTTTTTAAAAGACTGAAATGTTATTGCTACAAAGGGAGTTCCTCACTGAGGGGCAAAACAAAGGGCATTTTGCATCAGCTGTGGCCAACTTTGCCCTCGACACTTGGACAGAGTCTGGACGCCAAGGTGTGTTGGAAGAATAAGGTGCGGTTCGTCCACCCTCAGCCTTGACCTTGAAACTTGGGAAAGGTGCTTAGAATGCAATCGATTTTCGCCAGACTAAACAATTCAGTACTTTTAAAAATAAATATTAAATGGATTAAACAGCGCTTACCGTTTGATCAATCTGTGTGGGTTGTCGTTCCAAATCATATCTTTGGCGTGGGTGGAGGTTTAGATTTGATTTTATTGGGGACCTATTGCTCCCTGGAGAAAAAAAATCCCGTTCAGTTATCTATAGTCCACCCGTAAAGCACAGCGTGCTGGAAAGTGTGCCACACTCAGAGCCTCGATCTCCAAATAAATCATTATTATTGAATAATGAACATATAACCAGTTGAAGTAAATGACTTCTTATTGATTCTTGGCCTCAGAAAAATAATCTTGTGCATTTCAAATCTTTTTAATAAGCAAAGCAATAAATTAAAGGCAAGGCAATTTTGGAGTACATACAATTCTCCCGACATAGCAAACAATGTAACAATTACGTGGGCTATTCCTTCAACCTTTAAACATCGAATGGAAGTTGATTATTCTTTACTTTCAAAACCATAACTAATTCCTGAATTTTTATTGGATTGAAAAAAATCGCTAGAGTCCATTTGTTCTAATAAATCTATCAGTAGTACATGTTCCTCTTTAAATGCCGTCTTGCTACATCCAGACATTTCTCTCTGGAACAATTTAATTCACATTATGAATTGGAAAACAATTTGGATCCTTCCCCTCCCTCCAAAACACTTAAAACAACACAGGCTGAGATGCTCTTTCGAGACTGTCATAATGAACGTGAAATAGTTACCAAATAGATCGCTCCTTTTCCTGCATTCTCAAGATTTGAAACCCTTTCTATTGCCGGCAGTTTCGAGGTTAAAATATCGGTTCAATCTCTTGTGTTTGCAGAGTTTATCTGTGGGGTTCAATTTCTGATAATATTGGTATGAAGTTTTGGTGATTTGTTTTACTGTGAGCTGCAGTTTTAGCTCGGATGAAACTTTCAATGGAGTGTGCACAGATTCCAGCTTTTTTATTGTGCTCTCAGATTCATATCAAACTTTCCTGTGGATGGTGCAATTTTTGTTGTGTTTCTCTGATCCTGTCCCTATATATTTTTCTGTGAATAAACGTGCATGAGAACACCAAGAAAACTTTTTTTTAAAAAATCCAAATTGACAACCTTTCTAACTTTTGCTCCATTGTTGAGATTTCACGCTCTGTGTCTGAGAGCTGGGGCAGTCTGCGGAGATGGACAGGTCAACCAACGGAGCTTGATCCCAACAGCCAGCATCTCAGTTACCTCACAAGTTTGAGGATTGCATTGTCAAACCAGACTGAGATCGATGGGCAAGGGTACTTAAGGTTATGGAACCAAGGTGGGTAGATGGAGATAAGATACAGATCAGCCATGTTCGAATTGAATGGCGGAACAGGCTTGAGGGGCTGAATGGTCTATTCCTGTTCCTATGTTCCTATGTCATTGCCCCTGATAAGGTGTACAGGTGAGCAACATGGATGATTCCAGTTATTAGGAATTTAAACTATGAGGAAGGATTGAAGAAGTTGGACTTGTGTTCTTTGGAAAAGAGGAGACTTTGAGGTTGAAGTTTTCAACTTGTGAAGGGAATTGTTAAAATTGACAGCGACAGATTGATCATGGGGATGAAGGATATCGCCGTTCCTTCATTGTCGCTGGGTCAAAATCCTGGAACTCCCTTCCTAACAGCACAGTGGGAGAACCTTCACCACACGGACTGCAGCGGTTCTCGAAGGCGGCTCACCACCACCTTCTCGAGGGCAATTAGGGATGGGCAATAAATGCCAGCCTCGCCAGCGACGCCCACATCCCATGAACGAATAAAAAAAAATTGTAGGGCACATATGTTAAAAATGAAATTAGGAGGAAGAGGGGATGTCGAATGAAAGGTAATGAATCGTGGTGTAAGTAACCATGGTAGGTCACTGAAGCACAGTGCAAATAGTTTCACAAGACCATTGGATGCATTCTCGCAGAAAGAGAATGAGGAACATGAAGAGAGGATGGGTCATTGGGTCAATCTATGGAAAAGGGATGGGCTTGTTCTTTTCTTTTATTCATTCATGGGATGTGGGCGTCGCTGGCGAGGCCGGCATTTATTGCCCATCCCTAATTGCCCTTGAGAAGGTGGTGGTGAGCCGCCTTCTTGAACCGCTGCAGTCCGTGTGGTAAAGGTTCTCCCACAGTGCTGTTAGGAAGGGAGTTCCAGGATCTTGACCCAGTGACGATGAAGGAATGGCGATATATTTCCAAGTCGGGATGGTGTGTGACTTGGAGGAGAACGTGCAGGTGGTGTTGTTCCCATGTACCTGCTGCTCTTGTCCTTCTAGGTGGTAGAGGTGGCGGGTTTGGGAGGTGCTGTCACAGAAGCCTTGGTGAGTTGCTGCAGTGCATCCTGTGGATGGTACACACTGCAGCCACTGTGCGCCAGTGGTGAAGAGAGTGAATGTTTAGGGTGGTGGATGGGGTGCCAATCAAGCGGGCTGCTTTGTCCTGGATGGTGTCGAGCTTCTCGAGTGTTGTTGGAGCTGCACTCTTCCAGGCAAGTGGAGAGTATTCCATCACACTCCTGACTTGTGCCTTGTAGATGGTGGAAAGGCTTTGGGGAGTCAGGAGGTGAGTCACTCGCTGCAGAATACCCAGCCTCTGACCTGCTCTAGTAGCCACAGTATTTATATGGCTGGTCCAGTTAAGTTTCTGGTCAATGGTGACCCCCAGGATGTTGATGGTGGGGGATGTGGCGATGGTAATGCCGTTGAATGTCAAGGGGAGATGATTAGACTCTCTCTTTTTGGAGATGGTCATTGCCTGGCACTTGTCTGGCACGAATGTTACTTGCCACATATCAGCCCAAGCCTGGATGTTGTCCAGGTCTTGCTGCATGCGGGCTCGGACTGCTTCATTATCTGAGGGGTTGTGAATGGAACTGAACACTGTGCAATCATCAGCGAACATCCTCATTTCTGACCTTATGATGGAGGGAAGGTCATTGATGAAGCAGCTGAAGATGGTTGGGCCTAGGACACTGCCTTGAGGAACTCCTGCAGCAATGTCCTGAGGCTGAGATGATTGGCCTCCAACAACCACTACCATCTTCCTTTGTGCTAGGTATGACTCCAGCCACTGGAGAGTTTTCCCCCTGATTCCCACTGATTTCAATTTTACTAGGGCTCCTTGGTGCCACACTCGGTCAAATGCTGCCTTGATGTCAAGGGCAGTCACTCTCACCTCACCTCTGGAATTCAGCTCTTTTGTCCACGTTTGGACCAAGGCTGTAATGAGGTCTGGAGCCGAGTGGTCCTGGTGGAACCCAAACTGAGCACTGGTGAGCAGGTTATTGGTGAGTAAGTGCTGCTTGATAGCACTGTCGACGACACCTTCCATCACTTTGCTGATGATTGAGAGTAGACTGATGGGGCGGTAATTGGCCGGATTGGATTTGTCCTGCTTTTTGTGGACAGGACATACCTGGGCAATTTTCCACATTGTCGGGTAGATGCCAGTGTTGTTGCTGTACTGGAACAGCTTGGCTAGAGGCGCAGCTAGTTCTGGAGCACAAGTCTTCAGCAGTACAGCCGGGATGTTGTCGGGGACAATAGCCTTTGCTGTATCCAGTGCACTCAGCCATTTCTTGATATCACGTGGAGTGAATCGAATTGGCTGAAGGCTGGCTTCTGTGATGGTGGGGATATCGGGAGGCGGCTGAAATGGATCATCCACTCGGCACTTCTGGCTGAAGATGGTTGTGAACGCTTCAGCCTTGTCTTTTGCACTCACATGTTGGACTCCGCCATCGTTGAGGATGGGGATGTTTACAGAACATCCCCATCCTCAACGATGGCGGTGGACAATTACTTACTTCAAAGGTAATTTCCTGCATGAATGTTATAAGTTGAAGATATATAGGAGTGAGATGTGATAAATGTCTCCAAAAGTGAGGCAGAAAACACACAGAGTCATAGACGTTTACAGCACAGGAGAAGGTCATTCGGCCCATCATATCTGTGCTGGCTCTTTGCTGGAGCAATCCAAAACTAACCCCACTGCCCTGCTTTCTCCTGATAGCCTGGCATCATCCTCTGCTTCAAGCATTTCTCCAATTTTCCCTTAAAAGTTGCAGTGGTTCTGAGTAAAGAAATCTCTCCTAACCTCTCTCTATTCTTTTAGTGATAATTTTAAATCGATGACCCCTCTTCACTAACTCCCCAACCAGAGAAAATAGTCTTTCATATTCTCTCTATTAAAACCCTTCATAATTTGTTAAATCTCCTCTCTAAGTCTTCTCTGCTCCAGTGGAAATAATCCCAATATCACAAGTCTTCCTTCGTAACTAGAGTTTTCCATCCATGGAATCTTCCCGGTGAATCTACACTGTACACTCTCTATGACTTTAATTTCCTTTCTATAATGGGGTGCCCAAAACTGCACATAGCACTTTAGCTGTGAGCTAACTTAATTGACAAAATAATGAGTGAAGACCATTCTGATGAGTGGAGCTATTTATCCTATGATAAGTATCTGTTAGTTATGAAATACCAGTGAAAATGAAAATATTTCGTAAGTCTGACAAAACAATTGACAGCACAGTTTCAACTGACCATCTAGGACTCCATTGGGGGTGGTTTGAGCAAGGTTTATAAAATGATGAAGGAGCTAGATTGTGTTTATGCGGACCAATGATTTCAACTGGATAGGTTAGGGAGGACCAGGGATCATGCTCACAAGTTATGTAAAGGCAGAACTAGGTTAGATGTTAGGAGGTGGTTGTTTTCTAAGAGAATAGTGGATGTATGGAGCAGGTTGCCGGCATGTGTGGCGAACGTTGATTAGTTGTATTCCTTCAAGGGGGAGTTGGACTTGTTTCTGGCTGGGGCAGAGATCACCTTGTACAAGAGATAGGTATCCTGTGATATAAATCAGGCCAATGTGATCTCCTGGACTAGTTTCGATCAGGGGTCCGGGAGGAATTTTCCAGAATTTTCCCCTCTAATTGGCAGTTTTTTATCTGTTTTTCTCCTCTCTCAGAAGTCCCTGACGCACTTGGCAACACAACTACATGGGACAGGCCTGATGACCAGTTGGTCTTTTCCTGTCAGTCATTTTTGTTTGTTCGTATGAATAAAACAATTTACAAAAACACCCATTTCAATTATTTTTCAACCATTGAAACGCTAGCCAGAATCACTGTGTGGTGTTTAAAATGAACAGGTTAACGTCTCTGTTAAAACAGCAGAGAGAGGAATTTGAAATGAGCATGTTAAGCGATCATACAGTATCATCATTTGTTGTAATTCCCAGGCTGTTCCCATTAGAATATATTGTGGCCAACCATGTAATGTGATAAGTATCTCTTTGTGTGACTTTGTCACTTGTGGAGCAGCCAATTGGCTCACGGTAGTACAGGTTGGGATTTTTCACTGGTTCCTCTGAATGGTTAAGGTGCCAGCAGATTTCCCAGTGCACACTTGGATTGGGTGATTCATTTGAGATAAAAATACTTTCATGATAGTGAGAGTCATGGAGATGTAGAAATAATTGTAAACCTGTGCTATGGTCAGAATTTCATGGGGTAGAGTTTTCGCTTTGGAAGCAATTGGGAAATTGAGAATACTCAGCAAGATGATATGTAAGATGCACCAATCTGAGGTAGATATCTGATATTCATCAGTGTTTTGGAAAGGTAATTGGGTTTAGCTAGATTTGGGAACAGTCTTGGGCTTTGGTAGCACCGAGGGATGGACCTGGGCTTTCGTAGCACTGGGGGATGGTCCTGGGCTTTCATAGCACTGGGGGATGGTCCTGGACTTTCATAGCACCGGTGAATGGTCCTTTGCTTTGGTAGAACTGGCCGATGTTCCTGGGATTTAGTAGCACTGGGAGAGGATTCTGGGCTTTGGCAGCACTGGGAAATGGTTCTGGGCTTTGGTAGCACTGGGGGCTGGCCGTGGGCTTTGGCAGCACATGTTTAGCAGCACTGGCTTGTAACTTTCTAAGGGATCTCTGTAAACATTGAATTTGGCAATTTGGAGACATGTATCTCTATCTGTCTGTCTTTCTCACACACACAGCTGTAAGGAATCTAACCATTCTAATTACAAACTATCAGTGAAATAGAGACAATAATTAGAACTTTCAAAATTCAATTAATTTGTTTCCAATTTGATTTTAAAAAACTCAAATTAAGATGAGGAAAGATGCTCTGGGCTGGATTTTCCTCTTTCCTGCAACATTGACCCATTTTAGGGGTCATTATCCATGCACCGCAGGTTCCTGACAGGATTCCCATGGCCAAGACAGAACCCGCAATTGACACGAAAGAAACTCTGGTGCAGTAGCACCAGAAGAGATGGCAAAGGACCTTAAAAGGGACGGAAACCCCCATACATGATAGCAGCTTGATGATGCAGTGGATGGTCCTTATAAGACTGAAGAAAATAACCAAAATTTGTCTTGATTCCTCGAAGGGAAACTTGGCCATTGATTTTGGGACTACCTTTGCTGCCGATCCTTAGTCAGGCCCAGGAAGGGATCCTTGTGGCTTTCAGTTCATGTAGCTAGCCCTATATAGCTGGCCCTATGGTAACATTCTGGGTGGAATTCCCAAGGGAGCTGAATGTCCTCCCTCTGTGCAGTATGGTTCTATAAACTAATAAGTCTTTTATCAAATTCTTATTGGAAGTCTAAATACACAATGGGCCAGAAATTGGTCATAAAATAACAGTGAACCTAACAACACTCACCATCATTAATGGGCAAATTGAAGATCAAGTTCCGGCGACCATACATGTGCAGTCAAACACTGAAATCCAGAACTTGCTCATCCTGATTCACCAATAATCTGAAAGCTTCACATTAAAAGGGACCTCACAGGCTGCAATCAATGGGCCAGCACAAACTTGCTCTCTTGCCCTGCTGGAAATAAACTAATCTCACCACAAAAAAGGTACGCTGAGTTTTTTAGGTCTAAACTAACTTTTAACAGTGTGGTAAGTATTAATGACTGCCAAACAACCTCTCTGGCACTGAAAATTAACTTTTAAAAATGCAGTGTCTAATTACTCCAGATTTTAAGAGTTTGTAGTCATTTAAAAAAAAATTTAAATTAAAAAATTAATTTCTTTTCATTTTTTTCTTTCTGTCTCTTTTATCTCAGTCTTTTAATTATGCCCTATCTTTATTTTGCTTTCTCTATCTCATTTTATAGTACATTTACTGACCTTATCAGGCACTTCCTGGCTTTTAGTCTATACGATGTGTCAATGCATTTCCTGGATCTCACACTGTGGCTTGCTTCAAGTTGATTGCTTGAAGGGACAGAGTGATCCTTTCCCCGCTCACACAGCCCGGGAAAGAACGCTGCTGTTTTTTGGAAGTCGCATTTCAAGGAAGTTGCCGCCAAAAAGAACGCAGTAACTTAGTCGGTGAATTTAAACCTCATGAGTTACGAGCACTGTTGGTTAGCCACTCAGAGCAATTTACGGGCCAATGTTGTAGGGTTTACCATGGTCCACTTAGGTTCTCACTCCCTTAAAGATATCAAGGATCTTGATCGGGAAGGATCTTCTCCAGCTAAAACCATGTTAGCTGCTGTTTACTAGGATATAGGTAGAAACTCTCGGCAAAGCTGGAGACCTGGTGCAATCAAAGCCGGAGTTACAGTGAGAGACCTGCATAACCTCCTGAGAATTTCAGGTTCCTTGTCTTTATGACACTATTTTTCAGAGCAGAGAATCCCATAGAACCGGGCTCTCTATGACCTACAGACTGTGCCTCTTCCCAAGATGTCCCTTCTGGTATTCCAGCTGCTTTTCCTTCCAGGACCGTGTTTCTTTCTGTAGAGTTGGGCATTGCCAGGAATCTATTTGTTACTTGGATCTCATGGGGTACCTGTCCAAGCTTTCTTGCTTCTTTACCCAAAGTTAATCCAGCCAGTACCCACAGTTCATTGGTTTCCTCAGCACTTGTCTCCATATCATGACAACCCTGTCCCTAGTTAAACTGGTCTCCAGCCCCACTCCCTGATGGTTCTCTCTCAAAGTCTAGTGATACCCTGTCCATCTCACTGACCTGCGATAGCTCATCTACCGAGTCCAATATTATCCACTTATGCTCAAAAATCTCCTCCCTCTGTCGGCCCTTGAAAGTTGCTGTACCTGGCTCTCTAAGGCCATAACCTTTTTCTTTAAAGCGTTCTGATCGACAATTTTTATGTCTGATCCCTTTTAATATATCCGGCTTTCTCATTTTTGAACGCTCCACAGCAAACGCAGCTGATAGCCGCCATCTTAATTATACTTCTCCTGGATTCTGCCCTTTTATTTATTCTCGTTTCTCCTCTTTTACTGTGCCAGGAATTTACTTACAGCTGGTCCTGCTTCGCCATCATAACTTCCCCGGTGAAGTTACAGCTGAGGAGCAGGTCCAGCTCCCAGGAAATTCCCGGCCTATATTATCCCAGATGCTCTTTTTTTTATTTTTCTGCTTACTAGTGTTCTCCTTTTAATTTTTGCATCCTTCGGATGTTCTTTTTTAAATGTTTACTTCCTTTGGGTATTTGATTTAATACTGGATTGCCTCAGTGCACCTCTTCATCAACATGCCGACAGCATAGCTCCTCACCATTATCCCCTTGATTTTAAAATTCTCATCCTTGTTTTCAAATCCCTCCATGGCCTCGGCCCCTCCCTATCTCTGTAACCTCCTCCAGCCCTACAACCCTCCAAGATCCATTCGCTCCTTCAATTCTGGCCTCTTGCGCAACCCCGATTTTCTTCGCTTCACCACTGGCGGCTGTGCCTTCAGCTGTCTAGGCCCGAAGCTCTGGAATTACCTCCCTAAACCTCTCCACTTTTCTACCTCTCTCTCCTTTAAGACGCTCCTTAAAACCTACCTCTTTTACCAAGCGTTTGGTCATCTGTTCTAATATCTCCGTATGTGGCTCGGTGTCAAATTTTGTTTAATAACATTCCTGTGAAGCGCCTTGGGATATTTTACTATGTTAAAGGTGATATATAAATGCAAATTGTTGTTGTCGTTCTTAACGCCAATTTTTCCCAGCTGCTGTCCCTTTAAAATTTATTTCTGTTTGTGTTGCCTTTTTAGTAAAAGACAAACCTTAGTTTGTTGATTCTGTTGATCCTTACTCCCCTTTGTTTATCAGGGAGTTGATTGTCCGCTGCCTTCCCCAAATTTTAGAGTGGAGCTGTCTCAAGGTGAAGTAGTTCTGCCCCTTTAAATTTGGTCTGATATTGATAGCTCTCAATGGACTCTATCAGCCAACGTTAGATCAGCGATCTTTGGTCCGTCTTCAGCGTCTGAGCGCCTGGGTGCCTTTTGATTGTTTTCCCAGTCATGAGAACTCTCCTGAGGAGCAGTCACACTGGTCAACCGGAAATCATTTCCACTGTAGTGTCGCAGAATTTAATCTCCAGAGCACTGGTAAAATCTCAGAATACCGTGTAATAAAAACAGAATTCAAATGATCCAGTCACCGTAAACCAGTGACCCTGAAAATTCATTGTCCATCGCATGGCAGAGCATCCCTCACTCCCAGGCAACAGGAGGGTAGGGGGGAAGGGAGGTGGCAGGGAGCAATTCGTGTCAGTGAGGATGCGATTCACAGAACACAAGGAAGCTGGAGGAGTGGGGAGTGGGGGAGGAGTGGGGAGTGGGGAGTGGGGGAGGAGTGGGGAGTGGGGAAGTAGTGCCATTCTCCCAATGTGGGTTTCGAAGTCACGGGACCCAGAACTCGTGGGTACTTGCCTGAAAAGGATGCTCGTGTGCCTCATTGTAGCATTCTTGCTGCTGTTTGGGCTGCTCTTGGTGGAATCATTATCCATGGGAGCATCCACAAGCCATCGTTAGACCTGATTTTCTTCCCTGAAGAGATCAGGCACAGCCGAATTCCAAAGGATGAATGAATTCTGCAAAGTTCTAGCGTACCTCGAATTGACGTTTAGGATCCTTTTGCATTTTGTCACGCACAATCTGTACATTGAGGAAGTGGAAGCCCTTCCTTTTGAGTTAGTTAGGGGAGCAAATCTGTCGGTGGTCTCAGACACAGTGAGAAGCAAGTCCAAACCTGCGGAGGCAGAATGGGCAAAAAAAGTCACTGCAAAAAAAACATTTCCCAGCTGCAGAAATATTAATTTCTTAACATTTAATATGCTTTTTTTAAAATCAAAAAGACATTAGATTTAGCATTAATCTAATGAAATGTACTTTAAATTTTTCACTTGGATAAATATTTACACGGAGAGTGGTTAACTCTTGGCACGTCCACTGATGGTATGTGTAGGAAGTCAGACAACAGACTGAATGACTTTAGGGCTATTCCTGTATGTACTATGGCCTGATGCATTGGTTTATATACGGACTACTACTGCTACTAAATTTCCGTCTGTCAGTTCAGCAGCAACGAAGAGGCCGAATTAATTCACTCCATTGTTGCCGATTCTGAATTAGCCTGGCCACTTCAGTCGTCTGTATCCCTTTCTGTGAAAGTCACTCTTGACATTGTCTATTCAGTGCTTCCTCGGTCTTCCTCGGCTTCTCGTTCCATATACCTCTGTATGCAGGGCCATGAAAAGTATTCTAGCTGTTTCCATTCTTGGAACGTGCTCAAACCATCACAGTCGTCTTTCTTGGATCTTCTGTGTATAAGCGTTGCATCTTGTCCAAGTCATGCTCTTATTATATCGTAAACAATTTTACAACACCAAGTTATAGTCCAGCAATTTTATTTTAAATTCACAAGTTTTCGGAGGCTACCTCCTTCCTCAGGTGAACGATTATATCATTCTTGATTCTTTTCATCCTGGACACTCCCAGTATTCCTCTCAACCAACTCACCTCTGCTTTTGGTATCCTACGCTCATCAACCTTTCTCATGTTCCAACACCCAGATCCGTATAACATGGTGATAACCATCACTTCAAAAACTCTCACCTTCATTTTCACCAAAATATCTTTACCCTTCTATATCGTGCTTAATCTTCCAAAAGCAGCAGAAATAAGTCCAATCCTTCTTTTGATGTCTTCTTCACAACTCCCATTTTCTGACACAGCAGCTGCTAGATTTGTAGGTGAGTTCTTATTCAACGAATAGAATCATTGAATTTTCAGCACAGAGGGAAGTCCTTCAGCCCATCTTATCGATCCCAGTGCTATCTCTGGCTGTTACATGGAGCTATCCTTTCCCTACCCTTTCTCCATATCTTTTTATATTCCTCCTCTTCAATTACTTATCCAAATCCCTTTTAAATTATGTTATAGACGCTGCCTCAGTAATCACTTGTGGTAAAGCATTCTATGTCCTAATAACCCTGTGTGTGTGAAAAATGCTCTTCCCAACACTATTGGTATTTTCAACACCCTGTTGTGATAATCTTGAGTCTACCTCCAACCTGAGGAAACAATTTTTTACCAGTTACCCTCTCAAAGCTTTTTAGAATTTTGAAGACCTCTATTGGAATCCCTCTTAACTTTCTCTGTTCCACTGAAAAAAAGCCCCAGTTTTCAAACCTTTCTTCATAACTCCAATCTCTCATTCTGGGTATCATTCTCAAGAATCTTTACTTCCCATTTCTAATATCCTTTCCTCTAAAGTGGTGTCCAGATCTGCATACAATACTCCGATCAAGGCCTTACCAATGTGTTGTACAAATTCAACATCACTTGCACCGCACTGGTGCTAATTGTGCAGCGTAACAGAGGCAGTTTAACAGCGGTCACGCTGGTAACCGCAGTAGGCTGACTGCTCAAGCACTGTGGTCGACTGTTCTAACAACTGTTGCAAGGCTTATAACCAGCACAAAGTGCTCACTTTTTCAATAGACCTCAGCTCTTAATTCCACTTTTCTGCTTGTTCGTTCTTGAGGTGAAAGTAACTCTCTAATGAGTTAAACTTTTTCAGACATCTAAAATGCAGACTAAACAGATTAATAAAAAGGTACAGTTATTTTCAGTGGCATAAATAGGCTCACAGTGCAACATTGCAGTTAATACCATTCCCTGCACCAACATCACACTCTCACTCAACAGACATCAGTAACACTGCCCTCCAATGGTAACAAGAGGAATAGCAGCCCACCCCCCCTTTACAGGAAAATCCTTACATAAAGCAATCCCAGAAAAACGTTAAACTTGTTTGGCTGAAATGCAGTTGAGGTTGAGGTACAATATTCATGTTACTTATTGTCCATTTTACTATATTGTCCAGATTTAGTTAGAAATTCACTTCACTGAAAGAATAAAAGGTCGATCTCCCAAGAGTGTAGTTTTCAGGTGAAGAGAGGTCAGAGGGCAGGGAGTATGGAGTGTGTAGATATAATTCAGTGACCATTTTAAAGTCATACAGTCTGTCCTTATTTTGCATCATGCATTGATTTGAAATTATTACTTATAGTTAAATTGGAAAGCATGCAGCCATTTGGGAAGCAGACAAGTAGAGTTGGATGGAGCACAGGCCTTGCAGTACAGGTTGAGGAGATGGGAGACCGTCACACTGCAGTGCTACCACTGGTGGGAGGGTATAAAGGTGGGAGCGTGACAAGTTTACATACGCAGTTTCCATTATAAATACGGACATAGGAATTTATAATGGAAAAAGTGTTACAAAAACTTAAAGAATCTTACAACACCAGGTTATAGTCCAACAGTTTTATTTGAAAATCACAAGCTTTCGGAGATTATCTCCTTCGTCAGGTGTCACCTGACGAAGGAGATAATCTCCGAAAGCTTGTGATTTTCAAATAAAACTGTTGGACTATAACCTGGTGTTGTAAGATTCTTTACATTTGTCAACCCCAGTCCATCACCGGCATCTCCACATCACTACAAAAACTTGACAACGGGAAGCAAGGTTTTATAAACAGGAAGTGTACATGGGTGAAAGATTTTTAATATGCTAAAAAATTATATATACAAAGGACTATCATAAAGCAAATATTCCCACTCTCAGAAGTTACATAGAAATCATACAGACTACATTTTCACCTAAAGGGAGACTTTGTGCTGGGACAGTATCGATGAAAATTTACCCTGCCTGTATTCCATGTAGGATAATAGATAGCCCAGAGTATAACTGGCAGATTCCATACTCATGACTATGTTACATGTAGGATAATGTATACTTAGGAATGAATTCTATACAGATTTCACCATTTTATTTTTCATAACTTTATTTTTTCCTACTTAATATATCTTATTTCCCGAAACAAAACTCCTGGCTCCCACCCTCCATTTTGGAGATAGAAGCACCTTGCAAAGAAATGTACTTTGACTGGCTAAAATCAAGCTGAAAAAGCCAGTTCTTAGCCAATCAGAAGACAAAAGATTGCTATGATTGTACTACAGATGTGACCAAGTCAGCCCGATGGCTTTTCTGTAGCGAACAAGAAGTGGGGAGGGGGGCTCCTGATTAAGAGGGGGCACTTACCATTCCCACACAGGATGATACTCCCAACTGAGTGAGCATGCATGTGGTGAGCCAGGGGCTGAGCTCAATATTTCTTGTTCTTTATAATTACTGTGGGTGATGTTATTGTGCAAACTCTTAGCACATTCAGACCAAGTTCTGCTATCAGATCTTGTCGGAGGAATTAACCTGTTTATAATCCATCGGTGAACATCTCTGTTAATCCACACGAGTGTTTGTCTGATCCTATCGCTCGCAGTAATTCCCAGGCTACAGTCTTTCACTTATTGTTGTGTTTTTGTTTTAAATTGCAAATTTCTTTTTTACACATTGAGGGTGGGGATTGCGTGACACTGAGGAAAGGACACTGGAGAGGAAGTTTCAGCACGTCAAGTCACTGGATATGTTACAATTTTTTCTGGCAGTGAGCTGCTGGAAATGTATCTGTCAGTGGGTTGTACTTTCCTGATCAGCAGAGCGGGATGATGCAAAATTTCTCCCCTTGTGGGCCACTTAACTGTGTCCCATGGAGAACTGTTGGGCCGCAAGCCAAACGCCACATAGAAACAATTACAATATAAAACACCAAATCCGAGAAATACTCTACCAAAGACAACACTACCTTTCTCACACCGTGTAAAGTTACTAATATTATGTATAATTAAACAATCTCTGCGTTCCTCCAGGTCTGGCCTCATGCACATCCCTGCTTTTCATCACCACACCATTGGCGGCCGTGCCTTCTGTTGCCTACCCCCTAAGCTCTGGAATTCCCTCCCTAAATTTCTCCACTTCTCTACCTCTCTCTCCTCCTTTAAGATGCTCCTTAAAACCTGCCTCTTTGACCAAGCTGTTGGTCACCTGTCCTAATATCTCCTTATCGCAGTATCATAATATCATTAGTAGGTACAGCACAGGACGTGCCAATTAGTCCCACTCTCCTGTCCATACAACTGTAAATTTTTTTGCTTCAAGTATTTATCCAATTCCCTTTTCAAAGTTACTATTGAATCTGCTTCCACCGCCCTTTCAGCAGAACATTCCAGATCATTACAACTCGCTGCATAAAAAAATGTTTCCTCATGTCGCCTCTGGCTCTTTTGTTGATCACCTTTATGTGGCTCAGTGTCAAAATTTGTCTGATAACACTCCCGTGAAGCGCCTTCGGATGTTTTACTACATTAAAGGTGCTATATAAATGCAAGTTGTTGTTGTTGTTGTTACTGCTGCTGCTGCTGCCAATTTTTCCCAGGGACAGGGGCACAGCCAGGGATGGGCCATGGCCAGGGACAGGGGCATGGCCAGGGACAGGAGCACGGCGAGGGACAGGGGCACGGCCGGGGACAGGGGCACGGCCGGAGACAGGGGCACGGCCGGAGACAGGGGCACGGCCGGAGACAGGGGCACGGCAGGGGACAGGGGCACGACCGGGAACAGGGGCACGACCGGGGACAGGGGCACGGTGAGGGACAGGGGCACGACCGGGGACAGGGGCACGGCCGGGGACAGGGGCACGGCCGGGGACAGGGGCACGGTGAGGGACATGGGCACGACCGGGGACAGGGGCACGGCCGGGGACAGGGGCACGGCCGGGGACAGGGGCACGGCCAGGGACAGGGGCACGGTGAGGGACATGGGCACGACTGGGGACAGGGGCACGGCCGGGGACAGGGGCATGGCGAGGGACAGGGGCACGACCGGGGACAGGGGCACGGCCGGGGACAGGGGCACTGCGAAGGACAGGGGCACTGCGAAGGACAGGGGCACGGCCGGGGACGGGGGCACGGCCGGGGACGGGGGCACGGCCGGGGACGGGGGCACGGCCGGGGACGGGGGCACGGCCGGGGACGGGGGCACGGCCGGGGACGGGGGCATGGCCAGGGATAGGGGCATGACTATTGATTCAGTCTTCAAAATTTCAATTGACGCACAGCGTCCATAGCCTTTTGGGGGGAAGAGAGTTCCAGATTTAAACTACCCCATGTGTGAAAAAGTGTTGCCTGACTTCACTCCTAAATTATTTCTCATCGACACTTCAGTCTTTTCACCAGTGACACCAATTCTCTCTCTCACTCTCTGTTACTGGTTGTTGGTTTGGATAGGTAATTCCATCATGTGATGTGGTACTGCGCCTTACAGACCAGAAAGCTCAAGGTTTGAATTCTGGCCTGTGGTGAGCTTGCTAACCATAGCCAGGGATACTATGCAACGTATGAAAAACGATGGACAGGAAAGGACCTACTGGTCTACTCAGCCTGTCCCATACAGTTGTGATGCCTTGTGCATCATGATACATACACTCCCCACGAATTGGCCTCAGTACCGCTGGGCCAAAGGGGGGAACGATGAGCCAGGATTCTGCTTATCATTACAATAACTGCTGCTGGACGTACGCTTGTATGGACTGTGGATGAGGACAGGATTGGGCTGTACTAGGCTGGCCTGCCACAGTTGAATAACCTGTCAGTACCGTAAAGCCTCTTTGCATGAAGAATGAGCACTTGGGAAAAATCCTGAATGGTGACTGCTGACTGTGGGACATTGTTGCCTTCAGGAGAGACGGAGTGAGGGGAGAAATGGAGGAGAAAGGTTGAGAGAAAAATGCCAGAAATCTCAAGAATATGAGAAAGTAGGGAGAATAAAAGGCCAGTACACTCATTTATCCTGTCCTGTTGTTCAAGTTCATGCACGTGACCTGCTTAGACCATCTTTTGGCTCCTTAGCTTGGCACCAAACCCAAATTCCTCTAATCTCTGTTTGTTTCTGAACACTTTGGCCTCATATACTTTCATCGTTAGCTACTTGCTGGCCATTCCTTCAAGTGATAGAGGAACCAGTTTCAGAATTATTATTCTTGGAACCAAAACATGGAAACAGAGAGAGGTCGACCTAGAATTAAGAACAATACTCAACGTGTATGGGATACAGAAATTCCCATAGAAGAATAACAATCGTGCCTGATGAATAGAGAGATGTGGAGAGCAGTCACAGGAAGTCCGACGATAGGAGTTGGTTCCACTAGCGACAACTGTGAGGGTGAAGCAGATACTCAAGCCCCGTTTAACTTCTGTGGAGTTGATTTTTGAGACATCTACATATCCAGCTATTAGCCATTAGTGGGGGAAATGGCCATTTTAAATCTTAATTTGTGACCCACTAACCAAATTGCAAGAATGCAGAGCTTTAGATTGTGACTTCCTGAGAATGTGATTTTGTTCTAGTGGTGACTCACCTTTAATAGTGATCCTTTCATATTTCCCAATGAGCCACTTAACTGGTATAAATATCTGAAAAGTTATTAATCCATCAGTGGACTACTCACCTTTTGAGCAAAATGCCTCAACTTCAATTTCAAAAAACTGGCTTATCGACCAGGTCCTGGAAGTACCAGTTAGCTTGGGTGTGGAGCATTTTTCCACCTTTTGATGATGGAGGACAGTGTCCAAATATCCAAAGCATGGCAGAATGTCAGAGAAAGAGGGGATGTGTATCAGCGACTCAGGGGATCCAGAAGGAAGTAAAAACAAACTCGTAATATTTGGCATCTTATTACATCGCTCAGGACATCCCAAAGCACTTCACATACAATGAATTGCTTGGAGCTCCAGTCACTGTTGCTATATAGATGACGAAATTACACAACTTAAAGAAAAAAAGCCAAGGCAAATTATCAACACAGGACATATATGGATATGAAAGAAATTAACAACCGTAAAAGATATACAAAAATACCAGACTCACAAAGGGAAATACTAGCAAGAATGGGCAAGCAAATTATTGGCGATCAAAACAGCAGGGTTCTGCAAATCATTTTAGAGATGCCAGAATGGGAAAGAGAATGGGCAGCAGGAAGAATGCCAATGGGCCAAATCACCCTGTTTCACTGCTGTTATATTTAAAGGCAAAACTAATATCTAAGTCAGGGCACAGCTTGAAGCAGGTGGCGAATCCTACAACTAGAAACAACTGACTCCATATGTGGAATTATTTGGGATGGAGAGTCTGGAAGGGATTGGACCATAGGAACAGGAGTAGGCCATTCATCCCCTTGGGCCTCCTCCGCCATTCCATTAGATCATGGTCGATCTGCACCTCAACTCCATTTTCCCGCCTTGGCTCCATATCCCTTGATCTCCTTACCTAACAAAAATCCATCGATCTCAGCCTTGAAAGCTCCAATTGTCCCCCAGTATCCAAAACCTTTTGGGGGAGAGAGTTGCAAATTACTGTAGAGACTGGAGGCATGCACTGGAGGCATAACTCTATGACTCTATCGGACCAAATGCTGGAATATGGGATTAGAGTAGACGGGGCTTGATGGCCGGCGCGGATACGATGGGCCGAAGGGCCTCTATCCGTGCTGTATAACTCTATGACTCTATGACTTCGCGTATGTACAATCTACAATATACAATGTTCAATGTACAATACACAATGTTAAGCGTATATTCTATGGTTTGGATGCAACATCAATATCTCCAATCACACTAATTGTGCACAAGTGCATAATCACAATATGGAGGAAGATTTTCCTAGCCCTCCTTTTTTTATTCATTCATGGGATGTGGGCGTCTCCAGCAAGGCCAGCATTTATTGCCCATTCCTGATTGCCCTTGAGAAGGTGGTGGTGAGCTGCCTTCTTGAACCACTGCAGTCTGTGTGGTGAAGGTTCTCCCACAGTGCTGTTAGGAAGGGAGTTCCAGGATTTTGACCCAGCGATGATGAAGGAACGGCGATATATTTCCAAGTCGGGATGGTGGGTGACTTGGAGGGGAAAGTGCAGGTGGTGTTGTTCCCATGTGCCTGCTGCCCTTGTCCTTCTAGGTGGTAGAGGTCGCGGGTTTGGGAGGTGCTGTCGAAGAAGCCTTGATGAGATGCTGCAGTGCATCCTGTGGATGATACACACTGCAGCCGCGGTGTGCCGGTGTTGAAGGGAGTGAATGTTTAGGGTGGTGGATGGGGTGCCAATCAAGCGGGCTGCTTTGTCCTGAATGGTGTTGAGCTTCTTGAGTGTTGTTGGAGCTGCACTCATCCAGGCAAGTGGAGAGTATTCCATCACACTCCTGACTTGTGCCTTGTAGATGGTAGAAAGGCTTTGGGGAGTCAGGAGGTGAGTCACTCGCCACAGAATACCCAGCCTCTGATCTGCTCTTGTAGCTACAGTATTTATGTGGCTGGTCCAGTTAAGTTTCTGGTCAATGGTGACCCCCAGGATTTGATGGTTGGGGAGTCGGCGATGGTAATGCCGTTGAATGTCAAGGGAAGGTGGTAAGACTCTCTCTTGTTGGAGATGGTCATTGCCTGGCACTTGTCAGGCACGTACCCCCTCCCCCACCCTGCTGCTGGACAGGAGCAACACATCTTAAGTGTATTGCACCTGTCTAGCTCAGGGGCACCTACATTTTCTGACCCGGACCCTTAACATGGCCTGGGGCATCCTTCAGAAAGGTTCACCCCCTGACTGGGTCTAGTGCTGGAAAACACAGCAGGAAACCAGATTTCAGCTGCAGGCCTGAGAAGCCTGGAGAACAACAGAGAGAAGGCCCGAGGTCCAAAGATACTCTGGCAAAAACATTTCAAACTTACCTTGAGGCTCCTGTTCAGCTTGCTGCCAGACCTCTCCGATCCCTTTGATCTGAGCAGCGTCCCAGTGAAAAGCTCCAAAGCCAACTTCATGGATGCCCCATGGTCACAGGATCAGGAAGTTGAGTGGGAGGGCCAGGAACGCCAAACCCTCACCACCCCCCCATCCCCGACTCGTTGGCATGCCATTGCTGGGCCTGTGCTTACTCCAGGTGCAGGTCCTGCTCTGCCGCCCTCTCTCCCTGAAAGGCTCCAGCAATCTCGGGACAATGTAAAATGGGTGTAAGTATTTTTAAAGGAAAATTCCAAGTTGAGGTTTTACAGTAACCTTCCTCCAGAGGATTTGTAGGAAAGTACCTCTCCATTGATAGTTTTTTAAAAAAGATCACCAATCATTGGTCAGTTTCCCAATCAGCAGCTAAAATCTTGATGGGGCAGGAGTTAAGCTGTATTTTACTTGGCAATGCTTTGATCAGAACTGGGTGCCTGAAATGGCACAGGTCTCCATTGTCCGACACTAACGTGCCTTGCTTTGATGAGCACAGAAACTATTTGAGAAAAAGATTATGGCCGGATTTTGCTGTAAAAATAACGGTGAGGCTAACAGCAAATCGGACAGTAACTTCCGGCGACCGTACATGCGCAGTTAAACGTGGAAATCTGGAAGTTGCTGGCCGAGGCGCCCTGCTCCTCCAAAAGCTGCACGAAAACAGCATCTCACTGTCTGACTCATCATTCAAAGGTTTTGAACGGTGTGAAGTTCCTGTACTTACCTCATAGATACAGACGAAACTCACCAAAAAAAAGTTAGGGCTTGTCCATTCCGGTTTAAGCACCCATTTAATGGCATGGTAAGTGTTAACTACCACCAAACAACCTCTCTGGCACCAAAAATTAACTTTTACAAGTGTGGAGTTTCAATCCTTCAGCTTTTAATTATTTTTGGACATTTAAAAAAAAATTAAATAACTTTTTTTTAACTTTTTCTTTCTCTCTTTTATCTCTGTCTCTTAATCCAATCTTCCTTTCCCTCTATTTATTTCGCTTACTGTACCTGATTTGACATTGAATTCACTATTCTAATTTATACTTCCTGGTTCAGATTCTGCGCAGCTTATTAATGATGCTTCAATCTGATTGGTTAAGGGGATACACAGCTGCTTGCCCTGTTCACATAGGTCCCAGATGCCCTGTAGAGGGAGTGCTGCGCTGACTGGATCTCTAATTTACAGGAACTTGCCATGCAAAACCCCATAGAAAGTCTATGGGCAAGTGTAAGTCTAATGAACTTGCAGACCTGTTCAATCTGTACTTCATTGGTATTGCAAGTCCAGGAATTTATAACATTTTTCTTCACTGTCAACCTAAATCATTATTGTTCCCATCTTTAGATTCAATACCTTTGTGTCTGAATCTCAATTGTCCGAAATGAAAACTTACTTTTGCACTGCTTTTGCCTCCTTAATATGAATATCGAATTGGCACCTTTCTCCTGCCAGGCTGGACTGATTGTGGATGATCCCTCTGATAAATGCCATTGTTTATAGCTACTCAATCACTTTTATCAAACAAAGCCAAACTTGCACTGAGCTGGGTGCACACTAACAATCTGATCAATTAAAGCCACTTATTGTTGGCCCCAGTCATTCTCAGTGAATGTTGACACTAACGTTTTTAATTCAGTTTCAATATTTCCCAATGAAATTCTTAAGAGAAAATCAAAACTATTCAATTTAAGTGACCTTATCAATATTTAACCTGTTATCATAATACACAGAAAAGGCTAAAGCCGGTTATTCTGTTTAAACAGAAGAAGGTGCATTTTAATGATGAATCTCCAGTGATTAGTTGTTTTACGCAATATTGATACAATGGATTGATGTCTCATTAGCATATCAATTTTTACTACGTAACAAAATCGGGTTTTTTCAGTACATACCAAATCTGACCGAATTATCCTATAACTTCCACACGTGACTAAATCCCAGCTCCCTGTAGACTGGCCCGTCACCAACACTGATATTGAAACTTCTACCTTGCTTCATGTCCCACAGATGCTGGACAGTCTTTCAGTCTCACCGTTCCCCTGATACCACAGACACTCAAATGCATGGGTCGCAGACTAGAGCATACAATCTGCCTGGCTGTCCACCATCGGGTCTGGTTGACCAGCTCAAGCTGTACTGCCAATCCATCTCTATGTCGAAATCTCTTATTACTCCAGGATCATCCTGGAGAGGAAGAACAACCCAAACTCCTCTTCACTGCCACAAGCCAACTCTTCTGACATCCTGGCCCCACATCCTCACCTCTGTCACTAAATGTGGGGAGCTTGTGGACTTCTTTGTGTACCAACATGGAGGTCATCTGCTCTACTGCCTCCATCACCCCACTCCTCGCACCCAACCTCATAGTTCATCCCTACAATCTCCCATCTCTTCTCCAGCCCTCAACTCCCCCATGAAGCCCACCATCTGTGCCGTTGGCCAACTCCTAACCTAGCTTCTGATTACAGAATTTGCCCTTCTTGGCCGCATGTTACCAACATAGTCAATCTCTCCCTATCTTCTGGCACTGCCTCCACTGCTTTCAAAATCACTGCTATCATTGCCTTTTTTTAAAGCCTGCCCTTGACCATTGTATTTTCTCTAATTGCCATTCTATCTCTCCAAACTATTTACCCTGCCCCCCTAAAGTCCTTGAGCAAGTTATTGCCACCTAACTGTCTATTCACCTCTCCCACCATTCCCTGTTTGAGTCACTTCAATCAGATTTTCACCCCACTCATAACACCAAAACTGACCTGCCAAAGTCACTAATATCCTGGGCAGCTCTGACTGTGGCTCATGGTCTTTCTTCGACCTCTCTGTCACTTTCAAATCTGTTCACCATTCCATTCTGCTCCACCACTTCTCTTCTATCCATTTTGTGTGGCTCCAATCATATCTGTCCTAACACAGTCAACACATCTGCTCAAATGGTTTCTTCTCCTGCATCTGCTGTGTGCCCCAGGGCTCTATCCTTTGTCCCTTGCCATTCATCATTTGTATGCTATCCCTTGGCAACTTCATTTACAAGCTTGGGGCCAGCTTTCTTGTGTGTTCTGACAATACCCAACTCTACCTTCCCATCTCCACCAACACCTCTAAGGTTATTGGTATCCTTCCCAACTGCCTGTTTGACATCAAGGATTAGATGAAATTTCCTTCAGCTCAATAATGCCAAAACTGACATCACCCTTTAGGGCTCCCAACAGCACCTACATGCTTCTGGTCCTTACTCCATGCTAGATGTGGAGTAGCATAACCTAGTATCCAGATTGATCCTGAGTTGAGCTTCTTACCCTGCACCTGGTCCATTGCCATCTTCAGAGCAATACCAATTACAGCCCAATCTCAACCTGCCTTCCCCCCTCCACTACTGCTGAAACCCCAATCCATATCATCATCACTTTAAGGATTGACTGACAGCCACTTTGCCATTGTTGCCAAGATCCATTGGGTCCTCATGCCTGAGTGAATCAACATCAAATCCATTGTACTTTTGTCCACATTAACTTCATTTCTTGATTTAGTTCAATTCACAGAGGCATGATTTGAAATGAAAACAGACTCTCCATGATTGCCAGAATGACTGATATCAAACTACACATCCCCAGGAACCCCATTTTGATCTAAACCCTTGTCTTTTGTCAGGAGTGCCGCAAATAGTGGGATAAGGAAGGATGTAAAACCTGGTAAATTTATTTCCAGGACAAGAAAGATCACCTAATTTTCTCCGTTTCAGTAGGAAGCGGGCCTAGATTGAGGATAAACGTTTTGTTATATACAACTTACGAGTACTTTAAAATTAATTGGGAGTGTCCAGCTCTAGTAACATGGATGGGAGTCTGACAGTGCTCTCTGCAAAATCACACCAAGTATCCAAAATCTATAGCTACCTGTCAACCACTAATACAGCCTTAGTGTCGAGCTCTATCAGGTTCTAGACCTTTGGCCTAAAAATAGATATATCCCACCTGAGGAGGAGAGTAATACATCAAAGAATTTAGCTTATCTCTTTTAAGTGCTCAATTAAGAGTAATGCGCAAAGATTAAGGACTGAATGTATTGCACTCCTCTATATTGCACAGGATGGGATTCAGACAGTGTTACTGCAGGGAGACAGCATCTACACAGGTCCATCTCCTGTGCGAGTTCGGTAAAGTACATACACTGAAGGAAAGATCAACTTGAAACCAAGTCATTTGCTAATAAAAAAAATAACATTTCCTATTACCCCGATCTGGAGGTGCCAGGTGAGCCCCACTGTCCTATAGGCTGCAAAAGCAACATAAAAGCACTCATTAGCAGTCTGCTTTGACATCTGAAAAACAGTCTCCCACCACAGTGGATGATCGACCAACTGATATGCAAGGTCCTGTGACATGTATGAAATTGGCAACAGTCACACAAGCCGACTCCCTCCCTTTTTACCGACAACCAGGAAGGCTTCCGAAAGGTGACAAGAACATTTGGAATGTTTTGGTATTGGTGAGGGGCGTATTTACGACAGCAATATCTGGTTAGGGGCATTAAGCAATATTTTTACATGAATGTAATACGTTAATTCTCATTGCTGTGAAGTATGATCTGCACGATATGTAAAAAATAATAGAAACATACAGATAATAAAATGGCTTGGGATTTGCAACTTAAGTTAAAATAATTGTTATTTATCAGGATTCACTTAAGCTAACTATCCACACGGGGTAAACTAGGTGTTACTACTACATGAAAAAGTGTCCGACTTTTATAAACCAGAAGCAATCCCTGCATTTAATGGATTATGAAAATGATAATTAAGAATTTGTTTTGCTTTCATTGGCCAAAAGGCCTGTGCTTCAGCTGGATGTCAGAACAATAGCTACCAGCTTTTCTCAAATCAAACACTGATGTCAAAGGTCACCCTGCAAGTTTGTTTTCACTTCTCAAAAATGCACTGTAAGTAGCCTTTACTGACACCCATTTCACGTCTACACAGATGACAGCAATCCCTAAGACAAGAGTTGACACAAACAGAATTTGAGCTTTTTTTAGTTGGTGTGTGTGGAAGATTTAGACCCCTGAAGCCTGTCCAACAGACTTACCTCATACTGTTTCTTCAAATATACTTCTAGAAGGCTGCGATATGGGAAGTTGCTTTGATGTAGGGCCGTGAACGGATGTACTGTACATTTCTTATGCCTGTGCAAATAAACTGAAGCATTTTCGTTTCTGTGTAAACAATTAAAGGTTTCTAATGCTTTGGGTATAAAATTATGTTGCGTAAACTTTTCAAGGAGATTGCGTCCCTTCTGTTGGTCTGTAGGTTAGAGTTCAAAAAACTGTAGGATCAAAACTCAAACCACACAACATTCTCATTTATGCAAGGCCATCCCTAAAAAAAACAAAATAAAAAGTTTGGTTCAGTAACAAATGGACTCTCTTATTGCAGTTTGGAAATCTTGTGACTGTGTTTTGTTAAAAGCTGTGTTACAGATACATTCAGAAAAACATTCATTCCTTTCAGTTTCTATCATACAACATTTAGTGGTAAAACAAAAGTAGATGTTACTGTTGGTGCAACATGTTTATTACATCGTTTTACATGTACATTTTATATCATCTTTTGACTCTTTGGTTTGCTTAAAAGTTTAGGAAACAAGAGTTACAAACATTCATCATACGATTGTTCATACTAAGTGCTCTTCCTGATAGATGATTGCCCTCTCAAAGCTCATCTTTTGGGTTATTCATCTACTAGAAATTGTCAGCTGCCACGAAAGAACAGCGAACAAACTGTGAAAGTTTACAAGTCTTTGTCATCCAACTATTTGTTGAACAATTCAAATACTTTATTTCAGTTCAACATGTCCTCCCTTCTAGCTCCTATTATCTCATGATGTGTGGTTCCAAACTCATTCCCGCCCATTCGCTAATTTGAGATTTACACCTATCTGCTCAACAATTCTCCCATTACAGAAGCCGCCCGCCCTCAGCCCTGTCTGTGCTGACTCCCTATAGTGACACACGCTATCACTCAGTCTGCTGAGTCCGATAGTGGTGGGATTGTAAGAATATGTGAATGTCCAATTAGGACATATCACTGTTCCATTTTTTTCTCCCTTTGCCGACCAAGGCGCCTACACCTCAACACCAGGGCAATGAGGGCAGAACCTAGTTTGGAGGCCACCAGCAAGGCCACTCTTAACCTTCTAAAACACTGCATAACTTATTTTAAAAAACGGTATTGAATCTCTTAGCTTTCTGCTCTCCAGTGGAAATAGCCCCTTTATCTCAAGTAATCAGAGATCACTTTATTTCCTTCAGTAAGCCCAATGAAATCTCTAATTATCTATAGCATTTGTAGCAGATTGGGCAGCATACTGAATACAATTATACATTATATCAATGTTATGGCACTATGGAACAACCAGGTCAATCTGTACATTTTTGGCAAGTAGTTAATTGGAAAACTGGCCTTGATGGGAAGTTTGCAACCAAAGCTCATTTTAAAAAATTGACTCCCAACTCCAAAACAGATGGTGAAAGTGCAAAAAAGAAGAAAACAGCTAAATGTTCAACAGTATTCGAATTACTTTAAGAGAAAAAAAATTTGAATAGATAGATAAGATTGGATAGAAAATAAGTACAAGTTGAGTGATAAAAACAGGAATTAGAATGCTGGAGAAAATGGGAGCTAGAAGGGAGGATATGTGGAGTCAAAGTAAAATATTTGAATTGTTCAACTTAAAATGGTGTTTTAAGTGTTTAATTCTGGAGTGTTTGGGCTAATATTACAGGAAATAACACTTCTGGTATTTTAGTAGTCTTGTTATTGCAATATTAATATTTGTTTCAAGGTCATTATATATAAAATGTAAAAAAAACAGCTCAGAAAAACTGTAATTTCCCTGTAATTTCCAGTAATATATCAGAATTAAAGAGTTTGTTCACAATCTGTTGCTTGCCTAGTAGATATGTTTAGAATTTCTTTTTAAAAAGTCACTGTTAATTACTGTTAGTTCTGATGTGGTTATCGAATCACGCTTATTGGCATACAATTCCATCCCATAATTTAAGTTATGATCAAATAATTTCCGTCACACTATGTTGCCCAACTGCCATTTGCTCATCCACATATGATGCAAAATGACAGTTAGCTCTTTCAATCTCTTACCGCCCATTGTACAGTGATGAAGCCCCTTTAATTCTTCCCTCCCCTTTTATTTATGTCATGTATGGTATATTAGGTTTATTTGATGAAGCTGTGCATAGATGTGGGGACAAATAGCCCTGCAGATTTACCTAGATATATCTATATATCGCACAGAAAGATCTGAAGAATTTACCTGGATTCCTTCTAGATTTCTACTGACTTTGTTCACGTCTACACTGTAAGAACCAACAGCTTCTATTCTGCAATTGGGAACCTTGTGCTTTAGTTGGCTCCTTATTCATGATCCAGGCATAAAAACCTACGTGTCCCTTCACTAGATATTCAGGGGGTTAAATTGAATAACCCCTGAATCCGGGCGCGGGGTTGCGGTGCACGATTAACCCACAGTGAGATTCGTGCTGCCTGATAATCGCCATGATTTCTGCTTGCAGCCAGCGCTACCTGCGCTGTTGAGTGGCTGCACACACCAGCAGGGGGCCTGATATGGGGCGTGGCCAACACTACTAAAAGGCAGCCTGTACCTCTTAAAGGGGAGGTGCACTGTCAATTCAATCGGTGGTGGAAGAAAAGTCTAATGGCCGGACCTGTGAGAGAGCGTGCACCGAGGTTCTCAGAGGCCTTGGTACATGAGGTGGATGCACGGAAGGCCATCCTGTATCTGCAGGGTGGCAGGGGGTTCTCCAGACACCAGCTGCGGAGGCAGTGGGAGGAAGTGGCACTGGAAGTGAATGCCAAGAGCATTGCACCATGCAAGTGGGTGCAGTGCAGGAAAAAGTTTAATGATTTGACACGAGTAATCAAGGTGAGTAAATTCAAGTGTCAAGTGGCACATCCTACCAACTGCACCACTGTCCCATGCACGACATCCCCGTCACCCACCCACCAACAAACGTTTTCCATCCATACACAATGCTGCATTTTGGATGCTGCATCTCCCCCTCACATAGTACCACTCTTGCAAGCCGTACACCTACAACTCACAGGTCAAACACACTAGAAGCTATTCAACCATGACAGCCACATCACCCAAACACCTTGCAGGACACTCACTGACACACTTCCCTCTGTCTTGCAGGAGAAGGTGGCGCAAAACAGCGGCAGCAGCATAGACCTGGGGGAGGACAAGCATGCCTACACGTCCTCACCATGGTGGAGGAGATGGTGCTGGAGATCATTGGCCGGGCCGTCGCTGCTGCCATGGCCACAGGCTGGAGGTATCGACGTGAGGGTCTCTGCATACCTAATCCTCCTTCACATTTCCCACATCTCCCTCATCCCACAAACTTTTCTGACTCATGTGCTGCAGATGGTGTCAGCACTCACGTCTTACTTTCTCCTCTGCCCACTTCACAACTCAATCCATCTCCCTTTGTCATTGGAAACACCCAAGAACTGGAGTCGGCACCGTCCGAGGTGGAGGAGGAGGAAGACAGTGACAATGAAGCCACACTGTCACTCGATCTTAGACTCGCAGCCACCAGCTCAGATACTGAAACTATGCATGGTGTAGAGGCTAGGATAGAGGAGGGATCTGCACATGGTGCGGCACCGGGCACAAGTGCGCAGGAGCCGCGGCAGGGGGAACGGATACCACAGGAGACAGCTCACTGGAGGGTGAGGTCGCACACTAGGTCTGCTGCAGGGGAGTCAGATGATGACTTCGATGGGCCATGCTACAGAAGAAGGCTGATGGGCGTACACAACCAAATGCTTGGAGCACTGGAAAGCCTGCCAGAAAGCCTGCGCGCAATGTTACGGGACATGGAGGAGTCCAGCGCCAACTTGGCACAGGGGTTTACGCAGAGCTTGGAGCCCTTCCTTTGCCACATGGAACGGGTGGTCATCTCCATCAGTGCACCTGTGGAACTCACCATGATGCAGCGTCTGATGATCGATGTCACAGCTTCCATTGCAGCACAAACATCTGCCATCCAAGGTCTGACTGCTGCCTTGGAAGCTCAGACTGCTGCTATCGTGGCTCTGGGTTCCACTGTGGAACGGGGCTTCCAGGGAGTCACCGCAGTCCAGCAATCTGTTCTCCAGCAGATCACCAGGATTGCTGAGGCATCGTCCTGTGCGAGTGGCAGTGGCGCCATGGCAGTCGAACCTGCTGTCCTCTCAGAATGACAGCATCCCTGCTCCCACTCCTGCCACTCCGCCAGTGCCCTTGCTGTTGCCTTTCAGCCACCCAGGCCAGACTGCTGCAGCCCATACCGAGATGGTGCAGTTTGAAGCCGGGCACTCCCGTCCCAGAGCTGCTAAAAATCTTAAAATTAAATTCAAGGGTGTTTCCTTGTTTATAACTATACCCACGTTCTCCCATTATTGTCTCTTATACTATGTTGGTTCACAAATTTCAGATTTCGGTAGCATCATTGGTGTCGCCGTCTAATTATAATGCTGCATTTTAAGGAAGGTATCTCTCAAAAACGAGGCAAGAAAGAAAACCAGAAGTTGTATTTAGCCACAGAGTAGCCAATAAAGGTAGATTTCATGAGTGAAGTGGCTGATTTTATGGCCCATGCAGATTTATTTGTGGAATATTAATAATATTCTTTTAAAATCTAGTATATGCCCAAAATCTCCTGGTCAAATAGTATGAATCTGATAAACACAAGCACATTCTGCTTTTCGAGCATTTGGTTCAACTGACGGCCCATTCACTTCAGCAGCATTTTATAAGCTGTGTGTTCATGATTGACCCTTTGTGTCTTCATTTTTCATGTGCAGAACTTGGAATGTACGTTGTCTCTGTACAGTAACTGCAAAAAGCGGATTTGCATTGGCTGGGAATTTCCTCAGAGCTGCTCCTCTTCCACCATCGTAACTTTGCAGGGGTTTAGCGGGGTTTCTATCGCACGTCCGGTGAAGTTATGGCGATGGTGCTGGAGCAGGTCCGAGGAAATCCCCGGCCACTGTTTTTAGAATAATCTAACAAATCTAACAAACTTGTTTTTATGCTGTTTTGTGCAGAAATGATTTTTAGTTTCTCTAGGAGTTAATTTTGTAAATTTTTTTTTCAAATCGGTAATTATTATGGCAGAGACAATTGCATCTTTTAAGGCACAATTAGATAATATTTGAAGCAGAGGAGAGAGCGGTGCAATGGGATTAGTCTTGAATTGCTCTAGTAAAGAGCCAGCACAAGCACGATGGGCCTAATGGCCTCCTTCTGTGCTGTAAACGTCAATGGTTCTACGTCTTTTAATATATGTATGTGATTTTGTTTGTTTTCAAGCAACAAAACAGACACAATGATCAGTCTGGTGTCTGATTCCACCACTGAGCAGCTAGAACATCAATTTATCTTCTACCCATGTCCATTGATGTGTTTTGGAAGTTTGATTAATTAGATGCTATTGCTACTAGGAAAAGCCTGAGCATATCACATTCTGACCCAAGTGCCCGACAGGTCAATGTAGGACCTTTGACTCTCTGCTTTGTGGAACACTGTCATTTCATGCACTCTTTCAGGAACACAACTCAATAAAAGCTGAGCACACGATGTGTGAAGAGGACTCAAAGCTTTATTTCATTCAATATCTTTCTTTCCCCCCATTTCATTGTAGTAACAAATATAGTTACGGAGAAGTTACTTTTTCCAATGGTGGAATCTTTAACACAGCACACAAATAATAAAGATTGTGCTATGCTGTTTAATTTCATCATTATGAAAATGCCATGCAGAATTCAGAGCAGTATTCAGGATCTGTAATAATTCTGCTTTGTTTCAACAGGTAAAATGTTGAAGCAGGAACTTGCTGCGTGTTACTAAACTGGGAAGAACAACACAGTCAGGTGATGTTGCATAGACTAGGTTGTATTCCCTTGAGTATAGAAGATTATGGGGTGATCTAATTGGGGTGTTTAAGATGATTAATGGAGTTGATAGGATAGATAGAGAGAAACTTTGTTAGAGGATGCAACTAATGAGTCATGGTAAACGGGTCTTTGTCTTATAGCCCCATCATCATGGGAGTTCCTCAGGGAACCAAGTTTGGCTCCATCCAGCTCCTCCAGTCACCTGTGACGGTCATCAAGAGAAATGCTGATATCCTTGCTGATGATAACCCTCTTTATAGAGTGGTTAACTCCCCATCTGAATGACAGGCATTAATTGAAGTGCTTCCAGTAGTTAGAATTGGTCAAATGTTACGTTATCTTCAGCACTGAAAGTGGATAAAGATTGATTGTAATGTTTCCCACCTATCTTTCCTCTCTTCAGTTACAAACTTTTAGCATCTTGGTTTGGTAACCAATTGGCACTGGTGCAAACATTTAATCAAATTAGCTGTAAAAGCTAGTTGAGGAATGAGAAGTCTAAGAAAACTATTCCGTACTTTTCACTGCCAATAAATCAAATAATGGAATATTGTAGTTACGTCTGGCAAACCCATCTCTTTGACTTCAATTCACTGTAAAACATGAGAAATTAAGAAAAGACCATTTGATCTATCAATTCCACTCCTTCTACAAACTGTGTACAAAATACCCTGCAATGGACTCCACCTAATCCTTTTAATCTCCTTCTGCATAAATACTTCCAGATCCCCAAAGGTTCAGAAATAAAACTCCAGAATAGTCATCCATCCTCACATCTCTACTATTCATCCTTGAGCTGCTGCCCTCCACAGTAACATGCTCCCACCCCCACCCCAGTAACATAGCAACTATCACATCCAGTGAGGTGATTTGATCATTTCAGTACAATAAATAAGTAACTAGAAAGACTTAGTACGATCCAAAGTCATTCAGACTGGTAGACTTAATAAAGAACATGACCTATTCCATGTCAGGGTTCACTCACTATAACATCAGAGAGAGGGACCTGGGCTGTGCTGTCAGATGATGATTTACAAGATGGTCCTTGGTGCAGCACAACGAGAATTGCCGGTGCTTAAGCCAGTCCTTCTTATACCAGGAACGCAACGGCTACTACTTTTATTGATCCAAAATATTTGAACCAACTACCAGTGCGTGGAACTTTCCTCCTCACATGCAGAAGTTTAAATGCAGAGTTAAAGGGCGCCGACTCCATGATTATTTATTTATTTGGTTTGAGAGGGAGAGTACCAAAAGTGATGCCACATGTAAGCAACAAAACATCAATGTTTGCACACAATTTACTCCATTTTTTATTCATTCTTGGGATGTGGGCACGCTGGCAAGGCCGCATTTATTGCCCATCCCCAGTTGCCCTGAGAAGGTGGCAGTGGACCTTCTTCTTGAGCCACTGCAGTCCGTGTGATATTCTTTGTAACAGTTTGATACAACTCGGTGACTTGCTAGGCCACTTCAGACAGCAGTTAAGAGTCAACCACATTGGTGAGGGACTGAAGTCACATGTTGGTCAGACCAGGTAAGGATAGCAATTGTATTGTGTGCAAGCAAATGGAAAAAAGGTTTGTTTTGTACTTTTTCATGAAAATAGTGCCACCTGCTTGCTGATCAAGAGCTGTTGAAGCAGTTGTTAGACTTCAGGAAATCTGTGGCTTGGCCACTTGTTGTCCAGTGATTTTCTCAGTCTTTTTAGGGCCCAGTTTAGAAAATGTCTATCATTGTTATAGTTGGTTTCAGCTGCACCCTGTTATTATGCTAAGTGACATAATGTACAACAACTAATTAAATAATTCTGCTCCCAGTGCTGGTTGTTTGAGGGGCTAGAACCATTGCATACAGTTACAATTTTTGCCATTGCACAAAAAGATTGAATAAGAGACTCATCAGTTAATCCTATGTAAAGAAAATATATAATTCGGTGGAATAAAGTTTTAAAATATACCTCAGTAAATAAAGTACGCAGATCAGAGTACGTGTTGTGAGAATTATAGCTGACAAATTACTATTTGTAATACTAGCATATGGACACAGCACATTTTTATGATGTTTTGCGGTCCATTAGTTTAATAGAGGCATTTAAACTTGTACCTTCTACAGGTTAATGCTTCCGTTAAATTATGAAAGGATTGTCATGTGGGCAAGTTAAGTGTTCATACGTTAATATCTGGAACAGTAATTTCTAAGCTCATATGTATTTATGTGTGTGTGTGTTGTGCTGCTAAATAAAAGTTGTAGCTAAGTCCTCATGAATTTGACATTGTCATTTCCAAGCAATGTTTGCATTACAAAAATTCAAGCTGGAAAGAAAAGCACAGCTGAGCAACACAAATGTAATTCAGAGGGGCAAGGTTGGCTGTTTGAAGTGGGAGGTCTAAAAGTAGCCTGTGGGGATGCACACCAGGACATCTCATTAACCATATCATCAAAGCCTATCGTGGCAAATCATAACATTATCACTGACATTACCACACAAATACAAGGTTCCTTACACAGTCTATAAACATGCCTGTACTAACCAATTCATTGCAGCTTGACACCCATGCAAGGGCTCGCTGCCCTTTGCCAGGAGGCATGAATGGTCCTAGTCATTCATCAAAGTTTCTTGGAGTGCATTTCACACAGCATTAGATTTAATTAAAGCGGCATTGACTGCATTGTAATCCTCTGGAGGTCCTCAGGAGAAATTACTGAGAACACTTTCAGTTAGCTATCTATAATATTTTTGCCTATCGTGAATTGATTGTACGGGTCCTACCTGGTACTTTATTAATTCTTACTAACCCAAAATTAATAATAAGAATTTTTGAGAAAAGGAAAAGGCATTTAGATTCAACAGGCCTGTTCTTTTTTGATAGAGCTCAAACCCACCTACCTGCCTTCTCACCATATCTCCAACTCTCTTCAGTCTCCAGAAACACATCTATTTGTTTCTTGAATCCACTAATACCATCCCCAGCAACTTATTCCATAAGTCTATTAATCTTTGCTATACAAAGTTCTGCTTAACTTGCATTCTTACTTATAACTTGTTAATTTTTGATAATTGAGCTAGAATACCTCCTATAGTTTCTGTAGATTTAGCAGCAACTCTTTGAGCTTCCAGTGGCTACGGTCACTAGTAATTTGTCTCCCAGTCAAAAGGCGGCGACTTTAAATCACGTCTCCCAACGTCAACCAGCTCAGTTAATTGAGTTTGATTTCAGGTTCTCGGCTTGAGGGGGCGGGGGCGCACAGAACGCTGTGTGGTAATCAGGCGCTTCATATCATGGGGAGGGAGAGAACTGACGGTTGGCACCTCCTGTTGTTGAGAAGCCCACATCGCAGCTGTAGGAAGATACAGAAATAGTGAGAAAAATGGTGGAGAAATGATTCTTTGGCTTCAAGAATTAAAACACCAAGAATATTACTGGCGTACAGGTTAGAGTGACCCCTCACCTAGAGTCATAGAGTCATAGAGTTATACAGCACGGATAGAGGCCCTTCGGCCCATCGTGTCCGCGCCGGCCATCAGCCCTGTCTACTCTATTCCCATATTCCAGCATTTGGTCCGTAGCCTTGTATGCTATGGCATTTCAAGTGCTCATCCAAATGCTTCTTGAATGTTGTGAGGGTTCCTGCCTCCACAACCCTTTCAGGCAGTGAGTTCCAGACTCCAACCACCCTCTGGGTGAAAAAGTTCTTTCTCAAATCCCCTCTAAACCTCCCGCCTTTTACCTTGAATCTATGTCCCCTTGTTATAGAACCCTCAACAAAGGGAAAAAGCTCCTTAGTATCCATCCTATCTGTGCCCCTCATAATTTTGTACACCTCAATCATGTCCCCCCTCATCCTCCTCTGCTCCAAGGAAAACAAACCCAATCTTCCCAGTCTCTCTTCATAGCTGAAGCGCTCCAGCCCTGGTAACATCAGTCTGTTTAGTGCTGTTGAAGTGTCATGACAGTTTTGCAGTGACCTTGAACCTTTTGAGTGAGATGGCGGATCAAATAGGCTATTCAATGATAGCCACTCTCAAGGGAGCATGACATGATGTGATGCCACAAAGTCCTTTCCCTTCAGAGGCCAGGGTTCAAACACAACCCTGCTAGATGAGATGAAGTTTCCTCTCTGTCAGAGTCTGTACAGTCTGATACCTGCTCCCACTGGGCTCTAGCCCAGGTATAGCACAATGCAATGGGCAATTCAGTAGTACTAGCTGAGTTACTTTTCACTCTAAACCTCAGAATAAACTCCATTTGTAAAGCTGCGTGAGTTGTTTATGTACAGCAGAGCTCAGCAACTGTGCTGATGTGAAAGTGTTCAGTTATTTGCTCCCAGTTCAACGCTCAATTTGGGATTTATTTATTCTGGTGCAAAATCTGGATTTACTGCTAGAAAAATCATGGAATTATAAAGACAGATTTTTGTAAAAATTGATCTATGGCAGTTTAGAGGGAGCTGGGATTTCAAATGGCTTTAGCACTTCAAACATCACCAAAAAGTTATTGATTTTTTTATGTGTTGATACAAATCTGTTTTTGCAATGACGGGAATACATGAATGCTCAGCTCTATCAATGGAATATTTTTTCCTTCACAAAAAAATGGACAATAAAAACACTGGACTGGAATCATGCTGAGAGGAGGGGAAGAGAAGGATTAGAGGGCAATTGAGGGCTGCAGTTAATGCCATTGAGCTCATCAAGCCTGTCCCTTGTCCACCTCACCTGCATCTGGTTGCAGAATGGCTATACTAATGGTGACGTTAAGAAACTAAAATTCAGAGCGGACAGCCTTGTACAGTGGGTTAGAACACAGCCTACATTGATAGGATGAAAATGTCTTCTCTCTGCTGACAATAAAGAACATAGGAGCATAGGAACAGGAGTAGGCCATTCAGCCTCTCGTGCCTGCTCTGCCATTTGATAAGATCATGGCTAATCTGCGATCTAACTCCATATACCTGACTTTGGCCCATATCCCTTAATACCTTTGGTTGCCAAAAAGCGATCTATCTCAGATTTAAATTTAGCAATTGAGCTAGTATCAATTGCTGTTTGCAGAAGAGAGTTCCAAACTTCTACCACCCTTTGAGTGTAGAAAGAAAGAACTTTGCATTTATATAGCGCCTTTCACAAGCTCAGGATGTCCCAAAGCGCTTTACAGCCAATTAACTACTGTTGAAGTGTAGTCATTGTTGTAATGTAGGGAAACATGGCAACCCATTTGCAAACAGTAAAATCCCACAAACAGCAATGAGATAAATGACAGATAATCTGTTTTAGTGATGTTGGTTAAAGGATAAATATTGGTCAGGACACCAGGAGAACTTCCCTGCTCTTCACAGAAGAATCATAGAATCATACAGCACAGAAGGAGACCATTCGGCCCATCATGCCTGTGTCAGCTCTTTGAAAGAGCTATCCAATTAGTCCCATGCTCTTTCCCCATAGCCCTGCAAACTTTTCCTTTTCAAGTATATATCCAATTCCCTTTTGAAAGTTATTACTGAATCTGCTTCCACCACCCTTTCAGGCAGTGCATTTCAGAACATAACAACTCGCTGCCTAAAAACATTTCTCCTCTTCGTCCCCCGGTTCTTTTGCCAATTATCTTAAATCTGTGTCCTCTGGTTACTGACCCTCCGGTCAATGGAATCAGTTTCTCCCTATCTACTTGATCAAAACCCTTCATAATTTTGAACACTTCTATTACATCTCCCCTTAACCATCTCTGCTCTAAGGAGAACAATCCCAGCTTCTCTAGTCTTGCCATATAACCGAAGTCCCTCATCCCTAGTACCATTCTAATAAATCTCCTTAGCACCCTCTCCAAGGCCTTGACATCCTTCCTAAAGGTGTGGTGCCAAAATTGGACACAATACTCCAGCTGAGGCCTAACCAGTGATTTATACAGGTTTAGCTTAACTTCCTTGCTTTTGTACTCAATGCCTCTATTTATAAATGTAAGGAATCTTACAACACCAGGTTATAGTCCAACAAATTTATTTTAAAATCACAAGCTTTCGGAGATTATCTCCTTCGTCAGATGAATGAATGAAAAGGTTCTCAAATCACATATCTTATACTATGTTGGGACAGCATCACACCAATCAAAAGGTGTCGTTGTTATTCAAACAGGCCAGTCACGGAGAACAGCACGTCCCAGTACACTAGATATACATTGTGTCTATTACACAGGCAGGCAGAAAGAAACTCAAAATGGCAGAGAGAGAGAGAGAGAGAATTTTAAAAAACATATAATTTTTTTCCCCCTTTTTGCTGGTGGGGTAACGTGTAGCGTGCCATGAACCCAAGATCCCGGTTGAGGCCGTCCTCATGGGTGCGGAACTTGGCTATCAACTTCTGCTCGACGATTTTGCGTTGTCGTGTGTCTCGAAGGCCGCCTTGGAGAACGCTTACCCGAAGATCGGTGGCTGAATGTCCTTGACTGCTAAAGTGTTCCCCGACTGGGAGGGAACCCTCCTGTTTGGCGATTGTTGCGCGGTGTCCGTTCATCCGTTGTCGCAGCGTCTGCATGGTCTCGCCAATGTACCATGCTCCGGGGCATCCTTTCCTGCCAATTATCTTAAATCTGTGTCCTCTGGTTACTGACCCTCCGGTCAATGGAATCACGGACGGAGCATGGTACATCCCTTTCTCCTTTTTTAAACAACGGTACAATGTTAGCAGTCCTCCAGTCCTCCAGCACCACGCCCATAGCCAGGGAGAATTGGAAAATGATGGTCAGAGCCTCTGTTATTTCCTCCCTTGCTTCTCTTAACAGCCTGGGATACATTTCATCCGGGCCTGGCGATTTATCTACTTTCAAAGCTGCTAATCCCCTTAATATTTCCTCTCTCCCTATGTTTATCCCATCCAATATTTCACACTCCTACTCCTTAACTACAATGTCAACATCGTCCCTCTCTTTTGTGAAGACAGACACAAAGTATTCATTAAGAACCATATCCACATCTTCCGCCTCCACACATAGATGACCTTTTTGGTCTCTAATAGGCCCTACTCTTTCCTTAGTTATCCTCTTGTTCTTTATGTATTTATAAAACATCTTTGGGTTTTCCTTGATTTTACTTGCCAATATTCTTTCATGCCCTCTCTTTGCTTTCCTAATTTCCTTTTTAATTTCACTTCTGAAATTGGGGCTGATGTACATTGTTGCACAGCATAGAGGGAGTGTTACTCTGTGATTAATTATGTGATACCTGACCTTGGGGTGTTTGATCACGACTGCAGCCTATGCACTATTAAAGGCTAAATGGTGAGCTACTAAAGACTTCTGGGAGAAAATAGAGTTTGTCCGTTAACCCCCAAAATTTGTGTTTCAACTTAAGTGGAAATTACGTGAGTTGCAGTCCACCCAGCGGGCTAGTCAGTAAAACATTGGCATAAGTTAATTAAATGGCTTAAACTACTTTGCACAGAGGAGAGTAGGCCAGGAGTTAAAGCTTCAACGAAGCTGTAAAATGGAGATATGCATCAAGATGGCATTTAATACAACTAGCACAAGAAGTTGAAATCAAAGGATAGTATAAACACTGTGATGGGACTCAGGCTGGTACTCGTGGTCATGACCAACTGTAATGTTATGATGTGACTGAGGTATCACAGACGAATGGAGTAAAGAGGATGGGGAATGAAAGCATCACACTGGTGCAGTAGGGGACAGGTGTTAGGCTGAAATGTTGATTCAAGAAAGAAAGAAAGAAAGAGAAAGAAAAAGAAAAGACTCACATTTATATAACGCCTTTCATGACCTGAGGACGTCCCAAAGCATTTTACAGCTTTAAGGACATAAGAAATAGAAGTAGGAGTAGGCCATATGGCCCCTCGAGCCTGCTCCGCCATTCAATAATATCATGGCTGATCTTCGACCTCAATCCCACTTTCCCACCCGATCCCCATAACCCTTGATTCCCCTAGAGTCCAAAAATCTATCGATCTCAGTCTTGAATATACTCAACGACTGAGCATCCACAGCCCTCTGGGGTAGATAATTCCAAATATTCATGACCCTCTGAGTGAAGAAATTTCTCTTCATCTCAGTCCTAAATGTCTGACCCCTTATCCTGAGTCTATGTCCCCTAGTTCTAGACTTTCCAACCAGAGGAAACATCCTCTCAGCATCTACCCTGTCAAGCCCTCTTAGAATCTTATATGAATCAATGAGATCACTTCTCATTCTTCTAAACTCCAGAGAGTATAGGCCCATTCTACTCAATCTTTCCTCATAGGACAGCCCTCTCATCCCAGGAATCAATCTAGTAAACCTTCGTTGCACCGTTTCTAAGGTAAATATATCCTTCCTTAGGTAAGGAGACCAAAACTGTACACAGTACTCCAGGTGTGGTCTCACGAAAGCCCTGTACAATTTCAGCAAGACTTCTTTACTCATGTACTCCAACCCCCTTGCAATAAAGGCCTACATACCATTTGCCTTCCTAATTGCCTGCTGTACCTGCATGTAAAGTTTCTGTGTTTCGTGTACAAGGACATCCAAATGCCTCTGAACATCAGCATTTAATAGTTTCTCACCACTTCAAAAATATTCTGTTTTCCTATTTTTCCTACCAAAGTGAATAACTTCACATTTCAATGAGGTACTTTTTTTGAAGTGTGGTCACTGTTGTTAATGTAGGAAACGCTGCAGCCAATTTGCGCACAACAGAGGAAAGAGCAAACCTTTGGCTTAGTGATAACATTCGCACCTCTGAGTCAGAAGGTTTAGGGTTCGAACAATTAATTCATGTAATAAGGGGCTGAAAAACTATTAGGTTGGGAGTGGGATTGAAAGTTATGGGTGTGAGTATAGACTTAGATGATCGAGTACTCCCAGACACGATGGTTCCTAGACCGGAGGAGGGGGCCAAGCTTGAATAGTGGAAACGTATGGTTGAATGAAAATCCTGAAGTTGTGCTTGATTACCATTGAGGAGTAAGTTGAACTTATGAAGAAGTTTCCTCAGAAAATTAAACAGGTGGGATAGAGTCCATGATAGGGTGGGTTGTACGAAAGGAAGAGGTTTGATGGGCCAAGTGACCTTTCTCATTCCGTGCTCTTACCTGTGCTACACCTGCACTGGAAAAATTGCTGCTCACCTGTCATTTGATCAAATTGTAAAAGCAGGCACTCCACAATGGTCAGGTATCATTAACTATGCATTATGAAGAATTTATTCCTTTGTGGGACAAAAATACTGTGGCAAGATTTTGTTGTGATTCTTTATCAAGATAAACAATGTCAGTGTGGAGATGTGCAATATTTGTTCACTTTGCACAGTTATTACTTGTGTTGTTATATTAGAACCTGCTGAATGCAATGAGCTTGCAGCTAGGTGAAGTCTGGCTACAGTCTATAGCAACAAGCAAATAGCAAGCACGGCACTCAAATTAAAAGCTTTTAAAGGGAAGTGGATGAATATTCAAAGAAGAAAATATTAAAAAGGTATGGGGAATGGGCAGGGGAATGGGACTAAGTGGATAATGTGTCAGAGAGCTGGAACAGTGGCAATGGGTCAAATAGGGAAAGGACAGGGGAGTGGGACTAAGTGGAATGCTCTTTCAGAGAGCTGGCAGATAAATAATGGGCTGAGTGGCCTCCTCCTGTGTTGTAAAATTTTATGAACCTATCACTTGGCATTATCCTGTACTTTGTCACTAACATGGGAAATGAATATCTACACAAAGAGTATTTAAAAACATAAAGATCCTTGAATTTTCCTTTTGTTGCCGTTAAACAGTCAGCACTGATGTTCTTGGCGTGGTGTAATGGATTGCGCAGTCGTGAGCCACTGAACATTTGAGAATCGTAACTCGTCTCTAAACCATGACAGCCTCAGGTTATGCAATGGCTGACTTGCGTGTTTCTGAACCTTCAGCAGCTCACTATAATAACCCTCTTTTTCTGCAGCGAGTATTCCTGAATCTCAATTATATATGTGAAAAAATGTAAATTAAACCAAATGTCAAGCTGCCCCATTCCACAGTGCTCACTTTGCATTAATGAAGCATTTCTGAAGAATCTATGTGGCAAAAAAAATTAGCATGAGAATTTTTTTATCAAATAGAGGGACGTCAGTGGGAGGATTGGAATATTTTCTCACTTTGGGCACTTGTTTGTGGCATCGAGGATTTTTCGCAGGTCAGGTATAAAACAGCTCTGTTCTGACAATCTCAACAACCACTTGAATTTATATAGCACCTTTAACGTAGTAAAACGTCTCAAGGCGCTTCAGAGGAGCGTAATCAGACAAAAATTGACACCGAACCAAAGAAGGAGATATTACAACAGGTGATTAAAACCTTGGTCAAAGAGATAATAAGAACAAGGCAACATAAGAAATAGGAGCAGGAGTAGGCCATACAGCCCCTCGCACCTGCTCCATCATTCAATAAGGTCATGGCTGATCTTCGACCGAGGAACATAGGAACATAGGAACAGGAGTAGGCCATTCAGCCCCTCGCACCTGCTCCGTCTCAACTCCACTTTTCCGCCCGATTCCCATATCTCTTGATTTCCCTAGAGTCCAAAAATCTATCGATCTCAGCCTATCTCCTCTTGCTGCACTTCTTGTTATCCAGGTGGTGGTAAGGGCTGGTCCCTTGTGATGGCAAAGTTATGGAGCATGCAGCATATGACCACAAATCTGAATATCCACTCAGGGATGTACTGCAGAGGTCCTCCGGAACAATCCGGGCAGCGGAAGTGTTCTTTAAGGACGTCAGTTGTTTGCTCACTGACGTTTCTGGTGGCAGCATGGCTCTCGTCGTGTGTCGTCTCTGCAGCTGTGCCCGGGTTCCTGATAGGCGTAGCGTCCATAGGGGATATCCCATGTCGCCCAGTATCCAGAGACGTGACTGCAGCCGGAAAACTGGGCACAGACCTGCATGATGCGTTGCCTACGGTCACAAACAAGCTTAAGGAGCGGAATACCTTTCTAATAAGAAAGACGCAAGGATGGGGAGGGGGAGCACACAAGGCAATGTGGGTGTAGTCTATGGCACCTTGAACCCCGGGGAGGCCTGCAATGCGGGTGAAGCCTAGCGCTCTCTCATCCTTCTTTGCTCTGTCCATGGGAAAGAGATGTAGGTGTTACTCCTCGTAGATAGCCTCAGTGCCGTCCCTCTTACAACGGTGGACTGCAAACTGTGAGATGTCACTGATGTCACCAGTTGCAGCCTGGAAGGAGCCTGTTGCATAAATCCTAAGGGCCACGGTGGCCTTGACAGCCACAGGCAGTGCTGTTCATGCTCTGATTTGAGGCACCGGTTGTGGCTGCAACAGGTGACATAGCCGGTGACAGCTTCCTTGGTGAAGCAAAGGTGCCTGAGACATTGTTCCTCAGAGAAGTTCAGAGATGAGAAGTGCTCCATGAAGACCTGCTGTGGCTCGGGCCACCTTCTCCTCCCTCTTCTCCCAGCTGCTCCTACTCTCTCCTGTCTATTTTTTTACTGCTCCCCCTCCTCCTCCTCCTCCAGTCCCAAAGGCAGTCCTACCAGACCACCCACATCTGCAGTAAAACTCTTTCCGAAGCAGACAAAAGCACCAGCACAAAGTTGTACCCAGAAGTCAGAATTCACTTGTGGAACAGAGAACGTGACCAAAAATGGCCCAGATGTTAATCAACAGCTGACCAGGACAAATCAGAGCCGTTATTTGCTGGGTGAGTTTATCACATGGCGAGTCAGGAACTGGGGCAGACCAATTTCACAAAAGGGTCCTACAATTAGGCTAAACGAGGCTTTTAAACACGTCCAGTGCAAGTCCTAGACGCCTAGTGAGCAGCCCCATCCAATATGGCGGGTGGGGAATTTCTGGCGTGGAATGAGTGGGTGCATATTGTGCACCGCCCGCCATATTAGACCTTTAGGTGCCCGTTTTACGCCTGTACTTTTGTTCCTGAGCAACACCAATTAACAGCAGAGAAATTTTTTAAAATTTGGTATTTTATGCACATACTTTATAGTATTTTCTTTATTTTTCCATTTGAAATATATTTAATGTAAAAAATAATGTTCTGAGGACAATGACATTTATACAATATCAAAACTAAAAACGTTAAATGGAATTTTAATTGAAATTATCCGAATGTAGAGCTCTCGCGAGTAAAAATGGGTCACGGGCCTGTCGCATAAACTTGATATAATGCTCGAGCAATAAAGGTCAAATCATGGTGACTGAAGAGAACAAAGGAGATGATGGCCTAGAAATTAGATCGCACTGCGCCTGTTTTACAGGCATAAAGCGGAGGTCTAACGGTCCAGCATGGCGGATGGCATGCGCGACCTGCCACATTGGATTGGGCTGCTCAGTAGGCGTCCAGGGCGCGTGCCTGAAACTGGCATTAGGCCTGAAGCATATGCAATTGAAGGGCCTAATGCCTGGTTCAGGCCCCTTTGGGAAATTGTTTTGCGACTGACCGCAGGAGGCGCCGTGTACACTGCACTCAGTTTTTGCAGACTCTGTCCAACCAAGGGGTCCTTAAAGGGACCTCTGGAGACTGCCACCCGAAAGGTAAGCTACAAATTTTTTACTCGTCTTATTGTGGAGCCAGGAGGAGCAGACGTGTTCCTCCCGGCTTTACATTAAAACCACAGGCCACTACCAGCCACTGCTCGCTCCTTCCCAATTGCCACACCACCCCGAGACATTCCTGAGGCCCCTGGCCGGTGCCTGAGCCAGCCCAATATGCTGCCCCCCTTCCCCCTCACCCCTCCGCAGCTGGTGACCTGTCACTGGGGGCCGTGACTTGGCGGCAGACCAATTTTCCCTGATCCTGTGACTGCCCTCATTAGGTGCAGGCAGCAGAATTGAGCCTCGATCCGGGTGTGATCCAATTTCCAGGTCCATATTTCAATGAAATAGTATTATTTATTTCAGTGAACTTCAAACATCTGCTTCTTGGGAGCAGAACTGTGTAGCCTACCATCAAAAAGCTATCATAGAATCATAGAAGTTTACAACATGGAAACAGGCCCTTCGGCCCAACATGTCCATGTCGCCCAGTTTATACCACTAAACTAGTCCCAATTGCCTGCACTTGGCCCATATCCTCTATACCCATCTTACCCATGTAACTGTCCAAATGCTTTTTAATAGAAAACCAACAAAGAATGTCAAAAACCAACAAAGTTTCTAAAATAGTTCAAAATGCAGGGATCACAAAAAGCATAACAATGATTTGAAATATGTGGTTCAATGCAAAAAAAGCATGCAATAAAAACAACCTGCTACCCAGGGATAAACACAGCCCACGTGGCCCTATAGCACTGATAGAAAAGGCCACCTGTCACCACACATACACCTACATGGAGAAGAGGGTGACATTCAATAACCTCAGAATATGTGTAGGGTTAGCAGGCACTCATCTCAACAGAAGAAGGGGCTAGCCTCAGTTTAGTTCAATGCTAAAGTTTTATAGAAAAAGATTTAGAATCTGTCTATGCTGAAGGAGGCAATAGCTGTCCTCTTCTCAACAGCCTTAATTCCCTCCCACCATCCATCCATCCATCCATCTCTCCCTCCCTCCCCACAGTTCTCCCATATCCCTCCTTCTCAAGGAGTTAAGTTCTGGGTTCTGTCAAATTTTGTTTGATATCGCTCCTGGGAAGCACGTTGGGATGTTTTACTACGTTAAAGGCGCTATAACAAGCTGTTGTTGTCGCTGTTTGGGCTGTGGAGAGCATATTTTTGGATCACTGTGGATTGCCCTTGATGCCATAGAACCCTAGTATTGCTACTAAATCTCAAACACTGCAGTACCATAAGAAGATATTTATCACAGCCTTGGCAGGCAGTATTAACCTATACGAGCTCAATGAATTTCTGTCAATAGTAATGTCATGTTCGGTTAAGAAAGCAATGCCTAAAGCCTCGATTGACAGTACTGTACATATAGAATAATCGATAGCGAAGAGTGAGTTACAAGGCTGTAATAGACTGCACCTGACAGTACTATAAGGAATGACGGTAGAAATACATGGTGCAGTGGTGAACGTTTTTGGCAGCTCATTGGATGTGGTGATGGTAACAAGAACTGGAAGAGAGAGAGTCCAATCTTCAGAAAAGTTCAGAAGTTATGATCCTAGAAACAAAAAATCATTGGCTTGACACAATAGTAGGAAAAGTACTGGAGCCGACTTTTCTTCCCCTTCCCCTGTCTGTGTGCACATGCGCTCCTCCCAACTTCCTGTATTTTGGGGTGCAGGTCACTTTAATCAGCCCACCGTTCCCCAGGCGCACAGAGCCGGAAATCCAGCCTGCGAGGAGACCTTTCTCAGCCTGCCCTCTGGGCCCTCTGATCTGAGGGACGCCTAGAAACGAGTAGTACGATCTACCAACGAGGGCACTGCTCTGCTCCATCCTCCACCTCATGGAAACCCAAGAGAATGAGGTTGGAGGTGTGGCGATGTCTCTGCTACCACGTGCTTGTCCTTTGGACGCTTGTGTCTACTCCAGGCGTGAGCACTCAATCCAGCCTTGGGCAAAACCCCATTAATACGAGAGCAGAGACCTGGTGTAATGTGTCTCCACCCTTTATTCCTTTGCATTGTGTTTGGGTAATAAGCTTTATTTGGGTACAAGAAGAAAATCGGCCCTTTGGCCAACAGTGGTTTACGAAAAGCAGATCATACTTTACAAATCCACTGGAATAATATAACAGAGATGGTGGATGAAGATCTCTTGCAGGAAGTTCATAGCTAACGTGAGAGCTCTTGGAATATAAGAGGTGTAAGTTGGATAATTAATTGGTTCTCTAGTAAGAAACATGTTTATTAATGGTAACTGTTCTAACCAATGGAGTCTCTTAGGAGAAGATAATCCCAGTTCTCAAACCTTACAGGTGGCTCTGTTCAATATGGCATTGAATTTTTTTATTTAGACATCGGGGGCAATTTTAACTATGGGCGATAGTGTAAAATGGGCGATATTGAATTAGCTGTCCATGATACACCACGCCAGATATTTCCTTTCCATTGAATGGGGATTATGTATAACGGGCAGACAATTCAACTTTGCCCAAAGTAAATTGACCCCCAGGAGATATGAGGTGTGATTCCTCGAGCAGATGCTCTCAGTGAGAAGTTAACACTCACAGGAATTGCAGATCAGGAAATCTCACGCCTGAAAAGATTAATGGACAGAAAATCAGGGGCTGCAAGGCTGTGATTCTTTGGCCAGTACTCCCGGTTAGCACCACTCTTTGCTGGGAGCACCCAATCGGAGATCAGTCCTAGGTTCCAAGGAACGTGATCAGAACTCCGAAAAGCTGACAATAAATTAAGGAGCAATTATGCTTGTGTTAGTTTACGCCTCCTTTACCTTATGGAGATGGTCTCAGTGGAAGTAATGCCTGACCGTAATGGTTCCCATTGACGTACATAGGACCCTGATGCCATTGAACTGCCTGCTGGGTGGAGCGTACAGTGTGGACACTCTGCTCAGTAAAATCTAGTGGTACAGCAGAAGCCGCCCGACAGGTAAGTGCTAAAAATACTTATGTGGGGCAAGGAGGAGTAGGATTGCTCCTCTGGGCTTCACAAGAATAAGATGGGCCGTTGCTACCCCTCTCTTCAATCTCAACCCCTTCCCCCCAGACCTACCTTGTTCCCGTTATTGTGTCAGCCCGGAGCCGGTGAGCTGCATCAGTACGGCCATTTGCAGCCTTCCATATATATACATTGCTGAGACCCGGCTCTCGAAACGGACCAGGCCCTTTGGGCAGCCGGTACATTCTGCTGGTCTGCCGCCCGATAGTTAAAACCTACCCTGGTCGTACAATACAGCTCTATCGTTACAGCAGGCATCCTCCCACCTAACTCCTCGAGTGGACAAAATAATAAAAAGATCATTGCTCGAAGAAGTATGGTAATCTTTAGTAAATAACTTTTCAATAATACAGTATTTCCTTTGCTTGTATTTTTTACTACTGAGGGCATTTATATTAATCTAAATTGTTTCTCAGAAATTTAAACTCATTTTCCCCTCTTACAGAAGTTGCAAACTGATTGGTTCCATCTCTGAAATTTTCAGACGGACACCTCATGATTCACATATAATCAGTCTTTCACATCCCAGAAAAGAGTTATTGATCCTTGTGGATTTTGATGCCACTTGTAACTTTGTATTGAAATGAACTTGGTACTGCAATCTGAACTGCAGCTATCTTTTTTCAAATTGCTTATGATTTAAAGCAACAGCCACGCAACTAAAAACTAGACAAAAATACCTTTTTTTTGTCACATTACTCCCCATCCCTTTTGAAATTCATACTCCTAAGTACTATTGATGCAGCACTTGTGAGGATTGAAACTGTATCTGTTCCTAATTTGAAATTGCACGGCAATATTATATCCTTACAGGGCGATGCTTCATTGTAACATGATGCATGTTTTTGGCGTAAGTTTATTGTAGCCACACTAAGGGACATGCGGTCAGTATATACAGTAAATGCAGTCTTGTATATTTGTAACATCTGTAATGCTTTGATAACACTTAAACATCCTTTTTCAATGCAGAATAAGCCATTTCTCATGGCAGTAGCTTATGACTTAAATAAATGACTGGAAGTTCTTCCCAAGGTCCCTGACTTGGCTTGGAACAGCATTAATGCCTCTGTCTGATGTACCGGTGTGGAATGTGAAAGCTCGAGAATAGCCAGCACATCCCAGTGTGGGCCTGTAAGCAGGGCATCTTTCAGACTTTTAAAAGCATTTTCTGCCTTGATGGAACAGATCACTCGATTGAGCTTCACCTGCTGGTTCAGTCAGATAATGGCACTGTTATGTGACTACAATTGGGAATGAACCTGCAACATTAGCCCGTACTTGGCTCTTGATTGTGGAGTAGGCCTCCATTGGTTGGTTGGGCCTCTCTTTACCCCTACCTGCGTGGTGACCTCAGTGAAAAACTTCATCCATACTGAAATTACTAATCAGGTTAATATGTTGGTGACATGGGCAACTAAAAATGGTTATGTCATCAGTGTCTGTCAGAGCACAAGAGCCCCAACCCCTGTCACGATGGAATCCACCCACTGTTGGAACGTGGCGACTGCCATCAATCCAGTGCAGCCTGTCCCTCCTTTCCTCACTTCTGACAGAGGTTCCAGTGCCTGGTCAGTAAACCGAAGATAGACTTTCTGGTCCCAGCTGTTGAGCTGTAGGCCTGGTGTCTGCTGTGAGCTTCACATTCAGTCTAACTAGGAAAGGCTTTTCCAGAGTTGGCCTACTTACTTATTCAATGTAAACTTTAGGCCTGGATTGGGGCTGCTTCCAATATCTCGCTTAATGCATATGGGGGCAGGGGGTGGGGGAGAGAGTGGACTTCAGCAGTCATTTAAAGGGAGCACAACCCCTTAAAGGGAAGTGACCACTGTGGCGGGTAAAAATTAGACACTCCAAATGGTCAGTAAATAACAACGATTTAAAAAACTTAATTCTCAGGATGTGGGCGTAGCTGGCAAGGCCAGCATTTATTGCCCATCCCTATTGATACAACTGAGTGGCTTGTGAGGTCACTTCAGAGAGCAGTTAGAGTCAACCATGTTGGCGTGGGACTGGAGTCACATATAGGCCCAATTAGATAAGGACGGCAGGTTTCCTTCCCTAAAGGACATTAGTGAACCAGTTGGGTTTTTACGACAATCCGACAGCTTCATGGTCAGTTTTATTTTATTTCCAGAATTTCTCTTAAAAACTGAATTCAAATTTCATTAATTCAGATCCATAGCACTGGCTTTTGGAAATTAGATGGACATCCCGTTGGATTCCTGCATAGGCCAAGCTCATTGACATTCTGCAGTGCTTGGCCAGATGTTGTATAAAAGTGACATCATGTGATTTGCCTGAACGATCCATCTGGTCCAGGTGCTGTAGGTGATCCCCGAATTGGGAAAAAAATGTTGAGATTGAATGAAATATTGTTCCTACGCTTGGATGACTGCCCGTGGTAAGAGGGTGGTGGAAATCTGGAACCCTCGCCCACAAAAGGCTGTTGCGGCTAGGTCAATTGAAAATTTCAAAACTGGGATTGATAGATTCTTGTTAGATAAGAATTCTTCTTAATAAGGGTATTAAGGGTTACAGAACCAAGGCGGGCAGATGGAGTTAAGATACAGATTAGCTATGATCTAATTGAATGGCGGAACAGGCTTGAGGGGCTGAATGGCCAACTTCTGTTCCTATGTTCTTCCTATGTAGCAGGTCTGATGATTTGGGTGAGAGATTGGTCTTAGGACCATAGAACCTTAGAAAGAAGCTACGTAATTTGAGTTCTTTGATTGATTATTATGCAACTATGAGCTCATAGCTGTGATAGGGGATTTTCTGCAAGCAATGTTAGATAACAATAAAAGTTGTGTACATGACAGAATATCAAATGACTTTATTACCTTAACAGCTGTGGAACTGTGCTTACAGTCAGCTAGCAACCGAATATATTCAATGTGATGCATAAATGCTTAAAAATATTTAAAATAAAAGAAGCCAAAATAAAAAGACAAAAGAGTCAAAATGAGTTTGAGCGATATTATCATACGGATACTTAATGCACTCATGTCAAATTCCTCTCTGCTCTTTTAAAACCTACTTATTTTAAATAGGTTAATGCCTCCGTTAAAATGGCGGATTGGGGAATTGGTGACAGTAATCTCTACCCTCTGCTTCAAACTTGCAGAAGTGTTTGAACAAGTCAGTTGAATCAGAGCAAAGTCTCCAACTCATACGGCCCAGTAATAACGCAAAGGTGAATTCTGAGCGGTGGCAGGAGGGGCAGTAGCGGCCACGAAACCTGGAAGAAGTTTTATTGCGTCAGATGGTCTGATTTCAACACGGATACCTAATTATAATTTTACTTCTAAGTTTCGCGTCTCCAATATGGGCGCATCAGCGGGTGTGATGCGAACTCGCATGACACGATCTCAACTCGACTATTTAAAGGGCCAATTCAAAGATGGAATTTGGAGGAATTGGGAGATTTTGGAAAGAGACGGCAAACTTTCAAAATGGACTCAGGACATTCAAAGGCCGAGCCCCGCTTTGACAACGCCTCACTTCATGTGCTCCTGGGTGCAGTAAGGAGCAGGAAGGAGATAATCTTCTCCAGCAATGGGAAGAAGAAACCTGCTGCTGTCACCAAAAAAGGTGTGGTTGGAGGTGGCTGAGAAGGTCAGCAGCAGGAGCATCGTGCCCCGTACCAGGATATAGTGCAGAAAATGGTTTAATGACCTGACCAGGTCAGGGAAGGTGAGTAGAGTTGCAGATTCCCCTACATCCTGTAGTGACCACCACCCCCCCCCCACTCTGTCTTGTCAAGCGTACTCCATCACATCACTCCTCACAGCCACTTGAGTTTGAAGAGCACCCATCGTTCACTTTCTATGCACTTCCTCACCTCCCCATTTATCTATCCACCACCGCCACTCACCCCAGTCCTTATGCAATGTCATGCATCTGCCTGATAGTTACCCTCACTAAACGCACTGCATGCATCGGATGAAGACATGCCTTTCAGACACTGATAGGTCTGTTGTTCCCCCGTTACAGGAGAAGCGAGCACAAAATACAAGGGAGAGGGTAAGGATTGGAGGTGGCCCGGTACAGATCGTGCTGCTGACAGATGTAGAAGAAGAAGCAATGAAGATCAGTGGCACATATGCGTCCCTTACCATCGGAGATGGAGAGACTGGGATTGCGCAGCTGCCTGGTGACAGAATTAAATATCTCCAACCCACATCTCATACAAGACTAAATCACGGTGACTTGATTTCAACAACGAGTGAAATATGATAATTGTGATTATGCTATGTAGCATCATTTTTACGTTGCCAGTACTAATTCACATCTGCCTCTTCTCTCCTCCAGGGCCTTCATGTGTACAGCAGCAGTCGCAGCAGTCCGTGGACTTTCCTGACGATGATCCCGCAGAGGACTTGATTCCTTCTGAGGGTGCACCGTCATAGGATGTACTACAAGGCACCAGTGCAGATACTCGCACTTCAGTGGGTCCTGTTAGACAGCTAGTTGAGTTTTCACCTGGTGAGTCACAGTTCACAAGCGAGCATGAGCAGACATTGGTGGCAGGGGCAGCTGTGGAGAGTCTGGTCAGGGGGTGCACTCCTCTCCAAGCTCTGCTCAGCTGAACACAGATGCTGAACCTCGGGGGCCATTGATGAAAAGGAGAATCGCAGAGGGCCAACAGCAAATTTACAAGTTATTAGCAGACTTGCCAAGAACAATGTCCAAAATAGCAGAGAGGATGGAGAGTCCAGCTCGAACATTTGTGGATTGGTGTCGTAGGCCGTTGCGAGAATGTCTGCCATGGAGAGGGTGGCCACCTCCGTGAAACTTCAATCGCAGCTATCAAACCCAGTCTATACAGGCCATAACCACGGCCGTGCAGACTTTGGATGCCAGCATGTCTGCCGCGTTAAACAGGATGACAGATACCTCAGCCGTGGCCTTACCTAATGTCCCTGATCCACATCAAGCTGCTCCCCCGCAGAGAGGTAGGAGTGATGTGCCGCTGGCCCAGGAGAGGGATGACGGCGAAAGGGGACATGGAAGTGGGAACTCCACTCAAAGCGCTCCCACGTCTCACCCATTGCTCACCCCTCAACCAGTACCCAACATGCTGCCTCATCTCCCGATGGCCAAGTCTGCCCCTGCACATGTGCAGGTGGAGCAGTCTTTGGCGGAGCCCTCTCGGGCTCCAACACCCAGAGGGTGTAGGCCGAGAGCATCTCAGCAGTCAGAAATCTGAGCAGCCTGTCTCTACCTCTGCTGAAGCCACAGGGGTTGCACCACATGGGAGCGGTAGGCAAAGGAAAAGAAAAACATTGTAGTTCACCAAGGGTAGGCACATGGGTGTTTGTGAAAATGTTATGTTATTAAGTTTCCTTTTTTTATGACCTCACATAAAATTTATTAATTTGCACCACTTCCCCATGTTGCCAATTCTTGTGTGCTGAATGGCAGATTGCCTTTTCAGTTGGATGGTGATGAATGTGAAGACATGAATTGATGGGACCAATTGGTGCTTGTGGAATGGGTGGATGGTTGGTTACAGGACTGCTTTGTGCCAGTGGGGTGGGTGGGAGGAGCCAGGTGATGTGATAGTTACTTTGGTCCAGTGTGACTGACCAACTGAACCTTCGAGCTATTAGGGCGTCCCTGTCATCCTGAGCAGCAATGCGTGCGGCTGGTCTGGTGTTGGGTGCCCCATCTTCATCTTCATCTTCATCGGAATCATTATCAGATGATGAGCGATGAGCGCCTTGCTCCTCCTCCACCTCTAATCTTCACTGCTGTGCAATGTCGTGCAGAACACAGCACACCACGATCCTTCTAGAGACCCTCGCTGGCAAGTATTGAAGAGCACCTCTAGACCTGTCCAGGTACCTAAAGCGCATCTTCAGCATTCCAATGGCTTGCTCGATGACACGTCTAGTTGTCATATGGCTGTCGTTGTACCGCTCTTGGGCTTCATTGGTGGGGTTCCTCAGAGGTTTGAAGGGGATATCCTTTGTCATCTAGCAGCCACCCCTTAAGGCCGGTTTCAGGTACAAACAGTCAAAGATGTTGGACTGCCGCAGGATGAAGGCATCATGGCAGCTCCCAGGGAATCCGGCGTAGACCTGCATGAACCTTTTCTTGCCACTTACGTGCAATCGATGGCACCCTGTACCTGTGGGAAGCCAGCCATAGACGCGAATCTAAGTGCCCACTCATTCTGGCTATTGTCATCGCAGGAGAAATTTACATAACTCGCAGCACTGGCAAACAATCCATCCGTCACCTGCCTTATGCATTTATGTGCAGCCGACTGGGAAATCCTCGATATGTCTCCGGTAGCACCCTGGAAGAGGCAAAAAAAGTTGAGGGCAGTGGTGACTTTCACAGTTACTGGTAATGCGTGGCCACCAGGTCCAGCAGAGAACTGCTCTTCTTCTAGGAGGCTGCAGATGTCTGCGACCACCTGATGTGACAATCTGAGCCTCCAGAAGCACTACTGTTCAGAGAGGTCAAGGGAGCTGAGCCTCTGTCTGTACACCCTGTTAGGTGTGCAGTGCCTCCTGTGAAGTCGACCCCTCTGTTGCTCCCTTCTCTGTTGCTCTCCTATCTGTTGTTCACCTCTCTTTTGCTCCCCTCTCTGTTGTCCACCTCTCTGCAGCTCCCCTCTCTGCAGCGCCCCTCTCTGCTGCTCACCTCTCTGCTGCTCACCTCTCTGCTGCTCACCTCTCTGCTGCTCACCTCTCTGCTGCTCACCTCTCTGCTGCTCACCTCTCTGCTGCTCACCTCTCTGCTGCTCACCTCTCTGCTGCTCACCTCTCTGCTGCTCACCTCTCTGCTGCTCACCTCTCTGCTGCTCACCTCTCTGCTGCTCACCTCTCTGCTGCTCACCTCTCTGCTGCTCACCTCTCTGCTGCTCACCTCTCTGCTGCTCACCTCTCTGCTGCTCACCTCTCTGCTGCCCACCTCTCTGCTGCCCACCTCTCTGCTGCCCACCTCTCTGCTGCCCACCTCTCTGCTGCCCACCTCTCTGCTGCCCACCTCTCTGCTGCCCACCTCTCTGCTGCCCACCTCTCTGCTGCCCACCTCTCTGCTGCCCACCTCTCTGCTGCCCACCTCTCTGCTGCCCACCTCTCTGTTGCCCACCTCTCTGTTGCCCACCTCTCTGTTGCCCACCTCTCTGTTGCCCACCTCTCTGTTGCCCACCTCTCTGTTGCCCACCTCTCTGTTGCCCACCTCTCTGTTGCCCACCTCTCTGTTGCCCACCTCTCTGTTGCCCACCTCTCTGTTGCCCACCTCTCTGTTGCCCACCTCTCTGTTGCCCACCTCCCTGTTGCTCCCCTCCCTGTTGCTCCCCTCCCTGTTGCTCCCCTCCCTGTTGCTCCCCTCCCTGTTGTCCACCTGCAGCTCCCACCACAGCACAACCTTGCTGCTGTGGATGGCGATTGTCTTCCTCATCCGAAGTCCAATCTAAAGCAGCCATGGCACCACCCATCCTGATGTTCTGATGTGAACACCTCCAAGCTTTACCAATATGTCAGTCACAAGAGCTCTTAGCAAACCGTTTACCAGAGAGAACTGGGAAAGTAGCTGTGAGCACTGAGCCTTTATTCTTATTGAGACACCTGATCTTTAGAATCCCCACGAAGTGCCACTCAATCTTGTCTCTGTTTTACTGCCGAATTTTCCAAATCCTGGGAAAACCCGTGAAGGAGGTGTTAATTTCAAATCGCTGCCAAAATCTCATGCAAGGACCCTGATTAACATATTATAATGAGGGACCCGCCTCTTGAGAGGGAGTTACTTGGCCACACTCAAACCCGCCTCTGTTAAAAATGGAAGTCGGGTTTCAGATTGGTGAAATTTTAACCTACCCACCCTCCACTGTCCTGCCCGCTGTGGGGGTTACAATTACTCCCATAGTGTCTTCAGTTATTGGAAGCTACTCCTGTGGAAAGTGTGAAACGGTCCATTTGCTGAAAAAGTCCTACTGATAGAGGTGTAGCTGGCGTAGGATATACTCAAACTGCATAACCTTCTAGAGCCCTGGTAACAGGTTTGAGCCCACACCACAGGGAAGGCCCAATAAACAATGTTCAGGCACTAATTCAATGCTAATTTTTTAATAATATATTAATGCATTCTTACACACTTCCTTTTCTCTTGACCCTTATTTCTTTGCAGTGTTTTCACTCACATCCTTTATTTGCTTTGGCTACTTTGTTTATTTGGTTTATTTTTCATCCTCAATTTTTTAATTCCCTTCCTTTGGCACAGAATGCTTTGTAGATCAGATGCAGGAAATGCACAATCTGCACCTTCCATTCATTCACCCATTGCACCTCTGAACTTGGCTGACCACCTCGTACAATGGTGTCAAATTCTGCTCTTAGTTCCCAACCTTTGAGGACAGTGTGGCTCAGGAGCAGTTAAAACCTCACTTCAGATTTATTATTTTAAGTTGGGCTAAAGTATAATTCCAAGCAGCCTGATATTATCATTTGCTCTCATTCAGCAACACTAACAATTGCCAAATTAACATGAATAAATTTTACTTAACACACAGTCTCGGAAGTCTAAAAGGTTCATTCCTTTCCCAAATAGAATCATAGAATGTTACAGCATAGAAGAATTCCATTCGGCCCATCTTGCCTGTGCCGGCTCTTTGGAAGGGCTATCCAATTAGTCCCAATCCCCTGCAGGCCTTAGAAAAGAAAAAGCAACCAAAGAACAGACAGTTCATCAAAATCTGCTTCCTGTGCTGAGCTCAGGGGTCTGCAAGTCATTTAGTAGTGTTTTAACATCCATAGTACATCACCTCTGGAGTGGTAGTACTGGTGAGATGGAAATCGGGGCTGAGACTGATACATTACCAAACAATAGGAACAGGATTGTTCCTGGTACTTCCCACCCTGCAACAGTAAGGAGTTCTCAGCCTTCTCTCCATTCAAGGTGATGCACTCCAAACTCCTGTGCTGCTATTAATGGGACGAAGAGAATGGGGAGATGTGGGAGATGAAAATATGGCTGATTGTGCACAGCTAAGTAAGGACAGCGCTGCAGGGCTGTGGGGCTGGAATTATTTGGTTGTGATGCAACCATAATAAAGTCACATGTATTAAATGATGAGCCACTTCTAATTAAAAGAGAAAACTTCCATTATATAAGTAAAGGTTTTCCAGGGAAACTTTCAACTTAAATCCCTTGAAGAGTATAGAGATTGCCAGAGTAGAGTTAAGAGAGAAATCAGGAGGGCAAAAAGGGGACATGAGATTGCTTTGGCAGATAAGGCAAAGGAGAATCCAAAGAGCTTCTACAAATACATAAAGGGCAAAAGAGTAACTAGGGAGAGAGTAGGGCCTCTTAAGGATAAACAAGGTCATCTATGTGCGGAACCACAAGAGATGGGTGAGATCCTAAATGAATATTTCGCATCGGTATTTACGGTTGAGAAAGGCATGGATGTTAGGGAACTTGGGGAAATAAATAATGATGTCTTGAGGAGTGTACATATTACAGAGAGGGAGGTGCTGGAAGTCTTAACATGCATCAAGGTAGATAAATCTCCGGGACATGATGAAATGTATCCCAGGACGTTATGGGAGGTTAGGGAGGAAATTGCGGGTCCCCGAGCAGAGATATTTGAATCATCGACAGCTACAGGTGAGGTGCCTGAAGATTGGAGGGTAGCAAATGTTGTGCCTTTGTTTAAGGAGGGCGGCAGGGAAAAGCCTGGGAACTACAGACCGGTGAGCCTGACATCTGTAGTGGGTAAGTTGTTAGAGGGTATTCTGAGAGACAGGATCTACAGGCATTTGGAGAGGCAGGGACTGATTAGGAACAGTCAGCATGGTTTTGTGAGTGGAAAATCATGTCTCACGAATTTGATTGAGTTTTTTGAAGGGGTAACCAAGAAGATAGATGAGGGCTGTGCAGTAGACGTGGTCTACATGGACTTTAGCAAAGCCTTTGACAAGGTACCGCATGGTAGGTTGTTACATAAGGTTAAATCTCACGGGATCCAAGGTGAGGTAGCCAATTGGATACAAAATTGGATTGACGACAGAAGACAGAGGGTGGTTGTAGAGGGTTGTTTTTCAAATTGGAGGCCTGTGACCAGCGGTGTGCCTCAGGGATCGGTGCTGGGTCCGCTGTTATTTGTTATTTATATTAATGATTTGGATGAGAATTTAGTAAGTTTGCAGATGACACCAAGATTGGTGGCATTGTGGACAGTGAAGAAGGTTATCTAGGATTGCAACGGGATCTTGATAAATTGGGCCAGTGGGCCGATGAATGGCAGATGAAGTTTAATTTAGATAAATGTGAGGTGATGCATTTTGGTAGATCAAATCGGGCCAGGACCTACTCCGTTAATGGTAGGGCGTTGGGGAGAGTTATAGAACAAAGAGATCTAGGAGTACAGGTTCATAGCTCCTTGAAAGTGGAGTCACAGGTGAATAGGGTGGTGAAGAAGGCATTCAGCATGCTTGGTTTCATTGGTCAGAACATTGAATACAGGAGTTGGGATGTCTTGTTGAAGTTGTACAAGACATTAGTAAGGCCACACTTGGAATACTGTGTACAGTTCTGGTCACCCTATTATAGAAAGGATATTATTAAACTAGAAAGAGTGCAGAAAAGATTTACTAGGATGCTACCGGGACTTGATGGTTTGACATTTAGGGAGAGGTTGGATAGACTGAGACTTTTTTCCCTGGAGAGTAGGAGGTTTAGGGATGATCTTAGAGAAGTCTATAAAATAATGAGGGGCATAGATAAGGTAGATAGTCAAAATCTTTTCCCAAAGGTAGGGAGGGGAGTCTATAACGAGGGGGCATAGATTTAAGGTGAGAGAGGAGAGATACAAAAGGGTCCAGAGGGGCAATTTTTTCACTCAAAGGGTGGTGAGTGTCTGGAACGAGCTACCAGATGCAGTAGTAGAGGCGGGTACAATTTTGTCTTTTAAAAAGCATTTGGACAGTTACATGGGTAAGATGGGTATAGAGGGATATGGGCCAAGTGCAGGCAATTGGGACTAGCTTAGTGGTATAAACTGGGCGACATGGACATGTTGGGCCGAAGGGCCTGTTTCCATGTTGCAAACTTCTATGATTCTATGATTCTAAATGCTTTTTCAAAACATTAATTATCCTTCTCTTCAGCATGCTCATTTATATGAGGACAGAAGGCAGAGACTAGGCAATAATAGGACACACAAGCAAGTGTTTAAGTAGTTTAAGGGATTTCTTATTCGAATATAAAACACTCTCAAAGAGTCATCCTAATCATCAATAGAATGGAAAATGCTCAAATTAATTCTTAAAACACAGTAATGCACACACCAGTTATTACACTGAGACCAATGTTGATTTTAATCAGATGTGTTTGTTCCAAAATGCAGGCTTTTAGCAGATATTACGCTCCACTATCTTAATATCTCTGCTAACAGATCATCTGTCTCCATTAATCTATCAATCCCATTTATTAATGGACAATAGTTACCAGCATGTCATGTGCTCATTTATCCTACCAATTCATATTAATATTTAAAACTGCTCCAAAAAATTACAATTATTTGGCTTCTTAAATATTACATAAAAGTGCAATTTATTTTTGAAAATGGAGCTGCGTTATAATAAATTATTTCTACGGTTCATGCTTAACTGTAAAAAAAAACATTAAGCTGCTTCATTGAAATCCCCAGTATTAGATTGTGAATTATCCAATATCAAATCAGAAATCGAGTAGAATATACCCGACTGAAATTAGGTTATGGGATTAGCTGCCTCAGATAACAAGGGACACTGATGCATCTCCTATGGGATTGCTACAAAATTCAATTATTTGGAAAGGAAATCGAAAAACATATATTTCTGTCATGATAAAATGTCATGCCTCTCTGACCCCATTTATGGTCCTTTTAGGGCATTTCTTGCGGTTGATGTTTTCAGATGTTGATAGGAGTGTATTCGAACAGGACTATAGTTGCTCACAAAGGCAAATGGCGATGCACTGGAAGAATCTTTTAATTCTTATTTCTGGGCAAATTCCAATTGGCAACTGAAAGTTGATTCCACTGGCACCCTCCTCACAATAACTGTGGCAGTTATATGGCCAGGTGGAGTGGTAGCGCCAGCATTGGGTTGGGGTAACAGGGAGACGAGAACTGGACAAGCTAGCCTCAGGCCTGGTCTTCACCCAATACACAGAGCACGTGTTTCATGCAGAGCGTGATCACACCTATTATTAAGACTTCCAGTGTTGAGCCTCTATTTAAAACTGGCACTGCATCAAAGGCATTTGGATACCATCACCTCCAAGTTAAACACCATTCTGATTTGGGCGTATATTGCCATTCATTCATTGTCCTCCATTTTCCCATCTAACACCATCACCACAAGAAGGCAATTCACTACCATCTTCCCAGGTCAACAAGGGATGGGCAATAAATCCTGCTTTGTCAGCATTACCTACACCCCAAGAACAAAAAAAGTGGTGGCTGCCTGTTGAGTGTCAGTGGGAGCCTCCTGGGGTTGAGGTGGCCCTCTGCCTCCTTGTGCTTGGTCATGAAATGGTCTTGCAATTTCCGGCACATATACTGATTTTTGAGCCGGGTTGGGGATGGGGGGGGGGGGGGGGGGGGAGGGTGGGAGGAAGGCGAGAGGTCCATATGTGGCATTGCCATGAGAGGCAGCTTCCTCAACTGTGCCTGCTCCAGCCATGCCCAGTGATCTGTGTGGGATAAAACATCTAGGCAGCATTGCATATAGTGAAATCCTGTCAAATGCCTCTCTCCACCCAATTACCCCAGCAGATCTTGCAAGGTAGGACCACCAAGCACCCTGCAACACACACCACCTGCATGCTGCATGGTCATGGATTCACATAAAGCAGCTGCAGGCTGGGCAATTGGGTGGAACCTCATTGACACAGCCTCTGAGCTTCCAAATTCCAACGCATGTCTGTATTGTACCAGATTACAGGAAAAGGCTACACATAATAGATGGGAACATATGCAGACCAGAGCGAGATCTCCCAACCTACATCAATTGACTGCCTGTGAGGAGAATACCCTCCAAATTTTGGAACCAGAGGTCATCGAGTGGGTAGGAGAGAGTGAGGCTGGATCCCCCAAGTGCAGGGCTGGTAATATCCTTTGCTGCTTCTTTCCCCCCTACTCATTCATTTCCTGACACAATGCACTGCATTAGACAATGGGCAAATTCTCCGATCTCATACTTCCAGCAAGGAGCTGCACTTGAAGAGAGCACAGATCAAAAATAGGGCTAACAACACTGTAAACTCTCCAACCCACATTCCCTCCCCACTGTGTAAACACACCTCCCTTTCATGCACTTTCAGATCCTCCTCTTGCAGAACCAGCAAACCCAGTGAGATGTGTATGATCAAAATTGTTGTTGTGCTGAATTAAATTAAATTGCAATTGGCAGTACCCCCCACGGGTGAGAGCTTGGGTCCAGTTTAAAAATGCAACAACTAACAATGATGCTTCAGTAGCACCAGGAAAAAAAGTTACTCACCCAACAAGCACTCGACACTTTAAGAAAGCAAGCACCAGTCAGCGCCTGCTTTAACTGGGCAACTAATGGCATTAGTGCATTTCCAACACTGATTGCGGGCAATGGGGCAATTTTTACATTAACATAATTCGTAGCCTTAATGAGGGGGCTGTATGACATATCCAATCGCTCTCAGCTTATAAATTGCTTCTGGCTCCACCCACCCAGCTGGCACCAGCTCTACTTATCAACCATTAAATGTACGATAACATCACTCTCTGTAACTTCTGGCTTAGAAACTTTTAAAGTTATAGGACGGGTAAAAAAAAATGACTGCATCTGATTTTCCCTTCTTTTATATGGGGGCTGAAAATCCTCGGCACAGTGGGTGCCAGTAACTTCCACTCCTGACCCTGCTGGAGTATCAGGTGGCACAGTTGGAGAGGCAATGCTGGCTGACCACTGGCTGACCATTGGTTGACCAGCCTGCAACACTAACCAGTATAACGTTTGTCCCATTGGCCCCCCTTGATAAGTTGGACATAAAGAGGATACTACCAATTTTATACGGGTCCGGGAGTGACTCAGGGGGGCCTCACATACACTGCTGAGCAGATCTCGTTGCCGGTATGAAGCCGGCCTCCAGGTGACTGAGCGGTAGGGAGGCTGGGATCAAACATACAACTTCTGGGTTTCTCGTCTGGTATGTTAACCTCTAGCCATTGTAACCTTCCCTTCCAAAGTCTTGTATCGCTACATTGTTGTTTTTGTGCTTAACTTTGACGAGAATGTGAAACTAACATTACAATGGCTGGCAGATCACAGGCGCTCACTAACCTCCAGCTTACTAAGCAGCTCTGGATGATTGCTAAACAACAAATCCAACCCAGCCTCTGCTCTAGTAATGTATCTCACAGGATGTGTGAAGAAACAATCTGTAGCCACCTGAGTCAATTTCTTTGTACTTTCACCCTCCTTTCTGGTTGTCCCTGACGTGTCAATTCAACCTCCATGGGGATGTTGAAACTCCCCATCAAACATGTATAAATGATGACAGGATGTCCATTAACAAAGATTTGCGTGAGATTACTGACCATTCACTGAAGATATGTGGTCAATGTGAAGCTGTTATCAATAAGACAAACTAAATGCAACAACAACTTGCATTTACAAAGCACCTTTAATGTAGAAAAGGTCCTAAGTCACTTTACAGAGAAAGAACAATAAGAGATAAAATGCAGGGTACTATAATGTAACTCACGAGCATTTGAGTATAAATTGAAAATGTTTATATCTTAAGCTTTTATAGATTTCTCAGCTGTCTGCTTTTCCGAGCCTGTTGTAATAGTTCAGAAATATCCTCATTACCTCTTTTATGCTTCACTTCCAGCTAAATACTGACTAAATTACATATATACAAATATTCATTAGAAAAGGGAATAGTGCCAGGGGACAGCTAATGAGACTCCTATTTTGAAAAAGGGGGATAGAACAAGTCCAGGGAACTGTAGACCAATTAGCTTAACGTCGGTGGTAGGAAAGATAATGGAATCCTTACTCAAAGATGTAATAGAAAAACATCTAGAGGATGAAAATATAATAAAGAATAGTCAGCACAGATTTCAAAAGGGAAAGTCATGCTTGACCAACTTTATTGAATTCTTTGAAGAAATAACAGAAAGGGTAGACAAGGGTAATGTAGTAGATGTAATATATCTGGATTTTCAAAAGACCTTCGATAAGGTACTGATAGTAGACTTATGATTAAGGTCAGACCATGGGGAGTCAGGGGACAAGTATATGGGATCCTGGGCTTTATAAATAGAGGCATAGAGTACAAAAGCAAGGAAGTTATGATGAACCTTTATAAAACACTGGTTCAGCCACAACTGGAGTATTGTGTCCAATTCTGGGCACCGCACTTTAGGAAGGATGTGAAGGCCTTAGAGAGGGTGCAGAAGAGATTTACTAGCATGGTTCCAGGGATGAAGGACTTCAGTTACATGGATAGACTGGAGAAACTGGGGTTGTTCTCCTTAGAGCAGAGAAAGTTGAGAGGAGATTTGATAGAGGTATTCAAAATCATGAAGGGTCTAGACAGAGTAGATACAGAGAAACTGTTCCCATTGGTGGAAGGGTCAAGAACCAAAGGCCATAGATTTAAGGTGATTGGCAAAAGAACCAAAGGCGACATGAGGAAAAACTTTTTTACACAGTGAGTGCTTATGATCTGGAATGCACTGCCTGAGGGGGTGGTAGAGGCAGATTCAATCATGGCTTTCAAAAGGGAATTGGATAAGTACTTGAAGGGAAAACATTTGTAGGGCTACGAGGAAAGGGTGGGGGAGTGGGACTAGCTGGATTGCTCTTGCAGAGAGCCGGCATGGACTCGATGGGCCAAATGGCCTCCTTCCGTGCTGTAACCTTTCTATGATTCTAAGTAGCCAAATGGATAGCAAGCTGGCTACAAAGCAGAAAACAGAGAGTAGGGGTTAAAGGTAGTTACTCAGACAGGCAAAAGGTGGAAAGTGGTGTTCCACAAGGATCAGTGTTGGGCCCACCGTTGTTCACCATTTACATAAACGACTTGGACTCAAGAATTGGAAGTACAATTTCAAAATTTGCGGACGACACCAAATTGCGGGGTATAGCTAATACTGAGAGGAGTGCAACAAAATGCAGAAGACATAAATAAACTTGCAGAATGGGCATGTAATTGGCAAATGAATTTCAGTATAGATAGATGTGAGATGGTACATTTTGGTAGGAAGAATGGGTAAATTTTAACCCATAGCCGGGAAGAGGGTGGGGGGAGGGGGGAATTCCTGACGGGAAACCCAGAAATACAGGTTTCCCGGACGCCCTTACGATTTTGATGTAAGGGCGTCTGTTAATTTTTTTTTTCGGTTTCCCGCCCGACAGGCCAGCCAGATTGACAGGCTGGCAGTCAGTCAGATGGGAGAAGAGCCAGGGAGTGGATGCCAGCAGATAAGTCTTAGAAGTGGGGGGGGGGGGGTTGATCATGGGGGTGGTTTGGGGTTGGCGGTCATTGGGATGGGGGTCAAGGGTTATCAGGGTGGTCGGTCATCGAGGGGTCATCAGGGGAGTCATGGGTGGTCGGGGGTCATCGGAATGGATCGGGAGTCATCGGGGGGGTTGGAAGTCCTCGGGGGGATCGGTCATCGGAGTCAGAGATTGTGGGGGCGGTGGTCGGAGAACGTGGGGGAGGGGTCGAAGATCGTGTGGGGGTCAGAGGTCGTGGGGGGTTTGGCGATCAAGAGGGAGCGTCGGAGATCTTGGGGAGCGTCGGAGATCTTGGGGAGCGTCGGAGATCTTGGGGAGCGTCGGAGATCATGGGGAGCGTCGGAGATCATGGGGAGCGTCGGAGATCATGGGGAGCGTCGGAGATCATGGGGAGCGTCGGAGATCATGGGGAGCGTCGGAGATCATGGGGAGCGTCGGAGATCATGGGGAGCGTCGGAGATCATGGGGAGCGTCGGAGATCATGGGGAGCGTCGGAGATCATGGGGAGCGTCGGAGATCATGGGGAGCGTCGGAGATCATGGGGAGCGTCGGAGATCATGGGGAGCGTCGGAGATCATGGGGAGCGTCGGAGATCATGGGGAGCGTCGGAGATCATGGGGAGCGTCGGAGATCATGGGGAGCGTCGGAGATCATGGGGAGCGTCGGAGATCATGGGGAGCGTCGGAGATCATGGGGAGCGTCGGAGATCATGGGGAGCGTCGGAGATCATGGGGAGCGTCGGAGATCATGGGGAGCGTCGGAGATCATGGGGAGCGTCGGAGATCATGGGGAGCGTCGGAGATCATGGGGAGCGTCGGAGATCATGGGGAGCGTCGGAGATCATGGGGAGCGTCGGAGATCATGGGGAGCGTCGGAGATCATGGGGAGCGTCGGAGATCATGGGGAGCGTCGGAGATCATGGGGAGCGTCGGAGATCATGGGGAGCGTCGGAGATCATGGGGAGCGTCGGAGATCATGGGGAGCGTCGGAGATCATGGGGAGCGTCGGAGATCATGGGGAGCGTCGGAGATCATGGGGAGCGTCGGAGATCATGGGGAGCGTCGGAGATCATGGGGAGCGTCGGAGATCATGGGGAGCGTCGGAGATCTTAGGGGGGTTGTAGATGGGGTGGGTCGGGAGATGGAGGGGGAGGTCAGCCGATCGCATGTGTGGGATTGCAGCAGGTAGGCTTGTTGGGCCGGGGAGGAAACACTCCTGCTCCTCCAGGCCATAAGCTGTGCAATAAAGGCACTTTCCTGATGAGCCGGGCCTTCTCGCCTCTTCTCACGTGGTGAGAATCAGAAGGCCTGGGAATTCTATCCCCCAGGAGTTTAAAATAAAAAAAACTAGCAAAATGGAGGCTCACAGCCTCCTTAAAAACTTTTGCTGACCAACATGCCTCCTGAGAGCAGCTCAGTCGCCCGCCCCCTCAATCTGCTTCCGTTAAAACCGGAAGTGGGCGGGTTGGAGGTGAGTTGGGGTTGAGTTTTAGCTTTTTTACAATTTTTACCTTCCCACCCGTCCCCAACCCACCCGTTCATGGGGTTAAAATTTAGGCCTAAGAGTCTAAATGGGGTAGAGGAGCAGAGGGTTCTAGGGACACAGATACACAAATCACTAAAAGTGGCAATGCAGGTTAATAAGGCCACAAAAAAGGGTTCATTTCTAGAGGGATAGAATTGAAAAGCAGAGAAGTTATGTTAAATTTGTTTAGAACCTTGGTTAGACCACACTTGGAGTAGTGTGCACAGTTCTGAACTCCATATTATAGAAAGGATATAGAGGCACTAGAGAAGGTGCAAAAAAGATTTACTAGGGTGATACCAGAACTGAGAGGTTACACCTATCAGGAAAGATTGAACAGGCTGGGTCTCTTTTCTCTAGAAAAGAGAAGACTGAGGGATGACCTGATAGAGGTCTTTAAGATTATGAAAGGGTTTGATAGGGTAGACGGAGAGAGTTTCCACTTGTGGGGGAGACCAGACCTAGGGGCCATAAATATAAGATAGTCACTAATAAATCCAATAGGGAATTCAGGAGAAACTTCTTTACCCAGAGAGTGATTAGAATGTGGAACTCGCTACCACAAGGAGTAGTTGAGGCAACTAGCATAGATGCATTTAAGAGGAATCTAGATAAATACATGAAGGAGAAAGGAATAGAAGGATATGCTAATAGGGTTAAAAGAAGTAGGGAAGGAGGAGGCTCGTGTGGAGCATAAACACCAGCATGGACCTGTTGGGCCGAATGGCCTTTTTCTGTGCTATACATTTTATGTAATTCTATGTAAATTGTATGAAACTCTTCAGGCAAACATGGCTGCTTCCCAAATATCCACTGGTCAAACTATGAGCCTTAGTATTTCAGTGACCAGATTTTGTCAGTGTGAATACTCCAGTCCTTCAATGTCAGGCAGACATATCCGAGATGCAATGAATGTTATTTTTTCCCCTGAATTTTAACTCCTGTCCCATATGTGTGAATATGTGAACCAGACCAAGCACTAGAGAGACTGGCCCAGATTTTAAAAACATTGGCCGATAAATTTGGCCATTTCTTGGGTGATAACTGGCCTACTAAGCCCCCAATATGGCAGGCAGGAAACACACACATATTTATGGTCAGAAGTGCACCACCTGCCATATTGGGAAAGGATAAAAACCAGGCATCCAGGACCCACGCCTGAAGCAGGTATTAGGCCCTTTGCATTTGCAAATAAGGAGCGTAACACCTGTTTGAGGCCCCCACTTCAAGCTTGGTTTGCCCCAGGCAGCCAGCGCCAGCACAGGCTTTACGTATTTCTGTAACATTCTTCTGAAATCAATTGAAATGAAAAATTGAGTGGGCTCTATAATGGGCGATGGATCCACCCAGACAGTTATTGTACAGAGGGAGAAGGACGCCAGGTACTGGGGCGTTATTGCACAGAGGGAGGATAAGAACATAAGAAATAGGAGCAGGAGTAGGCCATATTTGAGCCCGCTTCGCCATTTAATAAGATCATGGCTGATCTTCTACCTCAACTCCACTTTCCCGCCCGATCCCCATATCCATCGAGTCCAAAAAATCAATCAATCTCAGTCATGAATATACTCAACGACTGAGCATCCACAGCCCTCTGGGGTAGAGAATTCCAAAGATTCACCACTCTCTGAGTGAATAAATTCCTCTTCAGCTCAGTCCTAAATAGGCTAGCCTTTAGGCTGAGACTATGGTACCTAGTTCTGGATTCTCCAGCCAGGGGAACAGCCTCTCCGCATCTACCCTGTCAAGCCTTCTAAGAATTCTAAACATTTCAATGAGATCACCTCTCATTCTTCTAAACTCCAGAGAATATAGGCCCATTTTTCTCAATCTCTCCTCATAAGACAACCCTCCCATCCCAGGAATCAACCTAGTGAACCTTCATAGCACCACCTCTAAGACAAGTATATCCTTCCTTTGGTAAGGAGACCAAAACTGTACACAATATCCCAGGTGTGGTCTCACCAAAGCCCTGTACAAATATAGCAAAACTTCCTTACACTTGTACTCCAACCCCCTTGCAATAAAGGCCAACATACCATTTGCCTTCCTAATTGCTTGCTGTACCTGCATTTTAACTTTCTGTGTTTCGTGGCGAGGACACCCAAATCTCGCTGAACACCAACATTTAATAGTTTCTCACCATTTAAAATATATTCTGTTTTTCTATTCTTCCTACCAAAGTAAATAACCTCACATTTCCCCACATTATACTCCATCTGCCACCTTCTTGCCCACTCACTTAACCTGTCTATATCCATTTGCAGACTCTTCGTGTCCTCCTCACAGCTTACTTTCCCACCTAGCTTTGTATCATCAGCAAACTTTGATACATTACATTGGGTCTCTTCATCTAAGTCATTAATATAGATTGTAAATAGCTGAGGACCAAGCACTGATCCTTGCCGCACCCCACTAGTTACAGCCTACCAACCTGAAAATGACCCGTTTATCCCTACTCTCTGTTTTCTGTCTGTTAACCAATCCACTATCCATGCTAATATATTACCCGCAACCCCATGAGCCCTTATCTTGTGTAACAACCTTTTATGTGGCACCTTATCGAATGCCTTTTGAAAATCCAAATATACTACATCCACTGGTTTCCCTTTATCTACCCTGCTAGTTACATCCTCAACAAACTCTAATAGATTTGTCAACATGATTTCCCTTTCATAAAACCATGTTGAATCTGCCTAATCATATTATGATTTTCTAAATGACCTGTTACCACTTCCTTAATAATGGATTCCAGCATTTTCCTGATGACTGATGCCAGGCTAACTGGCCTATAGTTCCCTGTTTTCTCTCTCCCTCCTTTCTTGAATAGCGTTGTTACATTTTCCACCTTCCAATTCACTGGGACCATTCTAGAATCTAGGGAATTTTGGAAGATCACAACCAATGCACTCACTATCTCTGCAGCCACCTCTTTTAGAGCAGCAGGATGGAGCCTATCAGGTCCAGGGGATTTTTTGGCTTTTAGTCCCATTAATTTCTCCAGTACATTTTCTTTACTAATATTAATTATTTTAAGTTCCTCACTCTCATTAGACCCTTGGTTCCCCCTTATTTCTGGTGTGCTTTTTATGTCTTCTCCTGTGAAGACAGATACAAAATACTTGTTTAACATCTCTTCCATTTCCTTATTCCCCATTATAATTTCTCCTGTCTCAGTCTCTAAGGGACCAACATTTACTTTCGCTACTCTCTTCCTTTTTACCTACTTGTAGAAGTTCTTACAATCTGTTTTTATATTTCTTGTTAGTTTACTCATATATTCTATTTTCTCCCTCTTTTTCAATTTTTTGGTCATCCTTTGCTGGTTTCTAAAACTTTCCCAATCCTTAGGCTTACTACTCTTCTTGGCAACATTATAAGCCTCTATTTTTAATCTAATACTATCCTTAACTTCTTTAGTTAGCCACGGATGGATCACTTTTCCCCTGGCGTTTTTATTTCTCAATGGAATGTATGTTCATTGAGAATTATAAAATATCTCTTTAAATGTTTGCCATTGCTTATCTACTGTCATGTCTTTTAATCTAATTTCCCAATCCACCTTAGCCAACTCACCCCTCACACCTGTGTAATTGGCTTTATTTAAGTTTAAGACTCTAGTTTCTGACTTAAGTATGTCACTCTCGAACTCAATGTGAAATTCTATCATATTATGATCACTCTTCCCCTGGGAATCCTTTACTGTGCAATTACTAATTAACCCTGTCTCATTACACAAGACTTCATCTAAAATAGCCTGTTCCCTGGGTGGTTCCACAACGTATTGTTCCAGGAAACTGTCTCGAATGCATTCCATGAACTCGTACTCCAAATTATCTTTGCCAATTTGATTTGTCCAGTCTATATGAAGATTAAAGTCCCCCACAGTTATTGCATTTCCTGTGTTACAAGCGCCTATTAATTTCAGATTAATATTCTGTCCAACAGTATGGCTACTGTTAGGCAGCTTATCGACTACTCCCACCAATGTTTTCTGCTCATTGTTATTTCTTACCTCCACCCTTACTGATTCTAGTTCCTGATCTTCCGAGCCAAGGTCCTTCCTCACTATTTTCCTTATGTCATCCTTTATTATTAGGGCTACATCCCCTCCTTTTCCATTTTGTCTGTCTTTTCGAAACGTCATATACCCTGGGATATTCAATTCCCAACCTTGGTCACCTTGCAACCACATCTCAGTAAAGGCTACCAGATCAAACCCATTTATCTCTATTTGTGCCATTAATTCGTCTATCTTGTTATGAATGCTTCATGCATTCAGATAAAGCGCCTTTAATTTTAACATTTTACCATTTTTCCCTGAATTGACCTTATTCGCTGATGTACTATTATTGTTAAACTTTCTATTCCTTCCCGTCACACTCTGCTTATCTTTACCTGCATTACTACACTGTTTCTAAAGCCTTGACTTTTCTCTTTAGATTTCTAAATATCCCCTCACCTGAACCCTCCCTCGCCCCCTTTTTTAGTTTAGAGCCCGATCTGCAGCCCTAGCTATTCGATTCAAGGGCACTGGTCCCAGCATTGGTGCCAGTGCCCCATGTATTGAAACCCCAGTCTCCCACACCATTCTCTGAGCCACGCAGTTAACTCTCTGATCTGATTGTCTCTATGCCAATTTGCGCATGGCTCAGGTAGTAATCCAGAGATTATTATCTTTGAGGTTCTGCTTATTAATTTAGACCCTAGCTCCTCAAACCCCCTCAGCAGAACCTCATTCCTAGTTCTACCTATGTCATTGGTTCCTACGTGGACCACAACAACTGGATCCTTCCCCTCATGCTCCAAGTTCTTTTCCAGCCACGAGGAGATGTCCTTAACCCTGGCACCAAGCAGGCAGCACAGCCTTCGGGACTCGGTCACGGCTACAGAGAACAGTATCTATCCCCCTGACTATACTATCCCCTACCACTACCACATTCCATTTTACTCCCCCCATTGAATGGCCTCCTGTACCATGGCGCCGTGGTCAGTTTGCCCATCCTCCCTACAGCCCTTGTTCTCATCCATACAGGTAGCAAGTACCTTGTACCTGTTGGGCAAGGACAAAGGCTGAGACTCCTCCAGCACTGCATCCTGGGTCCCCATACTTGTCCGCCTCGCAGTCACATCCTCCTGTCCCTGACCACTGAATGAATCTAAACTACTACCTAACCTAAGGGGTGTGACTGCCTCCTGGATTAAAGTCTCCAAATAACTCTTCCCCTCCCTAATGCATCGCAATGTCTGTAGCTCGGACTCCAACCCAACAACTCCGAGCCAAAATTCCCGGAGCTGCAGACACTTATTGCAGATGTAGTTGCCTTGGATCTCGCTGGTCTCCATCAACCCGCACATGATGCAGTTACGACACACCACCTGCCCTGCATTCCCAATCTAACCTTGTTTTATTTATTTAATAGTTAGTTTTTATTCACTCGATTATTTTTAGTTTTATCAACTAATTAGTTTATTTAGTTTAATTTATTAATTTAATAAAGTAATGGCAAGTTAACGTTTCCCAGCTCTTAGTTTAACCCACTGCCCTAGCTTAGAGAGCAAAAAAAAATGGTAATACTCACCAACCAATCACCTACCTGTTGCCTGTGACGTCACTCCTTGATTATTTTTGTTTTGTCTCTCCGTTCCCCGAAATACTCGACCGCTGTGATTCCCGCTGTCTCTCCGCTTTCTCTCCGTTCCCCGAAATACTCGACCGCTGTGATTCCCGCTGTCTCTCCGCTTTCTCTCCGTTCCCCGAAATACTCGACCGCTGTGATTCCCGCTCTCTCTCCGCTTTCTCTCCGTTCTCCGAAATACTCGACCGCTGTGATTCCCGCTCTCTCTCCGCTCTCTCTCCGTTCCCCGAAATACTCGACCGCTGTGATTCCCGCTCTCTCTCCGCTCTCTCTCCGTTCCCCGAAATACTCGACCGCTGTGATTCCCGCTGTCTCTCCGCTCTCTCTCCGTTCTCCGAAATACTCGACCGCTGTCTCTCCGCTCTCTCTCCGTTCCCCGAAATACTCGACCGCTGTGATTCCCGCTCTCTCTCCGCTCTCTCTCCGTTCCCCGAAATACTCGACCGCTGTGATTCCCGCTCTCTCTCCGCTCTCTCTCCGTTCCCCGAAATACTCGACCGCTGTGATTCCCGCTCTCTCTCCGCTTTCTCTCCGTTCCCCGAAATACTCGGCCGGTGGGGGATTCCCGCTGTTTCTCCGCTCTCTCTCCGTTCTCCGAAATACTCGACCGCTGTGATTCCCGCTCTCTCTCCGCTCTCCGAAATACTCGACCACTGTGGGATTCCCGCTCTCTCTCCGCTCTCTCTGCTCTCCGAAATACTCGACCACTGGGGGATTCCCGCTGTCTCTCCGTTCTCTGAAATACTCGACCGCTGTGGGATTCCCGCTGTGTCTCCGCTCTCCGAAATACTCGACCACTGTGGAATTTCCGCTCTCTCTCCGCTCTCCCTCCACTCTCCGATATACTCGACCGCTGTGGGATTCCTGCTCTCTCTCCGCTCTCCGATATACTCGACCGCTGTGGGATTCCTACTCTCTCTCCGCTCTCCGATATACTCGACCGATGGGGGATTCCCGCTGTCTCTCCGCTCTCCGATATACTCGACCGATGGGGGATTCCCGCTATTTCTCCGCTCTCCGACATACTCGGCCGGTGGGGGATTCCCGCTGTCTCTCCGCTCTCCGATATGCTCGACCGCTGGGGGATTCCCACTGTCTCTCCGCTCTCCGATATGCTCGACCGCTGGGGGATTCCCGCTGTCTCTCCGCTCTCCGATATGCTCGACCGCTGGGGGATTCCCGCTGTCTCTCCGCTCTCCGATATGCTCGACCGCTGGGGGATTCCCGCAGTTTCTCCGCTCTCTCCGCTCTCCGATATACTCGGCCGCTGGGGGATTCCTGCTCTCTCTCTGCTCTCTGATATATTCGGCCGCTGGGGGATTCTGTGCTTTCTCTCCTGGATGATGCCAGGTGTAGGGAAGTTATTGTACAGAGGGTAGAATGATGCCAGGTGCTGGGGGTTTACTGTGCAGAGGGGAAAATGCCATCAGCTACTGAGGAATTGTACAGGGGGTAGAATGATGCTAGGTGCAGGGGAGTTATTGCACGGGGGGTGGGGGGAATTATACCAGGTGCTGAGGAATTATTGCACAAAGGGATAGAAATGATGTCAGGTTCTGAGGAGTTATTGCACAGAGGAGGCAAATGATACCAGGTGCTGGGGGGTTATTGTACAGAGGGAGAATGATGCCAGGTGCTGGAGAGTTATTCTACAGGGGTAGAATTATGCATGGTGTTGGGGGGAGGGTTATTGCACAGAGGGGAGAATGATAAGAAGACATGTGGTATCCCAGAATACCAAGAGGCTGGTGATTGATTGACATTCTGAGTTTAGACAGGGTTCAGCTTCAGAGCCCTTAAAATTCAGGTATTCATAAAGCGAAGCCCAAGATGAGGCTCGATGACCCAATTAGACTGGGAGTAAATACAGCGACATTGGACACTCAATCAACGCACTCAGCTGATTGGCTGTTTCATCCACCCATCACTCATACTGTCCTACTCCTCTCTCATAAGCTTCTCTTGCTGATACCAACATGAACACCAGTCTCTTGTATGAAAAGAAATCAAACTGTGATCACAACACTGCAGTTTGATTTCTGACGCTGATGGGCCACATCCATGATGAACTCAGCAACAGTGATTAATGGAACAAACTGCAACACGCCTTTTTGATCCCAGAATTTTCCAATTCTCTCCTCCGCCCACGTAACCCTCCGCCCCCACACCACCCCCCCCACCTCCAATTCACAAAACAAGAGGTCAAACTGAGCTTTATCGTTCTGTTAGTAACAGAACGTTTTGGATCATTGCTACAATACTCAGACAGTTAATGACCCAGTGTGTTGAGGGACTGTCGATGTGTCTTCATATCTTCAGCCTAACACTACAGCAGCACTAAAATATGAGGATATCTTTATTGAAGCACATTGTGGATGACATGCAACTTCTCTGGTTGCAGCTGCAGTGGTGGCACAAGGTACAAAGCCATTGGAGCTGCTTAGCCTAGGCAAATAGAAAGACTAATGATTATTCAGGCAAATTTAGGCCCTGCGATGGGAAAGAAGCAAAGGAAAAACATTATAGCCGGAGCCTCTTTGAAAAGCACTGACAGTTGACGGATGAGCATCCATAAAACAACAATGGTTTCACTGTGTGATGTCTCCACAACCAGCACCTTCTCCCTGGGAAACTAATTACTCCCAAACTGTCAGTGAAAATGTTATTTTTCCGGTAATCATTTCCCTTTTAAATGGCAAAGTGACCATGAAACATTCTTTTTTTGACTAAGCATACAACTTAAAATGTTCTAAAGTTGATCAAACAGCTTTAACTATGTGACAATGGAGTATATCTGTGAGAAATTGATAGCAGTTACAAGGGGCCTTAGCTCAATGCCAAGTTTTGTGCAATGGACTGTGATGTTGTGGTAGAATTAGACAAGGGAGACATTTGAAACAGATCTACATGTGAATGTGTGACTAACTGACAGGGATCTGAGTAAGGAGTGGAGTGCTCGTATTAATGAAAAAACGAGTGAGAGAATGGGACAACAGAATAGAAGAGATGTAGGGGACACGGACAAAGACAGCAGTAAGCGATGCATAAAATCATTAAATGTGAAGGGCTGGCCAACACTGTTCAGATTTATCTGCAAGTTTAATCAGAAAGAAGCATTGACAGCGGGCTGATAGATTTAAAGCCTTTGCATTTACACCATATACAATAGAGCTTGAACATTTTAAAAGCATAAAAGCCTCTATTTCAGCAAGGGCCAATCTTTCATTCGTCTTATTTGTAGTTAAATGAATGCAACTTCATGATGAAATATTCATTTGGAAAGAATCAGAATGATTTTAGGTGGGCTTCTTAACTATGTGACTTCCTTCAAGACTTAGCTAGTTCGGGTCAGATGATTCAACAAACTGTCTAAGCTGAAGGACATCCCTCGAGCAGCTCCAGCCAGCTGTTTGCTGATGTTCCCTGAATGTGGGTATAAGTGAAAGAAGAGCAGGGGCTAGTGACGGCCTCAGCTTCTGGCTTCAATAACTCTGAAACTCAGGTAATCAGAAGGCTGGAGCTCTATGTCTATCTGTTGCCTGACCCTCCCTGAATTGCTAAAGAACATGAATGAAATCTCTCCCCCCATTGTATTCATGCCTATCTAACACCACCATCCCCCTCAACCTAGATTACCAAAGCCAACAGACAGCGCAGAAACACACCTCCCTCATCCAGACAGTGTATATGACAGATTGGAGAGATTCCATTTAACACATTAATGGGCGCATGGCTTTCAACCAGACACTCAAGAGAGGGACATACATCTCCCTCCTCTTCCCAATACACACATGCTTGGGCGCACGCACACACAAAAACATGCACACACAAACGCATGCACACATGCACACACAGGTGCACACACACACGCATGCACGACACACAGAACAATATCAGAAAGGAAAAAAAAACTTCTCTCCCAATCTTCACTCCTCTTCTTTCAAATGTGTTGGCTCATGCTGCGATACAGTGCCACAGGAGCTGGCAGCCCTCCCATCCTTATGCTAGTGGCCATTCCGCATACATGAGCCCCTAGAATATTAAGTATTGTCATGATATTCCACCACAAGGCATCACACCTGAGCCCAATCCTGTTCTCACATGGCCCCTTTCTGCACTTTCCAGAAAGGGTAGCAATTAAGAGCTGATTTTTCTCCTGAATAGTCTGAGGAAGTTGAGGCCAGTTGTAGAACCCTAACATCACCCAGAATGAGACAAGTGCCAGGCAATGACCACCTCCAACAAGAGAGAGTCTAACCACTTTCCCTTGACATTCAACAGCATTACCATCGCCGAATCCCCCACCATCAACATCCTGGGGGTCACCATTGACCAGAAACTTAACTGGACCAGCCACATAAATAATGTGGCTACAAGAGCAGGTCAGAGGCTGGGTATTCTGCAGTGAGTGACTCACCTCCTGACTCCCCAAAGCCTTTCCAGCATCTACAAGGCACAAGTCAGGACTGTGATGGAACTCTCTTCACTTGCCTGGATGTGTGCAGCTCCAACAACACTTAAGAAGCTCGACACCATCCAGGACAAAGCAACCCGCTTGATTGGCACCCCATTCCCCACCCTAAACAATCACTTCCTCCACCATCAGTGCACCGTGGCTGCAGAGTGTACCATCTACAAGATGCACTGAAGCAACCAGTCAAGGCTTCTTCGACAGCACCTCCCAAACCCGCAACCTCTACCACCTAGAAGGACAAGGGCAGCAGGCGCATGGGAACAACACCACCTGCACGTTCCCCTCCAAGTCACACACCATCCCGACTTGGAAATATATCACCATTCCTTCATCGTCGCTGGGTCAAAATCCTGGAACTCCCTAACTAACAGCACCGTGGGAGAACCATCACCAAATGGACTGCAGCGGTTCAAGAAGGCAAGCTCACCGCCACCTTCTCAAGGGCAATTAGGAATGGGTAATAAATGTTGGCCTTACCAACGACGCCGACATCCCATGAATAAATTTTTAAAAATGACAGTAGCCAACGGGGCAGGGATTGAACTTATGGACCACCAGCCAAAGATCAGGTGTAATGGAATGAAGATATTTTCTAGCACATAAACTACTTATTTATAGAACAATACTCCACTATCACTCACATCACTCTTAACCTTCCATTCACCCTCGCCTCCCTCCCACTCGACCCCTCCATGGAATGTCAAGAGGCCAGAGGTCCCCTGTCCTCTCTCAACCTGTTTCCCTCCTCCCTTCCTATGCATTTCCCTAAGAACCATTGTTTGCTGTCAAAATTCAAATAATCGAAATCGAAATAGGCTGAGAAAAGGCACGCCGCCTTTTCATCTGTCACAGGTGTGTAACCAATAAACTGTCATTTTCCCCTCACATTTGCTCTTCTGTCACACACATAAACCTATTTTTTTAAAAGTCATTATAAACTTTACTGAATAAACATTTAATTTTTTTCCTCTAGCTTTTCTTCAAATAATTTTGAAAAACAAATGAGCAGTAATTGCTAAAAGCCAAAGAAAATTGTTCCAGCAGTTTATCCAATGGAATGGTACGGATGCATCCATGGAAATCAGGCACTTGGCACAAACTCATACTGCACAATCTGCATTCAGCTAAAGAACCACAGCTCTGGGTAAAAATATCAAGCCCAAGTCTAAGCTTTTGGGGAGGCTGAGGCCATAGAACCACAACATCTTATAGCACAGAAGGAAGCCAGTCAGCCCATCATTTCTATGCCAGCTCTTTGCTAGCATAATCCAACCAATCCAACTGCTCATGCTCTCTCCCTTTAGCCCTGTATCTTCCTCTGCTTCAAATATTTATCCAATTTTCCCTTAAAAGATACAATGGTCTCTGCTTCAACTATTCCCTGTGCAAACGCATTTCATGATCCAACAACCCACTACATAAAGAAATTTTTCCTAACCTCTCTTAGCAACAATTTGTAATTGATGACCTCTCATCACTGACTCCCCGACCAGAGGACATTTTATTTCCCTATTCACTCTACCAAAACCCTTCATAATTTTAAAAACTTCAATGAAATCTCCTCTTAGCTTCTCTGCTCATGAAAATAATCTCAGTGTCTCAAATCTTTCCTCATAACTGTAGTTTCCTACCCCAGGTATCATCCTGGTGAATCGATGCCCTACGCCTCTCCATGGCTTTAATGCCCTTTCTATAATGGGACTCCCAAAACTGTACACAGTGCTCTATATGCAGCCTTGTCAATGTTTTGTACAAATTTATCATTACTTCTTTATTCGTGTACTTTGTGCCTCTATTTATAAAATCCAGAATTCTGTTGGCCTCGTTATGGCTTTATCTACCTGCACTCGCACTTTCAGGGAATTATATGTTTGATCCACTCAGTCTCTCTGGTCTTCCACACCCTTCAATGTCTTTCCATTGAATGTTCACTCCCATTCCTTGTTTTTCCTCCGAAAATGAATTATCTTGTATTTCTCCACATTAAATTGCATCCACCCCCTATCTGCCCATTCCTTGAACTTGGCTGTTGTTTCCTGTAATCCTTTACAGTTCACTTCGCTGTTTGCCAAAAGTGTCATCAGTCACTTATACAGAACGAGCACATCACTTCCATAAAACAAAAAAAATTATCTTCATTTTAAAAACCATAGTCAGAACATTATGTCCACTGGCACATTTAACTTTGCTGAATCAACTGCATTGATTTTCGGAAGAATTTATGTTGTTATAAATTGTTATCACCTTCTCTGTGGGAAGGCACATTAAACTCTTCAGCCTCTTGTCTATGGACTAAGAACTCCCAAGTCACTCTCAGAATCTCCAACCTCGTGTTGATTGATTAAATATTGCTGCAGTAGGGCATTTCATCACTAGCCCTTCACTGTGACAATTCCTGATACACCATCATCTCTGATAAACATTGTTTATGGCACTCTCAGTGATAGAGAAAGTATATGAAACACCCCATAACCCATCCCTCAATATAACATTGCAATATGGTTCCTGTAGGTGCTGGTACAAAGGTAACTTACTGTACATCATGTTGCCAATATCTACATCTGGTTGGCTGACTTAGTTCCTTGCAAAGAAAATATTTAGCAGTAAGGATTAAATGTGATGATGTTGCTGAGCATCATAACCAAATGCATCATGTACTGAGGCGTTTTACAGTACTATAAAGGAGGACACCATAAAGATGCAAGATGTTGCTACTGGAAACAGTTTGAATTGATATAGGCTGTCATTTTAGCATCATAAAGTGGGCTGTGCTATGCCTATGCAGGATGATTTATTAAAATTTAAAAGCAATCACCACCCCCCCCCCCACCAAAAATACATTTTATTCATATCAACCTTCAAATTTGTATTTATATAACACCTTTCATATCCTCAGGACATCCCAAAGTACTTCACAGCCAATTAATTACTTTTGACATGTAGTCACTGTTGTAATGTAGGGAAATGCAGCAGCCAATTTGCAAGGTCCCACAAACAGCTACAAGAAAAATTCCCAGATAATGTTTTGCTGATGTTGGTTGGAGAATAAATGTTGGCTCCGACACCGCAAGAATTCCCCTGCTCATCTTCGAATAGTGCCATGGGATCTTTTACATCTACCTGAGAGGATAGACGGGGGCCTCAGTTTAAGGCCTCATCCGAAAGGTGGCACCTCCGACAGTGCAGCATTCCCTCAGTACTGCACTGAAGTGTCAGCCTAGATTATGTGCTCAAGTCACTGGGGTGGGGCAATAGTACTAGCATTGAGCCAAGGTTGACACCTTATAAATCTGTTTCTGAATCAGTAACATAATAGTAATATAAAAACTAAAATTCTACCTCAGCTTAGGAGGAAACCACATAGGGCATTTATACAAAGACTGGAAGTCTTTCAAAGGTTGTAGAGTAAATTTCTCTGTTGAATTACAGCTTCCTTGAATTATAGTCTAGATAGACCAACAAAGAGTGACATTGGCCTTTAATCATTTGTTAATCATTTCTCTCAATGACAGTGTTAAAAAGGACTCATATTTCTTAACAGCAGCTCTATTGCACATCTCATGAGTGCAGTGATTTGACAGATATAGACTTGGGGGAAATGCATAATCAAAACAGAGTAAAATTGAACTGCACTGTATTTGAATAATTGAAAAGCTTTTGTGAAGCATAAATTTAAGTTGACAAGCCGGTGGTGTTAGGAGGGGTACTGCGGTGGCCTCTGCTCTAATCTGAAATGACCATGTTAGGGGCATTGCATTGAATGACCCAAACTGAGAGGAGTGGTATCAGAAGTGCTGCATTCCTAGCAAAAGAATAAATTCCAAAATCTATTGCAGGTCATAACTGATCAATTAGCAGCGTTAATCTCTGTAACTGGGCAGGGGGATCGCACGCCCATTGTAGAGCCTGCCCGATCTCCGCCCATTCATTTGAATAAATCAGAGAGGCTCCATAACAGGCACACAATCTGACCCGCCTGATCTTTCTCCATGCGCTGCGCTCAGGCAATCCTTTACACCCCCAGGGCAATGAGAGGAGACCTGCCCTATCTCTTTCTTCTCCTGTTTTGTGCAGAATTAAGGAATTCATTAAATCTGTATAATTAACAATCCTAATGTCAAACACACGTCGACTACACTCCAAAGTGTTCTACGTGCAAAGTGCATGTTATTTTTGCTTGACTGGGTGATATATCATCTATAAATGATCTATGTGTAACTGTAATATATAAAAAGTTTTACTCAGAGTTGGCACCACACCTACAACACTTTTGTGCAACAGTTCACTTATGAGCCACCCTTAGTCGTAAGCAAATTTATTCTAACGTAGGTTAACCGACCAGACAAATTTTTTCTATCACACCCAATTGGGTCATTCGTCTAATGAATTGGATTCCCAACATGACTTCCACTTTCTCAATGACTGCAGCAGACCGCACACACACACAAAAAATACAGTTGAACATCTCCAAGCCAAGGATAAATGTTGGAAAATGTAAACTTTTTAAGCAATGATTCGTATACTCTTTATCTTCTGCAGTCAGCTTTTTTTCTTACAAATGCAAAGCGTTTCAGCTCACTCACTCCAAGAACATGCTGGTTCCAGACTCTCTCCAAATTGTTAATTAACCTATGAATTAATCAAATCCAAGATTCTTATCTGAATCTGGACTTGTCAGTGAACTCATCATTCCTTTCAAGAATGGTAAGCAATTACACCTTCTGGCCTTAAAGCAACACATAAGAACATAAGAAATAGGAGCAGAAGTAGGCCATATGGCCCCTCGAGCCTGCTCCGCCATTCAAAAGATGATCATGGCTGATCTTCCATCTCAACTCCACTTTCCTGCCCTATCCCCATATCCCTTGATTCTCTTAGTGTCCAAAAATCTAACAATCTCAGTCTTGAATATACTCAACGACTGAGTGTCCACAGCCCTCTGGGATAGAGAATTCCAAAGATTCACAGCCCTCTGAGTAACAAAATTTTTCCTCATCTTGCTCCTAAATGGCTGACCTCTTGAGGCTATGACCTCTAGTTCTGGACTCTCCAGCCAGGGGAAACAGCCTCTCAGCATCTACCCTGTCAATCCCGATAAGAATTTTATACGTTTCAATGAGATCACCTCTCATTCTTCTAACCTCCAGAGAATATAGGCCCATTTTACTCAATCTCTCCTCATAGGACAACCCTCTCATCTCAGGAACCAATCTAGTGAATCTTTGATGCACCCCCTCAAAGGCAAGTATATCCTTCCTTAGGTAAGGAGACCAAAACTGATTTCTCCTGTCTCTGTCTCTAAGGGACCCACGTTTACTTTCGCTAACCTTTTCTTTTTTATAGTACTTGTAGAAGCTCTTACAATCTGTTTTTATATTTCTTGCTAGTTTACTCTTATATTCAATTTTCTCTCTCAGAGAGGGAGGGGAACCAGTGAATGTAGAACTGAACCCAGCCAGAGTCAGCACCTTCAGGGGAGGAGAGGGAGGGGAACCAGTGAGTGTAGAACTGAACCAAGCCAGAGTCAGCACCTTCAGGGGAGGAGAGGGAGGGGAACCAGTGAGTGTAGAACTGAACCCAGCCAGAGTCAGCAGCTTCAGGGGAGGAGCAGGAGAGAGGGGAACCAGTGAGTGCAGAACAGAACCTAACCAGAGTCAGTACCTTCAGGGGAGGAGAGGGAGGGGAACCAGTGAGTGTAGAACTGAACCCAGCCAGAGTCAGCAGCTTCAGGGGAGGGAGAGAGGTAACCAGTGAGTGTAGAACTGAATCCAGCCAGAGTCGGGACCTTCAGTGGAGGAGAAAGAAGGGAACCAGTGAGTGTAGAACACATATTTACATTTCTATTTACATAATATGATGTTCATGTCCTTATAAAACAGTATATCCCCTAACTTGCCATGGAGATTCATTGGTAAAATATTAAACCTGATATGTCAGTGTGCATCAGACATCACTGTTCAGATGTCACATTCCTGGTGTCACACTTTGTTACGGATGCAACCCAATCTTTAAAAAAAGGATGATAGCTCGTTAATGAATGCTGGGTGCTCCTGACTTCGAGCTGAACCTGACAAGCACTTTATCATTTGCAAAGTTTCCTGACTAAACAACAATTAAACTCTGAGTGGCCTAGGTGTGTGTTTATTTACCAATAACTGAACTTTACTGCCTTGGCTCCACCTTAACAGAATACATTGTGATTTATATGATAACAATCTCCTGTCCTTCTCAAACAGTGTATGATTCAATTTACTACAAGCTTTGCTATGGGAAATAAATACAACATAAAAAATGAAGGGCAAGAAAAGACCCCCAGGATTATCAAGCGATATACATCAAAAAAAACTCTGAGAATTTCCTCCTCGCCTCCCTAATTCAGTCAACAAAGCTGCAGGAGAGTCTGGCTGGTCATAACACATCACCAAAGCTATTGGTTACCATCTATAACTGCAGCCTTGGCTCAGTGAGTAGAATTCTTGCCTCCGAGTTAGAAGGTCATGGGTTCAAGCCCCACTCCAGACACTTGAGCATGAAATGTAGGCTGATGCTCTAGTGCAGTACTGAGGGAGTGCTGCATGATCGGAGGTGCTGTCTTTCAGATGAGACGTTAAACCAAGGCCCTGTCCGTCCTCTCAGGTGGACATAAAAGATCCCATGGCACTATTTCGAAGGAAAGCAGTGGAGTTCTCCCCAGTGTCCTGGCCAATATTCATTCCTCAACCAACATCTTTAAAACAAAGAGATCATCTGATCATTATCCCATTGCTGTTTGTGGGACCTTGCTATGTGCAAATTGGCTGCCATGCTTCCTACATTACAACATTGGCTGTAAATCGCTTTGGGACGTCCTGATGTTGTGAAAGGTGCTATATAAATGCAAGTCTTTCTTTTTTTAAATGTCCTCATCTCTCAGGAACTTGTCAAGTTATCTTTTGAAGAAGAGTAACGACTCCATACTCACCACATAACTCAGCAGTTAGTTCCAGAGAATGATAATTCTTTGTGAAAAGAAATACTCCGACATTGAGCCTAATTCTTTGCTTTTGGATTTTATAGGCATGACTCCTAATCCTACCATTCCATTCTATTTCAAATAACTTATCGAACCAGACTGTATCCAATCCCCTCATCATTTTTAAAACTTCAATCATATCTTCTATAAGGCCACACTTCTCCAAAATAAATGACACCAACTCTCAGAGACTGTCCTCATGACTAAGAACTCTAAGATTTGCTAATTATCTTGCTACTCTCCTCTGCACCGTCTCCTGAGTTTTGATTTCTTTCACGAGATGCAGGGACCAAAACTACACACCATGGAGGTCATTTTAACTTTGGGCGATATCGAGTTGATCACCTGTTATACACCATTGACTTCAAGGGAAAGGAAAATGGGATGTGATGTATAATGGGCGGCTAATTCGATATTGCCTGTTTTACACTATCGCCCAAAGTTAAAATTACCCCTCATATTCCAAGTATGGACATATCAGATCCTCATATAGCTTAAGTATAGTCGAGTGCTCTTCATTTTGTATTCAGTGGTCCGAGCAATGCAGCTCAAAGGCCTATTTGCTTTCCTTATAGCAATTTCATGCTGCTTGTGCATCTTCAGTGAGGTCTCTTGGTTGATCTGTTACCTTTAACAAGATATAAACATGTCTGGACTTTCCTAACCCAACTGCATGGCACTGCACTTGTTCATAAAGTGACATCTGCTATTCACCCAACTGATCTCAACTGGTCTGCAACATATTGATTTGTTCTGAATTACTAACCCCATGCACATTTTGCATCATCTGTGAATTTAAGGATGGACCTATTTAAACCTTCAGGTCGATCATTAATAAAAAAAACAGCATTGGTACCAACACAAACCCTGTGGAACTCTACTCATAACCAGACCCCAATCAACAACAACAACAACAACATGCATTTATATAGCGCCTTTAAGGTAGTGAAATGTCTCAAGGTGCTTCACTGGAACATAATCAGACAAAAATTGACACCAAGCCAAAGAAGGAGACATTAGGACAGGTGAACAAAAGCTGGGTCAAAGAGATAGGTTCTAAGGAGCATCTTAAAGGAGAAGAGAGAGGTAGAGAAGTGGAAAGGTTTAGGGAGGGAATTCCAGCGCTTAGGGCCTAGACAGCTGAAAGCACGGCCGCCAATGGTGGGGCAAAGGTAGTCAGGGCTGTACAAGAGGCCTGAATTGGTGGAATGCAGAGTTCCCAGAGGGTTGTAGAGCTGGAGAATGTTACAGAGATAGGGAGGGGCAAGGCCATGGAGGGAACCACTCTCCTCAATAACAATCCTCTGCTCATAGGATCTCAACCAGGTACTTTTCCAATATAATTGCTGTCCTATAATCTAACAAAATTTAATTTGTTTCTATTAGCCCTCTTTGTGGTACTTTATTAAAGATATTTTGGAAGTCAAGCTATACAACATCAACTGGACTAACTTCATCCATCATTTTGGTCACTTCCTCAAAGAATGCAATCAAGTTAGTGGTGCAGGACCTATCAAAGCCATGTTGGGACTCCCTAATAACCACCAAACGCTCCGAATGATCACATGTCACATCCTGTGTGATGCTTCCCAACAGCCTCCCGACTAGTGAAGTCCAAGTCACAGACCTCCAATTACCAGGGTCTAATTTGTTCCCTTTCTTAAATAACATGAATGCACCAGTCTATTAATGCAGGCCCCAGGTATTGATGGGTAGAGAGATCTATTAATGCAGGTCCCAGGTATTGATGGGTGGAGGGGTCGATTAATGTAGGGTCTAAATATTGATGGGTGGAGGGTTCAACTAATGCAGCTCCCAGGTATTGATGGGTGGAGGGGTCTATTAATGCAGGTCACAGGTATTGATGGGTGGAGGGGTGTATTAATGTAGGTTCTAGATATTGATGGGTGGAGAGATCTATTAATGCAGGTCCCAGGCATTGATGGGTGGAGGGGTCGATTAATGCAGGTCCCAGGTATTGATGGGTGGAGGGATCTATTAATGCAGGTCACAGGTATTGATGGGTGGAGGGGTCTATTAATGCAGGTCCCAGGTATTGATGGGTGGAGGGGTCTATTAATGCAGGTCCCAGGTATTGATGGGTGGAGGGGTCTATTAATGCAGGTCCCAGGTATTGATGGGTGGAGGGGTCGATTAATGCAAAATAGGGCAGCTTGGACCCCTGAAGAAATGGCTCCACAGGTCAGACTCCTTCACACAGGGGCCCAAGGAGGATACAGGAGGAAACTTGAGAAATTGGGGCTGTTTTCTTCAAAACAGATGACAATGGGATTTGATAGAGGGATTTAAATTATGGACAAATGGGGCAGGGTAGATAAAAAGAAACTTTTTTTTCCAGTGATTGAGGGGTTTAGGACAAGGGGACATAGATAAATCAGGAGAAACTTTTGTTTGCATGGAGGGTTGTGAGGCTGTGGAATGCGGAGTGTGTGATTGAAGCAGAGACTGTTGAACATTTAAGAATAGGTAAGATCGGTGGTTAATGTGGAACAGGGTGGGCACATGGCATTAGGATGCTGCTCGTGTGGAGGATAAACAACAACACGGGCTGGTTGGCTGAGCATCCTGTTTCCATATTATTCTTTTCATGTGGTTCTATGTAACCCCCTACCCACACAAGCCCCCCACCCCCCCACCAACAAATGGCTGGGAAGCGTCTGATTTTCCAGTCACGTGACGCAGGCCGGTGCTGCAGATACGCCCTGGGTGGCGCTGGTGCCTGGCAGCCCCATGCAAATGAGGTGCCCACCCACTGACACCGCACCCTCTGGCGGAGTTAGCAATGGAGGGCACCAGCGGGCTGGATCCCAGTGTATCCGCTCATGGAACTCCGGCCCTGTTATCAGTAAATCTCATCAACGTCAAGACACCTCAGAGCTGAGCACCTGAAGTGTCTCCACTTCTCTTCATAACTGACAACCCACTCACAAAATCAAGGCCGCACAAGGGCTTCGAAACGTGCGACTTCTGAGAGTGGGATTTTTTTTTAGCAGCTCATTAATTGCGGAAGAAAACTAACAGTCTCCTATTTTTCCATAAGAAAGGAATTTCACCCCATTTGTCAAAAAAGAACGACATTAGGCAGGCTTATGATTTTAGAACAAACAGCATATAGATCTAACTAAAAAAAATTCTAATGAGGATTTTTAAAAAATGATTATTCACATCTGTGCTGTTGTGTCCCTATCTGTATGTTCTTCACAGGTTACTTAGGTTCATCAGGAACTAGTCCAGGAAGAACTGCAAGGAAGGCACAAGTGGGGCTAAGGGATAATGGGACGTTTGTGGGAGGGAACGTCTCATTCTCTCTCTTTTGGTTTTACTTCATTATATTTGTTAAATCCATTTTCTAGATGGTTACAGCTTCAAATGGCAGTGAGACTGCAGAGGGGGCACTGTTGAGAATTTGGACAGTGATGACTCAGCCATCTCCTCTTATCACATGGCCATTCTAATCTTTATTAGTTGTTTCAGTTTAGCAACCCATCTGTAACAATGCATTAAACTGTATAGCTATTAATACAAGTCCCAAAGGATATGTCTAAACACTGTTCGTCCCTTATCTGCTCTTCACAGCGACCTTTACTACAATACTTCACAGGACATAAAGTCATCAGTTGTGACACAAATCACTCCAGGTAACAGAAAAAGTGAAGTCAAGAATGAGTGCATGCTACAAACTGAATTAAGATTCAGCATGCTTGGCTGCTTGCATTTTCAGCATATTGTCCATAAACACATAGCTGTTTGTTTTGTTTTATTTGATTTAATGTGGTACGAGCATTTGAAGGGAATTACTGCTGAGCTGCTGTTTCAGATTTGTTTCCAAGCATATTCTAAAAAAAGTTATCCCTAGAGAAGTATTATTTTGTCACATATCAACAGCATTGCAATAAAAATGTAGTAACTCCACTTGAGGGTATAAGTACAGAATGGTGATATTTTACACGGGAGATTTGGGCTCTTCTGTTAAGAAGCTCGAACTTGTTCGATAGGTAGGGATTCACACCTGCAGTTCCACACACACCACTTTCCCTGATTTTGACCTCACGACCCTGGGGGAAGCACCGAGACGGGATCAGCTACACCCTCACGGGGGAAAGAGAACATTACGTCTGTAGGTCACTCTGGACTGCTAAGTTGCATATTCTTACAGCTGAGCAGATCAGCAGAGACCTACAAGCAAATTATCTGCTGGGCCCCTCTGTGGCAAACAGCAAGGACACCAAAAATGGAGCCAAAAAATAAAGATAGGGCCTGTCTTTGAAGGACTCACATGATCATTGGCCCGACTGCAACTCACTGCCTCAGCTCAGACAGTCGCCACGGCCACGTGGCAGAGGTGTTGCTGGGACCCCATGATGAGCCGTTGCTTTAAGGGGATGAAGACCGGTGACAAAAAGAAGCCCTCAGAAAACCTGTGTATTTATTGCAGCACGAGGCCAATCGATGCAGTTTGGGTTCTGACTGGGACCTTAAATGTCCTGCTCAAACAGAGCTACATGTGTGCATGGATACATGTGTGTGCGTGGATTCACGTGTGTGTCCGGCTCAGGCCAACGGTTAAAACTTTAGATATTATGGGAGTGCACCAGGATGAGTCTTGTTCCCTAAACATTTAAATTAAGGTCAGGTGGGTTTAAAAACAGCCCGGACCACCCAAGCGCTCTGTGAACCGAGCTTGACCCACATGGGATTTACATTCTGTATGGTGCCAACCCAAGCAGTTTGAGAGCACCCTCCCTGGGGAACCTCATTCCGTTCTGCTCCACACTCATGTCGTACCCTGTCTCCAGATTCACACAGCAAGTTCAGAGTCAGTGCTGACTCTAAGCTTTAGTCTAAACACATTTTAGGTGCCTTTTTTTAAAAAAAATCTAGTTCATTACAGGCTAGATATGCCCAGCAGGACTGAGTGGAGTCTTCTAAGTGGAATATTTATGCCTCGAGTCAGATGCTGTAAATGAAGATTTAGCAGTGAATTATATTTAAAACTCTAATTCTTTCCAGTGACCTTTGCTGAGTTAGTTGGAATGGGTGAGTACGGCTGTAAAAAATCATTGCTGAACATCGGAATCATCATGCCAGCTCTGGACGTGCTGGGCGTGCGTCACTCATACTACAGGCCATAATGTTTTACATAGTATTATATAGAATCTACAGCATAGAAAGAGGCCATTCAGTCCAACTGGTCTATGCTGGCGTTTATGCTCCACACCAGCCTCCTCCCACCCTACTTCGTCTCACCTTATCTGCATATCCTTTTCTTCCTTTCGCCCTCCTGTTTATCTAGCTTCCCCTTAAAGGCATTTATGCCGATTCGCCTCAACTACTCCATGTGGTAGCAAGTTCCACATTCTAACCACTCTCTGGGTAAAGAAGTTTCTCCTGAATTCTTTATTGGATGTATTAGCGACTGTCTTATATCTTGTGTTTATGGCCCCTAGTTTTGGACTCTAGCTGCCCGAAATGGCTTTCAGGCCAACAGAGGTGACTTTACTGAATCGTCCTGCAAAGGGAAAACGGGCAGAATACAGCTTTAAATCCACAACTCTTGTTAAATACTCTGTATCTAAACTGGAGTAGAGTGCTTCTGCTGATTTCTACTGTGGGCCGATGAACTCATCTCAATGTTTCATATAGGAATCATCATGAAAGAGATGGATGTTTCCAAATCAAAGGCACTGTTGGAGGAGATATAATTCAACAGGTTAGTAAAGGTCATTCTCATGCATTCTTCCATAACAACTTCTGCACGCCCGACGCTTGTTTGTTTGCATCCTCCCAGGTGGAGTGGCAGAGGATTGTCACAGTTTAATCTCTCCTTGTCAAATCGAGACCATATTTTATTCCACACAATCAGAAACAATATCGCAGAACACTTGCTGAAGGTGTCGGGTTTCGGAATTGGCTGATACACTGCAATTTCACAGGACATTTCAATCACACTGTGGATTTGGACTGTTAATGGCCGAGTTAATGAAAACAAGTCGTAAGCACAGATACCAGCTGTGAGCCGGTGGGCTCGAATATTCCCCGAGTCTGAATTAATTTTTTTGTACACACATTTGTTCTGAAGGCAGACGCTTTTCCGTTTCAGCGGAGGAACCATCACAGGCTGACAAGTGCATTAAAAATCTTGCCCCCCCTCCCTCTCTCTTCTCTTCTCTTCTCTTTCGGCCACGATTAACTGCTTGCGAATTTACACAAGCGATGCGTTGCCAGTTTGAAATGTTGCAGCTATTTACCTCTTTCACTTGAAGACAGATTTCGAACACCCCGCGATGATCTAAGATTAATTGAGTCCTGCATGTTTTCGGCTCGCTTTTGGCTCCAAGGAGAGCGGGGACCAAAGAACCTGTATTTAACAAACCAAAGGGACCTTCTCATTAACGTATGATTAATTGCAGTTTGCGAAGTGATTAATTAGTTGGCGTGACAGTAAACTTTACAAGTGCACATGCTTTAACTGGGTTACGTGTTTGCATTTAGAAAGGAGGCAACCTCACATATTCCAGCCCTGTCCAATCTCATCTGCTGCTGTGGAGAGCAGCCGCCCAGGGCCAGAAGCCCTCTCTCATGATTGATAGGTTCTCTTTTATGTGTGAGCTGTATTCAGGGGATTTTTCATAGCTCCGCTGCTTATTGGTACTGGGGTAATTTCCACTTTACCACAGAATTGATTTGGAACATAGGCATATGAGTTTGTATATTTTTCTCATGGTGCCTGAGAGACAACCTGCCACAAGCAATAAGCCAAATGCCCAATTCATTCGGCAACAGCAGGATTGATAAGAAAAAATATACATATTGTGTATTACTCAGAGTCAGAGCTACAGATAATTTCATTAACTGGGGAAATGGCGACAGGGCAGACCTGCAGAACTGGGGGGCTGTCTACATATTAGGCAATGGAAGGGCAAAGGTCACCGGTTTTAGTGTCCAATTCATCAAGAGACAGCATCAATTATTTATCAAATAATCAATGAAACAATCATTGGCTGCTTTTCACACAATATTAACAATGAACAAGGATACACTGCTTTAACCGGCTTGATGTTTTCTATATTTAAGCCCACTTCACCCTTCCCTTTGGAATTGGATTTTACAGCCTCCGATTTTAACTCTGGGTGAGAGGCTCTGGGGCTGGTGGTTGAGTGGCAGGCTCAACCCGAACTCGCTATGTTGAGGCCCGGTCCATTTTACACCCAGGCCTCGTTACTATAGTGCAGGCCCAGTTCTGACCGAACCCGGCAGGATGATGTGAGGCCAGCGGGCATGAGGGATGTGAACAATGCAGGGTGGGCGGGGAGAGTGACGTGAGGTGAGCGGGGAGAGTGACGTGAGGTGAGCGGGGAGAGTGACGTGGGCAGGGTGAGTGATGTGAGGTGAACGGGGAGAGTGATGTGAGGTGAGCGGGGAGAGTGATGTGAGGTGAGCGGGGAGAGTGATGTGAGTAGAGTGAGTGATGTGAGGTGAACGGGGAGAGTGATGTGAGGTGAGCGGGGAGAGTGATGTGAGGTGAGCGGGGAGAGTGATGTGAGGTGAGCGGGGAGAGTGATGTGAGGTGAGCGGGGAGAGTGACGTGGGCAGGGTGAGTGATGTGAGGTGAGCAGGGAGAGTGATGTGAGTAGAGTGAGTGATGTGAGGTGAGCAGGGAGAGTGACGTGGGCAGGGTGAGTGATGTGAGGTGAGCGGGGAGAGTTAAGTGGGCAGGGTGAGTGATGTGAGGTGAGCAGGGAGAGTGATGTGAGTAGAGTGAGTGATGTGAGGTGAGCAGGGAGAGTGACGTGGGCAGGGTGAGTGATGTGAGGTGGGCGGGGAGAGTTAAGTGGGCAGGGTGAGTGATGTGAGGTGAGCGGGGAGAGTGACGTGAGTAGAGTGAGTGATGTGAGGTGAGCGGGGAGAGTGACGTGGGCAGGGTGAGTGATGTGAGGTGAGCGGGGAGAGTGACGTGAGTAGAGTGAGTGATGTGAGGTGAGCAGGGAGAGTGACGTGGGCAGGGTGAGTGATGTGAGGTGAGCGGGGAGAGTTAAGTGGGCAGGGTGAGTGATGTGAGGTGAGCAGGGAGAGTGACGTGGGCAGGGTGAGTGATGTGAGGTGAGCAGGGAGAGTGACGTGGGCAGGGTGAGTGATGTGAGGTGAGCGGGGAGAGTGATGTGGGCAGGGTGAGTGATGTGAGGTGAGCGGGGAGAGTGATGTGGGGTGAGCGGGGTGAGCGATCCCTGAAGCGGACGGGGGAACCCAGGGAGTGTGGGAACGTGAGACCGGCCGATCTTAGTGCCAGAGCTCATTTACATTAATTCTCCCAGAACCCCGGTCGGATTCACCAACTGGCCAGCAGGCGGGAGTGGGAGTTTGGCAACAGGAGGCCGCCACTGGGGCCCCGTGGGAACAGTCCCTGGCCATCAGTTGAGGGCGGGGTGGGCTCTGGAGGCAATCGGGGGGGGGAGGGCTTGTAGCTATGATTGAGGAGCCTGGGGCAAGGAGGCCCAAAGAAACCCAAATTACATTTTTCAGACTTACCCGCTGGGCCTCTTCTCGCCCACGATCTCGCTCCCAACAGGTCTGGCCTGGGGGAGGGTGGGGGGGGGGGGGAGCCGTCACTGCTCTCCCGCTCACTCCGACGACTAATATTACAGTCGGGTCCCGATGACATCATTGGACCCAATCTGCATATTTAAAGAAGGATCTCACTTCCTTCTTGCGGGTGGCCCGCTCGCCTACTCAAATGAGCAGGTTAAGATCAGGACACGGCGGGCAGCCAGCATGATCAGAAGGGGTAAGTGACTGCCCTCGTTTTTACTGACCCCCCCCCCCCCCCCGCCCAGGTACTGACTCCCGGGGGGGAGTTAAAATCAGTGTCATAATTTCAGGACGGTCCTATGCTTCCCTGGGAATTTCATCCAAATTCATCCTGGGGGCAGGTACACGGCTAAAGTGGAAAGGGATTGATTAATTGTTACTATGGAAACCATTCGTCGGCTGATTAAAAATAATTGAAATTAGCCTGCCTTTGTCTTTGGGCCTGCGGATCCCCCTCTCAGAGTGGTTGAGCTGTCTGAGATCTGCTGCGTGGTGGGGCAGGCCCCCCTGTTGCACTGCTCCAAGTGCAGAGGTTCACCCCAGTTATGTAAATGCTCTTTTCTTTACAAAATCCACCATCTCCCACAACCTTAGTTTACTCTCGTGAAACTCCACATCTGGTTCCATTGGTCTCACCAATCCTTTATCATATCAACTCCACACTCTACTGTCACTTCATGTATGGAGCAGGTGACTCTCCAATTCTTAGAACATCCAGTACCCCAGCTATGGCCAACCCATTCATAAATTGACGTGGATCCATCACAAAAGCTTTTCTCTGTCTTTGTTTCATTTTCCTCTTTATTGTTGATCTCATTGACCGCTGTAATTCCACAGGCTTCTTCCTTGCTTCCTCCCGTAAGGTTTCCATGTTCTTCTCCTCCTCTAAGAGTCCTCTCTTCCACACTCACTTCAGATCTTCCTTTCTTTCCTCAGCATCTCCAACTTGCTCTCCACTATTGGCTTCCTTCTTTCTTGAAGGACAGTGATCCTCTCCATAATTATGGCATTGCACATATGTACGAACGTACAAAAATGACGGGCAGGAAAAGACCAGCTGATCCATCAAGCCTGCCCCACACTCATGATGTCTGCAGCATCGTGATTAGACACTTCCTTCCCCCACCCCCCAGCAGTAGTCTCCTGGGAGAAGCAAAAAAACAGAAAAAGAAACACAAGGATTAAAAAGTGGAGGAGGATTGAAATCTGGAAAATTCCTCTCCCACCCCCCCTCAGGCGATCAAAACCAGTCCAGGAGATCACATTGACCATGCTTATGTTAACTGGTAAATTGCTTACCTTTTATAAGTTACGATATCTGCCCCAGCCAACAACCAGTCCAGCTCTCTTTTGAAGGCGTGCAGAGTGTCAGCACACACCGCACAAACCAGCAACTTATTTCAAAGGTCCACTATTCTCTGGGAAAAGAAGAACCGGCTAAAATCTAGCCTATTCCTACTTTTGCAGAGTGTGCTCCGGTCCTCCCCAATCTGTCAAACTGAAATAATCTTTCAATGGGTATGCAATCCACTCCTTTCATTATTTTATATACCTTGATCAGGCCACCTCTAAGTCTACGCTGCTCTAAAGTAAATAGACCCAGCTCTTTAAACCTATCTGAGTGACTGAGAATCTTTAAGCTGGGAATCATTCTTGCGGCTCTCCTCTGAACCTTTTCCAAGGCCATTGTTTCACCCATCATGTGCAGGGACCAAAACTGGATGCAGTATTCCAGATGCGGTCTAAGCAAGGACCTGTATAAGGACAGAATGGTGTCCTTTGACTTATATTGAATGGGTTCTATTAATACAACCCAATACCCTGTTTGCTTTGGCTACGGCTTCTGTGCATTGCTTGTGAACCTTGAGTGATCTGTGCACAATAACACCTAGATCCTTTTCTCTCAACCAATTTCAGTATTGTTCCCTGTAAATGGTAAGTATATTCTGTGTTGGCTCTGCCTACGTCAGTGCTCTTTTTGTGTGGGAGGGTTGGGGTGGGGGGAAGGACCAGTGATAGTGGTGTCCCGAGACACCATTATCACTGACACTCTCTATTTTCATTACATAAACAATAAGGAGTGGCAGTGGTAGGGCTTAAATAATTAATGATCCTGTGCTATACCATTCCATGCAGAGGGATTTCCTGCCACGACTACGAAGGCTGCTCGTGAGCTAACTTATGTAAATAATGTAACTTGAGTTAGATACTTAATCTAACAATGATATTATGGAGTTCATTTCAACAGCCAGACTTTTAAAAAGATTTTTCTCATTGGGTGAAATGAACCATGACTTTATCGTACTTTCATTTTTTTAATGTGTTTATAGTACTTTAGTATTATTTATGTATGTCAAAACATGTTCGCTTTATTTACCTGAATATACAAATTGTCGATTGATCCTAATGGCATTGCATCATGTGGCTCCCAGTGAAAGCTAAAATTTTGCTTTTACGTCTTCTTCACTGCCCAAGAAACTGGGTGAACAAAACATTTCATACCATGGTGCTCTGCACTAAATCTGCCCCTGAGCTTACTTTTGTCCATCCTGCAATGTCTTTCTCTAGCTCCTTCTAGTTTCCAGAGATTTTTACAACACTGATTAACAAGATACTAATCATAGGAACATTAGGAACAAGAGTAGGCCATTCAGCCCCTCGGGCCTGTTCAACCATTCAATTAGATCATGGCTGATCTGCACTCCAACTCCATTTTCCCACCTTTGCTCCATATCCCTTGATACCCTTACCTAACAAAAATCTATTTACCTCAATCTTGAAAACTTCAATGGTCAGGTCACTTAACAAAAACATGAAGCCACAGAAAATTAACAGACACATGACTGACCCCTGAATCCCTTTTGCAATAGACAGAGTAGAGAAATTCAACTTTAGAGAAGCGTAGACTTAGGGGTGATCTGATTGAGGTTTATAAAATGATGAAAGGGATGGATTGTGTTCCAATTGACAGGGGTCACAATTTTAAGTTGTACAAGATCAGATCTAGGTTAGATGTTCTTATAGAAGTAAAGGGAATTAGGGGTTACGGGGAGCAGGCAGGAAATTGGACATGAATTTAGATTTGAGGTTAGGATCAGATCAGCCATGATCTTATTGAATGGCGGAGCAGGCTCGAGGGGCCGATTGGCCTACTCCTGCTCCTATTTCTTATGTTCTTATGTTCTTAGATGATGGGAGATGATTCTTTTCCCAGAGAATAGTGGACCTCTGAAACAGGCTGTCGGCTCGTGCGGTCGATGCCAATTCACTGAACTCCTTCAAGCGCGAGCTGGACCTTTTTCTGACTGGGGCAGAGATCACCTCTTACAAAAGGCAGGTAGTGTAATGCGTGGAATTCAGGGCCAGAGTGATCTCCTGGACTGGTTTCAATCGCTAAAGGGGTCGGAGAGGAAATTCCAAGATTTTTTCCCCCCAAATTGCCCAGGGTTTTTGCCTGGTTTTTCGTCTCTCCCAGGAGATCACATGGCATGGGGTGGGGAGTATATCTTTTGTGATACACGAGGTATCACAATTGTGTGGGATAGACTGGATTGACCGGAGGGTCTTTTCCTGTCCGTCATTGTTCATATGTTCGTAACTTCTCAGCTCTACAATGCCTTCCTAAACATCTTTCCAAATCGTCCCTTTTGAACCAAGTACCATCTGAAAAATATATCTTCTGTGTCTTTTGAATTTTGAAGATTGAACAATGTAATCAGAGGAAGGTGCAGTGCAACGAGTATTTCTGCTTGTGAGACACAGAGATCGTTTATTAAATTAAATCATTCCAAAATACTTTGGCGGGAAACAACTACTGATTTCATTACAAGATTGTTTTCCATGGATGGAGTTGAGTCTAAAGATGCAGGAAATCTATCTGGGAATGTCCACAGAAAGCTGCTGTCTCAAGCTTCTCTTAATTGTGTTGTTTGCTCAAATCTGGTGTGCAGACAACCTCCAACTCAGGGTTGGCACTGTCACTGGCAGTGATCTTTTATGTCTTAGGCTCATTCCCAGCTACTACAGAGGGCATCAGCAACATTAACCAATCTGCAGTGTGCAGGTGCATACAAGCAGATTCCCAATGCAACTTCGTCATTTTACCCCTGCAAACCCAGCAGCAGAATCAGAGGGTCCTTCTGTTTTTTCAGGGCTTCATTGATGGTACTAATATGACCATCTGGTGCCCTGCACACAATCACATGCCTTCCATGAACTGCAAAAGGTCCACTTCAATAGTGCCCAAATGGTCAGTGACCAGAACAGAGGACATGCAAGTAGAATCATAAAATCATAGAAAATTTACGGCACAGAAGGAGGCCATTCGGCCCATCATTGTCTGTGCCGGCCGAAAATGAGCCACACAGCCTAATCCCACTTCCCAGCACTACGTCCGTAGTCCTGTAGGTTACGGCACTTAAGGCGCACGTCCAGGTACTTTTTAAATGAGTTGAGGGTTTCTGCCTCTACCACCCTTTCAGGCAGTGAGTTCCAGACCCCCATCACCCTTTGGATGAAAAAAATTTTCCTCAGCTCCCCTCTAATCCTTCTACCAATCACTTTAAATCTATGCCCCCCTGGTTATTGACCTCTCTGCTAAGGGAAATAGGTCCTTCCTATCCACTCTATCTAGGCCCATCATAATTTTGTACACTTCAATTAAGTCACCCCTCAGCCTCCTCTGTTCCAAGGAAAACAACCCCAGACTATCAAATCTTTCCTCATAGCTAAAATTCTCCAATCCTGGTCAATGCTCACTTCCAAAGTATCGGTCCCGACACCTTCATCTTAAGATAATCTTCTAAACCTGGGCAATTTGAAAGAGAAGGCAAATAGCAAAGATAGTTTCTAGAACATCAAGGATACCCTTTTTAGCCTGGTCTCACGTAACCGTTGAGGCAACCATGAATAACAGCAAAGCAAAGATCCAATGAAGTCCATGCAGCCAAGTTCATTGTCAAACACAGCAGAAGAATTGTGAAGCTTGGACAGATCAGGCGGCCTCTTACAACACAGTCCAGCTAGTGTCTCAAAGAATATTGTTGTTTGCTGCATACGCCACAACTTTGCTAACCAGAGAGGCCCAACAATGAAGCAAGCAAAGGGGGAGGAGAAGGAGGAGGAGGCCCATCTACATCCGAACAAGATATAGATGATCAGCCAGAAGATATCCCTGCTGAAATACCATTGAAGTCAACAAGTCATACAGCACGTTCTCACAGACAAGACTTTGAGCTCAGTGTCACATGTGTCCTCTCCACATATACCCAATACAGTGCCCCACTATATCTTCAGCACAATTATCCTCTGCATTAAATCACCTACCACAGATCCCAGTCCTGAGACCTGATAACTTCTTTATTTTACATCCCTTATTCTCTGCATACATTTAAAATGAAGCACAACCAAATTTAACTCCCTAAAAGCTATTACTGTATGTGGCTAGTGGTTTTTACCCTGGTGATTCTCCTTGGTAATGGTGTATGTAGTGTGTATTCTAGATCTAATTCTTGTGCTTCTTCTAGGGACTTCCTCAGTAAGTGAGATGGCGAGCTGTTGAGTGCTAGCGGGAGCTTTTTGGGAGTGCGGGTAGTCCTTTTCATCCTTGGGTCATGAGGTGGCCCTGCCTCGGAGCTCATCACATCCGATGCTGGGATGGCTGCTTGGCCCTGCATGCTTTCTGGCATCTCGTTTCTCATTTAAGGGGGGCGAGAGGGGTAGGTGGATGAGTCAGGTGTGCCAGTGCCATAAATATGCCCCTGTTGCATGGCACATCCCCAGTAGGATTATTGATCTGCATGGAGGAAGATCTCTGAGCAGCTACAAGGGCAGTGACGCCCAGTGTAACAGCTCTTGCCATCCAACCCTCCAGCGCGTTCCCAATGTTTAACCACAAGAAATTGCAGCTCAGCTAGGACTGGATATCGGATAAACAGTCTGACAACACAGAGGCAGTGGAAGGGTCAATAGAGGTGGTGAAGAGGTAGAGCTGGGTATCGTCGGCATACATATGGAAGCTAACTCCATGGATGTGGATGATGTCGGCAAGGGGAAAACTAGTAGCTGGAGAAGAGGTGGAGGCCAAGGATAGATCCTTGGGGGACTCTGGCGATAACGGAGCAGGGGCAGGAAGAGAACGTGCTGCTGCTGGACATGCTCTGGCTATATCTGACTCTGAGCAGAGCTTCAAACCCCACATCCTTGCCGCCACTAAGACAGCCTATTTCTACCTCCGCAACAATGCCCTACTTTACCCCCACTGTTGCTGAAATGCTTATCCATATCTTTGTTACCTCCAGACACGATTACTCCAATGCTCTCCAATTAAAACTTGTCCAAAATTAACTGTCCACATCCGATTGAACATTAAGACCCGTTCCCCTATTATTCCTATGCTTGCCAACCTTCAAAATCTTTGTCCTCAGCTATAAGTCCCTTCATGGCCTTCTGCTCCCGACTTCAGCAATTTTATTCAGTGCTCTGTTCCTGTGCACACCTTCTGTTCCAGCCCTCTTTTACACCCTCCTTTTCTTCATTTCCACTTTTGACTGAAGAGCCTTCAGCTGTTTTGGTCTCCACACTTTAGAACAACCTATCTAGGACCCTCTACTTCACTACTTGTCGACCCTCCGTCAGGAGCCTCCTCAAATCCTACCCCTTCGATCTGCTCCCATTGTCCCTCATCCTCCATTTCTTGATCTCCAGTTATTTTACACCTTTGTGAAGTACTTTGGGACTTCTCTTTAGGTTAAAGGTGCTATGTAAGTATTACCTGTTGTTGCGTAACTCTATATTCGCATTGGCCTATCTAAAATTCACTGTGTGCAAATCTTTCACATTTCCGGTACCTCTCACATTAGAATCCATCTGCATTCCTTACCCATCTGCTTCAATTTCCCAGATCCCTTTGAATGGCATTGATTTCCACTACACTGATTTAACATCAAATAGGTTTTGTAGGACAACCTGTTTGTGGGAAAGGTTTTGGGGGGTTATGCAAAGACTAAGCATTTCATAGTATTTACTGCACAGAAACAGGCCATTCGGCCCAACAGATCTATGCCGGTGCTTATGCTCCACACAAGCCTCCTCCCACCTTACTTAATCTCACCCTATCAACATATCCTTCTATTCCTTTCTCCCTCATGTACTTATCTAGCTTTCCCATAAATGTATCTATGCTATTCGCCTCAGCAAATAAAAAATATGAGGTGTCTTGGTACTTCAAGCCATTAAGAGGTTGACTGCAATGCAAGTCGTCACAAGAGCAGATTCCTGGGCTGCCTATCACTCAGGCCTGATTGTCTGGTGAGCCTAATTTCATGAGTTGTTAGCTGGGCCACCACGAGGATCTTTAAGAGGTATTCCAACTTAGAGGCAGGAAAAAAATGATGTTGGACCGATCACGATGGAGGGACCTGAATCTCGGTTGAAGATGATTCCGCAGTCTAGACCAGCACATCCTCCTTACAAAAAGGAAGAGGCTAGAAAGTGATGAGTACTTTGAAAAAAGGAGAAAAACTAAAACAAATGTAGAATTATATTAGGCAAATACAGACTATTGAACTGATTTTCAAAATCTGTCATTGGGTTCCTTTGATCCTTGCAAATAATTATTGATTACATAAGAACATAAGAACATAAGAAATTGGAGCAGGAGTAGGCCAATCGGCCCCTCGAGCCTGCTCCGCCATTCAATAAGATCATGGCTGATCTGATCCCAACCACAAATCTAAAGAACACAAGAAGTCGGAGCAGGACCCGGCCACACAGCCCCTGGGCCCTCTCCGCCACCCACAGGGCATTGACCGATCCGAACTCAGCTTCATGTCCAATTTCCTGCCCGCTCCCCATAACCCCTAATTCCCTTTACTTCTAGGAAACTGTCTATTTCTGTTTTAAATTTATCTAATGATGTAGCTTCCACAGCTTCCTGGGGCAGCAAATTCCACAGACCTACCACCCTCTGAGTGAAGAAGATTTTCCTCATCTCAGTTTTGAAAGAGCAGCCCCTTATTCTAAGATAATGCCCCCTAGTTCTAGTTTCACCCATCTTTGGGAACATCCTTACTGCATCCACCCGATCAAGACCCTTCACAATCTTATATGTTTCAATAAGATCGCCTCTCATTCTTCTGAACTCCAATGAGTAGAGTCCCAATCTACTCAACCTCTCCTCATATGTCCGCCCCCTCATCCCCGGGATTAACCGAGTGAACCTTAGAGTAATTGCAGATGGATGTGGATCCTTAATACAAACATGAAGGTACAATGACAGAAAGGTTATTTGTGTGCAAGCCCCATAATGCTTACGTGATCAATGGAAAAGGTGACAAATAAAGGGGACATTATAGATGTCAAGATTTGCTATGAGTGTCATTTTCGTATTTTTAATCCAGCCCTTTGGGATTCAGAACTAGTCACAACTCCACTCCTAGGATAAAGCCATAAAGAAAGTATTTGTAAGTTATTTTTAAGGATCGTTCTGTATTATTCCATTTTCTATAGTGGATAAAAGCTATCAAAGAAGAAATGGTGCAAAGTAAATATTTCAGAAGATGGTTGGTTGCACATTAGGTTAGAGATACGAACATATGAATAATGACAGACAGGAAAAGACCCTCTGGTCCATCCAGCCTGTCCCTCACAATTGTGATGCCTTGCGCACCCCGTCCAAAACAGTGTGATCTCCTGGGAGAGGCGAGAAACCAGATAAAAACCCAAGCCAATTTGCGAAAAAAAATCTGGGAAATTCCTTTCTGACTCCCTTAGGTGATTGTAACTAGTCCAGGAGAACACTCTGGCCATGATAATGCAATGCAGTACCTACCTTTTGTAAGAGGTGATCTCCGCCCCAGCCAGAAACAGGTCCAGCTCTCACTTGAAGGACTCCAGAGATCCACTATTCTCTGAGAAAAGAGCCACCTCCTGATATCTAACCTAGATCTGGCCTTGTACAACTTAAAATTATGATCCCTGGTCCTCCCTAATCTATTTAGTTAGAACGAACTGTCTACTCAAACACAATCTATTCCCTTCGTCATCTTACAATCCTTGATCAAATCACCCTAAGTCTAGCTCTTTTAGCTTGTCTTGATAACGAGGATGCTTCAAACTGGGAATTAATCTTGTGGCCCTCCTCTGCACCCCTTCCAAAGCCTCAATATCTGAGGAGACCAAGACTGGACACAGTATTCTAACTGAGATCCAGGGCTTGCAATAAAATATTAATTACAGCACAAACTAGAAAACATTTTTCTTATTTTTAAACTTTATTTCAAAATGCTTTTTCCCCTCCAAATTCCCCCTTAAGCCCCCTCCATGATCTTACTCTGTGGCTAAATAATCAAATACAACTCATGGTTGGAATTGGTATTTTCTTTCTCTCTCCACTCACCATTAGCTAAGTACCTGTGAGATTAACTTGCTGATTGGATATTTTCAAGTGCAAATGTAAGAAAAAAAGTGTAGAGGGTTTTTACAGCTTCTTTCCATTCACAGATTTAAACTTGTTAAAGGCAAACTTAAGACGGATTTCAGGGAGATCAACACATGGAATGGACTCAAACACTGGAGACGCAAACACTGGAATCATTTAAGAACCAATTGCATGCTGCAACATGAGGACTTTAGATCATTCTGGATGGATGAGCTAAGAGAGCTTAACCACCTCCCCTTAACATTAAATGGCATTACCATCGCTGGACCACCCACCATCAATACCCTGAGGGTCACTATTGATCAGAAACTCAACTAGACCAAGAATATTAATGCCATGGCTACTAGAGCAAGTCAGAGGCTGGGTATTCTGCGACAAGTGGCTCACCCCTCCTGACTCCCCAAAGCCTTTCCACCACCTGCAAGCCACAGGGCAGGAGTGTGATGGAATATTGTCCACTTGCCTGGATGGGTGCAGCTGAAACAACACTCAACAGAAGCTCGACACTATCCAGGACAAAGCAGTCTGCTTGATCAGCACCCCATCCACCAGCTTAAGTATCCTCCCCCTCTACCACTGGTGCACCGTGGCTGCAGTGTGTTCTGTCTACAGGATGCACTGCAACAAGTCACCAAGGCTTCTTCAGCAGCACCACCCAGACCCACCACCCAGAAGGACAAGGACTTCAGGTACATGGGAACACCACCATTTCCAAGTTCCGCTCCAAGTCACACATCATCCTGACCTGGACATATATTACCGTTCTTTCATTGTTGCTGTGTCAAAATCCTGGAACTCCCTATCTTACAGCATTGTGGGAGCACCTTCATCACATGAACTGCATGGATTCAAGAAGGCGGCTCACCACTGCCTTCTCAAAGGCAACTAGGGATGGACAATAAATCTTGTCAGCGACACCCACATCCTGAATAATGATAAAGAAAGGATGGGTTGAATGTCATTCCTCATCTGTAATTATCTTTGACATCAAAACCAGCCCAGACTGATGAGCTGAAAATCTCCTTCTTGTGGCTACAAGGGTTCAAATGATGAGGTGGAGCTGTCTCAACCCAATTCCTAATGGACACAAGTTTAAAACGCGAAACTTTCCCTAATTTAATGTGAACTGCCATTAGGTTGTTAACCTCATTCAGAGAGGTCGCAGGGATGGCGAAAGTGGGAACTGGAAATGTTGCACTGGTGCAGTTAGAGGGTGGCCTTCCAAGGTTATGTTCAAGGCACACAGCCAGGGTGTCCTTTATGTGACCTGGGAGTGCTTGACGTCCACATGCACAAATGTTCCATTCCTTAGCACTGACACCTCTCACCATGAAATGCACAAACATTTACCAAAGTATAAACAAATAACCGATACACCAAAAATATTTGTGCCCTGAAATTTTCACGATAGGCCTCCTGTTCAATGCCAAGCCAGCTGTGCAGTTATTTCACACATGTGGAATATCATTTTTATTCTCATTGGCGCAAAATAGCTTGCTGCAGAATGAAGATAATCCTCATAGACATTGAATAAATGGTAGCGATCTACTTAAGACAAATTTATTATTTAAACATATGATACTTTAATGGTCAGTTGCTCAAAACTCCACCATCTCAGCAGCTGCACTCTATATGAGCTGCTAACACGAGTCCCATCTGGGTGATCTTTAATGGCTTTCAGTTAAGGTGGTTGATGAGCGTATGCCCTGTAATTGTCTCCAAAGGATAATAAAAATATTGTAACTGATGTTCTTTTACCACTTGGTCTCCCATTAACTGGGCCAGTTTTAATTATCCATTATTTATGTTGTATCAATGAAGCAGCTGTTACTGCTGCTGCTGAACAAATGGACTCGGCTGGTGTTCCTGTTATGTACCAGCCTCACACAAAATGGAAACGTAGATCAATTGAACTGACAGCTTCAACCAGTGCATATCTAGGACTGCATTCACTAAATACACCGGCATATATCACCCTATCTTCGCTAATAGTCCTTAATAAGGCCCAGGTCTGACCCAGGTAGCATTTTCAGCAAGGCTTCAAAGTACTCAGTACCACAGTGAATCCACTTGCCTGTATCACTGTGTTATCACAGACTGATAATAGCTGCAATGTCTCATCTAACTGGCTGGATTTTGGGTAAACCCCTTAAAAAAAAAATCTCATAAAAATAAGGCGTGTTAGCAATGGGAGATGAACATTTTCTCAATTTGGTACTCAATATCAGTAACAAGCTCTCCTGGGTCAGATATGGAATGGTTAGACGCACCAGTGTGGGCAGACACATGCACTATACACAAATATGTACTCCATTTTTCTCTTGGGGAGTAAATCATCGGCTAAATGCACATGGTCAGTTTCCAGCTGTACGCTGACAAACCCCAACTCTACCTCTCCATCACCACCCTCGAATTTACAACCACCGCTGCAGTCAGATTACTTTTCTGATATCAAGTCATGGATGAGCCAGAACTTCGAGAGATCTGAGATGCACGTCTATTGACATGGATATGCAACTGGGGTGACGCCCCACCCCCAATCCAACAACTTTGGTCAGCTCCGAAACTCAGCGAGGGGCAGATTCCACTGGGTTGCAAAGGCCGGAGGGTTTTCATACCCCATTTATTAATCACCCATGAAGTAGCTCACAACTCAGAGGAGATGCTGTTTTATAATGACAGGAGCATTATACCATGTAACACGAGGTATTATAACATGGCTCAGGAGAGTCCAACTTATGACCTGGTAATTCGGCCTCGGAAGCTCAGGTAACTCAGTCCTATTTGCGTTCGTATTTCTTACTCGCTGGTTTGCCCTGTTTGCATCTTGTGGCCCTGGAGGTTTGGAGAGGGCTATTCTTAGCTCTGATGCCTCATTGTTAGACAAATCCCAAATCAGAACTGCGGGATCTGTTTGTATCAGCAACATGAGATATCTGCAGATTAATGGGGAAATGGGCTAAAGTGTAGAAACTCATGTTTCGCACTGTGTCCCATCAAGACAAAACCTGTACCTTCATTGGCTGTAAAGTGCCTTGGGACGTCCAAGTTGTGAAAGGTGCTATATAAATGCAAGTTCTTTCTTTCTTTAACTGTGCCCAAGTGGCTCAGTTCTGAAGGAGAAGCAATGCAGAGAACTGGTCTGTGCTGGGATCCAATGTTGAGGATGGTTATTTTAGAATAGGAACGGTCTGGTTGTTCTCTGCAACAGATTAAAATTACCGATGAACTAAAGTGTCTTGCCGGTCATTCTTTTGAACTGGCAGTTGGTCCACACTAAATAGAACAGAAGGAAGAGGGAGATAAAGGGGAGAGGGGCAGTGAGGAGATTGGTAAGTTGCCGTGCACATGTAGCAATCGCAGTGTAGCAAGTGGATAGTGCGGAGCATTGCAGCCAGTGTGACCGATATTGTCAGAGATGTGTGTAAGGTCAGGTTTATTTTCACTGGTGTGGAAGACCACTGGTTGGGTCTGTGAAAAACAGGAAAAGATGTGAAATAAAACAATGTAAAGATACTGGGTTAAACACGATGAAAATCGGGCAATTTTCTACAACGAGCGGGCAATCTGTTCCGGCAGATTACCACCTGGTCTTGGAGGCAAAAACACGCCCCATTATTTGTGCCACAGCGACCAAGGGCATTTGCACCACCTGTTAAACAGACAGTCAACAAAAACTAACAAAGTAGGAGCTGCAGGAAGGGGCCTTATTTTTGTTACGAAAGGATTGATTTTTAATATTTGAGATCAGCATGGAGTGAAGCCCTGGAGTGAAACCCTGGAGTGAAACCATGGGGAGATACCGTGGAGCGAAACCGTGAGGTGAAACCGTGGGGAGATACCGTGGGGTGAAACCATGAGGTGAAACCGTGGGGAGATACCGTGGAGTGAAACCATGAGGTGAAACCGTGGGGAGATACCGTGGAGTGAAACCAAGGGGTGAAACCGTGAGGTGAAACCGTGGGGAGATACCGTGGAGTGAAACCATGAGGTGAAACCGTGGGGAGATACCGTGGAGTGAAACCATGAAGTGAAACCGTGGGGAGATACCGTGGAGTGAAACCAAGGGGTGAAACCGTGAGGTGAAACCGTGGGGAGATACTGTGGGGTGAAACCGTGGGGAGATACCGTGGGGAGATACCGTGGGGAGATACCGTGGAGTGAAACCGTGGGGAGAAACCGTGGGGTGAAACCGTGGGGAGATACCGTGGAGTGAAACCATGGAGTGAAACCGTGGGGTGAAACCGTGGGGTGAAACCGTGGGGAGTTACCGTGGAGTGAAACCATGAGGTGAAACCGTGGGGAGATACCGTGGAGTGAAACCAAGGGGTGAAACCGTGAGGTGAAACCGTGGGGAGATACCGTAGGGTGATACCGTGAAGTGAAACCATGGGGTGAAACCATGGGGAGATACCGTGGAGTGAAACCATGGGGTGATACCGTGAAGTGAAACCATGGGGTGAAACCATGTGGAGTGAAACCATGGAGTGAAACCGTAGGGAGATACCGTGGAGTGAAACCATGGAACGAAACCGTCGGGAGATACCGTGGAGTGAAACCATGGAGCGAAACCGTAGGGAGATACCGTGGAGTGAAAACATGGGGTGATACCGTGAAGTGAAACCATGGGGTGAAACCATGGGGAGATACCGTGGAGTGAAACCATGGAGTGAAACCATGCGGTGAAACTGTGATATTGTCATTTCATGCTGATTGTTAGTGTCACATTTCGAGATTGCCATGAAAGGAGTTTGGTTTAAATTATATTAAAATTTTACTTTCAAGTTATATTTTGCTCGCCGGTGATTACATTCACAGAACAGTGAGGCTGCAAAACAGAGATTAGAATTCAGATAAGACATCTATCTAGATTGCTTGAGACAACGGTAGTTCATTTGACATTCCAGTGATCATCAAAACCTAATATTTCTGGCTTTATGCATTTGGGAGCAGCAGGAGATAGTTCCTGGGAGGCCCCCAACTAGCGAGGCAGTATCCAGTTTAATTGGCAGCCCTACTAGCCAATCCCCAGACGGGGAGACAGGCCAAGCTGCTGGCTTCCTGTCCAGCTGTGGATCAAAAGAACAGGGAAAGACGAGGTTTGGGTCAGTTCAGGACGATCTGGGAAGGACGCCATACATGCAAAGAGAAAGCTTTTGAATTTTAAGATGGAACTGGTCAGGACCAGAGAGAAGGCTGACCAGGAAAGAGAATATTTAGCCCACTAACTGGGACAGTGTGGCATTTTTTATAATTTTCTATGCTTTGAGTAATGATATGGAATTAAGTTGAAGTACAGTGAGATTTACCATAAATGTTACTCTGCTCGTTCACCTAACCTTTGTAAAATAAAGCAGTATGTTGATTTACGTTCAGCAATGTCTCACTAAAGTGTTATTCAGTCTGTCTTGTGGAAGGTTGGGGAAGTGCACATGAAGACACATGTGAGGCCACAATATCCAGTTCATATAACAAAAGGCTTCATTGCTACAACCCCCAGGGTCACATAATCATATGACCAGATATTAGGCAGTAAAGGAAAACTCCTGAACGTAAAGAGCGCAGGGTCCACTTATGGGAGAGAATCATGACACAGAATGCGAGTAAAAATCTAGAGCTGATCCAAAATCTGTAACAGTTAGGAACAAAATGCTTTCATTTAAAAGGGCATCAACCTCATAAAGTGTTTGTAAACAAATGGAAATTGGTGCACCTAATGCAAGATGCAATCAAATAAATTACGTTTAAAAGCACCATCGCACAACACGACAATGACAAAAGTGATGCATGACTGAAAAGGTTGCCAAATGTTTATTTCTAAGAGTAACATGTCGTGTTAAACAGATCTACAAACAGGCACTGAGTGACCTTTTCCAGGCTGCTTTGCTAGCCTGGCTTTTTACAGCAACGGCTAGCTTACAGCAGAACATAATCTCTGAGAGTGAAAGAGCACTCTGTCCTCACCCAGGTCCAGGCAAGTCCATTGGATCCAATTTTCCATCCCTCTCCAGAGGTGCAGATGTGACTGGAGATTCAGTTCCTCAATATCAGTTCCTAACATCCATTTGCAGACTTCTCCCCAGACTTTCCTTCTGAACCAGACTGGAGCAGCCCCTCTGACTGGGTCTTGCACCTGCTTCTTCACACAAAGTGAGTTGAGTCAGTTTTCCTTTTTCATAATGTCTTGAGTTACCCTTTACTCCATTACCCAGGTGTTAAGCATTCACTATCCAGGTAAGGAGGTGGGGTAACTCTCTGGACTATATGTGAACTAGCCTGGATCTGATTTGGTTTGTAGATGAGTTTTTGCAATCCACAGTAGGGCATCTAAGTTCTCAACTGCAACGAGGCTCCTCCTCTTCCCTATCACTGGTATCTCCAACTCCGTTTGTGGATTCTCCTTTAGTCTTTCACTGTCTCAGTGATACCCTAAAGTATCAGCTTGGCTCATTTGGTGACGCTCTCACCTCTGGGTCTGATAAGTCATGGGTTCAAGTCTCACCCTAGGACTTGAGCACATAAGCCTAGGTTGACACTCCAGTGCTGCACTATCCGGGCTATCTTAGACTAAGGCTACGTTTGCCTGTCCCTGTGGCTTAGGTAGACTATTTGATAAAGAGCAGCTAATTCTCTTGGTCTGGCCAACATTCCTTCCTCAGCTGAGAACTGATTAACTGGTCATCCACATCCAATTTCAGTTTGTGGGATCTTGCCATGTGCAAATTTGCTACTGTATTTGCCTATATAACTGCCACTCCACTTCAAAGTAATGCTTTTGTCGGTGAAGTGTCTTGGAAATATCTGAGATTTAAAAAGGTTCTTTCTTTCTAAAGTAAGCTTGACCAAAGACTTGGTATTGGTGCATGTTAGTCTCAGAAATGAAGACACTGGTCAATTCACATTTCCTTTCTTTTGCTTTACTGTACTAAATTACTGCTGTAATCATTCTTCAGACTTCAGCAGAATGTGACAGAATACCAACAGAGCATTCGATCACAGCACAATATCTAAAATACTTCATGTGCTGCACAATGTTCAGCTCATACCCAAGACAAACAACTTCTCCAAAAAATACCCTCGCAGTGAATAGAATCCATGGGCAGGAAATTCTGATCTGCCATTTTATACATAGACACAGTACTTTCCATGTGTGATCCAGGATGTGGCAGGGCCCCATTGGGTTTTTACTTCACTTTTAAGCTTCCTACCAATTTCCCCCTTCACAAAAGTGGTGCTGTTACTTTCACATTACTTTTCTATCTGTTTATTTCTGCATTCACTCATCCCTGATTCTACATCTACAAAGGACTTCTTTAGGATGAAAGAATCATCTCACAGAGCTCAACCTGCCTAAGGCCACGAGTCTGCTCCAACCACTAAACTGAGAGAGTTCATTAATGCAGCTCTCCCAAATATACAGACACTAATTGGGCCCTAAGACTCACACAGGCAGGAAATGGCCAGTGTAACTGGCAACATCGCACAAAAGCCCCACAGTTGCTCGGGCGATGCAGCTCATGGTAAAGACCAGATCAAGGTGGGGTGAACTGAGGCAGTACAAAGAAGGAAAGGTGAGGGAGATTAGTACACAGGACCGGAGGACAACCATCACCCCCCCCCCGCCCCCCCCCCCCACACACACACACACACACGCATGCATGCACTCATACACAGATTCACATGCATGCACAGATACACATGTACACACACGCGGGCACGCACATGCACAGGGACACATACACATGCACGCGCTCACACACAGACGCACATGCTTGCGCACACACAAGCACGCACACAAACACATATACACACAAATGCACACACACAGGGACACATACACATGCATGCGCTCACACAGACACATATGCATGCACGCACAGACATGCACACACACACACAGGCACGCACACACTATTTTAAGTGACTTTTCGGCCTGATTCAAAATGACCACAGAGAAAATACTTAAACAGAGCTACAGAGAGCTGATTGATGGTTGTGTTTTTCTCTTTCTGTAATTTCTTATTTGCCTGTGAAGCAAAGCAAAGTGTTTTAGCTCAGTGATTTTGGGTAGTGACAGAGAAACAAACAGCTGAATAGGAAAGAAAATAAATATTTAACGGAAGAAAAAGTGATGCAGCCACTCACTCCACTGAACCCATCCCTCAGCAGCCTGACTCTCCCAGCTTTAGCATCAACATTATCTTGAATTCCCCTAATGTATTTGATTACACCACCTTACCTCATAGATTATTCCAAATGTTTATCGCCCTTTGGGCAAAGACCTCAATGAGATCACCCCGTAATCTTTTCCCCCTTGACCGTGGAACTAAAGCTTCTCTAATCTTTCCTTAGCTCATCCTCTTTACATTCGGAATTGATCTTGTTGCTCTTCTGCCCTCTCCCCAATGTAGCCATGTCCCTTTTGAGGTGTGGCAACCAGAACTGCACAAGTAGGTTTGACCATTGCCTTACAAAGCCTCAGCATAACCTCAGCAGACGTAAGGCGAAGCATGCCCGTGGGCATTTGGCTTGGTTTACTGGAGCATGCGCAGGCCTCTGAAACATTGAAACCCAAATCAGACTCTCCGAAGGTGTGCAGCAGATGGCAGGGATGGCGGCCGAGTTCAATGCCGTCCTTTGCGACACGATCAGAGAGGGTCTCTCTACAAATCAGGGCATCCTGGAGTGAGTGGCAGCTCCAGAACTTCTGCACACACATCCCACGGAACACAGAGGTCTTCTGACACGTTAATCCATGGGTATATTGAGGAATGATCTTCTGGGGTTGTACACTCTGTTGGCCGGGTGGTAGGAGGGTCTGTCTCTTCTGCGGAGCTGCCTTATGAGCTGGGCTTCCCTAGTTGCCTGCTGTTCCTCCTCCTCTTCCTCCTCCAACACATAAATCATAAGGAGGGGAATTTTCATGGGGGAAAAACATTTTCACAGCCTTCCCCTTCATTTTAGGGAAATTCCCCAAACAGGAAACAATCTCCAGGGAGATCTCGAAATGAAGCTTGGAGTGCCAGAAATAAAGAGTAACAATAACTTTTGACAAAAGACTAATCCAAAGTAAAGTTGTGAACCCCTATCTAGCAGCAGAATGAAACATAACAATTCACCTTTAAGATACCAGCATCAGCTTCCCTCAGCTGCTGCTATAAGTTACTCCTATTTTAAAGTGGCATAAATTAGATCGGGGAATACTAAGGTGGAAAGGACTGATTTAGTATGGTTGACATCATCCTGGCCCAGCCCAGTATTTGCATGGCTGCACCTTGAGTGGATGAAAGAAAGAACTTGCATTTATATAGCACCTTTAACGACCTCAGGACGTCCCAGTACTTTACAGCCAATTTTGAAGTGTAGTTACTGTTGTAATGTTGGAAATGTGGCAGTCAATTTGTGCAAGGTCCCACAAACAGCAATGAGATAATGACCAGATAATCTGTTTTAGTGATGTCGGTTGAGGGATAAATATTGGGCCAGGACACCGGGGGAGAACTCCTCTTCTCTTTTTTGAAAAGTGCCATGGGATTTTTTAACGTCCACCTGAGAGGGAAGACAGTTTAACAGCTCATCTGAAAGACGGCACCTTCGACAGCGCAGCACTCCCTTAGTACTGCACTGGAGTGTCAGCCTAGATTATGTGCTCAAGTCTCTGGAGGGGGACTTGAACCCACAACCTTCTGGTTCGGGGTGGGGGAGGGGGGAGGGCGAGAACACTACCACTGAGCCACAGCTAAAACTTAAATGGTGTCGCATTGAGCACATCTTACATCCTCCCTCATCTCTAGCGCAATTTAGGGTACACCTTAAATGGGGCACAAAACCAGAGGAACTTCCCCAAATTCTGATACCCACCCCCAAATAGATCCTTTGGGTTTATACCCTGCTAAACTATCAGAATTTCAGGCCTTGTAGCATTAATGCTAGAGCAAGTCACCGATGCTCAGAGGGCCTCAACGCTCGTCTTTCAATGTTTTGGCTTCATTTTCAGATTTTTTTTTCCCGGTCATTTATCACTTTGCAAATATTTGTTCGAGGTCCCTGGTGCTGCCTTTTTGCACAATCAAAATTTTTGCTGAACTGGACTTGGATTTAAATTAGCAAATAGCTGCAGCAGCACAAGCAGCAGCCTCCAGGAAAGCTGAGAGGGTGGGTCGACTGCATCCTGTCCGCATGATCCGGCTGAGGAGGAGCACTTCACAATTTGACATCATCTGCAGGTGCACTGACGTGTCAGGCACCCGCCACGGACCCAGGATCCATATGTGCACTCCTCCAATTCTGGCCTCCTGCGCATCCCCAATTTTCATCGCTCCACCACTGGCGGCCATGTCTTCCGCAAACTTGGCCCTGGGTTCTGGAATTCCCTCCCTAAACCTCTCCACCACACTACTTCTCTCTCCTCCCTTAAGACGCTCCTTAAAACCTACCTCTTTGACCATGCTTTTGTCACCTGTCCTAATATCTCCTTATGGGTCTCAGTGTCAAATTTTGTTTGATAACGCTCCTGTGAAGCGCCTTGGGACATTTTACTACATTAAAGGCACTATATAAATGCAAGTTGTATAGAGCATGCCACTCTCAACTCAGCATGTCAGATGAGACCACTCTTCAGCAAAGTGACAGAGCTACACCATCTGCTACTGCCTGACTAACAGACAGCGTCAAGGATGGCACAGCTCTTCCTGTTGTTTTGAAGATCAACATGGCTTTAAGCTTCTAAGCTACAGAATTCTTTCAGGCCGCCACAGTGGACATCAGCAGACAAGCCGGTCGGAGTCTATTCCTGCATAATTCAAGTGACTGATGCAATGTTTGGGGGGGCACCCACTGCAGAGGGCACAGGGCTTTTACCATCTGGTAGACTTCTTGAGAGTCCAAGTTAAAAAACCTAATGCAGTTCAGGTTCCTGCACCAGGTTTATGTTGATATAATTCTTGCGAGTTTTGTCTTTTACAGGCTGGGGGTGGGGGAGGGGGGGTGGTAAGAATTATCCAAATTTGAACAATGTCATGTGATTGGTTCAGTCCATATATGATTGACAGTTCCTTTTTAATTTTAAGTGGGGGGATTTTCAAGTCCTGGTCAATTTTTCCGGGATATAAAAACGAGTTGTTCAGTTTAAATCAAAGCGAAGGAATGTTTCAGTTTGAAACATCCCAATGAGAAGAAAATCGGTTTGAATTTCCAAGAAATAGCTTAGATTAATTAGACACGCAGAGTGTTCAAAAATAACAGGAGAAGAAACACTATTATTTAAACATAATTTACAAAGCATTATTTTACTTCTTAGAGTGCAATCTTTTTATTATTTTGTTCACTCGACAAGTTAAGTGGAAGGATGTTTACTGTAAATATGAAATTATCTTTTACAGCTGTTTCCTATGTATTTGTTCATCTTTTGTAAACTAAATTTGTTTCATAGAATGGTTACAGCACAGAAGGAGGCCATTCAGCCCATCAAGTCTGTTCCGGCTCTTTGTAAGAGCAATCCAGTTAGTCCCTTCCCCCCGCTCTTTCCCCGTAGCCCTGCAAATTTTTTCCCTTCAAGCATTTATCTAATTCCTTTTTGAAAGCCATAATTGAATCTGCTTCCACCACCCTTTCAGGCAGCGCATTCCAGATTATAACCACTCGCTGCGTTAAAAAGTTTTGTTTCTTCATCCTTGAAATAAGCTGCAATGTGACGCTCTGCATCCTTCGAAGGCTGGAGCAAGATCTCATGGAGGCACAAGACAAAGCAACTACCAGACAGAGTCTGTCGTTTGTTTTCTGGCACCAAGATCTTAAGGCAAGGATGGACATTTTCAAACGGTATCAGGGTCTGAAATTCGCCCACGAGAGTGATCTAAGATACAGGAGTGGAAATAATAAGGTTAGAAAACACCCCAAAAACAGAACAGCTGTCAAGAGCCAGGATGACAGCAGAAGGGAAGAGGTGCCAGGACGAGTTTCCTGTTGGCTGAACACAGACTCCAGAGTTACAATGAGAGTGGATAGGGAGAAATTCACCATCTGATACAGACGCAGCTCAGAGAGGAAGAGTGAAACTTAAAGGCAAGAGCAATGAATCTTGAATGAGTGGAGAGCTTATCTCTAACCTTGGATTAAAATCCCATTCTATTTTCACAGAAACATGAAGAATAGTCAGAAAAAATTCAAATGGACATTCATACATTTGGCAACTTCCATTATGTGCACAGGGTACTTTGTGGTTTTGATACCTCACACTAGCGCACTGATTGTTCCAGTGTTTTTTTTTGTTCACACTCACTTGCATCTACAGGAAAATAGAATCATAGAAAGGTTACAGCACGGAAGGAGACCATTCTGCCCATCGGGTCCGTGCTGGCTCTATGCAAGAGCAATCCAGCTGGTCCCACTCCCCTGCCCTATCCCCCATAGCCCTGCTTTTTTTTCCCTTTCAAGTACTTATCCAGTTCCCTTTTGAAAGCCATGATTGAATCTGCCTCCACCACCCCCTCTGGCAGTGTTTTACAGATCCTAACCACTCGCTGTGTAAAAAAATGTTTCCCCATGGTTCTTTTGCCAGTCACCTTAAATCTATGCCCTCTGGTTCTTGAAATAACAGAAATACGGGTAAAAAAATAAATTGTAATATAGAGGAGTCGGTCGCAACCTGGGTAATGTAAAGCATGTCGGGAAATACTAACAGATGCACAAGTGTGTGTTTCACTAAGTTTCTTGGTTAGCTAACCAATATTAAAACTTTCTCAACAGAATTGTTTTTAAAGCTGGTATGTTCCTGTTAAAGTAAAAGAATTAAAAACAGAAAATGCTGGAACGACCTCTTCAACATCTGTAAAGAGAAAAGGCAGCAACACATTGAATGTTTGGAGGAAGAATTTCCACCCGAAACATCGACCTCTACAGACGCCGACTCACCTGTTACTTATTTCCAGCAGTTACGATATTTATTTTCCTTTTTATGCTTTGCTTAAATCGAACGTAAGGACATTTATTTATATCCAACTTGGTCACAAGCACAGTGTTCAAACATTTCTGAGTTTTAAACTGTACAGTGGAGATCTGGAAGGGATTCGTGGACCTACCAGACTCACGGGTGAATCCTGGGTCAAGGTCGTGCTTGGTTTTTAGTCCGTCCTTAGTGCCTTTATGCTCCTGTATCCACACAATGGGGTCGATTTTCATGGCCTCCGTCCAGCAGGAACGGTCTGCTAGTGGGTTGGAAATGGTAGTGCCCCACTTACCTGTCTTTTCTGACTGTCACCACTGTCATTGGGGCCTTCCCATAGGCGGCCTGTTTCAGGGGGGAACCTAATTCTAATGCTAATCAGGGTCCAATGACACACAAAGGACCCTGACACAATTTTGAGGTACCGGTGGGCCGAGTGTATGCTGCTCACGTTCCCCCCACCCATTGGTACCAGGTGTACAGCGGCCTAACCACCTGGACCTTAAAGGGACCACTGCAGACTGCTCAGGAAACGATAAGTACAAGTACTTTTTTATAAAGCGGTTTTTGTGGGGCTAAGAGGAGGTTGAATAAAAATCTGCTAGCCCACTGCTGGCTGTCTGTACCCAACTCCCCCACCCCCCCCATTCCATGATTACCTCCCCCCCTCTTTAAGTTGTTACCTCCGCTCAGCTTGGCTCTGTGGAGGAGTCACCAGATTTCTCTCCCACCCCAATCGGGGAGCTGCCTGTGAGCACTGTTTAAATGCTCGCAACTTGCCGAACAAGACTTGGCCTTCAAAATTGCTTGAGCCTCACGGTGAAGGCATCGAGCGGCAGAAATCATCATGCCTCCCACCCGGGGTTAAAATCGCCCTCATGTCTCTAATCATCCTCAATTGAAGCATTTCAAGTTGGTGAGCTGCCCCAAGTTATGTCCAAAAAATCCACTCAAATTGGTGTGGTAATAATTGGCTGCTTTTATTTCGAGACCCTCGAGAATATTCTGTCAAAGAACAACAAAGCAATAGAGAGAAGTCATTGGAGTGTCATTGCTACAATGTGCTTACTCCCATCAGGGGGACACCTAGTGTTCAGTTAACAATATGCAAGTACCATACATATCACCGCAGACATCAGTCCTGGAAAGAGGACTGTCTAATTATGAGAACTCTACGAAGTTAGGTGAGATAGCAGGACATTTGGAGGAAACTCGCCAAGGCTTCTTCGACAGCACCTCCCAAACCCGCGACCTCTACCACCTAGCAGGACAAGAGCAGCAGGCACATGGGAACAACACTACCTGCACGTTCCCCTCCAAATCATACACCATCCCGACTCGGAAATATATCGCCGTTCCTTCATCGTCGCTGGGTCAAAATCCTGGAACTCCCTTCCTAACAGCACTGTGGGAGAACCGTCACCACACGGACTGCAGCGGTTCAAGAAGGCGGCTCACCACCACCTTCTCGAGGGCAATTAGGGATGGGCAATAAATGCCGGCCTCGCCAGCGACGCCCACATCCCATGAACGAATCAAAAAAAAAAGGAACAGAATTCAAAGAGATTTAGAATTGAATTCAGAATGATTTATCAATTGAGCAACTGGGGTGACACCACTACACACTTCCTTCCAGTCTGAAAAACATCCGTTCACTACCATTCTCTGCATTCTGACTCTCAGCAAATATTGTATCCACGCTGCCACTGCCCCTTTAATCCCATGGGCTTCAATTTTGCTACCACGTCTATTATGTGGCACTTTATCAAATGCCTTTTGAAAGTTCATACACACAACATCAACAGCACTACCTTCATCAACCCTCTTCATTATTTAATCGAAGAACTCAATCAAGTTAGTAAGACACGATTTGCCTTTAACAAATCCATGATGTCATTTAACATTTATTAATGTAAGCTTATCTATGGACTAGAATCCCATGAAAGTGATACTGATAGAACATTACTGAGGGACACATGCAGTGTAAAGTACAATGGTGACATCGGACTAAAGAGGAGCACTGAAGCAGTGGTTACAATTCAGAAACAGGCAACAAAAGCGTTTCCAGCTTTTCGAAGCACTGACTTTGAAGAGGCAAAGCAAGTTAAAAAATTATTTTTTTGAAATCATGAAGGGTGAAATTGAGTGGATGGATAAAGGTCTTTGATGTGAAATCAGAGTAGGATGACCAGAGAAAATTATTGCAAGTTAAAGACACTTGAGCCAAGTATATCGTCCTCAACTTTACCGTTAACTTATGGAACAGACCATTATCCAGTGTAATGAATGCTACCTCATGTTAAGCACTCAGAGATGAACTGGACAGATTTAACAGAGAATAGAGAGGCGCAAAGGAGATATTTTTACAAAATGGTCGGCTAGGGTTCTAAAAGACTCAAATCACAGGGGAACTCTGATGGGCTGAAGGGTCTTTTCTAACTTATACCATATCGTATTATTTTCTTATGTTTGAGAATGCACGGATAGACTGGAAGTGCCTACATTTGCCCATTGAGAATTGACACCAGCATTATTCTCAAACAGAAAAACTTGCCCTTTGGTAGAAAGTGCGATCAAATAGTGAAAATACTGTGGCAGAGAACTGATGCCAGCCCATCAGCTCATCACTTGCTATCTTATCCTTCTCCTGTCTTCAATTCTCCAGGACAGTACCCACAACATTGAGTACTCAGCGATTACTCACTGACTACAGCCTGCTCTTAGTCTTCTAAAATTGTATTAGGCTGGCCTCTTAACCAACTCACCTTGACATCTATAAAAGAGGCAGATGTATAAGCAATCTAAGAGTGTGAAATGAGGGAAAATACTAAATAAAATCATTTTCATCCAAATCTTTTACAGTTGCTTTTTTCATTTTTCAGTGCCACATAAATATATCAACTCTTAAACCAGACAGCAAGGATTTACTGTAATGTAATTAAATAAAAAAGCTAAAAGGAACCATCAAAATTTATAGCATCAAAGTTAAAAGGTGTCCTATTTTATTCCTTTTATTAAATTGACAAAATAAAACAACACCAATCAAGAGCAAAGTCCATTCACATGGCACCTGTCCAAAATGATTTAGTGGGTTTTCATGAAATCAAAAGCTTCCCTCCCAGTGATATGAACCGAAAAGGTGACTTTTCATTACTAAACTGTAGCAGAATAACTTTTGTGCAGATTAAATTCTGGGTTTGTAATCTCTTTAGTCAGGCGTGAGTCAGTACACCTGCACCAATGGTGCAGAGTGATATTGCAATTGCAATTCTTCTGGTTGACTAATCCCATAATTTTGTGCTACAAAAGTGCTTCCAACCTTCGTTGAGGAAGACTTGGCGGAAAGAAAATGCTCCGAACTCTCATTTTGTAAAATTTAATCAGTTGAGTTCAAGACCTCAGGTCAATTTAACGTGTGCTGGTCGGTCCTTTTTTGTCTCCATAGCCGAGTGTAGTTCATGAAATCCACACAACTTAAACTCGCCATCAGCATCACTGCTCAGTCATTTTTACAAATTCTGGGTATTGTTTCGAAAAGCTCTGTCTTTTTATAAATACAACGTGCAATTTCAGTCATTATTTATAACGCATTTATATTATAAGACTGTTCATTTAATTGCTCGCAATGCACTCATACAATTATATGGTCACTAGGAGCAGTTCTGACATAAGTTTATTGGGCATATTTATACATTATACATATGTGAAACTTATGCAAAGCCCCGGAAATGTGTTTATGTAAAACCAATGCTCATCTACAAAACGTGTGTCAAATCTACACAGACAATTTGTCCCATGTAAAGTTCAACACTAACACCATGGAATATTCGATAATAATTTTCACATTACAGAGAAAACACACCCAATAGTCTTTACATTATATTGCAGATACACATGCGCTGCATGAATAGAATATTGCAAATGAACTTGCTGAAAGTCTTATTTATTCTATTTATGTAAAACTCACTCATGATATCACTTGCGGATTAAACAGACTGTTCAATGTATGAGATAGGCTGAATGGACCAGTGGAGCTTTTCTGGTCCGTCGTTTTTTGCATGTTCGTATGTTCAGTAACTACAATTGTATGGGTAACACAACGGGGGGTGAGGATATGCAGGGAAACGCTGCTTGTTCTCTCTGTGGCCAGCATCAAATATCAGGAAGGCAGACAGCAATGATTACAAATCAAAGAATGGAAGAAGTTTATTTTCCAAAAAAAACTTTTAATTTTTCAAATTGAATGCAGTTTCACTTTTTCCTTCTTCAAGTGAACAATTTCTCATCCTCTGAGTAAATAAAAGTTATGGCAATCTGTGAGATGTGAATTATGTTGTCAAGGGGAGGGTGAGGTCCTAACTCATGAAAAAAGCAGCAAGGTGCTGCTATTCCTTCGCACGCTCTCCTATTCTGACCAAAATCCTTCCCATCCATCACATCTTTCCCCATTCTGTCCCCATGTATAAATTAATTTCCTTTGTATTCTCCTGTACTTGTTCAAATACAAACCTGCCAAGAATCAGTATCAAAGCAATTCAATCGATTTCATACTTTGTCTTTTCACTGATTTGTATACAGGAATTATTTTAATCTATAATATTATATATAGATATTATATAGAAACTCCATATTACTATTTTCATCAAGAAATAAGACCAATCAAAAGCTTGAAAAATCTAAAAGAAGTCAGCCCTGATTCTGGTCTCACTTTTCCTTGAACCAAAACCACACACCAGAGGAAGAATACACTTTCCAAGTCTGCTCTCTGGTTCCTCAGATAACTGCTAGACCCATACTGTGACAAATGTGCCCAAAATTCCCTGAAATGTTCCAAGAAAATACGGGAGTGTGCTTGGGAGTATTTCTCTGAGGATCTCACCAGTCACTTCTAGACTGTTACATGTACAACAACATATACATTAGAAATCCTTTAAACTGGGGCATCTCATGAATGGCGAGCCCATATTCCATATTGCCATAAGAATCCTGTGCGATACCGGAATGGTGTAGAATTGGGAGCACAGTCTCACCCGTGCGATATGGGAATGCTGTAGAATTGGGAGCACAGTCTCACCCGTGCGATATGGGAATGCTGTAGAATTGGGAGCACAGTCTCACCTGTGCGATATGGGAATGGTGTAGAAATGGGAGTACAGTCTCACCTGTGCAGTTTGGGAATGGTGTAGAATTGGGGGTACAGTCTCACCCGTGCGATATGGGAATGGTGTAGAATTGGGAGCACAGTCTCACCCGTGCGATATGGGAATGCTGTAGAATTGGGAGCACAGTCTCACCCGTGCGATATGGGAATGGTGTAGAATTGGGAGTACAGTCTCACCTGTGCGATATGGGAATGGTGTAGAATTGGGAGTACAGTCTCACCCGTGCGATATGGGAATGGTGTAGAATTGGGAGCACAGTCTCACCCGTGCGATATGGGAACGGTGTAGAATTGGGAGTACAGTCTCACCCGTGCAATATGGGAATGGTGTAGAATTGCGAGCACAGTCTCACCTGTGCGATATGGGAACGGTGTAGAATTGCGAGCACAGTCTCACCCGTGCAATAGGGGAATGGTGTAGAATTGGGAGTACAGTCTCACCTGTGCGATATGGGAACGGTGTAGAATTGGGAGTACAGTCTCACCCGTGCAATATGGGAATGGTGTAGAATTGCGAGCACAGTCTCACCCGTGCAATAGGGGAACGGTGTAGAATTGGGAGTACAGTCTCACCTGTGCGATATGGGAACGGTGTAGAATTGCGAGCACAGTCTCACCCGTGCGATATGGGAACGGTGTAGAATTGGGGATACAGTCTCACCTGTGCGATATGGGAACGGTGTAGAATTGGGAGTACAGTCTCACCTGTGCGATATGGGAACGGTGTAGCGATGGAACCCAGCCTGACCAGTAAGATATGGAAATACTGGAATTGATATAGAGATGGGAGCATAGGCCCAACTGTGAGATATGAATTTTGATTCACAAATCTCATGTTAATAGCATGAGATTAGAATTTTGTCTTTAACGTGATCTTAGTCTAATTTTTATTTTCCTCGATTATCTGATTAATGATTTTGCTCAGAGAATGAGTTAGTTAGCAAATCATTAATGCAGTTTGTCTTTTTGCTGACGTTTTTAGAAGCAGGAGTCTGCACGAGACTGTACATGTTATGATGTTTAATATCTATAGATTAGAGAACACAAATGGAAATCATTTAATTGAATTGCTGGTAGCTCATTTTGTATTAATTTAGATTTAACCACTCTACACAGTTGGTGAATATCTGGAATGGGCTGCTCAGAGAGGCACTGGGGGCTGACAGGATCAGCAAATTCAAGAAAAAAGAAAGTAAGACTTGCATTTATAGAATGCTTTTCACGGCCTCAAGACGTCCCAAAGCGCTTTACAGCCAATGAAGTACTTTTGAAGTGTAGTCACTGTTGCAATGTCGGAAACGTGGCAGCCAATTTGCGCACAGCAAGATCCCACAAACGGCAATGAGGTAAATGGTCAAATAATCCGTTTTGGTGGCGTTGGTTGAGGAATATTGGCCAGGACACTGGGGAGAACTCCCCTGCTCTTCTTCGAAATAATGCCATGGGATCTTTTACGTCCAACTGAGAGGGTAGATGAAAAGTGTTTAAATTTGATAGAGGGGCACGATACGTATTGGGGGATAAAATATTTCCCAGACACTGGGACCAGCCAGACCCCCAATCCTAGACCTTCCTGTGTTCCTATTGTTTGATTTATTGTTTTAAATACATTTATCAAGCAAAATGATTCATAATTTTCACCAAGAATGCATACTATGGTTGAATATAAAATTAAATATTCACAGTGTTGATCCTGTCATGTTTAGAGTATTCGTATTTTACAAGATATCATTCCATACAAGTTTCATTCTGGATACTTCATGTGTATTTTAAATTTACAATTTGTCTTGCGGGACCAAGTCATTTATCACGTACCGTCAGTGTGCACATTGTTTTTAAACACAGCACACTACAGTGTTTGAAATAAATGAATTCTATTTTAGCACTTCTTGTGCTTACCTTGCTCAGAATGCTGACTTTCCTTTTAGATTACTAGATATATTAATGGAAGGTATCGAGGCACAGCCTGCCTTTGCACAGCTTGTCGAATCTTGCGTTACAAGTGGTCCTTTTCTCCATTTGGGTCCTGCTTCAATTAGCATAATACAGTGGGGGTGGTGGATTGCACCATTTCAATCTGTTATGAGACACGTGCTCTCAAAATGTGCATCTGTAAAATGTGCATTGAGGTGATGCAGTGCTTGACTATTAATTACAAGGGCCGATTATGCAGTCTCATTGCGGTGTCAGTGGGAGCGGGACTCAATGGATGAGTCTCAATGAGCCCAAAGAAAAGAACGTTGCCTCGAAATCCAATTACCTGCTGGGGAGTAACGGCCAGCTCATTGCCCCTTCTGTCACCATTAAAACACGGGGCAACGGGGGGGGGCAATTTTAACCTAGCCCGCCCGTCGGGAAACTGACTCGATCAGGTGCAACGCTGGTTTTACAACCCGCCTGATTTTACTCTCCATTGAATCGGGGTGTAAAATCAGCGTTCCACTCGATCCCATGGGTTTCCCGCCCAAAAGTTAGGTTAAAATTACCCCCAAGGCGTCAGTTCTGCCAATTTTAGCTCCCCCGCCCCGCCCTCACTTTTGTCAACAGTTGGTGGAAGATATTACTTTTTTAAAACATTTCTTTGTGTAAATATTGAGATATTAACAGCCCGAAACTGGTTTTAGTTAAAGCTGCGGTAAAACCTGCTGATTTTTAATTGCTCGCCAGGTTTCGGGTAGAGTTGGACGGCGCTGCATTCCACTTCTCTCCAGAGGGGTGGGGCAACTTTGGAATCCAGCGTAAATTGGGCCAGGTGTGCACTGTGTCCACCTGAAGGGGCTGGCTCGGGGCCTGCGCCATTTTCATTGTTTGGCCTCATTTACATTAACTCAGTGAGCTGCTCGCACGAAAGGCGCTCCCTATAGGCAGCTCGCCCATCCGGGGGCAGGAGATCGGGGACAGGGTGGCCGAATTTAAAGGGCCTGAAGCAGCACCTTAAAGGGAAGGGGTTGGAGCATCAGGACTGAAAGGGAGGAGCAGTTAACAGCTGCAGGCACAATTTTTGCAGCATCTACAGCAGCAAGGAGATTAAACATTGGAAGCTTTTGAAGCTCAAAACATACAAACGATTGCAGTAAAAATGAGCGCTAGACCTGTTCCCAGCTTTCCTCGACTGCAGCTCAGGATCCCTTTAGTGTAATGGCCATCTCCCAACTTCCACTGCCCATGGCTGGTGAACAGGGGCTGCAGCCACCAAGATCGGTGTCAGAATGGGCAGGAGCTCAGTGGTAAGTTAGCACTTCAACTATGATCTCATTGAAAGGCAGAACAAGTTTGAAAGGGCTGAATGGCCTACTCGTTACTGCCCTGCTTTTACATAGAATTTCATAGAATTTACAGCAAAGTAACAGGCCATTCAGCTTATGTTGGTGTTTATGCTCCACACGAGTCTCCTCCCACCCTATTTCATCTAACCCTATAAACATGTCCTTCTATTCCTTTCTCCCTCACGTACTTATCTAGCTTCCTCTTAAGTGCATCTATGCTATTTGCCCCAATCACTCCATCTGGTAGTGAGTTCCACATTCTCACCACTCTCTGAGTAAGGATATGTGCAGAATGATTTGGGGTAAGGTGGGGGAATGCCTGTAAATGCAAACGGGCACTGAAGAGGCAGAACCAGAGCACAGTGAGCTTCAGGCTCAGCAAAATCACGCAGGTTTGACTGACAGATTTTCCAGGGGTCAGCAGTAATTACTTAACATGGGGAGGTCTGCCAGCAGAACTCATCCGTGGGTTGGGGGCAACAGATCACACTCGCCATCAGACCTTAATGGGCTTCAGGCTACAATTAAAGAGATGTGGTCACTTAAAGGTAAGTGGCAAAACATGGGGCCAAAAGTAGTTTCAGCCTTTCCAGAAGTTGCATGGGGAATAACTAAGAGAAGGCACAACAAACGTGGAGGTAGAAAATGGAGTCTCAGTGCAAGTAATGGCACATTGCAGCCTCCAAACCCATTGACGGAGGGCAAAGAGCAGGTGCTGCTGCACGCCACGGGTGTGAGGAGCATTGCAGGACATCCTCTCCAGGGAGTAGCAGTGCAACGTGCCTGGCAGGAGGTGGCCACCAGGGTAAATGTTGTGTAAACGACATGCAAGACCTGGGAACAGATGCGGGAGAAGGCGACATACCTTTTCGAAACCTGGCACAGGAGGATTGCCCAGCAGTCCCATTTACCAGGTAGATGGTCCAAGATTGCATGACACAAAGTGTTTCACAGTTACTTTTGGCCATGCCAAGCTCTTGCGATGATAAAGTTCTTTCATTGCTTATTGTAAATAGTCCTATTCCAAGAAAGCACACATTCAAACTGCACCTTACAATTGAAAGCCTTGGCACATTCACATCTTCAAAGGTTTTCACACATTGAATCACTGCAACACAACATAGCTGCATGATGCATGGTCACATACTGACACCCAGCCTGGGCACACGTCAACACTCTGTGTATACTCCTTTAATTTACATGTCAAGATGACACATAATACAAGGGAAGAAGCCCAAACTGGAAGAAGGCTCACAAATTACAACCCCTTGATTCTCTTGGAGGAGGTACCATAGACATCCTGGTATGTAACATAGAGGGAGGAGGTGAAGATAACGTCACAGGTCTCTTCCCAAGCTTAGAGGTAGTAGCATCCAGCTCTTATGTCTTGTCCCACTGGTAAACACAGCCAGACATAACAACTTGTAATGTGAATCTTTTGAAGGGACGATGTAGAATCAGCATTCTAACATTCATTCCTTTTCTGTCATTGTTGATCTGAAAGAGCAGCCTGCAGACAAGGCCCAGAACAAGGCAGCACCTCACACCAACCTGCAGACACGGCCCAGAACAAGGAAGCACCTCACTCCAGCCTGCAGACAAGGCCCAGAACAGGGCAGCACCTCACACCAGCCTGGAGACAAGGCCCAGAACAAGGCCCAGAACAAGGCAGCCCCTCACACCAGCTTGTAGACACGGCCCAGAACAAGACAGCACCTCACACCAGCCTGCAGACAAGGCCCAGAACAAGGAAGCACCTCACTCCAGCCTGCAGACAAGGCCCAGAACAGGGCAGCACCTCACACCAGCCTGCAGACAAGGCCCAGAACAGGGCAGCACCTCACTCCAGCCTGCAGACAAGGCCCAGAACAAGGCAGCACCTCACTCCAGCCTGCAGACACGGCCCAGAACAAGGCAGCACCTCACACCGGCCTGCAGACACGGCCCAGAACAGGGCAGCACCTCACACCGGCCTGCAGACAAGGACCAGAACAAGACAGCACCTCACACCGGCCTGCAGACATGGCCCAGAACAAGGCAGCACCTCACACCGGCCTGCAGACACGGCCCAGAACAAGGCAGCACCTCACACCAGCCTGCAGACACAGCCCAGAACAGGGCAGCACCTCACACCGGCCTGCAGACACGGCCCAGAACAAGGCAGCACCTCACACCAGCCTGCAGACAGGGCCCAGAACAGGGCAGCATCTCACACCGGCCTGCAGACACGGCCCAGAACAGGGCAGCATCTCACACCGGCCTGCAGACACGGCCCAGAACAGGGCAGCACCTCACACCAGCCTGCAGACACGGCCCAGAACAGGGCAGCACCTCACACCGGCCTGCAGACACGGCCCAGAACAGGGCAGCACCTCACACCGGCCTGCAGACACGGCCCAGAACAGGGCGGCACCTCACACCGGCCTGCAGACAAGGCCCAGAACAGGGCAGCACCTCACGGCAGCTTATATCTCTCTTACCTCTGTTTACAAACATCAGCACAGCTACATAGATCCTGCAAGATACAGTTAATGAGTTTGAGAAGTATTTACTGGGAGAGTGACAATGCACAGGTAGTGGTAGAGGAGGAACAGGAACCTGCTGATTGGATGGCCGCATGGCTGCCCTCAATGACCCCTGTTCTTTGAGAAAGGTGGCAGTACGGTGAAATTGAGCAGTCCTGTCATGCTTCTGCTTCTAGTCCAAGTGGAGAAGAAGACGAAAGTGCAGTGACGCTGACTGATCTAACAGTCACCATTTGATCCATAGAAAGGCAACACATTGGCTGCTGCTGCACATGCTCCTGTGGTAGAAGGCAATAGCAGATGGATTGATGGCCTTTGTTTTGGGTTTGTGACCTTGAGCTGCATTGGCAGTTCCATTCCTAAGGTGCAGATCGATTGCAGATGGCCTTGCAGTAATTAGCACAGCTATGAGGAGAGATTGGGTCGACCAGGCCTATATTCACTAGAGTTTAGAAGAATGAGAGGTGATCTCATCGAAACATATAAAATTCTAACAGGACTAGACAGACTAGATGCAGGGAGGATGTTCCCAATGGCTGGGGAGTCCAGAACCAGGGGTCACAGTCTCAGGATACGGGTTATGCCATTTAGAACCGAGATGAGGAGAAATTTCTTCACTCAGAGAGTGGTGAACCTGTGGAATTCTCTACCACAGAAGGCAGTGGAGGCCAAGTCATTAAATATATTCAAGAAGGAGATAGATATACTTCTTAATGCTAAAGGGATCAAGGGATATGGGGAAAAAGCAGGAACAGGGTACTGAGTTAGACGATCAGCCATGATCATTTGGAATGACGGAGCAGGCCCGAAGGGCCGAATGGCCTACTCTTGCTCCTATTTTCTATGTTTCTGCGAGGCCATTCGGCCCATCGTGCCTGTGCCAGCTCTTTGAAAGAGCTATCTAATTAATCCAATTCCTCTGCCCTTTCCCCATAGCCCTGCAAATTTTTCCCCTTCAAGTATTTATCCAATTCCTCTTTTGAAAGTTATTATTCAATCTGCTTCCACCGCCCTTTCAGGCAGTGCATTCCAGACTTTGAAACCAAATCGCATCACTATTTAACTTAACTTGCCTATTGCCCCGTGACTTGCTCTTAGATGTCTCATCACTCCTTAATCTTCTGTGAAAGCTTGTATTGTGAGCCCCCTTATGACCCCTCTTTGTTAAAGCTCTTCCTGTTCTGCTGCAGTTTTGTAACTGCTTCAATTATAGATGACTTTTTAATGAGTTTGCATATAATAGTTGGCCACTTTTGGTTCAACATAAAGATTCCTCACTCCTTTGATCAAAAGCAACCCCTCAAAATAAATAAAAAGAAAAACAATAAAAGAACCAGAATATATATATAGAAAATGTAACAAAAACAAGCACTTAAAAGGTACAGAAAAAATGAAAATTCAAAACATTTGCATAAATGTGTGTGTACCTTTAAGAACTCCATCATAGAATTATCTAGAATTTACAGCACAGAAACAGGTCATTCGGCCCAACTGGTCTATGCCAGTGTTTATGCTCCACATGAGCCCCCTCCCACTTTATTTCATCTAACCCTATCAGCATATCCTTCTATTCCTTGCTCCCTCATATGTTTATCTAGCTTCCCGTTCTCATAATTGAAGCATCCCCCAGACCCACTTCAGATGGACGAATGCAGCGCACAATGTGCCTCATTTACATGCATTATGTTAGGTAAATTGAGACTTCTCACGATTTGTGCAAAAGCACTTTAGATCAGCACACACTGCATACAAAGGATGGAGATCTGGCACAGTAATCTCCATCATCTCCCGATTACCTACCATGGTGCCTGGAAAATCTCCCTACATACAATATCCTGCGTCATTAAACGTCAAGTAAATAAAACAATCAGAAGTAAAATAAACAATCACTGGTTTTCTCTCTTCTAGAATAGCCCCATTGTAAAAAGAAACTGCAATTCATGAGTCCAAAGTCAATGAATGAAAATATCCTTTCATGTCTTCACAAAAGATTCTTTCACATCCAGTTCTTCAGAGTCACTCCTGTTTTTTTTACTGAGAATCCTTGGCGCTCTAGCTGATGGCACGACTGATTAACATGGCGAGTAGACGAGCCAGACAGACAAAAGTCCCAGTTTGATCACCAGTCTGCACTGAGTTAGCCTGGGTGGCAGTAAAGATCCTTACAGTTGGGCTCATGTACCATTGGTTAGAGAGGGAAAAAATCAGCCAGGGTTCCTATTCCTGCCCACTATCCAATGACCCTTGTTGGAAGTTCACTTGTGTGGACCTTAACAACTTGCATTTATATAACAACTTTAGTGTAGAAAAACGTCCCAAGGCGCTTCACAGGAGGGTTATTTGACACCGAGCCACATAAGGAAATATTAGGCAGGTGACCAAAAGCTTGGTCAAAGGGGTTGGTTTAAGCAGCGATTAAAGGAGGAGAGAGAGGTAAAGGGGCGAAAAGGTTTAAGGAGGGAATTCCAGTGCTTAGGCCGCCAATGGTGGAGCGATGAAAATTGGGGATGCGCAAGAGGCCAGAATTGGAGGAGCCCAGAGATCTCGGAGGGTTGTAGGGCTGGAGAAGGTTACAGAGATAGGGAGGGGCGAGACACCGTTCAAAAACAGAGAAAGGCAGTTTTTTTTTTATTCGTTCATGGGATGTGGGTGTCGCTGGCAAGGCCAGCATTTATTGCCCATCCCTAATTGCCCTTGCGAAGGTGGTGGTGAGCCGCCTTCTTAAACCACTGCAGTCCGTGTGGTGAAGGTTCTCCCACAGTGCTGTTAGGTAGGGAGTTCCAGGATTTTGACCCAGCAACGATGAAGGTACTGCAATATATTTCCAAGTGTGACTTGGAGGGGAACATGCAGGTGGTGTTGTTCCCATGTGCCTGCTGCCCTTGTCCTTCTAGGTGGTAGAGGTCGCGGGTTTGGGAGGTGCTATCAAAGAAGCCTTTGCGAGTTGCTGCAGTGCATCCTGTGGATGGTACACACTGCAGCCACGGTGCGCCGGTGGTGAAGGGAGTGAATGTTTAGGGTGGTGAATGGGGTGCCAATCAAGCGGGCTGCTTTGTCCTGGATGGTGTCAAGCTTCTTGAGTGTTGTTGGAGCTGCACTCATCCAGACAAATGGAGAGTATTCCATCACACTCCTGACTTGTGCCTTGTAGATGGTGGAAAGGTTTTGGGGAGTCAGGAGGTGAGTCACTCACCGCAGAATACCCAGCCTCTGACCTGCTCTTGTAGCCACAGTGTTTATTTGGTAAATAGAGGTAGACACACAGAAAGACAGAGGGAGACTGGCCTGCAGGGCACTGTGGGTGTGGTATCCTTAATAATATAGCGGCTGTACAATTTACCAGCAATGAACTGAAAATCATTCTGATTAAACCCACAGCCGTGATGTTAGTCATTAATCTTGCATTGTGAGCGGCAGTGACATGTGCTCGGTACTGTCAGAAGGCAGGACGTAGGCATGAATAACAAAACAAACCCAAAATAAAATCCCCGACATCAAATTAAAACAGCAGATTGTCCAAAGAAAATAATAAACATGAGGGAATGATTTCAGCAATCTATTAGCAGGGTTTGCTCTCACTGTTTATAAAGCCATTCACTATCCTACTGCCTTACAATCACTCCCAGGCATCTATTATTCTCTACTTATTCTCACACACGCAAAGTAATGATCCTACGGGCAGTAAAATTGCAAATCGTGCTAATAGAAAAACAACAATTAAACTGCTGTGGGCAAGGTGAACGAGTGGGAAACGTTTTACAAGTGGCCATGTTCACTAATTGTGCATTTGGCGCTGCCAACCGATGAGTTCAGCTCGTTACCCTGACAGTGTCCTGTGTCAGTCCAACCACCACAAGCAGGTGAACTCTGCCAGTGCAACTCTATTTTCGCAGACCTGAAATCAAATGCACAGACACTGCTTCATGAGAAAGTCTATATCTCATTTGAACTGGAATAAAGCAAAGGAGCTGGGGTATTGTCTCATCGTGCATTCTAAATCAGTTGGTGTAGAAAATAATGGGGAGTTAATCAGATCACTGAAACTCTAATTCACTTGTTATTGATCTGCGGATGCCTAATAAGACGGCAGACCAATTTCAAATTACAGTACACTTACTCCTTCTGGAATACCAATAGCCAAATCCTTAAGTGAGCAAGAGATCAAAGCATCCAGAGTTTATTCTTTTCCCTGATCCTGGTATGTAAAGGACAAAATGCATTAATGTAGAGTTCGATTGCTATTAGCTAATTAATGCAGAATACTGCGTAGTGTGGGTTCATAATACTTCATCAGTTCCCCTCATATTTAGAAGCCTGCAGGTGAGAGGATATGACATTAATGACTATCAGTGTCCATTCGGAAGGGTCTGCCAATGCATCCCAGTAATGTTGCTAATATTGTACGCACTAAGCAACTCAGACACAAGCAAAAATGAACAGGATTGGATTAGTATTGCAATTTCAGTGCCTCTGCAGGGAAAAAGGAAAGCGCCACGTTAGCTGATCATTATTCTGCCCATTATTTAAGCAATAATTATCACAGATATAATTCACCTATTGATTACTAGTACTGCTGTTTAAATGTACAGCTAAGGCTGGGTTGTGTCCTCTTTTCCATTGGGTAGATACTTTAATTCTTAACCCGCTGAATATATCAGAACTCCATACAAGCACAGTTGGAATGTAATGGGCTGAGGTCCTGAGTCGAGCAACGCTCCATTCCATTCAACCAGGCCCCATGAGTACCTTGCCAAGTCCTAACAGGCTAAGAAAGTTCAGCAACTCACAGGCTTGCCCAGCTCTTGCTCCAGGAAGCAAGAAAGTGCGCTCCTTCAGCTCTGGTGCAACCTGACACCCTCCCACGTCAAACGTGAACAAAGAACCTGTGTGACATCTTTCAAGCAGACCCAGTGACACACAGACTGTGCCTGGAGCTAGGAAAATGCCAGGAGGTAGGGACTCCTTTCCTGAGGCTCCATCGATTCCAAGCCCCCACAGCTGAGGGTTTTTGTTCACGCAAGATGGTGACAGAATTGGGTGAGGCACTTCAGAAACTTGATCCACATGACCAGCTAGTGGCCAGAGCCTGCAACTACTTCATGACGGTTGACATAGCAACTTACAATGATGAACGTTGACAGAAAAGAGTGACTAAAATTCGTGACAAGTTTGTAGACCGGAAGTGCATGCACTACACAAAGTTATTGTAATATATAACTGTCACCACAAGCTTTCATTGACCACGCCCAGGCAGTATGATTTGTGGATGCACACTCCCACTACGTAGTTTTTAATGGGAGAAGATGCTGAAATATAAATGCCAATTTTCTGACTACATGTTCCCAGCACAGTCTCCAAGGCCACAAGCACAGATTGTGAAATCACAGGCACATTCGCCAACCATTTTCTGCCCATGATTTTCTGCAATGCCACCCGTTTTGTGGCTTTTTGGCATGGGATTGCCAGTTTACTGCCAATTTCGTTCTACAGGCCAGTAGGTGATGGGAACAGGGCTGACTATGCCTCGACTCATTTTACATAGGAGCCATACAATATCAGCTTGGCTCGATGGTAAGACTCTCGCCTCTGAGTCAAAGGTATGGGCTCAAGCCCCACTCCAGGACTTCAGTAAATAATCTAGGCTGACACTCCAGTGCAGTACCGAGGGAGTGCTGCATTGTCGGAGGTGCCGTGTTTCGGATGAGACGTTAAACCGAGGCCCCGTCTGCCTGTTCAGGTGGATGCAAAAGATCCCTCAGCACTATTCAAAGAAAAGCAGGTGAGTTCTCCTGGTGTCCTGGCCAACAACACCTCAGCATATACCAAAAACAGATTAATTTGCTGTTTGTGGGATCTTGCCGGGTGCAAATTGGCTGCTACGTTTGTCTACATAACAACAGTGATTACACTTCAGAAATATTTGATTGGTTGTGAAGCACTTTGGCCATGTTCTAAAAGGTGCTATATATAAATACAAGTTCTTCTAAAAGCATAAACATTCCTTCCATCAGTTTGGGATGGATTCAAGTTGATGCCTCAAAGATGAAAAGCCTTGTGCTAAGTCACTGCACTAACCAATCTACCACACAACAAATCTTTAACTAGATTTATTTGAATTATTGAGATTCAATTTTGAAATCTCATGCAGCATATAGGATTGTACTGTACCTATGATTTGGCACCAGTCCAAAAATAACATTTTTGCCCATCATTTATTATTTCAGTTGACACAAATATTGGCTTAAATTAATATTTTGGTGATATTTTCTATTAAAAGCTTTTTTTAAAAAGTCAGTCTTGAAAATCTTTTTGAAATATGTACAGACGTCCAAATATAGCATGATCTACACTTTATGGGATGTTTACTTTGGGTTTTCGTTCCACTTCATGTGACGCCCATGGCAGCCCATTTCCAGAGATTTATTTCCCTCAAGAACAATCTCTGGATCTACTCACAAACTGCACTAGAATGTGTATACATTGGATAAATATGTAAGCTGCGGCTGGCTGTAACATTAATAACCCAGGGACATTTGGAGGGCCCAAACCAACCTAACTTTTCAAAGGGAATGCAGGCCTCTGCTGTGCATTCCCGTGCTACAGTGGTGTAATTTTCAGTATACCCCAACGATAACCATACAGAACAGGTCACTTCTGGGCTACACGTTCTTGCCTTCTACTTCGAATGTTTAGCAGTGCAAGCTTTTCCTTTCTGTTTGGATTGCAATGGGTGTGCTCAGAAGTCATTCCCAAAACACAGAGAAATCCGATTCGGGTGATCGATTTAGCCAGTGCTCCAAACAATAACTATAAGCGGCCAATCAGTATATTGCAAGTTAGCGGGCTGCAATGTATAATGTTAATCCCATGATCCTTGATGTGTACTCAACAGCATGTAAACAGCTGGGCAGGAGAGAAGGAATGAAAAGCAAAATACTGCAGATGCAGGAAATCTGAAATAAAAACAGAAAGTGCTGGAGAAGATCAGCAAGTCAGGCAGCATCTGTGGAGAAAGAAACGGAGTTAACATTTCAGGTCGAGGACCTTTCGTGAGAAGGAATTAACTTGTTTATCATAGCCCTTATCACATCTCTCATGATATCCCAAGGCTCTTGGATGCTGTGGATTACTGTTGGCGTACAGTCACTATTGTTATATAGATGAACACAGCAGCCATTTTGTGTAGAACAATGTCCTACAAACAGCAATATGATGAATAATTAGCTAATTAGTTGAGGATGAATGTTGTCCCTGGACACCAGGAGAACTCTCTGCTCTTCTTTGAATAGTGCTTTGGGATCTTTAATATCCACCTGAACGGGCAGGCAAGACCTTGGCTCAACATCTCATTTGAAGGACGGTGCTTTCATTAATGCAGCACTTCCTCAATATTGCACATTATACGCTGCAATCCTAGTTGTGAGCTTGAAGCCACAAACTTCTAACTCAGAGTCAAGTGTCCCAGCAATTGGGCCAAGTTGACACTCGAACAGTAAATAACTGATTAAATAACTGCACAGCTTCTTCTCTCCAAAGCTCTGTTCAGAATGTTATTGCTTTCATATAATTCCATTGCTCTCAGCCCAAAACGGGTATTCTGAGCACGGTGCTGGCCTGCATCAACCAGTACTCTAACCAGCTGAGCAGCTCTCCAGATTTTAGGATCATAGGAACAGGAGTAGGCCATTCAGCCTGTTCCGCCACTCAATTAGATCATGGCTGATCTGTACCGCAACTCCATTTAACTGCCGTTGCTCAATATCCCTTAATACCCTTACCTAACAAAAATCTATCGATCTCAGTTTTTTCAATTGACCGAGCTTCAACAGGTTTTTGGGGGAAGAGATTTCCAGATTTCTTCAACCCTTTGTGTGAAGGCATGACATCATCCCTGAATGGCCTAGATCTAATTTTAAGGTTATGCCCGCTTGTTCTGGACTCCCCTCACCAGAAGAAATAGTTTCTCTCTATCTACCCAATCAAATCTGTCAATCATCTTAAAAACCTCAATTAGATCACCCCTTAATCTTTTATACTCCAGGAACTACAAGCCTAGTCTATGCAACATGGCCTCACAATTTAACCCTTTTAGCCCCAGTATCATTCTGGAGAATCTGCACCGCACCCCCTCCAAGGCCAGTATATCTTTCCTGAGGTGCGGTGTCCAGAACTGAATGCAGTACTCCAGACGCGGACGAACTGGAGCTCTATACAACTGTAGCATAACTTCCACCCTTTCGTATTTCAGCCCCTCGAGATAAAGGCTAACATTCCATTAGCCTTTTTAATTATTTTTTGTACCCGTCCACTAGCTTTTGGTGATGATTTTGAGCTGGGAGAAAAAAATTACAGAATTATGGTTGCAATGACTACACTGTGGTCATCGGTGAGCTTTCGGAATTTTAAGCAACTTTGATTTTACCAAAAATCCTATAATAATTCCTATAGATGAGCAAAGCTCCTGTGGCGTTGCTCACAGATAGGAGCTGGAGTCCAATTGTTGATGTTTGCTGCAGTCCTGCTGCAGCCTAAATGTGACCGTGGCTGTAATACAGGAGATTTACTGAAGCAACACATCACATGACGGACACAGGTACAAATATCACACATTACTGATGCTGCAAGATGCAAGCCTCAGGCAGAATTCTATTTACCCAACCTTTTTCTACCTGATTGTCATGTGACATCACACTGCCCGATGGGCTTTGTCATTCCAAAGGGAGCAGAGTGAAAATCAGAACTCCCATAATGTGTCTCACTGTCACACATGCGGACATGCCCACACATTGACATTAACAGGAGCTGGAAATTCTCAGTCCAAGCAAAATCTCCAGCTCTGGAACTAAAACAAAACTCATCACCCAAACCCCAGTGAGAAGGGCTTCTTAAGGTTTCATCTAGTATTAAATAACTACGAGCTGTATAATCAGCACAGCTCAGAAGCTCCAAGCAGTATTCTGTATATTTATTGATAAAAATAGCTGACAAGATAGCCATTCTTTCCAATCATTAAAATGTGAATGGTAGTAAGACAAGCTACCAGGATTTGTTTCAGCTTTAAAAGTTGAACTTTTTTTGGTGGGCCTTTGCACCGGTTGCCTTCACAGTAACTTGATGGCCATCCTCTCTCGGGATACCATCTCTTGCAGGATACAGACACAGCTTATCTCTTTTAACCAAGTTATTATTTATGTGTGAGGTAGTGTCTCAAATATGCAACTGAGTCATGACCAAAAGCTCATACCTAGCATTTGCCCAATGTTGACAGCTCAAACTGTCCTGAAGTTTAATCATCCTGAATCACCAACAGGCAATGCCTGAATAAAGATTAGTACAGTGTAAGATGTTGTGTTCCTCTATGAAAATTAAACAATTCTGATGGAAAATATTCAATGGATACACATGGATATTCATTTTAATGGAGCATCTTGAATAACAAGGATTAACAGGTCTGGCATTATGAAGCATTGGATGTCTGTGTATATTTCCCATATATCTGTATATATCTTCTGAATATCTGTGTATATATCCTGTATATCTGTGTATATTTCCTGTATATCTGGGTATATCTACGTAAATCTCCTGTATATATGAATATATCTACACCTTTCCTACATTACAACATTGACTACACTTCAAAAGTATCTCATTGGCTGTCAAGCGCTTTTAGATGTCCTGAGGTTGTGAAAGATGTTATATAAATGCAAGCTCTTTCATAGAATCATAGAATGGTTACAGCATTGAAGGAGGCCATTAGGCCCGTCAAGTCCGTGCCAGCTCTCTGCAAGAGCAATTCAGCTAGTCCCACTCACCCGCCCCATCCCACTAAAAAAAAATTAATCAGTCTGGACTTCCTCTCCTCTCCCTCTCCCACATCCCTATTATTGTTCTCTTTTGACAAGGTAGGACAGTCCAACCTACTTTCTGGTTGACACACTAGTTAGTGCATTTGCATAAATTTGCTCCAGCAGTGTCTTTGGCAGACTCACTCGGGTGTCCTCCTTTCTTTCTTTCTTTATATCTTTGTAGATCTCCTGTATATCTGTGTATATCTCCTGAATATTACATAGAATTTACAGCACAGAAACAGGCCATTCGGCCCAACTGGTCCATGCCGGTGTTTATGCTTCACACAAACCTCCTCCCACCCTATCAGCATAACCTTCTATTCCTTTCTCCCTCATGTACTTATCTAGCTTCCCCTTAAATGTATCTCATGTCCTGTATATCTGTGTATATCTCCTGAATACTTATGTATATCTCCTGTATATCTGTGTATATCTCCTGAATACTTATGTATATCTCCTGTATATCTGTGTATATCTCCTGAATACTTATGTATATCCCCTGTATATTTGTGCATATCTCCTGTATATCTGCGTATGTGTCCTGTATACAATTCTGATACATGTAACAGCATCACTTTTAATGCAATATGTACTGAAGGCCACTGTTTTAATGGCATTTGATCAGTTGCATTATAAATGTTATTAAGTTTCGTTGTTAAAGTGTTTCATAGTACATCAGAAGCTCATTTGTAGAGTGATTCATTTTTTTCATCCCATTACTTCTCAGAATTCCCTTTTACAGTAGACAGTGCTGTACATCAACAGACACACAATTGTGTTCTACTGTGCCTGAGTAGGCTGGGTGACCGCAGTAGCTTGCCTAATTATAGAATCATACAGCACAGAAGGAGGCCATTCAGCCCATCGTGCCTGTGCCAGCTCTTTGAAAGAGCTATCCAATTAGTCCCACTTCCCCACTCTTTCCCCATAGCCCTGCAATTTTTTCCTTTCCAAGTACATATCTTTTGAAAGTTACTACTGAATCTGTTTCCATCACCGTTTCAGGTAGAGCATTCCAGATCATAACAACTCACTGCGTAAAAAAAATTCTCCTCCTCTCCCCCTGGTTCTTTTGCCAATTATCTTAAATCTGTGTCATCTGGTTACTGACCCTCCTGGCAGTGGAATCAGTGTCTCCTTATCTATCAAAGCCCCTCATAATGTTGAACACTACCAAAACCCTTCATAATTTTGAACGATATAATAATGTAATAAGATGTCTGGAGCTAAGAATCCATCTGTAAGTACAATTCTACACAATACAAAAAGGTGGTTCTTAATTCCAAGAGTGGAGGATATTACCATGATTCATTCTCAGTGCTTACAGAGAACCTGTCACTGCAGCATTGTGAGTTAAACTAATCACATCAGTTTAATATTGACTTGAAATAGCCACCTGATTTCCATACTATAAGGAACTAATCCAATTTTTCATTGCATTGAATTCAACACTCTATCTGCTGTTTATATTGCATTGAGTTAAACTGCCTGGTATTAAGCACATTGTTTTTACTCTGCACAGGATTAAATAGTCCAGTTGATTTTTATTTCAAAATGCCGACTTTTCTTGTTCTTGTATCTTGTTCTCTCACTGCCTATTGGCCAAGGTGTGGTTTATATTTGTATGAAGCAGCCGTTTAGAGTCCTAAACCATGCAAATTGAAAACATTTTGATTGATGTACCTTTTCAGCAAAGGGTATAACATAAAATTTAATTTGAACAGAAACTTTTTTCCCTGTTGTGTAAGGTTGACATTGTGTACTAAACGGGAGAACTCATTACTGCTTCAGTATTGCAAAATACGAATGAAACATCTCTTATGTTTAAGTCCCAGTCTGCATATGACTCGCTCTAGCCCAGCTGACAGTGCTGAGAGTGAGTTTTATCAGTCTTCAGACAGGATGCTGTAACCTAGGAGAAGGGGAAAGGGAGAGACGTATTCTTCCTGCCTCTGTGACGCCTTCAAATTAAAAAAAATTAAAGTCAAAATTGGGGAATTAAACTTTTTTAGGACAATTTTTTGCTGAATTTTGTGTTCATCATGGGGGAAGATGTCATTGCTGGGGGATGGAAGCCCTCACTATCAGTTTCACCTCAGTAAATAGGTCATCAATTTAAAACTCTCGCTTAGAGAGAGTGAGGCGAGGGGTTAGGATAAATTTCTTTATACAGAGGGTTGTTGGAGCATGGAGTGCGTTGCCACAGGGAGTGGTTGAGACAGAGACCATTGCACCTTTTAAAGGAAAATTGGAGAACCATTTGAAGCAGAGGAAAGAGAGCCCAGAATTGGGATTGGTTTTGGATTGCCAATTCTGTGCCAATTAGTGCTACTCCTGTGCCGATTAGTGCCAGTTTTGAGCTAATGATTAATACCCACTAGGGCCTGGCCTGAGATTGCTGAATTTCATGTCACCTTGGACCCTTTGAGCCAGCAGAAACTTTAATCCCATCAGGCTGGAGGAGATATCTAACTAGGTCCACTCGGCTCCAGACCTCATTATAGCCTTGGTCCAAACATGGACAAAAGAGCTGAATTCCAGAGGTGAGGTGAGAGTGGCTGCCCTTGACATCAGGACAGCATTTGACCAAGTGTGGCACCAAGGAGTCCTAGTAAAATTGAAGTCAATAGAGATCAGGGGGATAACTTTCCAGTGGCTGGAGTCATACCTAGCACAAAGGAAGATGGTAGTGGTTGTTGGAGGACAATCATCTCAGCCCCAGGACATTGCTGAGGAGTTCCTCAGGGCAGTGTCCTAGGCCCAACCATCTTCAGCTGCTTCATCAATGACCTTCCCTCCATCATAAGGTCAGAAATGGGGATGTTCGCTGATGATTGCACAGTGTTCAGTTCCATTCACAACCCCTCAGATAATGAAGCAGTCCGTGCCCGCATGCAGCAAGACCTGGACAACATCCAGGCTTGGGCTCGTAAGTGGCAAGTAACATTCGCGCCAGACAAGTGCCAGGCAATGACCATCTCCAACAAGAGAGAGTCTAACCACCTCCCCTTGACATTCAATGGCATTACCATCAACGAATCCCCCACAATCAACATCCTGGGGGTCACCATTGACTAGAAACTTAACTGGACCAGTCACATAAATACTGTGGCTACAAGAGCAGGTCAGAGGCTGGGTATTCTGCGGCGAGTGACTCACCTCCTGACTCCCCAAAGCCTTTCCACCATCTACAAGGCACAAGTCAGGAGTGTGATGGAATACTCTCCACTTGCCTGGATGAGTGCAGCTCCAACAGCACTCAAGAAGCTCAACACCATCCAGGACAAAGCAGCCCGCTTGATTGGCACCCCATCCACCACCCTATACATTCACTCCCTTCACCACCGGCGCACAGTGGCTGCAGTGTGTACCATCCACAGGATGCACTGCAGCAACTCACCAAGGCTTCTTTGACAGCACCTCCCATACCCGCGACCTCTACCACCTAGAAGGACAAGGGCAGTAGGCACATGGGAACAATACCACCTGCACGTTCCCCTCCAAGTCACACACCTTCCCGACTTGGAAATATATCACCGTTCCTTCATCGTCGCTGGGTCAAAATCCTGGAACTCCCTTCCTAACAGCACTGTGGGAGAACCTTCAGCACACGGACTGCAGTGGTTCAAGAAGGCGGCTCACCACCACCTTCTCGAGGGCAATTAGGGATGGGCAATAAATGCTGGCCTCGCCAGTGACGCCCACATCCCATGAACGAATAAAAAAAAGGAAAGGCCAGTGTCCATGTCATTGTGCCAGTTTTTATGTTGAACTCAGAAATTGATCAATAAACTCTCTTCTTCAGTGCCTTTGAGCTTGTGAAAGCCAAGGACTTTAAGAAACTGTTGGAGAAATCTTCACATCCTCCCCATCAACTTATTAAACCCACAAATTAAAGCATTTCAATTAACACAAGACACACAACCCAAATTAACCAAACATGTTAAAGCTGCATCCTGTGATAGTTTTAATATTGAAACCTTCATTGTGATAACAAGCAGACAAATTACATGTATGGACAGTTTCCAGTCAATGTCTGTATGTAGCTATCTGTCCATTGATGTAACGTTTGCCGTATTAAGGGATGTGTTCATATTGCAATTGCATGCAGGTTATAATTAGAGCTGTGTTGAGTCCCAGAGGATTGCAAAACTCTAGGGATAAAATGTACCTTCTGTAGAGAGGAGTCACAACCTACAATGAGAGTAACAGAACATAAAAAATGATACACGTGGATTTCCCTTAGAGTAACAGAAAACAAAGCCTAAAAATTGCACTCGATTTCCAAATAGAAGCAATCACAGGAACAGGAGTAGGCCATTCAGCTCCTCGAACCTATTCCGCCATGACTGATCTGTATATTAACTCCATCCACCCGCCTTGGCTCCATATCCCTTAATACCCTTGGCTAGCAAAAATTTATCGATCACAGATTTAAAATTATTAATTGAGCTAGCGTCTAATGCTTTTTGGGGGAGAGAATTCCACACTTCTACCACCCTTTGCATGATTCCTAAGCTTTCTTCTGAACGGCTTGGCTCTGATTTTAAGGTTATGTCCCTTGTCCTAGACTCCCCCAGCGGAAAACGTTTCTCTCTATCAACCCTATCAATTCCTTTCAAAATCCTAAAAAACCTCAATCAAATCACCCCCTTAACCTTCTATATTCCAGGGAATACAAGCCTGGTTTATGTAATCTCTCCTCACAATCTAACCCTCGGAGCCCTGGTAACATTCTGGTGAATCTGTGCTGCACTCCCTCCAAGGCCAGTACATTCTTTCTAAGGTGCATTGCCCAGAACTATACACAGTACTCCAGATGTGGTCTAACCAGGGCTTTGTAGAGCTGCAGCAAAACTTCCTCCCTTTATATTCTAACCCTCTAATTATAAAGACTAACATTCCATAGCTTTTTTGATTACTTTTTGAACCTGACAACTAATTTTAATAATCTGTATACATGGATGCCTAAATCTCTTTGGACTCTCACTGTTCCTAGCTTTTCACCATTTAAAAAATAAGAACATAAGACCATAAGAAATAGGAGCAGGAGTAGGTCGTATGGTTCCTTGAGCCTGCTCCGCCATTCAATGAGTTCATGACATCGCTTAGAGTCCAAAAATCTATCGACCTCAGCCTTGAATATACTCAATGACTGAGCATCCATATCCATCTGGGGTAGAGAATTCCAAATATTCATGACCCTCTGAGTGAAGAAATTTCTCCTCATCTCAGTCCTAAATGGCCCATCCCTTATCGTGAGGGTATGCCCCCCTTGCCATAAAAGCCAACATACCATTTGCCTTCCTAATTGCTTGCTGTACCTGCATGTTCTAGACTCTCCAGCCAGGAGAAACAGCCTCTCAGCTTCTACCCTGTCAAGCCTTGTCAGAATGTTAAATGTTTCAATGAAATCACCTCTCATTCTTCTAAACTCCAAAGAGTATAGGCCCGTTCTACTCAATCTCTCTTCATAGGACAACCCTCTCATCCTAGGAATCAATCTAGTGAACCTTCATTGCAACCCCTCTAAGGCAAGTATATCCTTCCTTAGATAAGGAGACCAAAATTGTACACAGTACTCCAGGTGTGATCTTACCAGAGCCCTGCACTATTGCAGCAAGACTTCCTTACTTTTGTACTTCAACCCCCTTGCCATAAAAGCCAAAATACCATTTGCCTTCCTAATTGCTTGCTGTACCTGCATGTTAACTTTCTGTGCTTTGTGTACAAGGACACCCAAATCCCTCTGAACACAAACATTTAATAGTTTTGCATCATTTAAAAAATATTCTGTTTTTCTATTCTTTCTACCAAAGTAAATAACCTTACATTTCCCCACATTATACTCCATCTGACACCTTCTTGCCCACTCACTTAACCTGTCTATATCCCTTTGCAGACCCTTTGTGTCCTCTTCACAGCTTAGTTTCCTACCTAGCTTTGTATCAGCAGCAAACTTGGATACATTACACTCGATCCCTTCATGTAAGTCATTAATATAGATTGTAAATAGCTGAGGTTGTAAATAGCTGAGACCCCAGCACTGATCATTGCGGCACCCAACTTGTAACAGCCTGTCAACCTGAAAATGACCTGTTTATCCCTACTTTCTGTTTTCTGTCCATTAACCAATCCTCCAACCATGCTACTTTATTAGCCCCAACCCATGAGCCCTTACTTTGCGTAACAACCTGTTACTTGACACTTTGTCGAATGCCTTTTGAAAATCCAAATATACTTACATCCACTGGTTCCCCTTGACTATTTACTGGGAGAGTGACAATGCGCAGGTAGTGGTAGAGGAGGAACATGAACCTGCTGATTGGACGGCCGCATGGCCACCCTCAATGGCCCCTGGTCTTTGAAAAAGGTGGCAGTATGGTGAAATTGAGCAGTCTTGTCATGCTGCTGTTTCTAGTCCAAGTGGGGAAGAAGATAAAAGTGCAGTGACGCTGACTGATGTAACAGTCACCATTTGATCCATAGAAAGGCAGCACATTGGCTGCTGCTGCACATGCTCCTGTGGTAGAAGGCAACAGCGGATGGGTTGATGACTTTTGTTTTGGGTTTGTGACTTTGAGCTCTACAGGCAGTTCCATTCCTAAGGAGCCCTTACCTTGTGTCACTACCTTTTATGTGGCACCTTATTGAATGCCTTTTGAAAATCCAAATATACTACATCCACTGGTTCCCTTTTATCTACCCTGCTAGTTACCTCCTCAACAAACTCTAATAAATTTGTCAAATACGATTTCCTTTTCATAAAACCATGTTGACTCTGCCTAATCATATTATGATTTTCTAAGTGCCCTGTTACCACATTCTTAATAATGGATTCCAGTATTTTACTAATGACTGATGTCAGGCTAACTGGCCTGTAGTTTCCTGTTTTCTCTCTCCCTCCGTTCTTGAATAGCGGAGTTACATTTGCTACCTTCCAATCCACTGGGACCGTTCTAGAATCTAGGGAATTTTGGAAGATCACAACCAATGCATTCACTATCGCTGCAGCCAACTCTTTTAGAACCCTAGGATGTAGGCCATCAGGTCCAGGGGATTTGTTGGCTTTTAGCCCCATTAATTTTCCCAGTACTTTTTCTTTACTGATATTAATTACTTTAAGTTCCTCACTCTCATTAGACCCTTGGTTCCCCAGTATTTCTGGTATTTTTTTGTGTCTTCTACTGTGAAGACAGATACAAAATACTTGTTTAACGTCTCTGCTATTTCCTTATTCCCCATTATAATTTCTCCTGTCTCAGCTTCTAAGGGATCCACGTTTACTTTTGCTACTTTCTTCCTTTTTACATACTTTGTGGAAGCTCTTACAATCTGTTTTTATATTTCTTGCTAGTTTACTCAGATCTATCCTTTTTTGGTCAAAGTGGATGACCTCAAACTTACCTGCACTGAAATTCATCTGCCACAGTTTTGCCCACTCACTTAATCTATCAATGTCCCTTTGCAATTTTATGCTCCCTTCTACTTTACTTACTATGCCACCAATCTTTGAATCATCAGCAAACCTGGATATATGGCTCTCTATTGTGTTATCTAAATCACTAATAAATATAATGAATAGTTAAGGCTCCAGCATGGATCCTTTTTGACGCCATGCTAGTCACTTCCTTCCAATTCGAGTATATACCCATTATCCCTACACCACTGTTTTCTACTGTCTAACTAATCTCCTAACCAGGTCAATAATTTGCCTTCCTTCAAAATGGGCTTCAAGGCGCAAAAGCTGGAATATTTCAGCAGGTATTTACTTAAATGTTTCACACTCTGGGGCCTTAACAAGTTATGGTGCAGTTCTTTTAATAGGAAGTTTCACAGGAGCTAAGAGAGTCATAAAAACAACTTGCATTTATTCAGCACCTTTAACACAGAAAAACATCACAGAAGTATAGTCTGATAAAAAAAATGGACACTAACCCAAAGGAGGAGTTATTAGGAAGGGTGAGCAAAAGTTTGGTCAAAGAGGTAGATTTTATGGAGGGTCTTAAACGGAGGAGAGAGAGGTGGAGAGATTTGGAGAAGGAATTCCAAAGCGTAAGGCCTAGGCATCTGAAGGCACAGCTGCCAATGGTGGGGCGAAGGAAGGAGAGGAAGTACAAGAGACCAGAGTCAGAAAAACGCAGAGTTGGAAAGGGGGTGGGGGGGAGGGTTAGGGCTGGAGGAGGTTACTGAAATCGGGAGGGGCAAGGCCATGAAGTGACATAAACATGAGGATGAGAATTTTAGATTGGAGGCATCAAAGGAATGGGAGCAAATGTGGGTCAACGAGGAAAGGGGTGATGGTTGAGTGGACTTGGTGCAGGATTAGATATGGGCAGCAGAGTTTTGATTAGCTGAAACTCATGAAGGATGGAAAATGGGAGGCCGGCCAGGAGAGCATTGGAGTAATCAAGTCTGTAGGTCACAAAAGCACGGATGAGGGTTCCATTAGCAGATAGCCTGTCAGGGGCGGAGACAGGCAATGGTACAGAGGTGATCTTTGTGATGGAGAAGATATAAGGTCAGAAACTCAGCTCAGAGTCAAATATGGCTACACAAGGCTCTAGGGGGAAATTGCAAATTGCTGCGGGCAGCAAATGAAGATGAAGTTAATGATAGGAGGGTTGGTTCAGATGTACCTCAAATATAGTCACCCGTCCCCCACCCCCACCCCCCGCAAACCCGTGATGTCTCCTGGTCCCCCCTCCCTCCTGATTGCCAGCTTGACTCCCACCCCTCCCCCTCTCACCAACCCGCAACTGGTTTCCTGGTTGCCAGGGATCATCCCCAACGGGGCCAATATTTCACTATTGAGTGCACAAGCCCTCGAGCACACAAAGGACAATGATAAGCTGAAAGAATTGGGGCATAAAAGGCCCACCTGCCCAATGTCTGACCCCCTCCCGCCACCCCGTGCCCATTCTGTGCCTGTGCACCAGATTCATCCATATCTGCCTTGAAGTTCTGCTGTTAGTAATTAAATTAATTGCTACATTCACTAAAATAGTAGGCATAGAAATTCATACAAACACCTGAGGCACAATTTTAATAAGCCAGCGGGAAGAGTCCGGGGGATGGCGGGGGGGGGGATTTGCAAGCGTCAAACCGAAAGGGAAGTAGGCGGGTTGCGATCTGATCGCAAAACTAATGAGGCCAATTGAAGCCTCCTCCGGGTTTCGCACCCAGCAGCCCCCTGATTGACAGGCTGGCTGCCGACAGGAGCTGCACATATGACATTGGGTGGAGTGTGCAGGTGACATCGGACATCGGACTGGGTGGGTGCAGATGACATCATTTGTAAGGTATGTTTATTTTTTTTACAACGGGAAATGTCATTTTGTTTAATTTATTTAGTTTATTTTTGCCTGATCCGGCCCTTCCCGCCTGGTTTCACCAGGCATGAATCGGAAGCCCTGGGAAAGTTGCCCAGGTAAGGTTAAAATCTTTTTAACTACCCTCTACACAAAAAATAAACTACCTTAAGAACCTCAATTTGCTCCTTTAAATATCGTCCCGCTGGCTTTAACACCCAGACTTTCATTTTAAAATTGAGCCCGAGGTCTTTATACTCTAACACTAACTGCGCTGTGCCAATTAAGAGTTACCATTGGCTCCAATTGTGAACAGAATAGAGCTTAACTTACTTTAAAATATACTGCCCATAGACGTTCAGAGACTGTAAGTTTTTTTTATTTTCAGGTAAGTTACATAGGGAAATATTGTGGGTTATGTACAGTACACAGGTTAAGACTTTTTGGCCACATGGTCTTTGGACCTATTTTTCCAAACAGAGGGTACTGTTTCCGATTCTTCTACTTGTTTCATCTTTCCATTTCCCCATCTTCATTTCTTCTCTTTTTATTTAATTTTTTTCTATCCAATGTAACCTACAGTATTGCTTTTTTACATTTAATTAAAAATATTAATATACGTTAAAGCCTACAGGGCACATTTATATCAATATCAAGCTTCAAACATACACATCTCTACCCCCCACCCCACAACCAAGCCCACCAAGAGCCACAGTAATAGGTAATGATTAACAAGTGTCTGTTTGGCTCCGAGTCAGACCTCCAGAAGTTGAGCCCATAATCTAGAATGACATTTAAGTTTCGAACTGAGGGAGTGCTACATTGTTGGACGTATTGGCTTTTGAATAGGAAGTCTAAACTGGGGCCCCATCGGCCTGATCAGGCCAACATTCCTTACTCAACCAACACCACAAAAAAACAGATTAACTGGTCATTCATCTCATTGCTGTTCGTGGGACCTTGCTGTGTGCAAATTGGCTGTTGTCTTTGCCCAAATAACAACAGTGACTAGAGTTTAAAAAGTAATTCATTGGTTATAATACACTTTGGGACGTCTTGTGGATAGGATAGGGGTTCCATAAATGCAAGTCCTTACTCACCACTTTTCCTCCCTCTGAAGGAACTACTGACCATTTTAAAACTGTGAGTCGCATCTAGATGCTTGACCTAGAATGAGAACTGGCTCCACGGGCCATGTGGTCAGCTGGTCAATGTCCCCATCTCAGCAACTCTGGGAAGAAGTAATGAGCTTCCCTCTCCCCTGCCAGTTATAACTCCCTACATGGTCTCTCCTCTAAGCATGGTGCTCACTCCTCAACTATAGAAAACCTGCTGCATCAGGGACTGAATTAAATCAAACTGAATTGACTACTTCCAGTTCTTCTGCTCTCTAGGACCTTCTTCACCACAGCTCCAGACTGCTTCTGTAACAGTTCATTCTCCCATCCCCTACCCAAGGGACCACAGGATATATTGACAAACAGATATGGATGCGAATGCTGTACTGATTGCCCCCACATAGTGTTGAAGAATATTGACCAACGAGCCTGCACATCTCCCCCACCTCCTTCTCCCACGAAAACGCAGTAATATGTGCTGATTAATGTACATGGGAGCAGCTACTCTCAGAGTACTTTGCATTCCCTGTCCTTATACCAGCGAGTGGAATGCATTGTCTCTTCCGAAACAACGGCATTTAATTTTACTTTTCAAGCCAAACAAATCATTTCACTCCATCTGCTCTAATGGGCTGAGCCAGAATGATGATAAATAATGAATCAGAGGTCACTTCCTAATCTCCATTCACTATTGTTTTATGCCCCATCTTCCTGGCTTTAATAATGCATCTGACATTACCTAGTGGAATTTGTAATGTAAATGTCCTCCCATTAGACTGGACTGTGCAATGTAAATGGCAGAAAAACCACCCAATGTAAATTAGGCAGTCCTATAAAGTGCTTTCATTCTCAAGGCTTTTTGGCCTTGCAAGACACTAGAATGAATAACTGACCAAAATGATTTAATTGCCCACGACTAGAATAATTATTGATAAATTAATCAGATAATTATTGAAACCTTTATTTTGCAAAGATCATGCTGAATTAAAAGGAGTGGAGAAATTGTAGTGCACACCTGGCAGTGGCTCCAGTATCTACATTAACTTCAACTGATCATGATGGCATTCATCTATGGAACCATCCTAATACTTCCATCATATAGAAGCGAGGTCAGGAAGAGGGAACTAAAACATTTTAATTAACTCCTGGAACTTTGTGAATAATGCCCCAAAATTACACAAGCGTGGTGCTTTTAAGTCACTTTGTTTCTCGCTGTCACATCTTTCCCAACGCCTGTCGAGGCTAAGCAAAGACCAGCAAGTAAAATAAAATAACACGTCCCTGGCCTACACAGGGTAGTTCAGGTATGCTGAACTTCTCAGACCCGCCAATGGGGAGAAAACAAGGCATCCTCATCATGGCCGGTGACATATTAATATAGACATTGATGATGCTGCTGCCTCTGGAAGTGACCATGAGAGTGCTGTCCTTGGTGGGATCTTGGACCCTCCATGGGTAACGATGGTACCTCATCAACATAACCTGCTGTTGAAGTCCAGCCTCTCAGCAGTGACCATTTTGTGAAGTAAATGCAACATTTGTTTAGCTGGCAGCTTGTCTTCTTGCACAGAAAATTACAAGGAAGAAGCCAATGTTGCTATCGATTCCAACAGTCCTAAGTCGTCCACAATTACCTGTCACACAAAAAGGTAAAAACTTAAATTTATACCTGTGTACTCCTTATCTCACTGATTCAAATGCTCCATTTTAATTGGGGATGCAAGTCTTCCTGTAGAAATGGAACGGTTAAAAGTATGCCCAAATATTTAATTCTGAATGTTTATGATTGCTTGCCTCTAAGTGTGCATCCTTTTAAGATTTGTGCATGGAGCAGTGGACAAGTTGGTGCAGCAGTTAAGACATAGGGGGAAAATTGGATAAGGCCTATTTTCAGGTGCTGGTAGCTTGATCCCCAATAACCCACACCTAATGGCCCCTGCGCAGGCAGGATGAGACTTTCGTCCAGCCTCGGTACTCACCTTCAAGCAGTGTTGGAAATCAGCGTTGACATGAAGATTCAATGCAATGTGCACTTTCCACCAGCAGGGGGAACTCCAATCTCTTAAAGGGAGGTTGTCTCTTAAAATCTCTTAAAGGTAGCTGGTACTTGTTACTTAAAAATAACAGTCTGCTGTCTGAACGGAGATCAGACATCGTACACGTAAAACACAGATACAGATCTCATCCCCATGTTTACAAACTGATGTTATGTTACAACATTAAATAAAATTTGCGCACTAAATCCCACATCCTCCAATCTGCATGCCAGACCTCACCAATTTGCCGATCTAAGTTTGTACCAGGCAAGGGTGCGTGCACTAAGGTTCTCTGATGATGCACTAGAGGCCTTGGTGCAAGAGGTGGACAGAAGGTGGGACATCCTATATTCGCAGGGGGGGGGGGGTGGGGGGGGGGCCAACAGGCCCTCCAGACATATGCCCAAAAGGCAGTGGGAGGCGGGGGACGAAGTCAATGCCAGGCGCATAGCACCACGAACATGAATGCAGTGCAGGAAGAAGTTCAATGCTTTGACGTGAGTGGTCATGGTGAGTGAGGTCAACTGTCAAGTGGCATCTTCCACCAACTACACCACTAGCCGCATCCACTGCTCCATGCACTACATCCCCATCACCCACATACCAATAAACTCTTTCAATCAGTACTCAACTCTTGCAATCAGATGCTTCCTCTCACCCTTACACATTACCACTGTTGGAAGCCGCCCACCCATAACTCACAGGCCACACACACTGGCAGCTATTCATCCATGACAGGCACATCACTCAGACACACGTCCCACTTTCTTGCAGAAGAAGGTGGCGCATAACAGGAGGCAGCATGTGGCAATGGCCCCTCGAGCCTGTTCCGCCATTCAATGAGATCATGCTGCTCCTGTGACCTAATTCCATATACCCGCCTTAGCCCCATATCCCTTAATACCCTTGGTTCACAGAAATCTATCAATCTCAGATTTAACATTCACAATTGAGCTAGCATCAACTGCCGTTTGCAGAACAGCGTTCCAAACGTCTCCCACCCTTTGCGTGTAGAAGCGTTTCCTAACTTCACTCCTGCATGTCCTGGCTCTAAATGTTAGGCTATGTCCCTGCATCCTAGTATTCAAGTATAGACATCCAGAAGCAATAATCCAGCCACTAACCTATAAATCCTGCATAGTCCCTTTAAATAACATTGGTGGGGGTCCTCCAGGCACCCAAAGACACGTTCAGATGGTCATAGTCAAGACTGTGCGTTGAGTTGAGCATTAAGTCCAAAAATGGTGTCTATCACTTTAAATCAGCATTGCACACTGATTGCATCCATTTTCTCCTTACTTTACATGCTTCCGGCGTTCGGTATTTGCGCATGTACTAACTCTTATGCCAAGATGGCGTGTGGCGCACATCATGCTGGAAACATGCGTGCGCAGCCAAGACGCCATCTTGGATGTTCGAGAGGCCGCGTAGCGCCGAAACAACGGATGCCACACGGCCCAATTTAGCACCCATTGTCCTTTGACCTCTTGCCCCGAATTTGAATCCAGCCCAAGTTAACGGGATAAATGCCCCTTCCGTCTGCAGACTGTAAAAGTCTTATGTGAAATGAACAGGGCACTCTCAATCCAGTTCCTAATAGGGAAGAGTTGACACCATGAAACTACTCCTAAATTGGCAAGCTCATTTCGAAAGACTAAGATAACAGGCGAAGGAAATGTGAATTTCACACTCGTGCAGTTGGAGGCGCTGTTCTCAGAGTGGAGTGAACACATTGTCGCGGAGGAGGTCGAGCTTTACTCTACATCCAGCCATAAGGTGCCTGACCTGGGAGTACCTGATCCTGACATTGGCCTGAAATGGGAAGGAGTTCCATTTTCCAGGGACAACATCCCTTGCCTTGACACACACAACAATTCCCCTCACCCCGCCAAAACCGAGATGCCTATTTAAGTGTATAACTTTTACATACGCACCCAGTTGAAAGGAAAAAGCGCATTCTACAAAATTGTCCTAATTATTATGAAAGCACACATTTATACACAGCTGTCTTTCAGTCACCTTGTTACCCTGCTTTAATTACCTCACTATTGCCGATTAGAAGCAACCTGCAAGCAGATGTTCAGTGCAGAACTCCGCCTCCTGTATCATCATCAGTGAGGGACCATGGACTGTGAGCAGCATTCCATGTTCAATTCTATAGGTCAATTATACAAGAACTCAGAGTCTTCCTGGGTAATTATTGCCTTAAACTGTCCCATTATTGTAAAGATAGAATATTGTTTCAATTTTTTCACCACAGTTTATTTTATATATCCCAGACATGCAAAAACGTTGGAACACCAGTTGCACACTTACGGACCCTCCAACCAAACGGAAATGTTTGTGTCGAAAACTCAGCCAAATGCCACAGGCTCAAAATACATTCGAACATACGAAATTCACGTGCAGGAAAAGACCAGCTGGTCCATCAAGCCTGCTCCAAAAAACTTATTCAGTCACCAAAAAACAGTTTCTGTTTTCATGCCTGGACAGATTTCCGAGGGATTCAGGGCTGTTTTGGGCCCTCAGCAGAATTGTTGCAAATCCCTCACTTAGTCTTCTCAATACACAATGTAAAATAGGAACCGAGAGAAATGTACAGGTTACAAACATAAGAAATAGGAGCAGGAGTAGGCCAAACGGCCCCTCAAGCCTGCTCCACCATTCAATAAGATCATGGCTGATCTTCGACCTCAAATCAACTTTCCTGCCCTATCCCCATATCCCTTGATTCCCCTAGAGTCCAAAAATCTCTCTGTCTCAGTTTTCAATATACTCAACACTGAGCATCCACAGCCCTCTGGGGTAGAGAATTCCAAAGATTCACAACCCTCTGAGTGAAGGAATTTCTCCTAATCTCGGTCCTAAATGGCCGACGCCTTATCTGGAGACTATGCCCCCTAGTTCTAGACTCTCCAGCCAGGGGATACAGCCTCTCAGCATCTATCCTGTCAAGTCCTCTCAGAATCGTATATGTTTCAATGAGATCACCTCTCATTCTCAGACTAAAACTGTACACAATATTCCAGGTGTGGTCTCACCAAAGCCCTGTACAATTGCAGCAAGACTTCCTTACTCTTGTACTCCAACCCCCTTGCAATAAAGGCCAAAATACCATTTGCCTTCCTAATTGCTTGCTGTACCTGCATGTTAGCTTTCTGTGTTTCATGTACAAGGACACTCAAATTCCTCTGAATGCCAACATTTAATAGTTTCTCACCATTTAAAAAATATTCAGTTTTTCTATTCTTCCTACCAAAGTAAATAACCTCACATTTCCCCACATTGTACTCCATCTGCCACCTTCTTGCCCACTCCCTTAACCCGTCTATATCCCTTTGCAGACCCTTACTTTCCCACCTAGTTTTGTATCGTCAGCAAACTTGGATACATTACACATCTAAGTCATTAATATAGTTTGTAAATAGCTGAGGTCCAAGCACTGATCCTTGAGGCACTTCACTAGTTACAGCCTGCCAGCCTGAAATTGACCCTTTATTCCTATTCTCTGTTTTCTGTCTGTTAACCAATCTTCTATCAATGCTAATATATTACCCCCAACCCCATGATCCCTTATCTTGTGTAGCAACCTTTTGTGTGGCACCTTATCGAATGCCTTTTGAAAATCCAAATATACTACATCCACTGGTTCTCCATTATCTACCCTGCTAGTTATATCCTCAACAAACTCTAATAGATTTGTCAAACACGATTTCCCTTTCATAAAACCATGCTGACTCCGTCTAATCATATTATGATTTTCTAAATGCCCTGTTACGACGTCCTTAATAGATTCCAGCATTTTCCCGATGACTGATATCAGGCTAACTTGCCTGTAGTTCCATGTTTTCTCTATCTCTCCTTTCTTGAATAGCAGGGTTACATTTGCTACCTTCCAATCCATTCAGACCATTCTAGAATTTAGGGAATTTTGGAAGATCACAACCAATGCATCCACTATCGCTGCAGCCACCTCTTTTGGAACCCTAGGATGTAGGTCATGAGGTCGAGGGGATTTGTTGGCTTTTAGTCCCATTAATTTCTCCAGTACTTTTTCTTTACTAATATTAATTACTTTAAGTTCCTCACTTTCATTAGCCGCTTGGTTCCCCAGTATTTCTGGTATGTTTTTTGTGTCTTCTACTGTGGAGACAGATATAAAATATTTGTTTAACACTTCTGCCATTTCCTTATTCCCCATTATAATTTCTCCTGTCTCAGCCTCTAATGGACCCACTTTTACTTTCACTACTCTCTTCCTTTTTACATACTTGTAGAAGCTCTTACAATCCCTTTTTATATTTCTTGCTAATTTACTCTCATATTCAATTTTCTCCCTTTATCAATTTTTTGATCATCCTTTGCTAGTTTCTAAAACTCTCCCAATCCTCAGGCTTACTACTCTTCCTGGCATCGTTATAAGCCCCTTCTTTTAATCTAACTTCTTTAGTTAGCCACGGATGGATCACTTTTCCTGTGGAGTTTTTATTTCTCAATGGAATGTATATTCGTTGAGAATTATGAAATATTTCTTTAAATGTTCGCCATTGCTTATCTACCATCATATTTTTTAATCTAATTTCCCAATCTACCTTAGGCAAATCGCCCCTCATATCTATGTAATTGGTTTTATTTAAGTTGAAGACTCTAGTTTCTGACTTAAGTATGCCACTCTCAAGCTCAATGTGAAATTCTATCATATTATGATCACTCTATCCCAGAGGATCCTTTACTGTGAGATTACTAATTAACCCTGTCGCATTACACAAGACAAGATCTAAAATAGCCTGTTCCCTGGTTGGTTCCTCGACATATTGTTCTAGGAAACTGTCTCAAATGCATTCCAGGAACTCATCCTCCAAATTAGTTTTGCCAACTTTTTATTTGCCCAGTCTACATGAAGATTGAAGTCCCCCACGATTATTGCATTACCTTTGTTACAAGCTCCTCTTATTTCTTGATTAATACTCTGTCCAATAGTATAACTACTATTAGGGTGCCTATAAACTACTCCCACCAGTGTTTTTTGCCTTATCTCCACCCTTACTGATTCTACTTCCTGACCTTCCGAGCTAAGATCCCTTCTCACCACTGTCCTTATGTCATCTTCATTATCAGGGCGACCCCACTCCTTTTCCATTTTGTCTGTCTTTTCGAAAAGTCAAGTACCCCAGAATATTCAGTTCCCAACCTTGGTCACGTTTTTTTTATTTATTCATTCATGGGATGTGGGCGTCGCTGGCAAGGCCAGCATTTATTGCCCATCCCTAATTGCCCTTGAAAAGGTGGTGGTGAGCCACCTTCTTGAACCGCTGCAGTCCGTGTGGTGAAGGTTCTCCCGTAGTGCTGTTTGGTAGGGAGTTCCAGGATTTTGACCAAGGGACGATGAAGGAAGGTGATAGATTTCCAAGTGAGGATGGTGCGTTACTTGGAGGGGAACGTGCAGGTGGTGTTGTTCCCATGCACCTGCTGTCCTTGTCCTTCTAGGTGGTAGAGGTCGCAGGTTTGGGAAGTGCTGTCTAAGAAATCTTGGCGAGTTGCTGCAGTGCATCATGTAGATGATACACACTGCAGCCACAGTGTGCAGGTGGTGGAGGGAGTGAATGTTTAAGGTGGTGGATGGAGTACCAATCTAGCGGGCTGCTTTGTCCTGGATGGTGTCGAGCTTCTTGAGTGTTGTTGGAGCTGCACTCATCCAGGCAAGTGGAGAGTATTCCATCACACTCCTGACTTGTGCCTTGTAGATGGTGGAAAGGCTTTGGGGAGTCAGGAGGTGAGTCACTCGCCGTAGAATACCTAGGCTCAGACCTGCTCTTGTAGCCACAGTATTTATGTGGCTGGTCCAGTTAAGTTTCTGGTCAATGGTGACCCCCGAGATGTTGATGGTGGGGGATTCGGTGATGGTAATCACAACCTGGCAACCACATCTCAGTAATGGCTTCTAGATCAAACCCATTTATCTCTATTTGTGCCATTAGTTCATCTATCTTGTTATGACTGCTTCGTGCATTCAAATAAAGCACCCTTAATTTTAACTTTTTATTATTTTTCCCTGGTTGCCAGGTTGTGATTACCATCACCGAATCCCCCACCATCAACATCCCGGGGGTCACCATTGACAGCTCCACTTAAATCGAAACCCCTGAACCATGGGATGACTCAGAATTGGGGGGTTAGCCTGAAATGAGGATGAGTTGAAAGGACTGTACTGGTACTGTAAAGTGTTGCCAATTAGAATGAATCTGTGAACTTGAAAAGGCATTAATGCCGACAGGGATTTAATAATATGAAAAGGATACTCTCCGAATATTCAAATAATCATAAATCCAAACTCAAAACTCATCTTCCCTTTCCCCCCACCCCAAACTAAAGTTTGAACTAACTTGTTTACTGTATTTTAATTTCCTTGTTCAATATCACCACCTGCCATATTTAGTTGATACTGGGCTTAAGCTTTCCAAATAGTACATCTTAGTTAGTACTTGAGAAGTTCCTAGATTGCTCTCATGCGTTTGTTTGAAAGAATATTACCAAACAAATGACCACACCTAAATGACTTTCCAAGGTCCTTGTGATCCCTCATTAACATTCAGTCGGCATATGTCCTGACTTTATTATTGACTACATAGAATACACAATACACTGACCTCTGCCATTTGCAACTAAATCTCTTCTTGGAGATCTATCAGAGTGATTTCATCAGCTGAGGACAGCAACTAGCAGCTATTTAGTCACCTCAGACCTTTGTAGCAGTGCCTTTCTATTCCCCAGGAACACAGCTCGAAAAACTGAGGGAAACTTCAATGCTATTCCACTTCATCATCAACTTAAACTATAAAGCAACCTTTATTCAATTAAACCAATACCTTCTCCATGAAAAGCAAGTGAAGATGGATACAGGAAACAATGACGTCCGAGCTTCCCTTTGAAAGGGAGATAACTTCCCTCTAACCCCCTCCCCAAAAATTCTCAATTTCCTCCCAAACAATACTGTACAAAACAAAATGTCACTCTTAAATTAATAGTGGAAAATGTCTATTGATATCCACTTTGGCTGCTTTTGCTATTTGTAAACTACTGAAACAATGATAGCATCGGATGACTGTACAACAATACGTTGCACAAGTTTCCCTCTCTCAAGAACTCCTCAGCTCCATTTTACGATACAGCATTCAAGTTTCAGTGAGATCATAGCCATGTAATTAATTAATTATATTATAATTGTAATTTATCAGAAGACGCTGCTTTCTATACAATAGCATCAACCATTAAAATGTGCTCAGCAGTTTTTACTGATGAGTTTGGGCTCTACTAGTAAAGTACTGAGGCCACAGCAATTTGCAGAGTGTCATCATTTCCCCCTTTTTAAAACCAAATTATTCAATTATTTGTCGTCCTTTTCTTGGCGATCTATTGAATGTTCATATTGAAACCGAGTGATGATGACATCATTTGGGAACTCAGAAGTCACTGAGCCCGAGTGTGAAGGAGTTGAACTGACATTAGTTGGGAGAAGTCATTAACCTGACTTTATCAAATTATGTTAATTCAACTCCCTCAGACGACTGGCTTCAGTAACTTCTCCAAGTCACTGCTTAAACAAAAATATTCCAAGAAAAATGAACAGAAAGACAGAAAGAAATGAAAGGATATTTAAATCAGAAAGGATGTCAAGACTCAATCATTAGAAGTGACACTCATTTTGTTGTATATATCACACAGTTCCATTCATTTAAATGGGATTACAAATGGTCCCGCTCTGACAGATCATAAACCTCACATCCAACATATCCTCAGTGTTAATAGCCCTGACTAAAAAGTGAATGATAATTCTCTGTAATCATTTGCGTTGTTTTTTTAAAAAGGGGGTTCTGGGGGTAATTTTAACCCAGCCCATCCGGTGGGAAACTGACGGGATCAGGAGTCAATGGTGGCCAATCCCATCCCATCAGTTCCACGCTGGACAGGTTAGGTTAAAATTACCCAAACTCTTTAATAGTTATTGCTTGATTACAGCCTTCAAAAAGAAAAACAAATAGAGGGTGAATTTTGATTTAAATTTTCAATGTTTTCTGCCCTGGCTGTGTTCTTAATTTTTTTATATATGGAGTTGTGTTTCCAACTCAGATATACATTTTATATAGATTCTGGGTCCCATCTGCAATTTGTTTTAAATTTAAAAGCTTTTGCCTAGTTTTAATTTAAGTTTTTTCATTCCCCTTATTTTATTGATTATATCATTTCCAAGCTTAGCGACAAGGCAGGCTTCAGTCTATGTTGCTCATGAACCAACCAACCATTAACAGATACACGGGAATGTCAAGCTGATTTGGTCTTGGACTTGCCTTGTTTCCCTGTGGGGAAATGCCTGGTTTCTATTTTCCACCATCTCCTGACAGCTGAGTTCAACTGAGACTCTCAACTCACCACGTATGACTGCTACTTACCTGGTATATGTTGGTTGGGTGTGAGCATTACTTTATAAATTTAACATGACTTCAAATCAAAGGGTGGCCATTTATAGTTACCAAAAAGTTCAGGGCATTTGCAATATCTGAGAAAATAATGGAAAAGGAAAAATAAACCTGCTCTTTTTGTAGGTGATAGAAAATATGATAATAAAGAATGACAGCTTACACAAGAAGGGAGGGGCACTAGGGGGGGCTTCAGGACCAGATCCAGATTCGGTCCAGATTAACACATTGAACGCTTTCTCTCTGGCAGGTGTAAAGAGCCTACGTGGAGTGAATTTGTTGTGATATTAGGCCCCAACAGCACAGCACTTTTCATGATTCAGCATAAATTAGAAATATTAGAGGTTATCGGGATGGAAACAGAATGTTCGCAGCCTGCTGTCCCATTCAATCGAGCCAAGTTTACCACCCCATATCCTCACCATCACAAAGACCGCCTGCTTCTACTTCCATAACTGTGCCCTCTTCCACCCGTCTGCTGCTGAATCCCTCATCCGTGCCTTTGTTACCTCCAGACTAGATTACTCCAAGGATCTCCTAGCCAGCTTCCCATCTTCCATCCTCCATAAATTAAAGCTTATCCAAAACTCTGCTGCCCATATCCTATCCCACATCAATGCCTGCTCACAAATCACTGGTCCTCACTGACTCCCAGTCCCCTAGTGCCTCAAATTTAAAATTCTTATTCTTGTGTTTAAATCTTTTCAAGACCTCATCCCTCCCTTTCTCTGTAACCTAAATGTGCCTTTGTATTGGTTGGATAAGTGTAACAGTTGACTGATATACCTGACAGCAGGCAGATTATAGGGCTAAAATTCTACTGTATGTGCAGATACTGGACTATGAAAACAGCTAAGATTCCAGAAAATATCTGCTTCTCAATGGCATCTTATGATATTATGATTTCACTTACGTGCTGTAACCATTCTATGATTATTAAGAGAATCAGTGCTATTGTTGCTTTGATCATAACTGATTGACAGTCTTATCGTCAATGGAATGAAGGGTGTGAATAGAATCGTAGTATTCAAGTCAGAGGAAGTTGAAATCAGGGCTCTGGTCAAACTGCACCTTGAGAATTGTCCAGTTTGGGTCGCCAAGAGAGAGGTCCAAGCACTGGATGCAGTGCAGAGAAGAGCCACTAGGCTGATCCCCAGGGTCAGGGGATGAGTTATAAGGATAGACTGGAGAGACTGAGGCTTTTCAGCCTGGAAAGGAGGCATCTGAGAGGTGATCTTATAGGTGTGTATAAGATTGTAAGTGGTATGGAAGAGGTTAATCTGGAATATTACTTTAAGTTAGGCAATGGGAGTAAGACAAGTGGAAAGAGGTTTAAACCAGAAAAAGGTAACTTGAAGACTGATATCAGGAAGTTCTTCACACAAAGAGTGATCAACACTTGGAATGGAGAGTGGTGGAGGTGAAAATCCTGGAATAATTTAAGAAACAATTCGATGCAGCAATGGGAGAGTGTAAGGTTCTGGATGGATGGATTAAGATGGACCAAATGACCTTCCTCAACCACAAGCATCTTATGATCTTGTGAACTGGTCAGCTGAGCGGTACAGAGCACTGATACGCTTCCTGCTATCTGAGCAGCCAGGACCACCCTACTCCTAAGCAGCTTGCAGGGTTAAGTGGAACAATGTGAGAGAATTCCCAACCCTGTGACAGAGATTAATCATTAGACCTGGGCTACACTAGCTCAGCTCAGCAGAATGCAAAAGATGAAGATTTCATTCAAAAGGGACAGGGTCCACTTGGGGAAACTGTTGCCAGACTATTTGACTGAGAAAATGGTGCTGGTAAAATTTTGAACCCTGGCAAAATCATTCTTAAAATGCAACCTTGAAATATTCTCCAGTTCAATTAACCTGGCTGCAGATCTAAAGATTTTTAATTTGTAAAATAAAGATAAGCTTTGAGCTTCTTTGTACCACTTCACCCATTAACTTTAATATGTCTCCAGAGAGATGGTCAAGGATACAACCTTACGTAGCTAAGTCTTGAAATATATTAAAAGTTAAGGAATGTTGAACATGAGCAAAAGCAAAATTTGGAAGAGGTTGATGAGGTAGGGTAGGACGAAGCTCATGGAGGAATGTAAAGAAACATAGAAACATAGAAAATAGGAGCAAGAGCAGGCCATTCAAAATGATCATGGCTGATCGTCTAACTCGGTACCCTGTTCCCGCTTTTTCCCCATATCCCTTGATCCCTTTAGCATTAAGAAATATATCTATCTCCTTCTTGAATACGTCTAATGACTTGGCCTCCACTGCCTTCTGTGGTAGAGAATTCCACAGGTTCACCACCCTCTGAGTGAAGAAATTTCTCCTCATCTCGGTTCTAAATGGTATACCCTGTATCCTGAGACTGTGACCCCTGGTTCTGGACTCCCCAGCCATCGGGAACATCCTGCCTGCATCTAGTCTGTCTAGTCCTGTTAGAATTTTATATGTTTCGATAAGATCACCTCTCATTCTTCTAAACACTAGTGAATATAGGCCTAGTTGACCCAATCTTTCCTCGTACGTCAGTCCTGCCATCCCAGGAATCAGTCTGGTAAACCTTTATTGCACTCCCTCCATGGCAAGGACATCCTTCCTCAGATAAGGAGACCAAAACTGCACACAATACTCCAGAAGTGGTCTCACCAAGGCCCTGTATAACTGCAGTAAGGCATCCCTGCTCCTGTACTCAAATCCTCTTGCAATGAACACCAACATACCATTTGCCTTCCTAACTGCTTGCTGCACCTGAATGCTCGCTTTCAGCGATTGGTGTACAAGGACACCCAGGTCTCATTGCACTTCCCCTTTTCCCAATCTATCACCATTCAGATAATAATCTGCCTTTCTGTTTTTACAACCAAAGTGGATAACCTCACATTTATCCACGTTATACTGCATCTACCATGTTCTTGCCCACTCACCCAACTTGTCTAAATCACATTGGAGCCTCTTTGCATCCTCCTCACAGCTCACATTCCACCCCAGCTTTGGATCGTCTGCAAACTTGGAAATGTTACATTTAGTTCCGTCATCCAAATCATTGATATATATTGTGAATAGCTGGGGCCCAAGCACTGATCCCTGCGGTACCCCACTAGTCACAGTCTGCCACCCGGAAAAAGACCCGTTTATTCCTACTCTCTGTTTCCTGTCTGTCAACCAATTCTCAATCCATGCCAGTATATTCCCCCCAATCCCATGTGCTTTAATTTTGCACACTAACTTCTTGTGTGGGACCTTATCAAAAGCCTTCTGAAAATCCAAATACACCACATCCACTGGTTCTCTCTTATCTATTCTACTAGTTACATCCTCAAAAAGCTCCAGTAGATTTATTAAGCATGATTTCCCTTTCATAAACCCATGCTGACTTTGTCCAATCCCGTTAATGCCCTCCAAGTGTTCTGGAGGTGAGGGAAGAGGATCTTAAATTCAATTCACTAGGGCACAGATAGTCAATGAGGTTTAGTTAAGGCAATAACATGAAGGGTACAGGCTGCACCATTTTGGATGAGCTGTAGTTTGTGGATAGTAGAAGTGGAGAGGTTGAGAAGGAAAGCATTAGTGGAGAATTTCAGTCTTAAGGTAATAATGGATAAGGGTTTCAACAACAGGGCGGGGGGGGGGGGGGTGGGACGTTGGCTAGGCACAGAGGCAGGGAATGTTTTGGAGGTGAAATGAAGTGGTTTTGTTGGGGGGAGCAAGCTGTACTGGCAGTTGAGCAGTTATGGCCTTAGCCTAAAGTAGCGACTGGAGAGGTTGATGGATTTGAAGCCAGTGATGCATTGATGTTTCCAGGGGCTGAGAGGGTGCCTTCAATTTTTCAGATGTTTGAAGGAAGTTTTGACTCATTCAGGTCTTAATGTTAGATAAGCAACTGGAGAGAATGGCTTTACAGTCAATGGATGAGGGTTACATGAACATTAGTCACTTGGGCAAGGTAATAGAGGGTATCTGGTGGCCATGGAACCAAAGTAGAGATTTTCTGGCCCCTAAGAAGTGGAACAGGTACTGGGAGACCAGGTTATCTGGCTCACATCCATACAGCCTGATCAGCACTACTCTACAATTTCCCAGCAGGCCTTTTAGGCTGGCATGTAGTAGTCTCACCAAAAAGGAGCCATGGCTTAATTTAAATATTATAATTGATTTAAAGGAAACCTCACTCGATTTTTCATCCATTTAGGGCAGAAGTTGACTGGCTGCTTCCTTCACCATCTGGAGTGGGCCTAAAGGAAGATTCAAGAATAAAAGATCAAAGATCTTTCTCTTTTCCCATTTGACAGGATGTTTTTACTACTGGTTTCGGTTAATAAATTTGGTTGGCATTTATGACATTTTTTTCATCTGTATTTTTCTTTTTTTAGTGCCAGGACCAAAAACATCTCCTCATAATTTCCTTCAGGAGAAGAAGGAAGGAGAGAAAAATCAGTGAGAGAAAAAAAGCACATGGCGCAAAATTTACAACATACCCCTCCGACCAGACTAAAATAGACTCCCATTTAATTTGTTATCGATGGAGCAATGGCCAGAATGTTGCAGCAGATACAAGTTTGGCTTGGTTCTTAAATTCTGTTTTTTTTTCCATAAGACAATTTTTGCGCTGCATTAGCAAGTACACTCAATCTGGAATTCCAGTTGAGCTAACCCAATCTGTCAAATATAAAACTACATCTGAACTGCTCAAAACCACTGGCCCAAACTCCGCAGTACACATGAAGGCATGGCACAGCTCCAAATATTTTTTAAAGCAAATTGGATCAACAGATGAACAGGGAGACTCCAGCACACCACTGCCCTTAGCTAGCATATGCTGCCCAAATCTCACCCAAACTCAGTGCCCAATGAGCCTTCTTACTTGCTCATGGCACTTGACCAAAGCCTCTTGCCAAAGAAAGACACTGTTGATGTATAGTGTTACCCAAACGTACACCACACTCTCAGGTCCTCAGTGTCTGCATCTGCAAGTATCATGGCATCTATGCACATACCACAATCCAAGGAAGCACAAACTTTGCTCAATAAATATTTGATACAAACAGAAAAATTAATGTTGGTTTGTCTATCTCAACAAGCTGATAAATCTGCCTTTTTTTAAAACAAAAGATCGGTACCAAATTAATTGAAAGGGCTGTTTGTGAAGTTTCAGCTTCTTAGCCCAAAATCACACTCGAATACACTGTGATGCCAATTCCACCCTTTCACGCCTTGAGCCAGCAGCCCGGATGTTATTTTAGCTGGTACTGCAAACGGAATGTGTTCTCACTTGATTCTGTATTCATGCCAGGTTAGGAGGAGGGGAGAAAGAGGGGCAGAAGGAAATCAGGCCATGTAATTTTAAAACAACAAAACGGACGGAATATGACTGTTTGTCATCCCCTAACATGCTTTGTTCTTCAAAGAGCAATTTGTACTTCATTGACTGTAGTTTATGCAAATGGTAACAGAGGAATTAACATATTGGAAGTGGATGACATTTGTCCTGATATATTGAATCGTTAGCATGACAGAATCACTTAAGCTGGATCCACTAACATCAGGTTTCCTCTCATTATTGACCCTTGCAGAGTAAGCCTGACAAGTGGAACTGCTGCAAAGTTCATTAATAATGTGGAATAAATCAATTGTTCAGGAAATAGTGAAAATGGATGGCATGGAATGGCTATTTTTTTCCCGCAAAGTCAGCAGAAAGCCGGCTCCATCAAGGACGACAGCAACACTGTCCTTTTTGACCCACACAAATGAATTAATCTCAATTCTTGTCCCATTTTCAGTCAATACATGTATACGCAGTCATTGTAAATAAATACATTTAAGTGGAACTAAGGGTATATTGAATCCTTGTTAAATCGTGTTTACTCCATTAAATCTTTTAGTCTATGCATGAATTTCAAATTGACCCAAGATCTATATAGTTTAATAAGCAGAGCAAGCTTACCTTATTAGAAATTTTATTCACCATTCATTTTTATATAGTATTCTTATTGTGTGTAAATTATTCAATGGGCAAATGTGGCCTGATACTGAGTCATTCAGACCAGGGCGGTCCCAGATTCAATCCCTTAGATAATTTCAGCCAACACAGCAGTGCAGATACTACAGCTGGCTGCAATGTCTCTGAGATGGAAAGGGATGGTCCCCACTCCTGAGTGCTACCCTCGAGTGGCATGTGCATGCGTGCACGTTAGAGAGGACCCAGTTAGACAGCAATAACCTTACGATCTAGGCTCACATATGAAGAATGGCCTGATAGCAAAATACTGGAAGGCTGTCAACATTGGTGGAAACATGTCTGAGCAGAAATAAACAGGGTACGATAGTGTAGTGGTTATGTTACTGGACTAATAATCTAGAGGCCTGGATTAATTATCCAGAGATTGCAAGTTCAAATCCCACCATGGCATAAGAATATAAGAAATAGGAGCAGGAGTAGGTCATACAGCCCCTCAAGCCTGCTTCGCCATTCAATCAGATCATGGCTGATCTTCAACCTCAACTCCACTTCCCCGCTCGATCCCCATATCCCTTGATTCCCCTAGAGTCCAAAAATCTATCGATCTCAGCCTTGAATATACTCAACAACACAGGATCCAGAGCCCTCAGGGGTAGAGAATTCCAAAGATTCAGAACCCTCTGAGTGAAGAAATTCCACCTCATCTCAGTCTTAAATGGCAGACCCCTTATCCTGAGACTATGTCCCCTAGTTCCAGACTCTTCAGCCAGGGGAAACAACCTCTCAGCATCTACCCTGTCAAGCCCCCTCAGGATCTTATATGTTTCAATGCGATCACCTCTCTTTCGCTAAACTCCAGAGAGTATAAGCCCATTCTACTCAACCTCTCCTCAAAGGACAACCCTCTCATCCCAAGAATTAATCTAGTGAACCTTCGTTGCACCGCTTCTAAGGAAAATATATCCTTCTTTGGGTAAGGAAACCAAAACTGTACACAGTACTCCAGGTTAGGTCTCACCAAAGCCCTGTACAATTGTAGTAAGACTTCCTTACTCTTGTACTCCAACCCCCTTGCAATAAAGGCCAACATGTCATTTGTCTTCCTAATTGCTTGCTGTACCTGCATGCTACCTTTTTGTGTTTCTTGTACCACGACACCCAAGTCTCTCTGAACACCAACATTTAATAGTTTCTCACCATTTAAAAAATATTCTGTTTTTCTATTCTTCCTACCAAAGTGAATAACCTCACATTTCCTCACATTATATTCCATCTGCCACTTTCTTGCCCACTCACTTAACCTGTCTACATCCCTTTGCACACTCTTTGGAGGTGATTTTAGGAGGCAATTGCGGTGCATTGGGACGGGGGGGCCTCCGAAAATCGCGGAAATCCCGTTCGGGTTCGGAAGCCGGCTCCAACCCGCCAACTTCCGAGTTTCCCAGGGACCAACCTGCGGGCGACCCGAAAACGGGAGTCCCGCCAGCAATTAAAGCCGGCGGGATGACAGTTAAAGAGCCAAATGTACCTCATTGAGGTACTTAAGGCACTTTACCTGTGACCCAGAGTAAGTCATTAGAACGATTTTTAACTTACCTGGCGTGAATCAGAAGCCCACCGCTTCTGATTCACGCCTGGTTTAAGGGTTGGATCAGGGAACAAGAAACTAAATAAATTAAATAAAAAACCATAGACGGAAGTGAAAACACAAAATGAACCTACCTTTGCACCCTGCTCCGATGTCCGATGTCTCCCTCTTCGATCTCCCCATCTTCACCCCCCCCTCGATGTCCCCTCTTCAACCCTCGATGTCCCCCCGACCTTCCCCTCTCCCCCCACCCCGATTTTCCCCTCTACCCGCCACCCCGTCATCCAGTCCAGCACTGGATGACGTCTCGCTCTCTATCTTTCTTGTCCCCCCCCACCTTGCATTACAGCTCCTGACAGCAGCCAGCCTGTCAATCAATCAACATGCAGTTGCGTCAGAAACGGTAAGTTTTGTTCATGAGGGTTTGCCACGCGCACCTTCACCTCCCCCCCCGCCCCCGCTGCCAACCCGCCACCATTGCAAAATCAACCACTTTATGTCCTCCTCACAGCTTACTTTCCCACCTAGCTTTGAAATGTCAGCAAACTTGGATACATTACATTTGGTCCCTTCATCCAAGTCATTAATATAGATTGTAAGTGGCTGAGGCCCAAGCACCGATCCTTGTGGCACCTCACTAGTTACAGCCTGCTAACCTGAAAATGACCCGTTTATCCCTACTCCCTGTTTCCTGTCCGTTAACCAATCCTCTATCCATGCTAATATGTTACCCCCAATCCCATGAGCCCTTATCTTGCGTAACAACCTTTTATGTGGCACCTTATCGAATGCCTTTTGAAAATGCAAATATACTACATCCACTGGTTTCCCTTTATCTACCCTGCTAGTTATATCCTCAAAAAACGCTAATAAATTTGTCAAACAAGATTTCCCTTTCATTAAATTAACCCCTCCAATAATATTGTCAATGCATTCTTTGACAATATTGCTGGTTTCATCTGCATTGAAGGCAACCTCCTCACAGGCCTGGTACTCCTCCATACTCCAGGCCTGCTTCCACCAAACCGACTTGTCGCCTCTGCTCCGACCTTTCATAAAACCAACCGACTCGTTGACTCTGCCTCTGTTCTAAGTGCCCTGTTACCACTTCCTTAAAAATAGATTCCAGCATTTTCCCAACGACTGATGTGAGGCTAAATGGCCTGTAGTTCCCTGTTTTCTCTCTCCTTCATTTCTTGAATAGAGGGGTTACATTTGCTACCTTCCAATCTGCTGGGACCGTTCTAGAATCTAGGGAATTTTGGAAGAACATAACCAATGCATCTACTATCTCTGCAGCCATCTCTTTCAGAACCCAAGGATAAAGGCCATCAAATCGAGGGGATTTGTTGGCTTTTAGTCCCATTAATTTCTCCAGTACTATTTCTTTACTAATATTAATTACTTTAAGTTCCTCACTTTCATTAGCCCCTTGGTCCCCACTATTTCTGGTATGCTTTTTGTGTCTTCTACTGTGAAGACAGATACAAAATATTTGTTTAACGCATCTGCCATTTCGTGACTTCCCCATCATAATTTCTCCTGTCTCAGCCTCTAGGGGACCAATGTTTACTTTTGCTACTCTCTTCCTTTTTACATACTTGTAGAAGCTCTTACAATCCCTTTTTATATTTCTTGCTAGTCTACTTTCATTTTTTTTTTACTCATTCATGGGATGTGGACGTCGCTGGCAAGGCCAGCATTTATTGCCCATCCCTAATTGCCCTTGAGAAGGTGGTGGTGAGCCGCTTTCTTGAACCGCTGCAGTCCGTTTGGTGAAGGTTCCCCCACAGTGCTGTTAGGTAGGGAGTTCTAGGATTTTGACACAGCGACAATGAAGGAACGGCGATATATTTCCAAGTCAGGATGGTGTGTGACTTGGAGGGGAACGTGCAGGTGGTGTTGATCCCATGTGCCTGCTGCCCTTGTCCTTCTAGGTGGTAGAGGTTGCGGGTTTGGGACATGTCGAAGAAGCCTTGGCAAGTTGCTGCACTGCGTCCTGGGGGATGGTACACCCTGCAGCTACAATGCGCCGGTGGTGAAGGAAGTGAATGTTTAGGGTGGTCGATGGGTTGCCAATCAAGCGGGCTGCTTTGTCCTGGATGGTGTCTAGCTTCTTGAGTATTGTTGGAGCTGCACTCATCCAGGCAAGTGGAGAGTATTCCATCGCGCTCCTGACTTGTGCCTTGTAGATGGTGGAAAGGCTTTGGGGAGTAAGGAGGTGAGTCACTCATCGCATTCTATTCTATTTTCTCCCTTTTTAATCAACTTTTTGGTCCTCCTTTGCTGGTTTCTAAAACTCACCCAATCCTCAGACTTACTACTCTTCTTGGCAACATTATAGGCCTCTTCTTTTAATCTAATACTATCGTTAAATTCTTTAGTTAGCCATAGGTGAATTACTTTACCCCTGGAGTTTTTATTTCTCAATGGAATGTATATTTGTTGAGGATATTGAAATGTTTCTTTAAATGTTTGCCATTGCTTTTCAACCATCATACTCTTTAATTTAATTTCCCAATCTACCTTAGGCAACTTGCCCCTCATACCTATATAATTGGCTTTATTTAAGTTCAAGACTCTAGTTTCGGACTTAAATATGTCACTCTCAAACTCAGTGTGAAATTCTATCATATTATGATCACTCTTCCCCAAAGCATCCTTTACTGTGAGATTACTAATTAACCAGGTCTCATTACACAATACAAGATCTAAAATAGCCTGTTCCCTGGTTAGTTCCATGACATATTGCTCTAGGAAACTATCTCAAATGCATTCCATGAACTCGTCCTCCAAACTACCTTTGCCAAATTGATTTGCCCGGTCTATATGAAGATTGAAGTCTCCCATGATTACTGTAATTCCTTTGTTACAAGCTCCTGTTATTTCATCATTAATACTCTGTCCAATGGTATAGCTACTATGAGGGGGCCTATAAACTACTCCCACCAGTGTTTTCTGCCCCTTGTTATTTCTTATTTCCACCCGTACTGATTCTACTTCCTGATCATCCGATCCAAAATCCTTTCTCTCCAATGTCCTTATGTCATCCTTTATTATTAGGGCTACACCCCCATCTTTTCCATTCTGCCTGTCTTTTCTAAACGTCATGTAACCTGGAATATTTAGTTCCCAATCTTGGTCACTTTGCAACCATGTCTCTGTAATGGCTATTAGATCAAACCCATTTATCTCTATTTGTCCAACTAATTCATCTATCTTGTTACGAATGCTCCGTGCATTCAGATAAAGAGCCTTTAATTTTGAGTTTTTACCATTTTTCCCTGCTTTGACCTTACTTGTTGATGCTCTATTATTGGTAAACTCTTTGTCCCTTCCTGCCACACTCTGCTTATCTTTACCCAAATCACTACACTGCTCTGTTGTCTTGACTTCTCATTAGATATCTAAATTTCCCCTCACCTGACCGCCACCCCCCCACCCACCTTTTTAATTTAAAGCCCTATCTACTGCCCTAGTTATTCAATTCGCCAGGACACTGGTCACTGCCCGGTTTAAGTGAAGCTGTCCCAAAGGAACAGCTCCCTTTTTCCCCCGGGTACTGGTGCCAGTGCCACATGAATCAAAACCCCTGTCTCCCACACCACTCTTTGAGCCACACATTTAACTCTCTGATCTGTTTGTCCCTATGTCAATTTGCACGTGGCTCAAGTAGTAATCCAGAGATTATTACCTTTGAGGTTCTGCTCATTAGTTTAGACCCTAGCTCCTCAAATTGTCTCAGCAGAACCCCATTCTTAGTTCTACCGATGGTGTTGATTCCTACATGGACCACGACAACTGGATCCTCCCCGTCATGTTCCAAATTCTTTTCCAGCTGCGAGGAGATGTCCTTAATCCTGGCACTGGGAAGGCAATACAGCTTTTGGGACTCTCAGTCGCGGCTGCAGAGAACAGTGTCTATCCCCCTGACTCTGCTCTCGCCACCATTACCACATTCTGTTTTACTCCCCCAACGTGAATGTCCCCCTGTACCACAGTGCAGTTGTCGGTTTGCCCATCTTCCCTGCAGTCTTTGCTCTCATCCATACAGGTAGCAAGTATCTCATACCTGTTGGACAAGGTCAAGGGCTGAGGCTCCTCCATCACTAGATCCTGGGTCCCCAGACCTGCCTGACTCGCAGTCACACCCTTCTGTCCCTGACCACTGAAAGAATCTAAACTATCTAATCTAAAGGGTGTGACTGCCTCCTGGATCAAAGTCATCATAGTATCTGCAGCTCGGACTCCAGCTCAACAACTCTGAGCTGAAGTTCCTCGAGCTGCAGACACTTACTGCAGATGTGGTTGCTGGGGATCACACTGCTCTCCACCAACTCCCACATGCCACAGTTACGACACACCACCTGCCCTGTCATCCCTTGTTGAACCAGAATTTATTTATTTACTTTATTAGAGTTTTTAATCTCTCGCTACTCTTCGTTTTATTAACTAATTTATTTATGTTGTTTACGCTATTGATTTAAACCCCTGCCCTAACTTAGGCAGTTTGAGAATTTGAATTCAGTTAAACAAAAAATCTGGAAATAAAAAGCTGGGAGCAGTAAAAGTGATGATGAAGCTCTCAGATTTTTGTAAAAACCCAACTGGTTCACTAATGTCCTTTAGGGAAGGAAACCCACTATGCTTACCCAGACTGGCCTATATGTGACTCCAGTCCCACACCAACTAGCCTCTGAAACGGCCTAGCAAATGCAACACTTATACAGGACGACTAGGGATGGGGAATAAGTGCCAGCCTTGCCTGCAACACCCATATTGTGAGAATGAATTACCACCATTAAAATGGTTAAGGAAAGTACAGCAAAACAACGAAAAACCCCGGGGATCACACAGATAATTTATGCCATGCAACTGTCACTAACGAACATGCAAGCAGCATCATGTAATGACATTGTACAACATAAGAAATAGGAGCAGGAATAGGCCATGTGGCCCCTTGAGCCTGCTCCGCCATTCAATAAGATCATGGCTGATCTTTGACCTCAAATCCACTTTCCCGCCCGATCCCCATATCCCTTGATTCCCCTAGAGTCCAAATATCTATCGATCTCAGTCTTGAACATATTCAATGACTCAGCATCCACAGACCTATGGGGTAGAGAATTCCAAAGAATCACAACCCTCTGAGTGAAGAAATTTCTCCTCATCTCAGTCCTAAATGGCCAACCCCTTATTCTGAGACTTGTTCTAGACTTTCCAGTCAGGGAAGCATTTACCCTGTCAAGCCCTCTCAGAATCTTATATGTTTCAATGAGACTACCTCTCATTCTTCTAAACTCCAGATAGAATAGGCCCAGTCTACTCAATCTCTCCTCATAGGACAACTCTCTCATCCCAGGAATCAATCTAGTGAACCTTTGTTGCACCGCCTCTAAAGCAAGTATATCCCTCCTTCGGTAAGGAGAACAAAACTGTACACAGTACTCCAGGTGAGGTCTCACCAAAGCCCTGTACAATTGCAGCAAGACTTCCTTGCTCTTGTACTCCAACTCCCTTGTAATAAAGGCCAGCATACCATTTGCCTTCCTAATTGCTTGCTGTACCTACATGTTAACTTTCTGTGCTTTGTGTACAAGGACACTCAAATCCCTCTGAACACCAACATTTAATAGTTTCTCACCATTTAAAAAGTATTCTGCTTTTCTACTCTTCCTACCAAAGTGAATAACCTCACATTTCCCCACATTATACTCCATCTGCCACCTTCTTGCCCACTCACATAACCTGTCTATATGTTATTTGTTTACAAGGTATTTAATAACACAGCATTCTACCTTAAACCACCATCTTGAGTTTCACCCAGTATCACACAAAAACATACAGAATGAGATAGATAATTACTCAATATCATGCTAATACATACAATATGAGGTATATAATAACCCAGTATCACACTAATAGGGTGGGATGAAGTAGGGAGGGAGGAGACTCGTGTGGAGCATAAACACCGGCATGGACCTGTTGGGATGATTGGCCTGTTTCTATGCTGTACATGGTATATAATAACCCAGTATCACACTAATACACACACTATAAGGTGTATAATGACCCAATATCTCATTAAGAGATACAGTGTGAGGTGTTCAATAATTAGTAGTTATTCAACATCCGTCACTCACTGCGATGTGCAGCTTGAAACAGTTTGAGGCTTTTAAAACACAGTTCCTTGGTAAAACCATCTTGTAAGACATAAGTTACTTAAATAACAGTTTCTGCACTATATTTAATCACCTTGTAAAATACACAATTTAATAACCCAGAAACTCACTGGAATACATAGAGTATGACATAATAACCCAATGTCATACAAAAACATGCATATGAGGCATTTAGTTAACCAGAATCTCACTCTACGTACAGAATTAAGTATAACCCAGGATCTCACTACAATACAGACAGTATATTAACTCAATATCTCATTGTAATAGAAGTGCGGCACAATATATTCATAAGCCAGTATCTGCATGTTACATATCAGTGCCATACATGCTGTATGAGTTATCCCATTGTACAACATCACCTTGCAATCCCTATCTACCAGCTGTAATGCTTGTGACCTAGGCCCCAATATTAGCGGGGAGGCAGGATGGCAGCGAGGGGGCAATTGGCCACCTGGCAAACCCGCATGAACCAAACTTACCGTTTCCGACGCGATCACACGTTGATTGATAGTGGTTAACGTCCTCTCCGGGTTTCACTCCCAGCAGCTAGCCTGATTGACAGGCTGGCTTCTATCAGGAGCTGCAATGTGAGGGGGGTGGGGGGGGGAAAGAGAGAGAACCAGATGTCATCCGACGCTGGACTGAAAAACCGGGGGGTGGGGAGGGGGAGAGGGGAAGATCGGCGGAGGGGGGGGGGGGGGTGAAGAGGGGAAGATCGGGGGGCGAGAGGGGAAGATCGGGGGGCGAGAGGGGAAGATCGGGGGGCGAGAGGGGAAGATCGGGGGGCGAGAGGGGAAGATCGGGGGGCGAGTGGGGAAGATCGGGGGGCGAGTGGGGAAGATCGGGGGGCGAGTGGGGAAGATCGGGGGGCGAGAGGGGAAGATCGGGGGGCGAGAGGGGAAGATCGGGGGGCGAGTGGGGAAGATCGGGGGGCGAGAGGGGAAGATCGGGGGGCGAGTGGGGAAGATCGGGGGGCGAGTGGGGAAGATCGGGGGGCGAGTGGGGAAGATCGGGAGGGTGAGATCGGGGGGACATCAGGGGAAGATTGGAAGGATGAGATCAGGAGGACATCGGGGGGGTGAAGAGGGGGACATCAGAGTGGGAGACATCGGACATCGGAGCAGGTTTCAAAGGTAGGTGAATTTAGTGTTTTCACTTCATTGCGTGGTTTTTTATTTAATTTATTTTGTTTATTTTTCCCTGATCTGGCCCTTCACACCTGATTTCACCAGGCGTGAATTAGAAGCGGTGGGCAAGCTACCTAGGTAAGTTAAAAATCTTTCTAATCCCTTCATCTGTAACAGGTAAAGTGCCTTAAGTACCCCAATAAGGTACATTTGACCCTTTAACTGTCATCCCGCCGGCTTTAATTGCCAGCGGGATTTCCGGTTTCGGGACGCCAGGGCGCACACAGGTGGATCCCTGGGAAACTCAGAAGCCGGCAGGTTGGAGCCGGCTTCTGAACCCGGGCAGGATTTGCGCAATTTTGGGAGTCCCCCCGCCCCCAATAGACCCGCATTTGCCTCATAAAATCACCCCCCTGCTCTCTCTCTCTGACTCACTTAGTGCCAGCTGTGAACCCTACCTATTTACAACTTCTAGAATAGAAATGAACATGGTGTCTATTATAAAGGAATAAGGTAAGAGAAAGTCCATAATCCTAATACCCCAGTAACGTGAGCAGTGGTAAGTGTTTTAACATATTGCCCAGCATAAGGTATTAATATATTGCCCTCAGGAGTGATTAAAACTTTGTGCCTGGCAGATGCATTTTCCATCTTATTTAATTCAGCAGGTGCACAAATCTTCATGAAGGCCTCTCAGTTCAATTTTTTTTTAGTTGATTTGAAAACAGAATGAGAGGAAGATGTAGACCAACCTCTCAGAGCTCTCTTGTTACTCTCCCACTATTACTTATACAGCATGTGATGTACGACCAACATTTAAAAACATGAAGGTTATTTCTGACGAGAGCTCGGAAAGAAAATATACAAGATCAGGAAGCAGGTCATTTTTCTTATTTCCATCCTTTCGTTATATTTTTTCACATTATAAAATCTGGGGGAACACAAGGTTTAATGGAACGATAGGCCAGGCCCAGTGGTAGGAGTCAGTACTTTCTCATTCTGTTCAACATCAGGTCCTAGCCAGGGTCAATTGGGTTAGCAGAAACAAAGTTGTTTTTTTTTTTCGAAAGGCCACTATTCACGCTTTCAGTTCAGTCTACAAACACAAAAGGCAGTTCACATAAATGTTTTGACCAGGCCCCATAGCTCTTCATGGTTTCAAACCTTACGTTATGTTTTTTAGTGTTTCAGAGCTGAGTTCTGCCATGAAATTGCACATTTCGTTCTGACAGTTTGCAGCCAATAACCAGCATTTACAATGGTTTACACCCTCGTCAAACATTTCTATAGTTCTGTCACAACAGCAAAAAAAAACAATTCAAATCTGATGCAAACATGTTTCTCAATTTCACTGAATTACATTCCAGTTCCAAAGTGCAGTACACTGCTCTGAACGTTTGGGTGAAGCTCTATTTTTCAAGCCTTGCACTGCTCCACAGCTGGTATTTAATGTGTTTTTGATAAAATGGTGAAGAAGCCATATAAGGAAGTAATTTAAAAAAGAGACATCATCTTATTGTACAGTTTTTACAGATGTCCTGCTCCTGAAATGACCCACTCTGAAACCTCAGGCACCTCACCCTGTTCCTACTGCAGCGCACTGTCTGCTGTAGTACAAACCATTAACAAGTTAATCACGTACAGATTTAACTTAATTTCTATTGAAACTAAACTGATTTTAGCACCTAGTTTCCTGTCGGCACTAATTTTCAGGCAGAGGTAGAACAAACAGGATTGTAAAATCTGGCAAAAGTCAGTTCTGCTGGAAGGCTGCCTAATTTTCATCTTGATCCATTTTCCTGTCAGGCCTGGGTTGGACTTGGTTGACAGTGAAAAAAAAGGCATGCCAAGGAGATCAACAGGCACCAGAGCCAGAATGTGCCCACCTGTCACTATGTCACTAAGTATATCTGCATAGCTTATACACCTACCTGGCATGGACTGTGAGGAGCCAGCTCTGTAGACTGTGGATCAGCAGAGTCAGTTGAATATCTGTGCCGTTAGCTGCAAAGCAACTGCACTAGATGGACGACATTGGCAGTGGCAGTAAATGTTGCGTCCTCCCTCAACGTTTTTCTTCCCTCCTCCTTCCAGGCTAACATATTGATCATCTGTTATATCAGCCAACATGCTACCGCCACTTATCAAACAGGTGACTGATGCATCAGGCTTCACTTTCATCTCCTTTTCCCACTGAATAGCAAAGGCAGTGCGACATGTCTGCCCAATGTCACCACATGGCTGCTGAGCACGTTTGGCTGTAGGAAATTAAGGGCTAATGTGGCATTTAGCAATCGGAAAATTAATCAATATTTTTTATGAGTGTCATACATTGAGAATAATACATCTAAAAATTAATTGGGCCACAGAAATCTCAAGTCTGTCCAACTGAAGTTCAGTTTAAGAAAGGGAAATCTGAAAGTACCTCTAAATGTTAAAGAAAGAATTTGCATTTATATAGCACCATTCACAACCTCAGGACGTCCCAAAGCACTTTATAGCCAATTAAGTACTTATATGTTGTAAAATGAGTGGTGGAAATGTAAACCAAATGACCAACAATTCACAATCTAACAAACAAACCCTGGGACCTATCCGATCACAGATTTGATTGGATCAGATCTGCGTCCATAGAAAGTAAATTTGACAGCAAGTCCAATCAAAAATCATATGACCTAATACTAGAAGAGTTAAATGCTAAATTTAAAACCGAAGCACCTGCCCAGCGTCCCTGTTGGCTTTTTCGGTATAATCCGGCCGAATCAGTGCAAAACAATGGGGAATTTCGATATGCGCTGGGTGTAATTTGCGGCCAGCGTAATTCGAGTTTCCGCAATATTTTGGCACTGGCTAAACAAAAATCGCGCTGAAGCTAGCCCCGCCCACAAAACTGGCCACGCCCCCCCCCACTTGAAACAAGGAGGATGATGGGTTTCCACCGATTGCGCCAGTTGCGGCCGTTTGAGAGGGTTTTTAAATTAATCTAGTTTTCTTAGGCGCAAAAGCACTGGTTGGCACAGTTTCAACGTTTGTAAATATTAACTTACTAAGAAACTGACTGGGGTATACCAATGAAAATAGTAAATGCTCCAGTATAGTTTTTTTGAGTCATTTTTGCTGGTTTTAAATCAGGTTACTCACTGGCGGAGGACTGGACACCTTTATAAAGCCCATTTCCAGCTGTATTAATAAAACAGGTTTGCACTCTTAAATACACCTCTTAAATACAACAATGATTGCCAAACAAAAAATCAAAAATAAACAATTGCGCTCTGTTAAGCTGCCGAATTGCACTGATTCATGGCAGACTTTACGTTTGTGATTATTTTTATGATTTTTAGCTGAAACTTGGTGTAACTCGGCGTAAAATGCACCAGCACAATTTTCGGGCGCAATTTGCGCCCAAATGCCAATTGTGCCAGAAGCAGAAACTCCAGGCCCTGACCTTTCCAGTTCAATCCGTTTGATTCCTGTTTTGCTTCTTTTATCATTTTGGTTGATTTGCTGTGTTTATCTTTTTTTCCAGGAGTGCAAGAATTAAATTATTGATTTTTTGCTCTTTGAATTTTTAATTAAATTTTGGGCCTTTCGGGCTGCCATAACCCAATGCTGGAATGTCAGTCAAGCCATTTCACTTTGTTAAATCATTCTGCACTATATTGATTACAACATGTCATCATTGTAAGTATTAGAAGTATTACAAGTACTAGCAAAATCGCTTATAGTAAATGCGGTGAAATTTCAAAGACAGTAACGTGGTAATATCTAGGACATTGTCCAAACAACAGCAAGCCTCTTTTAAGCCCTTGCACAGCCCCCTCAGTGCACTCCACTGCCATTACTAGAAATCTCTATCAGTTCTGAAAGATTCATCAGTGTCAGGAAGGGATCCTAACTGTTGACATGCATTAACGACACATGCCAAAAACTAGGAGGGTTACTGAGGCCAATATCTCAATCTTCTTTGATATATTCATATTATTGCACTAGTAAATGTGCACTTCCTCTTGTAAGCAATGGCTTTTCTTGAAATAGCCTTCTAAAACTGTAGAAATATTTTAAAAAGTTTCCTTCTATCATAAATCTATTTTTTCTTATATGGAAACATTTTGGACTTTGTTTTTTGTCTCACAAGTGTGGGCAGAGGCTCCCTGTACTTCCTATCACATGGACACCCAACTCACAGCTGCTCAGTAGCTATTGGCTACCATAAACTGAGGTAATTTAAGGTTATGGAAGCCCAGTTGGCTCAACTCAGCTCATTTCCTAAATCCATGATTTCACAGGTTCAAGAAACATTTAAGGCCTATCATAGGAGACAGCCTTGCTTTTCCAGCAATGAGTTATGAATAACTAATCTGTTTCCTACTTTTCAGATTTCAAATCTTCACCCTCCGGAGAGAAAACTTTATGGTTTTGCTCTCCATAATATCTATGCTCACACCGTGGCTTTTGGCTTTCTTCTCTTATTCCAATCAGAATGGATGCTCAGACATTCTCATTAAATCGAGTTTAATCTGTTCCTTTCCCAGAGTAGTTGTAGGCCAGTACTATTCATGCCACCTTTCTATTTCAAACATTTGGAGCAGGGCCTCAAATATTGGACTGGGTCCTCAAGCACTGGACTGGGTCCTCAAGCACTGGACTGGGTCCTCAAACACTGGAGTGGGTCCTCAAACACTGGAGTGGGTCTTCAAACATGGACTGATTCCTCAAGCACTGGACTGGGTCCTCAAACACTGGACTGGGTCTTCAAACACTGGAGTGGGTCTTCAAACATGGACTGATTCCTCAAACATGGACTGGGTCCTCAAACATTGGAGTGGGTCCTAAAACTTTGGAGTGGGTCCTAAAATTATGTTTTATTCCTTTAGTGGACCTAAGGAGAATAGCAGCAGTCTGAATATTATAAATTGAAGACAGCGATGCATCCCGAAACTGGATAGAAAAACAAATTCTCATTTGAATTTGCAACTGTTAATATTCCACCTATATACATAAGAAATAAATATATTAACCACAATTAAAGGAATGGTCTAATCTTTTCAATGAGCTTTTTTTTAAATTAAAAAATATTTGACCGATACAAACTTTTCTGCTGATATTTTCCCATTATTGACATCTTTAGAAGTCTGCATGGTCCTCTCACCATTTCAGGCTAAAATGGTTCTAATTTCTGCCGGTAGTGAATTTAAAGATACAGGAAAGAAACTCAAGCACAGACCTTGACTTATTTTCCTATGAAGTAAGGGTACGAGCCTTACTGGTCTTGTCCTCAAATCACAGCGGCAAATGCAGTCAATTGCTCTTAATTGGAAGTTGCTTATTTTGAATTCGAAACTAAGAAGCCTCCTGTACCATTTTAATGTGATTGCTTCATTTGAATTATTAGATCATTTGAATTATTTGGCGAAAAAATGACTTTGAATTAGGAGTAGACTGTATCTTAAAAGTTTTTTAAATCCTTTAATAATGTAATGGCAATGAACAGGATTCAACATCACGTTACATGTTATAGGATTGAAGAATAAATATAAAGTCACGAGAAACAGAATATACAAAGACACTGAACTGACATGCCTGAGGAGGCCGTTAGCAGAGTGCCAAAGGATATTGCTTTAAATGAAGTACCATGCTCTCTCTACTGACAATGCTGAAATCTCCAGTAAACTCAACTGAACATACTGCCTGTCACAGGCAATAACAACTCAGCAAACCTCTAGCAACCAACATTTACTTTAAGATGGATAATGTCCATACACTGGACAACAAATCTGCATTTTAACAGGCAACTGGATCAAAGCCGCCAGAGTCTGTTGAAAACCAATACAAGTTCTTATACCCCAGACGCCCAGATGTCCCTGGTGAAGCCTCAGTTTCATTGAATCACTCTGGTCTTTCAGCTTAGCTGAATCTTGGATCTTCTTGTAGACAATTAACCCAGACAATTAATCTGAGAGGTTACTAACGTGTGCAACTTCTTATCCCCTGATGGACCTCTCAGCATCAGTGTTGATTGTGTGCCCTGACTGTGCAACCTGCACTTGATTAAGCAAGAGTGCTTCTTCATCACAGAATCTGGTGAAGCCAAAACACATAATCGGTCAGTGTAAACACATTGCTAACTGCAGTGGAAGGCAGGCTGATAATGTACGGTGCAATCAAACTCCTACAAACAAGCTAATGCAGCAGCTGCCACTCCCAGGGACATTACGCTGTCTCAACTGGATGTTACTTATGGATTTTGTGCATATAATAGATCGACAGAGACAGACAGGTGGATGAATAGAAGGAAAGACACAGCATTGCAGAGATGGAATTAAGGAGCAGCATTTCCATTAAAAGATATGACTAGATCTTTTTACATTATGCAAGCAACAATTCAGGCAAAGCTTCCAAAAACTCAGAATTTGCAAAATTGCCAAAATGAAATGAATTTTCAACTTGGCTTCAATAAGTAGAGTTGTAGATGTCAAACCCTTATGGAGGTCATCCTGGCAATAACAAAGACAGCAGTTACTGCAGAGCAGGATCTCACATTCCTGCTGACAAGAGTCTCAATCAGAAACTATTTGCCATCATTCAATGCTGCTGTCTCAATGAGGTTCTTTCTATATTATGTGTACTCACAAGTGGAAATAAATGTGATGCAATGGGAGTCACGGGATAATTATAAATGAAGAAGGACATTCGGCCCATCTTAATTCATCCATCCAGAGAGATCTTAATGCCCTCCAATACTAGTATCCAATTATTTCTTAAATGATTCCAGGGTTTTTGCCTCTACTACTTGATCTAGTTTGAACCCGTGTCTTCACATCACTACTAGCACCAGAAGGAACAGACAATCCTAGCAAAAATATAAACAGAGTGTACAAGCTCTATCAAACTGCACAAGACTGTTAGAACGGCCCTAGAATTTCCTCCAAACTACTCCCGCTCCACCACTGCACCATCACTGGAAGTGCAGCAGAAACCCCCATTACAAGCATAAACAGAGTGTCTGCCACACTTCCTGCCAAGTTACAGCGGCAGGGTGGGACCAGGTCCGACGAAATTCCAGGCCAATGACTTGAAGTTATTAAGTGGAATCAAAATAAAGGATGACCCTCAAACAGCAAAACATCAATGTCACACTGTTCCACTGAAACAAGTTTAATTCAATGTAATGTTCTGGGTTAACTTTCGCTGTTCCCTTAAACATCTTATAGCCCTCTATAAGATCACCTCTCAGATGCTTCCTTTCCAGGCCGAGAAGCCCAAGTCTCTGCAATCTTTCACCATATCTCAGACCCCTGATACTGGGAATCAGCCTCATGACTCTTCTCTGCACTGCCTCTGGCACTTGAGTGTCTTTCTCGTTTCTTGGCGATCAGAACGGGACACAATATTCAAGATGCAGTCTGACTAGAACACTATAAAGTTTTGGCTATGTAGTTCAACACCCTATCACTTTGTTGATTGCTGCTTTGCATTGGTTGGATATATTTGAAGTCAAGTCCAATAATTGATGCAGTACAAATGTTGTCTATTATTTTTCCTACATGTAGCACTTTACATTCGTGTACATTAAATTTTATCTGTCATTCTGCCCACTTATGCACCTTGTCCAACTCACTCTAACTTCTCAGTTGCCACTTCCCATTCAATAAGCAGACAACAAATCACCACATTTCTTCCAATTTGAGCTTTTTATTCGTCAAGTGCCAAGATGTCTTCACATCACTACTACACAAAGTGTACAAGCTCTATCAAACTGCACAAGACTGTTAGAACGGCCCTAGAATTTCCTCCAAACTACTCCCGCTCCACCACTGCACCATCACTGGAAGTGCAGCAGAAACCCCCATTACAAGCATAAACAGAGTGTCCGCCACACTTCCTGCCAAGTTACAGCGGCAGGGTGGGACCAGGTCCGACGAAATTCCAGGCCAATGACTTGAAGTTATTAAGTGGAATCAAAATAAAGGATGACCCTCAAACAGCAAAACATCAATGTCACGCTGTTCCACTGAAACAAGTTTAACTTATCAGAGGAAACGATCACTATAACCTTTAACAAATTGAAACATCTATCTCAGAGTCCTGGATCTGCGGTAAGCTTACATTACAATTTCTTCTTCCAGGACAGTAAAGGTAGTTGAAAAACATCTGTGCATGAATGTAACATTTGCAAATATCGATTACTATCTTTAAAGCCTCTAATAAACATGTAACTAGATCTGTATACCTCAGTCAGTAGCTGCACTTTGCTGCTTTTACAAGCCTCTCAAAATGGTGTCTGCAGTTGCATTAAGTTAGCAGTTTGTATACTATTTATTTTTTGTCTCCTTAGATGAGTCGCCTCTTCCAGCTCCACTCCATCCATTGCAGAGGACACTGAGCACAGAAACCGCCGGTGAAGAGGAATCGTTATCTACAATCATGAGAAGTATCCACCTAAGGAGGGAGACCTGTCATCTAATACTCCTAGAAATATCTCAAACCTCCGGTAGGTTTTGTAGGCAGACAAGAGGAGCATATAATAATCATCATCATCAAGGCCACTGATTCATGGTTTTAATGGGAAAAACAGACGAAATTGTGCAATGCGATCCCCAAAACACCACAATACCTTTTAATAAAAAATACAATTTTTGAGCATAGGAACAGGAGCAGGCCATTCAGTTCCTCGAGCCTGCTCTGCCATTCAGTTAGATTATGGCTGATCTGTATCTGAACTCCATTTTCCCACTTTTACTCCATATCCCTTAATACCCTGACCCAACAAAAGTCCATCAATCTCAGTCGTGAAAAGTTCTATTGACCTGGCCTAAACAGCTTTTTGAGCCAATGAGTTTCTAATCTAGTCCATGTCACTGTGCATTGTACAACATGCTGCAGAGATATCTACCAGCAATGGGACTGTCCATTTCCATCTTGGTGGCACTTGAAGATCTTCTAAAATGTGGCCACAGATTAACATTGCAAGAGGCCTGGTTACCCACTATTACTGCCCCAAATGTTACTCACGAGAGAACAGAGAGATAAAAGACATAAAACAATACAATAATGAATGAGAACACAACAATGTCACTATTGATGGCTGGCTCATGCTTACCAATATCAATTTCTGGTTTGCAGGCAAGATATTTGTGATGACACTGGAATTTTAGATAACAGACAGGAATTTGTTAAATTTAGAGATCGGGTATATTTTTCAATCCCGACACGGAGTGCTGCAAACTTTTCTCTCGCTCACAGGGCCAACCCTGCAAGACCTTCTGAGGTGAGCCCTCCTTTTGTATTCCAGGTGACCCCCTTAAGGGGCTGGGTGCCAGAAATAAAGGGATGGAGCCATTTTAAGGTAAGTCAGTACAAATTCAGCCTCTCTCAATTCTGGGGTGAAATAAATGACCGGCAGAACCCAATGGATGGCAAAATGAATGTGGAGTCAGAAAACAGAGGGGGCAATTTTAACCCTACCCACCTAGCGGAATCCGGGCGGGTAGGCAATTAAAATCGCCTAGGTTACTTAACTGCTGGAAAGCCACTAGAATCCCACTCTCTGCGATTTTAACCTGCTCACCTGAGCAGGCACCAAGGACACCTGCCCAAAAATAGCGGGATCCTCATTTACATATGCATGTTGGGTCCCAATTATGTCATCGGGACCTGACTGCAATTTTAACTCAGGCCTGCTGCAGCTGTCCCACCATTACAACCTGGCTGGATGAGGACCAGCCCCAGAAGAGGTCGGAAAAGATACGTTTATTTCTTTCCTTTGTGGGGCCAGGAGAAGCAGGAGCTGCAGGCAGTCGCCTACCAATTTTGGGAAATGGACCTGAAATATTCATTAACCCTCCATCTGCATAGGCAACGGGCCTAACATCTGCTTCAGGCAGCAGGCCCTGGATGACTACAGGGCAACCTAACCAATATGGCTCATGCACGCCACACACCATATTGGACCATTCAATGCCCGTTGTTCACCTGATGAACGCGATCCAATTTCTAAGCCCATGTCTTTCACACAGGCCCTCATATGCACTTAGCCAATTGTTCCGAAGGTGGACTAAGAAATATTTAGTGGAACGAGGCCAGATATGAATCATTATGCTGCTGAATGTCCAAAGTAACGGTCAAAGCAAATTTCACTCAATCTCACTTCTCCACCTGAAAGATGGAGTAAATAATAAACCGTCCCTTCCTTAGACTTGTTTCTCACATCACCATTCTTTCTAAACAACTTCCGATTGCAAAAAACTGACCTCCTGCATCTTAGCTTCCAGCTCCAAGCCCCAATGCATGGGGGACAGGTGGAATTCTGCATGATCGCATCATCCTGCCAGTCCCACCTCCTTCTGTGATATCAGATGGAAAGATGCCAGACGCAGAAATGCCTCTTCCCCTCCAACCCCCAGGAAATACCAGTGCATCAAAAAGGGAACAGTGACCTGACAGTAACGAGTCCCGCCTCAGTTTCGTCCCTGCCCACCCCAATGATGCCCCGAGAGTGCCAAAAACCCCAAAGAAATTCAAAGACCTGAGTGTCAGCAGACTATTTGATGCAGGGGGTACGGTAGTGTAGTGGTTAATGTCACTGGACTAATAATCCAGACAACGTGAGTTCGAATCCCACCATGGCAGTTTGAGAATTTGAATTCAGTTTTTAAAGATCTGGAAATAAAGAGCTGGTATCAGTAAAAGTGACCATGAAGCTGTCGGATTGTCGTGAAAACCCAACTAGTTTCGCTAATGTCCTTTAGAGAAGGAAACCTGCCGTCCTTACCCGGTCTGGCCTACATGTGCCTCCAGTCCCACACCAACGTGATTTGATTCTTCACTGCCCTCTGAAGTGGCCTAGCAAGCCACTCAGTTGTATCAAACAGCTACCCAGTGGTTCAAGAAGGCGGCCCACCACCACCTTATCAGGGGAACCAAGGATGGGCAATAAATGCTGGCGATGCCCACATCCAGAGAATGAATAAAGATTAAAAAAAAGTTAACACTGTGGCTTTATCTTAAATCCCCATGTGCCCCCTTTCCAGCAGGGAAAGGGTATAGCAATCAGGAACAATGGGTGTTTTCCCCATTCTTCATCTGAAGGTAGTGCTCTTGCTGGCTGAGATCAACTAAATCAACACATATCAGCGACTGAAACTGGGACATTCTGTTCTGTGTGGCTCAGTAGCAAACCAAGCTGTGCCTTTACCCAGTAAACAATCTGAGGATCTTGTCCTGAATATCCTGGTGAAGAATTACAATGAGTGTCTTTTTAAGTCATAGAACAGGATAGATGTTTTCATACAAACACGAAATGTAAATTCCACTCTCCACTATTTTAGTGAGGGTGTTAACTGGTTTATTTCAGTAGGGTTAAAGCTTCCTTTAAAATGGTGTAGAGAGGAAGTTGGCATTCATCCAGTAATAGTGCCAGCAATAATGTTTACCCGAATAATGATCACCAGATCCAACACAGTGAAATGGTGTCATTGCTTTTAACTATGTACAAATCTTGTACAATGTGCTTAAAGGCTAAAGAACATCCTCTTTCGACCTCAGTGAAAGCATAACGTGCTTCACAAACATGTAGCGTAAATAGACCAATCATCCTATCATTAATTGAATGGTAATGTTACTGTGGGATGTAATTACACAGAACTGCAGGGTATATTTACGGTCAATTTAACAACATCAGTTATCAACTGACCCTTGACACTTAGCTCATCTACTAAAGACCTAATTAGCTGTGAACTGTGTGACAAGTCAATTGTATTAGCACAAAGGACGAATTTGTTGTAGCTGCAACATCAATGGAAACTGCCTGGCTGCAAAAGATACACTTGTAATACTGTGTAATACAATCCTGGCTTCAATGAAGAGTTATTGCAGCGGTTTGTATGGGCATGGTGGGAAGGCCCGAATCCAAAGGAGCGTATATCAGGGTGACGGAGGACTGTACAGGGGGCCGGTGATAACACTTTCCAAGGCCAGGATACATGTCAGGCACACGTGTGTCAGTGGAAGACGTGTAAACAAGAGAAAACACCGGGTGATACCGGGTAACAGGCAGGGATCCTGGCCTAGCTCTCAGTACATCCCATTCCAAAAAGCACCAGGCAAGCCACGCTATATGTATGTCAGCAAGCTCTTTTCCACAGGGATACAATCCTCACGTCTAAATGAGCAGTAGCTTGGCTGCGTCATCAAAGCAGGGCTGGCAGACGTGGATAGTGGGAACTCCCGAGACCTACCACAGTGGTTCTGACAGACACTGTCTGAGTGCAGTTACGAACAGCATGGGCACCGGTCTCAGGAATTGGAAGAGACTGTGGAAAAAGACAGAAGCATATGGTATAAGCTCGGCCACCGTTCTTACAGATCCTGCTTCCTTAGCAGGTGCTAATGGGTCAGCCAGGAGCAGGAATGTCCACTGAGCCTCTTCTAACCCGGTGTCTGCTGCCATATCAAGTACTGCTGCTAAATCAACCGGTTATATTAATAAATGATGTTGAAATAAAAAGAAATAAAGAAATGGGAAATTTTTTTGATGTTTTCATTTTAAAAGCAAAGGAAATACCACCCTCCTATGCATATGGCAAACTGAAGAAAAACAAGGCCTGCTTAAAGGGACAGTGCTCTCCTGCTGGGGCAGGACAGAGAGTTGTTATGGTAACAGCTAAAAACAGCCTAAATTGTTCCAACCAGTAATGTCACAAGGGGCCAGACTGTAATTATCCACCAGGATGTTTTCAATAACCAGTTTTCTACAGAATTTAAACAGCATAATGTCAATACAGTACCTCTTTTTTTTCCCTGAAGTTCTCACTATTTAAAATAATGGTTCAAGTGTTTTTGAAATGATTGTGTAGGATTTTGCTGTGTGCTGAAGTTTTTTCTGATGTGAGTGCTCACTGCTGAAGTCTATTGAAGTCAATGGGAATGGAAATTCGGGAGAGATGTATAACGGGCGGCTGATCCGATATCGCCTGTTTTACACTGTCACCCAAAGTCTAAATGACGACTTACAAACCAGAAACTCCTGACATTCTCTCCACACCAGACAATTCTATCTACAAATCAGAAATTGCTTGCAAGGCCCCTCCCATAAAATGAGCAATCATTTTTAAATACTTCCATTTTTTTTTTAGCAAAGAAGGCTTTTCATGATAGCACAGTGTTGTCCAATTGAAATCACTGACCAGCCACAGGTGTGGTTACATTGACACTGTTTTAGCCACAGCACTAATTTTAGCAGAAAACAACTTATACACAGTACAGATAAATATATTTCATGGCCCAGATTTTGCTGCCAAAATAACGGCGACTTTAATGCACACGCTGTTATTAGTGTGTAATCGTTCAGTAACTTGTGACGAGGAAGAGATACCCCGTGAATTGTGAATCGCACAAGTTGCTGGATGATTTGCGCAACTCCGCCGTTAGCTTCGCGAAAACGGCAGCTCGCCCTCAACCTCCCCATGAGTTTCATGAAATTGCTGCATTTTGTGCATTAATTGCCAAATAAACTCACCGCAGAAAGTTAGGACTGCTATTTAGCAGCATAAGTACCTTCTTAATGAGGAGTTTTCTGGTGTGTAGGACGTCATTTAAACTTCGGGCGACAGTGTAAAATGAGGCAATTTATGTTCCTGCAATGCCTCTTCGGCCCAGAAAAGGAACAGTTTTAACTGTGGAGCCTCGTTCCTGCAGGTAGTAAATTGTTGTTGGAGTTTTTTAATTTTTTTCTTACTTTTCCTGCCTGTCTCTTTTATCTCTCTCTCAATCCTTCTTTCCCTCTCTTTCTTTCTCTTTCTGCACCTGATTTGACTTTAATTCACCCTATTTCCTTCTCCGTCGTTCCTCTGTTTCTTAATCAATTCTTAAATTTCATTGGTTAAGGAGATACACTGTTGGTCCCATCATTCACCAAGGTCCCAGATACCCCATAGCCTTCCCCACACCGTTATCAGCTCGCACTTCCAGCAACTTGCAGGGTGAAAAAATTTCAAGCTGAAGGGCGAGGGGAGAAAGTCTAACTAACAGGGCACACCGCGAGATGCCCCACTCCTGCAAAATCTGGGCGCATCTGTTTATTTACTTAATACACATCCTCACCATTCAGTGCAAAACTCTGCAGTCTTTCTCTTTCACCAAAGTTTGGAATTCTGGCATGAATTTATCAGACACAGCACATCTTAATGCAGTTTCTAGGTTTTTGTCCAGCAGTTGCGAGCAGTACTTTGACTTCATCAGAGTGACTGCTGAGAATGTTGACTAGCACAATGAGACACACCAGACCCGCCCCTGCTCACCATCCAGAACATGGTTGGATGCTGCTTGCCCTTTGCCATGACGTGCCTGTTGGAGCTGCTTATTATTTGTTGGACTTGCTTTCTTCTGCTGGCCTGGAGCCGTTATTCTGATTGGTCCAGCTGACCACGATGACAGCTCCCCTCTCTATACAGTGTTGCTGATGTTTCCATGGTGCTGGCGCCTGGCATTTTTAACCCATGCTACGCACCATTTTAGCAGATAACCAGTAAGCAGTAACCAAGGAAGTAAAGCACATACAATGATCAAAAAACATTCCCACACTCTGCTTTTCATCTTACCCTTTTACCAACAAACACACAAAAGGTTAAAGTTCACATGCATACGCCGTGTGAAAATGAGTGTTGAGCTCACATGCCCAACAACAGTGTCTATGACTCATTTTTTATTTACTAATCCGAAATACAATTAGTCACATCTGGATTCCCAATTAGCTACATGTGGCTAGTGGCTAACATATTGGTCAATGCTATGATAGGAGCATTCTTGCTTCAATGAAAAAATAGAAATTATAAGTCACTGCAATCGAAGACATCTTGTAGGAAAATGTATAAGTTAGCACTCCTGGCATGTGTTGGGAATTCAGATGTGGGGTTCTGTGCACCCGATTCATGACCCACACATTATTCTGTCCATTTTAATTGTGCTGGTCACAAAATAAACATGCTGACCTCCCTCCTCCCTTCTCACATTCCCAATGTGCACTCCATCACGCTGACCTCCTTGCTGAAATTCCCAATGTGCACTCCCATCACAATGACCTCCACAACCAAATTCCCAATGTACATGCCCATCACATTGATCTCCACAACCAAATTCCCAATGTGCTCTTCCGTTGTGCAGAGCTCTATGCCTGATCCATAATAATTCCCAAAAATCAGCATCCATTTTTCCCTTTGAAAGATATCTGGAAGGCCTATTCATATACACTGTTTATACTTCAGACATCACACTTTGTTACAAATGCAAAACAATCTTTAAAAAAGTGGATAATGCCAGTCACACGACGGAATGTTACAGCACTGTTTTTCTCCGCATTGATCATTTCGTCTAATTTCACTCTCCTGCCTGCTCCCCATACCCTTTGATATGCATTTTTTTTAGATCAACTATCTAATCTTGTTTTAAAGTAATTTGTGTTATCATTTCATGATGATTTTTTCTGCCCTGCAGCTGGAAATTTACAAGAGATTGTAATTCACCCGATGATTGCTCTCACGAAATTAGAAGCATGCGACAATTATAGATTGTAGCTGGATTTGCCGATTTAGACCACTTCCCTATAAGGAATACCTGAGCAGTGGCTTTTAAGTGGCAGACCAAGTTAGCGGATAACCATTCTGACCATGCTCCAGTTATTGCTGCAGTTATATAAGGTATTGGTGAGACCGCACCTGGAATACTGCATACAGTTTTGGTGTCCATACTTAAGAAAAGACATACTTGCTCTCGACGCAGTACAAAGAAGGTTCACTCGGATAATCCCGGGGATGAGGGGGCAGACATATGAGGAGAGGTTGAGTAGATTGGGACTCTACTCATTGGAGTTCAGAAGAATGAGAGGCGATCTTATTGAAACATATAAGATTGTGAAGGGGCTTGATCGGGTGGATGCGGTAAGGATGTTCCCAAGGATGGGTGAAACTAGAACTAGGGGGCATAATCTTAGAATAAGGGGCTGCTCTTTCAAAACTGAGATGAGGAGAAACTTCTTCACTCAGAGGGTAGTAGGTCTGTGGAATTTGCTGCCCCAGGAAGCTGTGGAAGCTACATCATTAAATAAATTTAAAACAGAAATAGACAGTTTCCTAGAAGTAAAGGGAATTAGGGGTTACAGGGAGTGGGCAGGAAATTGGACATGAATTTAGATTTGAGGTTAGGATCAGATCAGTCATGATCTTATTGAATGGCAGAGCAGGCTCGAGGGGCCGATTGGCCTACTCCTGCTCCTATTTCTTATGTTCTTACGTTCTTATCTCAGACTATGCATGACCAATTCCACCAAAGATCTGCTAGCATAACATAGATATATAACAAACGTCTACTTTTGTTTACACATCAAAGTATTTATGGAGCTTAAAGAGTAAAGCAGATCATTAAAAAATCGTACATTATACAATGCACTATCTCCAACTTTCCAAAGTTGTCTTACCGTAACAAGAAGAAAAGTCTAAAGAAACAAGTCATCAACATACAATCTTATGGTGTACAGGAACCAGAAATTGCAGTTCCTACTCAAAGCTACTGCTACTGCTCTACAATTTTGCTTTAAGAATGGTCCTATATGTTGTCTGGGGACCTCACTGATAATGAAATTGTTTCCTATCTGTCGTATTACATTCAAGGAGGCGGTGAAAGAGATTTGAATTTTTGTAGACATCAGTACGGCATAAATTTTGAAGAAATACAAACCATTAGGTGTCTGCAGGACACCCAGCCCTGGGCTACACCCAAAGTCCATCACGGAAAATAGATGTGGCTCTGCATAATATTTTTAGGAGCTTTATAAACATGGGACTGGAGAACTGCAAGTAAACCCCAATATCCACAAAAATAAAATGAGACACAAATCAGAACATTATAGATCAATTAACCTAACATCCGTAGGGGGAGAAATGCTCAAAAGCATTTGACAAAATTCTATCAACATTCACCTGAAGAACAGTGCAAGAAGCAATCAGCATGGACTTGGAAGAAATTAATCAGACCTCATGAATCGACTGGAATTCTTTGAGGATGTAACTATTTTTCTGCTGCTCACATGTCGCTAATGGTCACTCTGAAACTGCTGGACAGCAGCATGTGTCCTTAATCCATGTATCTACTGCCCTTGATAGAGCAAGCACCCCTCCCCCCCGCCCCCGCCACTGGTCCAGCTGTTTCCAGCCCCTTCGCATATTAGCTAACTAGGATGAAGATTGGCTTCACCATCAATTACACAGAGGAGGATGTTTCCAGTACAGCAGCAGTGATGATGACACCAAGTTATACAGTAAAAATGGTTAGTGTAATGAGAGATTGATTGGCTACATTTATTAGATGAGCTGATGAATGGCATTTACTGTGGATAAATATGAGTAATGGAATAAGAAACATGATACATGGATGTACAGCAAATTAGGAAACAATTTGGTGGGAAAAAATATTTTGGTGTGATTGCCAAACATCATTGAAAATATACAGTAACATGAGTGGTCAACAAAGCCAATCAAGTACCAAGATGTAGCTCAACAACATTTCATTATAATTCAAAATGACAAGTTAGTCCTGTAGCATTCATTAGTGAGGCCAGACTTAGAATGGGGTGTGCAAGTCTGAGCACTTGACCTTCAAAGGATATTGATACATTGATTAGATCAAGGAAGAGCAACAAGAATGCTTCAAGAACTTAAAACTGAAGCGTTGTGGCAAAATTGGATTTTTGTTTGGGTTGTTCTATTTAATTCACACAGCGAGGACAGAGCCAGACAGCCTCTTGGCCCCACCTCAGAGGGTAGACTCAAGATTTCAGGGTAGTGACTTTGATTGACAGGTATTTCTGAGTCCCTTGCAGCAATGGACGTACAATGAGGATATTCCAAAACCGTTAAAATGGACAAGGAAAAGCTTATTTGGACCTGAGAAAGATTATTCACCAACGATCCTCCTACACAGGTAGAAATGACTACACAAATATACTTTAGTTCACAAGCTAGTTTGCATTTCATTCCACCAGGCCTTTTGTGTGGTCTTTGTTTCAACAGATCAGGCGGCAAACTACAATTACCCTTACCTGCTATGAACAGGCTACTACGAACTTCATAGGCTGGGAGATTATACAGGGCCTGGGGAATGCTAAAGATTGAGAAGGTAACAGTGCTCCTGGGGGTAGAAATTCAGGCGTGCCCATTTTTGGGCGCGAGGGGGGCACAGGGTACGATCCCTGCACCTGATTCATGAGGTCCGAGGCGCTCATGATATTGGGCCTCGGGCCTCATTTCAATGGAGCCAGCCTGGCATGAGCAGCCAGTCGACATATAGTCAATCAAGATTGGGGCGCTGCTAGCATTGCAGTGGACCTCAGGTAAGTGAAGACCAGGGTGGGAGAAGGGGAGGCAGGGAGTTGTGGAGATCAAAAGCCCGGGGGGCTGTGGGGGAAATGGAAGGCGCAGTGGGGGCAAAACAGAGACCGGGGGGTGGGGGGGGGGGGGGCGCGGAGATCGGAAGCTGGATGGGGTGGAAGAAACGGATGCCAGGGGAGGGGGGCAATCGGAAACTGGAGGGTGGGTGGAAACAGAAGCCGGGGAGGGGGTCATGGAGATCGGGGAGATGGGAGGCCGGGGGATCGAAGAACGGTGGCCCATGTACTTTAAATGTGGGGTCGGGAGATACTTTTAGGGAGCAGGTGGTCCCAAGGTCTCGGTTTACCGAGTGCGCTGACACGACTGCCCCAGGGTAAACCAATCTTGCAGTGTAGGCCTCAAACAGGCTTTAGGTCACTTATTTACCTATGCAAAGGGTCTAACTCCTATTTCAGGCATTGGCACTGCACAATGATTTTTTTTCCATACCCAATATGGCGGGTGGTGCACTTCCGGCTGGAAATGTGCCCACACTTCCTGCCCACTATATTGGGGGCTTAATAGGCTGGTTAGCGCCCAAAAAACAGGCGCTGCACGGGTGTATTTATAAGTCACAATTTGTGCAATGATAATCGAATGCAGTCCCGGAGGGAAGGGCTATCCCTTTCTTCAGATTCAAAGCCTGTTCAGCCACTGCAACAAAAATGTGTAAAACAGTGGCCTTGGGCTGGTCCTGAACCAGAAAAGCACAGTCCAGGAGGAGAACGCCGAAACGGCGGTGACTGTCAAGTACAACACATCACTTGAAGCAGATACCAGCCTGGACACACACATTTCAGAGAGTATTCGTGAGTTTGATAAAGCAACACAAGGCGAACCACTGATCATGCAGGAGGAAAGCCTGGCTGTTGCTGTGCGGAGGTACCACAGGCTCCGAGCCCTGATGAGTGCCTTTGTAATTCTGACATAACGGAGCCAACAAGGAGACAGCGGATACTTCATGGGTATGAACTGGTGAGCAAAGTCGCTTGTATTTTTGCACAAAACTAGTTATTTGTGGATTCTGGCACTCAGTTACATAGTATTGTGCAGAGACTAATAACCAGTTGGATAATGTCGTGTGGAATCTAGCATCCATCTCGGCAGTGTTATGCTGATTCTAGCGCTCAGTTGGATAGTGTTAGGTGTCAGACTCAGTGGTAGCACTCTCACCTCTGAGTTAGAATATCGTGAGTTCAAGCCCCACCCCAGGAATTGAGCACGTAATCCAGGCTGACACTTCAGTACAGTACTGAGGGAGTGCTGCACAGTCAGAGATGCCGTCTTTCAGATGAGACATTAAACCGAAGTCCGGTTGGCCATCTCAGGTGGACGTAAAAGATCCCATTGTTGAAGAGGTGAGTTGGAAGGTGTTTTATAAAGGAGAAGAGAGAGGTGGAGAGGCAGGGGGTTTAGGAAAAATTGTCCAAAGAGTGGAACCCTGGTGGCTGAAAGCTTGAGGCAAAAGGGATGAGGAACGCACAAGAGGTGCTTGAATAACAGAGATTTTAAGGCTGGGGGTGTGGGGGAGGTGCTGTAGGGCTAGAGAAGGTGACAGAATTAGGGAGGGAATCAAAGACAATGGTGAGGACTTTAAATTTGAGTCACTGGAGAGTAGGAAGCCAATGCAGGTTAGCAAGGACAGGGGTGACGGGTGACAGGAGTTGATCAGAATAGGATATGAGCAACAGAGTTTTGGACAAGCCAGAGTTTATATAGGGCGGAAGATGGGAGGCCAGCAAGGAGAGCATTGGAGTAATCCAGTCTAGAGGTGACAAAGCATTTCAGCAGCAAACAGAGTTAGGTAGGGATGGGGGCAGCAAAGTAATGGAAACTGGTGGCCATTGTGGTGGTGAGGAAGTTCTGACCAAACTGGTACAGCCTGAGACTGTGACCAGGGAAGGGGATGGAATCAATGACAAGGGTTTGTGGTGAGGGCCAAATATGATACCTTTGATCTTCCCAATGTTGAGATGGAAGATGTTAAGGCTCATCCAAGACAGAAGGAAAGAAAGAACTTGCATTTATATAGCGTCTTTCAAGACTTCAGGAAATTACCTCAAAATGTGTAAACCATGGTCACTTCCCAGGAAACGAGCATTAATTTGTCATAATTGTTTGCTAGTGATCACATACTATATGATAAAAGGGGTCACAGGATGTATTACATAGAAATTACAAAGCAGAAACAGGTCATTCGGCCCAACTAGGCCCATTTATCCACCACGCAAGCAGTAGTCCTAATCCCATTTGCCGTATCTCTTTATTCCCCTTTCCTTCAATCATCTATCTAATATACGCTTAATTGTTGACATGGTCTCTGCTTTAATCACTAACTCTGATAGTGCATTCCACAGCCTCACAACCCTCTGTAGAAAAAGGTTTCTCCTACTCTCTGTCCTAAATCTCTTACATTTAATCTGATATCTATGACCTCTCATTCTAAACCCCTCACTCACTGGAAACAGTCTGTTTCTATCAACTCTGTCCCACACGTTCATAATTTTATACACTTTTATCAAATCATCCTGTAAACTCCTTTGTTCCAATGAAAACTGATTCTCAAGTCTTTCTTTGTATTTGTCTTTCCTCATACCAGGCAGCATCCTAGTGAAACTGTGCTGTACCCTCTCTACTGCCTCAACATCCTTCCTATAGTGTGGAGCCCAAAACTACATACAGTACTCCAACTGAGGTCATACTAAGGTTTTATATAGGCTCATCATTTATACGTGGCAATGGGGGGAAGGGGTGACCAGCAGCAGTTCGGACGGGGTGGGTGAAGGGAAATCCCAGTCGGCACGGCGATGCAGTGGTAGGTCACCACCTGAACGTTCTCTCACTCTCCGCTGATTTCAGGGATCACAGAGGAGAATCCTGGTCAAAGAATCCAGACCTCAGGGAAAGACATCCAGATTGGATTTATTCAGGAAGTATTTTCAAAACCATCAGGGGGCAAGGGGAAGGCAGTAGCTCTTTTGGCTGGCTGAGTTTGAATGGCCTTCCTCGTGCATACTTACCTTTGCCTAGATAACAACAGTCAAAAATCATTCAATTACTGTGAAGCACTTTGGGACATCTTGAGCATGTGAGAGGCAGTATATAATTGCAAGCTCTTTCTTTCGCTGTCTTGTAATTTTTAGGCAATCCTGTCCTGTTCTCATCACTGTACTGCTGTCTCATCTCATTTTCCTGGATTTATTTACTCTCTTTCCCTGTTTCTGCCCTTTGCTCAGTTCTTACTATCTGCTGCGTGTGACGAACTCAGCTGGCAGACTGTGTGTGATAATGAGAAGGCCTGCACTGTACCACAAGTGTTAAAAGCAGAGCAGATTCTGACGTGTATAAGCTCAGATGTAGAGAAGAGGCTGGAATCTTGCAAGGCCAGTGCATGCTGTGTACAAATAAATACATCGCAGATGAGTTGCTAGGACCATCACTGTGTCAAAGCCAACCTGCCCCAGCTCATACTACCGAGCAGAAAAGACTCCAACGTCAACAGAGGGAACAAAAATAAAGTCCTCTGTGTGAAATCTCGGAGAGGGGAAACTGTGAGATATTTAAACATGCTGTTTTCTTTTCATATACATGGGTGTTCTTCACTTTATGAACATAACCAAAGTATTACTCATATTATTTGAACAACTTTGATGTGCAGTTTTGAGCATTTTGACTCCGATTAAAGACATGTGGGGACCATGAAAGAAAACACTGCCATGTTTTGAAGTAAGTGCTTGGTGACAACCAGAATGTTCCCTTAACCCTTTAATCCCCAGGCACAAACAATGTTTTCATTTTAACAGCAGTGGCGCTCTGTGATATAGCAGCTGGATATTTCATGTATGGAAATACTAAAGACAGAAATATTTCATACTGTAGAAGGAAGGAGAGTAAATCAGTAGGAGCAATATAGTGGTTCATGTGCAAAGGTTGGGATTTGTTTGAGAGGGGTGTTTAATTGCTACTTGACAGTTACTGTTTGTGTGAGGAAAAAACAATAAATCATATCTTAAAAGAACTTCTTGTGCAAACACACCACCTTATCTATTAGCTTGTTTCTTGAGGTCGCACTTACAAAGCATTCTATTTTCCACTAAACTGATAAACGTAAAGAATATCTGTATTTTCTCTGACCTGACTGTTGAGCATAAAAATTCAGTGAAAGCCTGTTATACAATATTTCCCCACATTATCCGAGTATAAACCCAATGCACAGAAGATGGAGGAGAGCCTCATTAGATATGGCTGCAGAGTCACAGATGAAGCGAGCTGTGAGATTTTCAAGATGTTGAGTGAGAGATTGTAGGACAAATATTCTTTAGAAGATTGTGTAGTCAATGTATTATGTATAACTTTGAAATGTCCACAATGCTCACTGCAAAACAGGCTCTGTTCATTTATGAATGCAAGTTGCATTGTTTCTTTACATGACCTGGTAGCAACAAGGAGAGCTTGTGAATATGACAGTCTGTCACTGTGTAAAGTAGTTGGTAGTTGAATAAGATAAGTGGGAGATGACAAATACTGGGCACAGCCTTTACCATGTCATTGAGGTATTCTATCCAATCTGACATTAATACCAGAGGCACTAACCTAGCCTCCTCCCATTGGGGCCGAAACGTATGGCATTGCTTTTCCAGATTACAGACAGTAAACCTCAACTGAAGAGTCTTTAAAGTTTTGGGCTTGGTGTCCTGAAGAAACACCGGCCTCATTGCAATGAACATAAAATGGCTGCTTCGGCCCTTTCAGCTGCTGCAGCACCACTGGATTTTCCTCTCCCCTCCCACAAGGCAGACCATCTACAGAGGGAGCTAATAGCACTGGGGAGCTGCCATGAACATTTAATGAAGGTGTCCCAAGGAAAATTGGGCTGGTTCTTGGCAGAGTTACGCTGATAGGGAGATTGCAGTTTCAAGGCTATAAATCTATTACTGGGCAAAATTCTATCCCATTCTCCTCAGGTAACTGTAGAACAGAATGAGGCTCAACTAGTCTTCAGGCTTTGTTTAGTGTCTCTCCAGATGTTCTCTCTTGGAAAGTTCCACTGAAGACTGGCTGCAATCATTATCTTAAAACTTTAAGCACAAGACTGCTCATTAAATCATAAAATCACTGAATCTCTTTTTCATTCCTTTAATATTCATTCATTTGGGTTCCCTGTTGCCAGTATCTTCATAAACAAGACCTATACAAGTATGATTGTGTGGTTGTACTTAATGTTGTCAAAATATTGTAAAAAAAAACATGTAAACTGCCAGTCACAGCTGGTGGCCATGAGATCGACAATGTGGGGACCTGTTTCCAGAAAAACTCATGGTTTGAACACAATTAAAATTATCCCTGACCCACACCACATGTCACTAGAATCCGATTGATAGGCTTTCTGACAATGTGCCTCAGAAAGTTCTTTGTTGGTTAGGGGGAGGGACCGTGTGTTTCATGAACATTGTACGTGCATCTCTCTAGAAGATAAATTAGTCAATGGAGAAACTAAGAATGCGATACACTGACAGTTTACAAACTCTTAAGTGCGCCACTGGAGGGAATTTAAAGCAGAATTAAACCCCAGCGGTGAGGTCATTGCTTTCAGTACATTACTCACGGTTCTCTCCATTTAATTACTGTGGTCTGTTCTCAGCTCTTTCCTATTCCTCTGCTCAAAGCATGAGATTAATTGATTAATTGAGAATTGTGTCTGGGGCAGTGGGCACTGTGGAGGATGAAGAACTCCTCAGTTACGTTATTACTGCTACCTTTCACTAGGGGAAAAGATGGCACGTCAACCTGGATAAGTAGCCATGGACTATTCTGACCAAAGGCCTATAAGAACATAACAAATAGGAGTAGGAGTAGGCCATACGGCCCTTCGAGCCTGCTCCGCCATTCAATAAGATCATGGCTGATCTTCGGCCTCAATTCCACTTTCCCGCCCGATCCCCATATCCCTTGATTCCCCTAGAGTCCAAAAATCAATCGATCTCAGTCTTGAATATACTCAATGACTGAGCATCCATAGCCCTCTGGGGTAGAGAATTCCAAATATTCACGACCCTCTGAGTAAAGAAATTTCTCCTCATCTCAGTCCTAAATGTCCAACCCCTTATCTTGAGACCATGTCCCCTAGTTCTAGACTCTCCAGCCAGGGGAAACATCCTCTCAGCATCTACCCTGTTAAGCCCTCTCAGAATCTTATATGTTTCAATGAGATTACCTCTCATTCTTCTAAACTACTCAATAAAAAGTTTTTAAAAATTACAGTACTGTAATGAAACAGAAAGTGAGTAATGCGCCTTGGGACATTTTACCTAGTTAAAGGCGCTATATAAATGCAACTTGTTGTTGTAATGCGATGAAATTGGCACGGCCTTCTCAAAGAATGTTCAAGTTCTGCCTTCTTTCAAAAGCCTCTTTAAAACCTACCTCTTTTGACCATGCCTTTGGTCACTTGCCCAGACTCAGCTTATCAATGCTTGATGTCCTGTTTCACCTCTGTGAACTGCATCAGGAAGTGTTTTATTACTTTAAAAGGAGCTACATCAACACAAGCCCTTGTTGTCCAGGTGCTTCTACTTTGCGCTGGGCTCCGGATCCAAGATCTTGGGCAGGTGAGCTACGTGCATTGCCCTTCCACATTTACACACTAAGGTAGAGCTGGCTTCCAAGTAGGCGAGCTCCCAAAATAAAAGCCTGCAAGCTCCATGCGTGCACACTCAATCTGTGCCATTTTGCTGATTGCGGCTGTGTGAATGGCTGAAGAACACACAGAACAATGTCCTGTCCTGACAATTCCATCTGCAACCAACTCAGCATTTTCAATGGTCCATCCACAGAGCCCCAGGAACCAGCAACGGATTGAGAAACCCAGGAAAACCTGGGTCTCCACTGTCACAGTGCGAGTCTATCTTCAGTCGTCCTGTGGGCTGAGTAGGATCTACAATGAAATGGCACCAATCACTTCAGCTCCTGTTCACAAAATTTACTAACGCAGCCATCGACCCCCTGTACAATAGCAAGATTTGCGATGGCGTTGGTACTATCTGACTTCAATTCGGGTGATTATTCAGTCTTTAGCTGCTCAGATTATTCAGGCTGTACATTTTTGCTGTTAATGGTATCAAGCTAAGTCTAACTGAGATGGTGCCACAAAACCCCTTCTCCAATAACCACCTCTGCTGTGTCAGCAGACATTTTGTGAACATGAAATCAAGCATTTACCACAGATTAATGCCTGCTGCAATTGCTCGATTTCCTGAACCCATCCTTCAATGTGGATCCATCCAACCCAGGTGTGCTACAAGAACTTTGCTTTTCTGAATCTTAATTTTACCAAATATATTGATGACCTGAAACATTTCAGATTGGTGAGGTTTTTATTGACTTTGATTCATTGTGCAGCAAAATTCTGCTTCTTTTCACAAGACTGTGCTAAAGGTAATTAAGAATTGTACATTAGAACTGGTCAACATCTGTCAGGATCTCCAACAGCCAAAACATATCCTACAGTTGACAGCCCTTCTGCAAATTATAATAGAAAATGAAAGAAAGACTTGCATTCATATAGCACCTTTCACGACCTCAGGATGTCCCAAAGCTCTTTACAGGTAATGAAGTACTTTTGAGGTGTAGTTACTGTTGTAATGTAGGAAACGCAGCAGCCAATTTGTGCACAGCAAGGCCCCACAAACAGCAATGTGATAATGACCGGGTAATCTGTTTTAATGATGTAGGTTGAGGGATAAATATTGGCCAGGACACTGGGGACAACTCCCCTGCTCTTCTTCGAATAGTGCCATGGGATCTTTTACATCCACCTGAGAGGGCAGACGGGGCCTCGATTTAATGTGTCATCCAAAAGACAGCACCTCCGACAGTGCAACACTCCCTCAGTACTGCACTGGAGTGTCAGCCTGGATTATGTGCTCAAGTCATTGGAATGGAGCTTGAACCCACAACCTTCTGACTCAGAGATGAGAATGCTACCAACTGAGTCGCAGCTGACATCATTCTGCAATTTAATTTAAGCCAAATCAGCTTTTAATTTAGAGTTAATTTGAATGAACAAAGTCAAACTTGTAAATGTCAGTTTGAATAGTTCATTTAATTCCCAACGAACTGTTTCAGAGGTAAAACTGAGCTTCTGAATTTTCACTGACACTGACAGAATAAAAACCCAGATTTTTTTATGCTAGAACTTGTAGCACATCAGGTGAAAGTGTGCACTGATGGATGGACTTGGCAAACAAAGCAATTGGACTGACAGATAATCAGGCATTAAATCGCTGGGAAAGCTGTGTGCCGTGACAGCAAAGCTGGGGATGGCATGAATTGGTTTGTGGCATCCTCTCAGTTAGACCTTGTTTGATTCCATTAACAGTAAAAATGTTGAATTGAATACTGGGTACATGACTGATAATAATTTTATTAAAGTTTGTTCCGATGCTTGTACAAACAGTCAAATGATTATTACAGCTGTTACAGCAAATCAGGCTGACAGCAATCACCTCTTTACTGCATTATGTTGTGTATTTTGCATTTTCCATGGCTGTTTTAGAATCACATTTTAAAATGCATTTTTTTCACTGAACGCGGAATCAAATTAATCTGAAAATGGCAGCAATACACACCACAGCTGGTGTTTGTGCTGGATGAGGGAGTCTTGACGTAGATTAAAGTAATCAGTTGTACCTCGTGTTTCAGTCAGCCCAGTAGGGTCGACTTTATCGATTAGTGCTCCCAGTGGGGAGCTTCATGTCCCAGGAGCACAATCCAGAATTCAGGTGTAGAGGATCAGCGGGGCCCACAGGATGTTCCATCCTACAAAGCCCTCTGAGCTCAATGCCCAAACTCTCGATGTGTGCCTCCCATGTGTGAAGCTCCACAATAGGAGTGCAAGCTAGAACAGGAACACTCCCTCTGGCTCAGTGTGGAAACGTCCTGCTCCATGTGCAACTGTGCTGTACAGACCAGGGAGGCCCCACATTCCATCGCCGATGGCTGCCATTTCTGATCATTACCTATTGACCAACCCACTGGAAAATGGTACCCATGTGGACACTGGGTGCAAATAGGATCAAGCTGGGCTACAGGGTCCCCGCACAGTCAAATAATCCATTGAAACTCACTGGCCAGCTGCATGTTTGAAGAATGAAAATTTGAATAAGGTACCAAAGCATGGTTGATGTCCACAATCCATTCCTCAGCGTGAAGCACAGGACACGGAGAGTGATCAATATTTGGAATGGAATTCCAGATGGAGCGGTGGGGAATGAAAACCCTGGAATTATTTAACATGCAATTAGATGCAGCATTGGGGAGACTGTAGGGTCTTTCTGGACAAATGAATTGTTCATAGTATCATAGTAGGTACAGCACAGGAGGAGGCCATGTGGCCCATCGTGCCTGTGCCGGCTCTTTGAAAGAGCTATCCAATTAGTCCCATTCCCCTGCTCTTTCCCCATAGCCCTGTCAACTTTTTCCCTTCAAGTATTTATCCAATTCCCTTTTGAAAGTTACTATTGAATCTGCTTTCACCACCCTTTCAGGCATTCCAGATCATTACAACTTGCTGCATAAAAAAATGTTACCTCATTTCGCCTCTGGCTCATTTGCCAATCACCTTAAATCTGTGTCCTCTGGTTACCGACCCTTCTGCCACTGGAAACTGTTTCTCCTTAATTACGCTATCAAAACCGTTCATGATTTTGAACACCGCTAAAAAATCTCCCCTTAACCTTCTCTGTTCTAAAGAGAACAATCCCAGCTTCTCCAATCTCTCCACATAACTGAAGTCCCTCATCCCTGGTATAATTCTAATAAATCTCTTCTGCACCCTTTCTAAGGCCTTCGCATCCTTCCTAAAGTGTGGTGCCTCGATTTGAACATAATACTCAAGCTGAGGCCTAACCAGTGTATTATCAAGGTTTAGCATAACTTCCTTGCTTTTGTACTCTATGCCTCTATTAATAAAGTCCAGGATCCCATATGCTTATTTAATAGCCTTCTCAACTTGTCCTGCCACCTTCAAAGATTTGTGTATGTACACCCCCAGGTCTCTCTGTTCCTGCACCCTCTTTAAAATTGTACCATTTAGTTTATATTGCCTCTCCTAATTCTTCCTACCAAAACGTATCACTTCACACTTCTCTGCGTTAAATTTCATCAGCCATGTGTCCGCCCATTTCATCAGTCTGTCTATGACCACCAGAAGTCTGTTACCATCCTCCACATTGTTTACTACATTTCCGAGTTTCATGTCATCTGCAAACTTTGAAATTATACTCTCCATATCCAAGTCCAGGTAATTAATATATATATAAAAAAGTGGTCCTAATACTGACCCCTGGTGAACACCACTGTATATTACCCTCCAGTCTGAAAAACAACCGTTCACCACTACTCTCTGCTTTCTGTCCCTTAGTCAATTTTGTATCCATGCTGCCAATGTCCCTTTAATCCCATGAGGTTTAATTTTGCTAACAAATCTATTATGTGGTACTTTATCAATTGCCTTTTGAAAGTCCATATGCACAACATCAACCGCACTATCCCTTTGTTACTTCATCAAAGAACTCAATCAAGTTAGTCTAACACGATTTTCCTTTAACAAATTCGTGCTGACTTTCATTTACTGGGACAAATGGTCTTTCTCATCTGTAAATATCTTGTGATCTTGTGAAAAGGAGGAGAGAAGATGGAGGGAAAAACCATTACTGAATGGATGAGTAACATCTGAGATTGATTGGTTGAACAGCAATTGCTAATTTCTCCATTCACATGAATAAATTCTAAAATCCTGAAAATGTTGGCACAAAGAACAAAGTGGTAACATCCTAAAGGTACATTTCAACATCCAAACCCTCATTACAAAGAACTGGAACAAAAAGAAGTAACATTTTGAAAACTCTCAACAGCAAAGAAAAACTTTTTTAAAGTTTGCTTAAAATCATGATAAAAATGGCCCATTGTTAAACCAAGGCCCCTTCTGCCCTCTCAGGTGGACGTAAAAGATCCCATGGCACTATTTCGAAGAGCAGGAGAGTTCTCCCTCTTACCTTGGCCAATATTTATCCTTCAACCAACATCGCTGGTCATTATCACATTGCTGTTTGTGGGGGTTTGCTGTGTGCAAATTGGCTGCTGCGTTTCCTACATTATAACAGTGAGTACACTTTTTTTTTAAAGTACTTAATTGGCTGTAAAGCACTTTGGGACACCCTGAGGTCGTAAAATGCGCTATATAAATGCAAGTCTTTCTCTCATTCTTTTCTTTCATCGTAAACGGGTAATTAAAGAATCACTATTGTAAATGGTTCAGCAAATCTAATCCTGGTACAGCTCAGCAAGAGAATGTAAGTCTTCAGCTCACACTTTGAGCTTCAGTTAGATTTCTGATTAGTCCTCTTCCAGCAGTAAAACTCGTGGATCACTCACCTTTGCCTTATAATATTCTCTCCTTGGATCCCTAAACGACAGTTACAATTTTTGTCAGTGAGTTTGAAGGCCTGTTGTTTATGAGGCAAGGCAGTTTAAAGTCTCCCTTGAACTCTTTGTCATAACACTGGGAAAACTGAAAACAAGAATGCACAATAGCACTCTGAACATCCTGTGACAAGTGTAATTAATGGACCTGTTCCTCTCCTGATTCACAATGTTCACCAGTCATTTCTTCATGGTTAATACACTCTTCACATCCCCTTTCAACTCATTGGAGTTCATGCAAATTGATAAGTGGCTCTATTCAGGTACACTGTCCAAAGTTAGACGAGTAAATAAAGCAGCAGCCTTATCTACCACTTATCAGTGCTTACAAATCAGAAGCAATTGATAAATGTATGTACTACGCCAGCTCTAACACATCATTCTTCAGATAAACAGACAGGTTTACGACCTCTTAATAGCACACCTGGTAGCTACTACCTCATGTTACTTCTCACCATTAGCCCTGCCATCCTTGTCACAAATACAAAGACACTTATTGATCAGTCATCTTGCACTCAGCCACTGGACTCAGAGTGTGATATTAATCAAAAACATGCTGAACTCCATATATTTCAGATAATGTAAGCACAAACTGATGTACTCTGCAGGATTTATTAACAGGCTGTCAAACCCCATTCATATCCACCACATTCCACCATCTGATACAGCATCTATATTATTGCAATAGTTCTGATCAGTACTGGCAAAAAAAAAAGCACTGAATGTTGGTTGAAAGCTAACTCCGGTAGCATGCAAGTTAGCAATTTGTGACAATGAAATTAATTTAGCAGAAGTCAGATCCCAATGAAGCAAATTGGACCAATTCAAGTCAGTTTGCAAATGGTTTGAATGTGATTCTAATCCAACAGTAACAACTTGCATTTAAATTGCGCCTTTAATGTAGTAAAACGCCCAAGGGCATTTCACAGGAGCGTAATCAGACAAAAATTGACACCAAGCCGAAGAAGGAAATATTATGACGGGTGACTAAAACTTTGGTCAAAGAGGTAGATTTTAAGGAGCATTTTAAAGGAGGAGAGAGAGCTAGAGAGGTGGAGAGATTTAAAAAGGGAATTCCAGAGCTTAGGGCCGAGACAGCTGAAGCCATGGCCGCAAATGGTAGGAAGAAAAAAATGGGGGATGCACAAGCGGCCAGAGTTGGAAGAATGCAGGGTGGTAGGACTAGAGGAGGTTACAGAGCTAGGGAGGGGCGAGACCATGGAGGGATTTGAACACAAAGTTAAGAATTTTAAAATCATGGTATTGGTGGATATGGAGCCATTGTAGGTCAGCGAGCAGAGGGATAATGAGTGAGCGGGACTTGGAGTGGGTTAGGAAACAGGCAGCGGAGTTTTGATTGAGCTCAAACTTATAGTGGGCGTAAGACGGGAGGCCGGCCTGGAGAGCATTCAAATAGTTGATTCTGGAGGTAACAAAAGCATAGAAGAGGGTTTCAGCAGCCGATAAGCTGAGGCAGGGCAGATATGGACAATGTTGAGGAGGTGGAAGTAGGCGGTCTTTGTGATGGGGAGGAGATTGGGTCCGAAGCTCAGCTCAGGGTCAAATAGGACATATCCTCCCCATCGCAAAGACCGCCTACTTCCACCTGGTTCAGCCTGAGATTGTGGCCAGGGAGGGGGACAGAATTGGTGGCTAGCGAATAGAGTTTGTGGCGGGGGCCAAAGACAATGGCTTCAGTCTTCTCAATGTTTAATTGGAGTAACTTGCGACTCATCCAGGACTGGATGTCAGACAAGCAATCTGACAACAAAGAGACAGTAGAGGGGTCGCGAGAGGTAGTTTTGAGGTAGAGCTGGGTGTGGTCAGCGTACATGTGGAACCTGACATCATGTCTTCAGATGACGTCGTCAAGAGGCAGCACGTAGATGAGAAACAGGAGGTGGTCAAGGATAGATCCTTGGGGGACTCCAGAGGTAATGGTGCAGCAGCAGGAAAAGAAGCCATTGCAGGAGATTCTCTGGCTACGACTGGATAGGTAAGGGTGGAACCAGGCGAGGGCAGTCCCACTGTACTGGACAACGGAGGAGAGGTGTTGGAGTAGGATGGTGTGGTCGACCGTGCCAAAGGGTGCAGAGTGGTCTAGAAGGATGAGAATGGATAGTGCACGGTCACAGAGAAGAGGATGTAATTTTTTACTTTGATTAGGGCCATCTCAGTGCTGTGGCAGGGGCGGAAACCTGGTTGGAGAGGATCAAACATGGAGTGCGGGAAGATGGGCACAGATCACTTTGAGTTTGGGTTGAGGTTGTTGTCATGATTTGGGCTTCTGCAAATTTTCATATACCCAGCGCAAAAGACAGCTCGAGACCTTGTGCAAAAACTAATCTGGGTTATGCTCTGGATGAATAATAAACCCTTTGATTGTTTAGGGATTTTACATTGGATTTCCACTAAGCGTCTGCTTCACTTTAGAAGATGATTAATGTCAACCAGACCAGACACTTTCATAACAGACTAAACTACCAAACAGGTTCAATCACAGATCGAGTCATTTATATCCGCAGGCAGTAATAGCAAGTTATTGAAGTCAATCCTCGTAACATAATAGTGTTGAACAAGCTTATTAAAGGGTTAAACAGTCAAATTCATCAGCTGAGTTTTTTTGAATGACTTTCTTTGCAGATCTTCCAAACAAAAGATTGACTAACACTTCTGAGAAAAGGAATAATCGGTTAATCCATACTTGTTACAGTCGTTCTCAGAATTATATAAACATTCCTACCTGAGGCATCACATCTTGCTACTATACCTGTTACAGACAGGACAAAGCTGCCACTAACTGCTATGATTGTTATACTTATAAAACCCTATGAAATATAGTCTCACCTTTGAAAAGTCAACCTGTGAGACAGAGGCACTTTACTCAAACAATGAACAGCAAGCTGCATAACACACTTGCAAAGGCCACCTTGTTCTCTGACAAATGGTGTCCAAGATACAGCTATCCTGATTAGATTATGTCATTGCTTAATAGTCCAGTAATACATGTTAATTGTTTCGAGCGCTTGGGTGTGCTTAGTGATTGTTTTCCCAGACGCGTACGTCTGCTGGTGATGTACAAAATGTTGGCTCGACTGGCCTTTTTTCTGATATACAGTGCTTCATGCAGAGCCAAACGGAATTTGCAGAAGCCATTTTGAGGATGGTATTTTTCTTAAAGGAATTTGTTTTTAAATTTTAAAAAATATATTACAGAGAGGAAACCCATAAGCTACAGGCAAAAATACCCTATTTTTGTCATTATGAAAACTCCAACAAAAAAGCAGAGGTACAAGACAAGGTGGATAATGCGATGTTGCCTTTAATTGGAGCTACCTCAGAAAAGATAATTTTTTCTGTTATTTTCAACAGAAATTTAATGCTTGTCCAGTGTTGGACGAACGTTTGATTCCTGGTAATCTAATGATGATTTTGCATTATTGGCTTCACTGACTGACCATGGTGGGGAATGTCTGAATATGAATGTTGGATATGTAGAAGTGAATCTGTCAATACATCCAATAACAATCTTGCATCTACTGTGTCCATCGCACCTCAAAGTGTCACCTTTGTCGCACATGTAAATTGTATGTCACACTTATATCTCAAGTGTCACATTCATAACACATCAACAAATAACATCTGAACAGAAAGGCATCCCGCCAATGAACAAGTTGCACCTTAAAAAATGTTTGCAGTTACTTTTGAACAGAGAAATTTCCCTGAGCAACAGCAATTAGCCTCTAACTGACCTCAGGACATGGCTATTTTCAGCACTCCCCCGCAGGGAGTAGTTGAGCAGGCAGAAGATCAGATTTCTCATTCCATTGGACTTTGTGGCATTAAAGGAATAGGCCAAGTTAAACACAGCTTCATTTTGGCAATCGACAGTTTATCTCAAGGTGGTCCCTTTGCACGTGTAATGAAAGAGCTATGATAAATATAAACATTTCCACAATTTATAATACATCATGTGTTACTTTTATCATTAGAAACGTCTCCTCATTCAATTTACTATAAATAATGCACAAGAGATGCGCTAACATATATCTGCTTTCCCTAGTTACGTTCTCTTGTGCAGCATCCTGGGGAATTTATGCACTGTCCGGGGGAGCTCGTGCACTGTTCTGAGGTATTCGTACACTACCCTGGAAGTTCATAAACTGTCCGGGGGAGCTCGTGCACTGTCCGGGGGAGCTCGTGAACTACCCTGAGAGTTAATACACTGTCCGGGGGAGTTCATACACTGTCTGGGGGAATTCGTGCACTGTTCTGAGGAGTTTTGCCTGCCTTTCGTCTCACTTCCAATTTCTGAGGCGTTGCCTGCCTCCCCCATACTGAAGTTCAAGCAAAGAGCCTGCTATTTGTTTTCGTTTCACTCAGGGCAGAACTCACCGGCCAGTGGTCCACAGTCAGTTCAGAGGAACTGGCCAGGTCTGAGGTAAATTTCGAGCTTCAAGTACCAGGAGCCTCTGAGCTGAGAGTGCAGACTCAGCATGGGGATCGCTGTCAGTACAGGGAGTGAAGGACGGGGGGTGTAACTTTACCCCATCCATTCAGGGGTTTGTAGGAGTGTGGACTCCATCCTGGAATTTTGGATGGCGTTCCTTGATACTGGGGTGGTGTCTATCCCTTCTTCCTCCCCTACACCTTCATCCTTTTCTTCAGGTACAATAATAGCAGTCTCCTCTGAAAAATAAGACCTGGTTTGGAATGTGGATGAGCTGTGTGTAGAAATGGAAATAAGATTTTGTTTGAATTTATGACGAGGACACTGTCAGCTGAGAAGGTTTGAAGATTGCGTCTGAGGACATGGTTATTGTGGTTCACTCAGCTGTAGAATGGAGGTAAAAGTGGAATGTGAGCATCATACATGTGTATTATACTCTGTAAATACATTTTATATCAGCTTATGTTGAATAAGGTTGCATTACATAGAATTACATAGAAATTACAACACAGAAACTGGCCATTCGGCCCAACAGATCTGTGCCGGTGTTTAAGCTTCCTCCCACTCTATTTTCCTAATCTAACCCGATCAACATATCCTTCTATTCCTTTCTCCCTCATGTACTTACTTAGCTTCCCCTTAAATGCATCAATGCTATTTGCCTCAACCACTCCGTGTGGTAGTAAGTTCCACATTCTAACCATTAATCCTTATAAGTTAATCTGTTTCTTAATTATTTAATATTAAATTTATAAATAAAGCAGATGGTTTCCTGTGGCGTTGCACACGGGGAGAAAAGATCAAGGTTCTGGAGTTTCCTCTGTATTTGAGCCCAGATACACCCGGAATCTGGGCGCAAATAAATTATGTGGCTTTAAAGATGGTGGAGTTTTGGGCGTAAGAGAGTGTCTCGTGTAACTACAATACGCCCAAGCCTCCTCGATCTTTTACATCGGTCCATCAAACCCTCCATCCGAACAAATCTCCTCCCACAAAACTGGCCGAGCCCCTGACTCACAAATGCGAGTGTCCTCCAATTAAGCTTGTTCGGCAGGTCCCTTAACGTTGCCACCAGATTTTCAGGTGCAGCAGGAAACAAAATCCTTTTTCTGGTCTTTTAATTGCAATTTTTTGAGCGTTTTTATAAAATGTATCCTCAATGAGGCCTGTTCTGTATTTTCTGATTCTTTTAATGCATTTTTATGGCATATTAAAAATTGAAAAGTTTCCCCGATTGCAGGTTTTTCAACATGCTGTGCCTGATGTGCATGAATGATGGTTAAATGAGTTGAAACTTAAATTTTAAGATTCAAAGAAGAAAGATACTGGTGTATCCTTTGGCCCCGATTGTTTAGGCTGATTTATGCCAATTTAGGCTCATTTTTTAAGTTTGGGCGTATTCTAATGAGATTGGATGGATAGTTTGGCGTAACTTGAAATCGGCAAAATGGGTGAAACATTTGACAGAATTCTGCATTTAGCTTCTGGGTTGCACCCACCGAGGAAACTCTAGGCCCAAGTGTCCTGTCTAGGTGAAGGGGATAATTGGACTGGGTCACTGGTATAATTTAGTCTAACATTTTACAGTCATACATTCTGTCCTTATTTTTACGTACTATTTTGACACCATGTGCTGCAATTTGGGAAGCAGAAAAATAGAGTTGGTTGTTACTGGACTAATAATCCAGAGAACATGAGTTCAAATTCCACCATGGCAGTTTGAGAATTTGAATTCAGTTAAAAAAAACATCTGGAAATAAAACACTGGTATCAGTAAAAGTGACCATGAAGCTTTTGCATTGTCACAAAAAACCAACTGGTTCACTAATGCCCTTTAGGGAAGGAAACCTGCCGTCCTTACACAGTCTGGCCTATATGTGACTCCAGTCCTACACCAACATGGTTGGCTCTTAAGTGCCCTCCGAAATGGCCTAACAAGCCACACAGTTGTATCAAATCACTCAAGAAGGCCTGTCACCACCTTCTCCTGGGCAATTAGGGATGGGCAATAAATGCCAGCGATGCTCACATCCCGAGAATAAATAAACAAAAAGCTTAGGAGTTTTTCTGAAATACAAGCTGAGGAGCTGGAAAACTGAGGCACAGAGCAACAGTGCCACTATTGGTGGGAAAGGGTAATTACAGTGTGATGAGTTTACATAGACAGTTTCCATTATAAATGTGCAGATACGAATTTATAATGGCAAAAATTTCACAGGAAGTGCACAGAAATGTAAGAATTTTAATATTATAGATTGCCATGATATTTCTGTTTATTAGTAACATAGAGGTAGAAATCAGTGTCTGCAATGTTATTGTATGAACCAAAGTCCTGTCTCTCCTACTTAACAGTGGCACTAACACATTTGACATAAACAGGTTAATCTCTCAATTACAACAGTGCAGAGAGGAGTTTGGTCTCATCAAGTGTTTATATGATAACATCGCCAATAGTAACTTCTACCCTCTAACTGAGGCCTACCCTCTCACAGAAAATAATGAACAGAATTGAGGAATTCCATCCCCAAACCACCAGCAAGATCATCAGCATCTTATGTCCTAAAAATGTTGTCCAGTCACCATAAACCCAAGACACTAATTAATAACAGAGAGAATCATGGAATACAATCCCCAACATACTGCTAAAAATATCAGAACCTCATATAAGCTAGATAAGCACATGAGTGAGAAAGGAATAGAATGATATGTTTATAGGGTGAGATGAAGTAAATAGATTGGGGGGAGGCTCATGTGGAGCATAAACGCCAGCATGGGCTGGTTGGGCCGACTGGCCTGTTTCTGTGCTGTAAATTCTATGTCATTCCATAATAAAAACAAAATGTGACTTCAGTCACTGTAAATCAGTGTTCCGCCCTACAATTAATTTCAGGATTTTTTTTTACTTTAGTGTTTCTGTATCGCACTGGAATCATTCACTGCCGCAAAAAGCTTCAGAATTTTTATACCACCTAATGGAAGTTATGGACTGATTGCAGGCTTACTTGGAGCTGGCCCACTTGTACAAATTTGGCCAGTTTAATCAGACTGGATCCTGCGTTTGTTTTTTTTCCAAAAAATATACTTTATTCATAAAATTTGCAGCAATACATACAATACAGTTGTCATATCACTTTCCAAACGTACACAATACAGATTATACAATTTGCAGGTTACGTCAAGTGCAGTACAATGAACATATTGGACATAATTACAGTTCATGACACTCTAGGGTGTCTCATTGCATCATACTCAACACAGATTATTGCTTACAGATTCATTTCTGGTCCATTTCAGATTCATTACAGGTACATTACAGCAATTTGAATTTTACTTTCTGCCCGAGGGGGTTTTTCCCTGATTGCAGCCCCTCGGTTTACAATGGCGGGAAGGCTCTAAACGGTTGCCTTTCCCCAAAGAGCATTTGCGGCGGCCGCACCCATCCTCAGTGCGTCCCTCAGCACGTAGTCCTGGACCTTGGAATGTGCCAGTCTGCAACACTCGGTCGAGGACAGCTCCTTGTGCTGGAAGACCAGCAAGTTTCGGGCAGACCAAAGGGCGTCTTTCACCGAGTTGATGGTCTTCCAGCAGCAGCCGATGTCCGTCTCAGTGTGCGTCCCCGGGAACAGCCCGTAGAGCACAGAAACCTGTGTTACGGAACTGCTCGGGACGAACCTGGACAGATACCACTGCATCTCTCTCCAGACCTTCTTTGCAAAGGCACATTCCATAAGGAGATGGGTGACGGTCTCGTCTCCACCGCAGCCTCCTCTGGGACAACGCGCGGTGGCGCTGAGAGCCCGGGAGTACATGAAGGATCTGACGGGAAGGGCCCTTCTCACCACCAGCCAAGCTAGGTCTTGGTGCTTGTTTGAGAGCTCTGGCGATGAGGCGTTCTGCCAAATGACATTGACAGTCTGCTCGGGGAACCAACCGACAGGATCCACCATCTCCTTTTCCCGCAGGGTCTCGAGGACGTTACGTGCGGACCACTTGCTGATCGCCTTGTGGTCAAAGGTGTTTTCCTGCACAAACCTTTCCACGCAGGACAGGTGGATCCTGCGTTTGTATTCTCGGAAAAATGGAAAAATTCTTCTTTGATAAACACAAACTAATGAAACCTAGACAACGGAGTCATTCTTTCACCTGCATTACTGACTTTAATCAACTTCTACTGTTCAAGTTTGCATGTAACAGTCTGCAGTTACTTCTTCCTGCAGAATCTGTGAAAGCAAACATCCCAAATGGAAGCGGGCAGTGATGAAAAACTAATTATTAATTTCTTTTGGCCTTATAATAATAACCTTTTAATAGTATATGCACATAGGCCACTGTAAGACTGTTTGGTCTGATAGATTTTCACTTCAACCTTGAAGGTTTTAGGCAACATGCCAGTAATGAAGATGTATTAAAGCTTAATGTAGCAGGTGCCATATTCATAATTTACTGAACCTCTTTCTAAAACATTCAATTTATTTGAAATCTATATGGCTCTAAAAGCTACTAAGTCTGTGGAGCTGATTTAGTGTTCGAATGTCATTAATGCCAAATTGACAGATCCAGTAAATTGTTCTGGGATCCTAACTAGGGTGCAGTAGCACACATCAGGACAATTCTGATGTCAATGCCAAGTACTGTACGAGCAGTGTATACTCAACACTCGCCCTCCCCTCCCGTCCCCACTCCCCATTGGTGCTATTTTTCTGGTGTATGTCGGGTGGTTTCTGTGATGCTAAAGCAATGGAAAACTTCACATTTTATTCACTTGGTAACATGGTTCCCGGTATCACTTGTCGAGTCTCCAAACGAAACCTGGATGCAGTTTGCAACCACAAGGTAAGTACCCATTCCAGCTGCATTTAGTTGGGGGGTGTAAAATCATTATTGAAATCTGTGTCAGGACTCCTGCTTTAATAGAAATCGCATTTGTTACAAGAACACTAATGTTGCCTTCACCCAAATCGATTTTAATTGCTTATTTCATCCAGATGTTGCACCTGCCGGCAATGGGAACCATAGGGAGCTTTATTGTACAACCCAGCCCGGTGTCAACTACAGCGATCCCTCCTGCAAAAACACAGTACGAGCTTCTTGACTGAGGTATACATTCAAAGCCCAGCAAGAAACCCCAATATTTATGCAACCACTGGGCAAAATGGTTAGTCAATGGCTCCAGGACCAATTTTGCATCAAATTTAAAGCACAGCTTTGCATTTTGAAAATAAAATGATTGGCTATGATACGCTAAACGTGTTTGTATGACATTCCTGTGTCCACTCCTTTAGCAGAGGAGCTCGTGAGATCATTACGGATAAGGAGGGGGCCTTGGCGACATCGTTCGCACACCTGGGGTCAGCTTCTTGGGTGACTAGTAACTTCCTCCAGCTAAGCATTGGGAAGATTGAAGTAATCGTCTTCATCCAGCAACCACAAACTCTGAACACTTGTCACTGTCGCCATTCCCCTACCCGGCCGCTATTTCAGTGTGAACCAGATTGTTTGCAACCTCGGCCTCCTGTTTGTCCCCGAGCTGAGCTTCTGACCCCATAATCATCTCTATCACAAAGACCGCCTACTTCCACCTCCATAACATTGCCCACCTCCATCCCTGCCTCAGTCCCTCTACCACTGAAACCCTCATCCATGCCTTTGTCACCTCCAGACTCAACCATTCAAATGCTCTCCTGTCTAGCTTCCCATCCTCAGCTCATCCAAAACTCTGCTGCCCTTATTCAATCCTGCACCAAATCCCGATGTGGAGATGCCGGTGATGGACTGGGGTTGACAATTGTAAACAATTTTACAACACCAAGTTATAGTCCAGCAATTTTATTTTAAATTCACAAGCTTTCGGAGACTTCCTCCTCAAATCCCAGTCACCTTTCATTCCTGTCCTTGCCGACCTACATCTTGCCCTTGTTTTTAAATACAGTCCCTACCACTTGAAACGTCCACATTTAAAATGGGCAATTGCTTATATCGGCCAAAACGCAATAGCCATTAGCATTAACTTAAATTTCAATGTTGCTGCTTATAGCGTCTTAAATCCTCCATTCATTTCGGGCAGAAACGCTGTGCTTGCTCATTAGTTCGCACCTCGTGAAGGCGCACTGAAAGTAATAAAAGAGCCCTATTGAGGCAGACTTCACTTCCCTTAGACTTTCATTTCTTCAACAACAACAATTTGTATTTATATAGAACCTTTAACGTAGGAAAACATCCCAAGGCGCTTCACAGGAGCGTTATCAAACAAAATTTGACACCGAGCCACATAAGGAGGTATTAGGACAGGTGACCAAAATCTCGGTCAAAGAGGTCTTAAAAGGAGGAGAGAGAGGTAGAGCAGCAGAGAGGTTTAGGGAGGGAATTTCAGAGCTCAGGGCCTAGGCAGATGAAGGCATGGCCGGCCATGGTGAAGCGATCAAAATCGGGGATGCGCAAGAGGCAAGAATTGGAGGAGCGCAGAGATCTTGGAAGGTTGTATATCTGGAGGAGGTTACAGAAATAGGGAGGGGCGAGGTCATGGAGGGATTTGAAAACAAAGATGAGAATTTTAAAATCGAGGCATTCCCGGACCAGGAACCAATGTAGGTCAGCGAGTACAGGGATGATGGGTGAACGGTACTTGTTGAGAGTTAGGATACAGGCAGCAAAGTTCTGGATGAGCTCAAGTTTATGGAGGGTGGAAGAGAGGAGGCTGGCCAGGAAAGCATTGGAATAGTCAAGTCTGGAGATAACAAAGGCATGGATGAGGGTTTCAGCAGCAGATGAGCTGAGGCAGGGGTGGAGATGGGCTATGTTACAGAGGTGGAAGTAGACAGTCTTGGTGATGGAGCGGATATGTGGTCGGAAGCTCATCTCAGGGTCAAATAGGACACCAAGATTGCGAATGATCTGGTTCAGCTTCAGACAGTGGCCAAGGAGAGGGATGGAGTCGGTGGCCAGGGAACGGAGTTTGTGGCGGGGACCGAAGACAATGGCTCGGTCTTCCCAATATTTAGTTGGAGGAAATTTTTGCTCATCCAGGACTGGATGTCGGACAAGCAGTGTGACAAATCAGAGACAGTGGAGGGTTGAGGGAGTTGGTGGTGAGGTAGAGCTGGGTGTCGTCAGAGTACATGTGGAACCTGATGTTATGTTTTCAGATGATGTCACTGAGAGGCAGCAGGTAAATGAGATTTAGGAAGGGGCCAAGGATAGATCCTTGGGGAGACTCCAGAGACAATTTAAAATGCAAGTTTAGTAATCCTCGAACACTGCCTCCAGATTTTTCTCATGTTCTCTCCTATTCTTTTCAACCTTTGTAGTGATCATCGAGCTTTCTCAAGTAGATAAAAAACCCCAAGAGAGAAAGTAAAGACTGAGGAAGCTGGCCTACTCTTGAAAAACAGCACTGATATTTTAACTCTCCTCTGTCCGGCAGCCTTTAAAATTGTAAAATACAAATTCTGCTCAGCAGCCACTCAAGGCTAACTAACTGGAATTGAAATGATTTTTCATTTTATTAACACTACCACGTTATAATGACCATCGGATATAGCGGGCAAATTGTCTTTGCATGAATGTGCCTGCTATAAGCAGTGGGGACTGTACTTCCAAATCCTTGACCCTCCCTCTCTCTGGAATCTCCTCCAGCCCTGCAACCCTCACTCCCAAACTCTTCACTCCTTTGACTCCGACCTCGATCTTCCTCCTCTCTCTTCGCCCCAATATTGGTGGCCATACCTTCAGTTGTCTGGGCCTCATGTTCTGGAATTGCCTCTCTAAACCAATGTTGTCCAATAGCAAATGCTGACTAGCCACAGGTGTGGATACAGTGCCATCGTGTTAGTCACATGCATTCATTTTAGTAGAAAACTCCTGATACACAATACAGGTAAATGTACGTCACATGTGTATATTTACTGAACAAATATCTACCACCATTCAGTAATCAAGGAAGTAAAACACTCACAATGATCAAAAAACACTCGCACACTTTGCTTTTCGTTTTACCATATCACCAACAGATGCACAAAAAGATTAAAGTTCACATTCATAAGCCGTGCAAATATGAGTTATTGAGATCACATGCCCAATGACAGTATCCAGTACTCCATTTTTATTTACAATCAGAAATGCAATTAGCCACATCTGGATTCCTAATTAGCCACACTTACTGGCATTGAATTTAACGATATGGGGCTGGAATCACTTTGGGGCCGAGCTCAGGTGAGGAGGAACTTCCACCTGCCCCTCCAAACCCACCCTGATCCTGACCCTGACATATTTCCCTGGGTCAGAGGGTCCTCTGATATGCACGGTGGGTTTCTGGCAGGATTCCTGTCACTGAGAGGGAGCCCCCCAGTGCAACAAAGGAAAATCTCAGCGATACTCGAAAGGGCCGCGACCGAGGCCTAAACTAGGTGCAGATTTGGGGCAGAGAAGGAGGGAGAGGAGGCCTCGACTCGGCCCGCTCCTTCTATTTAAGGAATTTCGGGCCTTTCGACACCTTCCATCATGCAGTCCTGGGGAGTGGTGGTAACTGGAGCAGACGGGAGGAGAATGGGCCTGAAGGCCGGGTCCCACCGGCATTGACGTGCGATGGATGGAGAAGGAACAATTACTGGCAGTCCTGGCAGGGGAGGAAGTCAAGTTCTGGCTGGAGGCCTCATCGTCCCGTTTACCCACCACTGCTGCTGGAAGGAAATTTCAGCTCCTAGAGTTCTCTGAACATTCACTTTGGGAGCACAGAGTAATTTTTTATTTTGGGATCTTAAGTGCCTCATATATCACCATAAGGACCAATAATTTGTTTCTCCCACACATAATGGGTATTGTCTACATGGGCACCTTGCTGGAAATTTAAATTGTTTCGGCTTCTGTTGCAAACTGAAAGGGCAAACATCCCATTTTTACTTTCAGATGGAGGAGAAACAGAATAGGATAGAATTCTTAACAGAATTCCGAGGAAAGGAAATGACAAAGATTGAAATATAATTTTTACAAACTTGGAAAGAGACAGTTGCACATTCATTCTTTTGCAACTTCTAAACTGAAAATAACTTAAAAATAAATGATCTACAAGAGACACTGGTGGAAAGAACTGAATTTGTAAATCTTTTGAAAATAACTCGCAGCATTTTTTCTGACAAGATCTCATGACCCTTTTAAAAATGTTTATTGGAAAACCTCTCCCAAGGGTCAGTGGGTTAATGCACCGCACGATGTGATAGCAAGCCACATCATCCGGAAAGGCACCAGGTTCAGTATCTGGTCTGTGCTGAGCTCGTAAACTAAGCTAGACCAGCAGCTGTGGGGGAGCAATAATTGGCCTCAGTGCCCCAGGCCAGGTGTGGGCGCTCCCACTCCTGATTGCATTGGAAGGTGCGACTGTCAGCCGAGGGCCTTGTGGGCCCAGCCGAAGCTGCCTCCTCCCACTTCCGTGATCAAATCGGCTGCACACGCTTGGGCCCAGCAATTCCTGGAGTTCAAGAGGGTGGAAAGTCTCAATTCCACCTGGGGGAACATGTTGATGGGCAATCCCCATCTACCCTTGGAAATTCTGGCCTTTACGCCGTTAAAAACATAAGAGCATAAGAAATAGCAGGAGTAGGCCATACGGCCCCTCGAGCCTGCTCCACCTTTCAAAAAGATCATGGCTGATCTTCGACCTCAACTCCACTTTCCCGCCCGATCCCCATATCCCTTGATTCCCCTAGAGTCCAAAAATCTACCTCAGCCTTGAATATACTCGACAACTGAGCATCAACAGCCATCTGGGGTAGAGAATATCAAAAGATTCACAACCCTCTGAGTGAAGAAAATTCTCCTCTTCTCAGTCTTAAATGGCCGACCCCTTTTCCTGAGACTATGCCCTCTAGTTCTAGACTCTCCAGCCAGAGGAAATAACCTCTCAGCATCTACCCTGTCAAGCCCCCTCAGAATCTTATACGTTTCAATGAGATCTTATATGTTTCAATGATTTTGAAACATATAGGCCTCGGCCTACCGCCAGCTGGGATATGATTGTTCACGGTGCGGTGGTTTTATGTCCAGTGTGGAACATTGTGGGGCTGATTAAAATAACACAGGGAAGATTTTCCTGGGTCTGTGCCGGGTACCCTGGATGGCCGCGGCGAATCGAATATCGCACCGGTCAGAGCAGGTGCCTGTAAAGGAATCTGCCCGATTTTCCGATATTTGCTGCGCCTGGACACAGACCCACAAAAATCTCCCCTTATTAGTTTAGCGCCAGGGATCTCCTCGGGGCTGCTCCCGCTCCACCGGCGCAAAACCGGTGCCAACCGGGTTTCCGCTAAACTTCCCACCGTAGTCGTGGTGGCGGAGTGGGATAGGCCCTGAGGAAATTGCCAGCGTAGGTGGCAACTCTTTAAATCTGAGATTGATAGATTTTTGCCGGCCAAGGGTATTAAGGGATATGGAGCCAAGGCGGGCAAATGGAGTTAGGACACAGGTCAGCCATGAGCTCATTGACTGGCGGAACAGGCTTGAGGGGCTGAATGGCCTACTCCTGTTCCTATGACTCCAGCTGTTGTACTTCCAAATCACTGGAATTGATATTTATAAATTACTGCAGTTCCAAGGGTGGATATTTTACTCTTTTCCGTGTCACAGATAATTTAAATAGATGCTTCATCCCTCTGGAACGACTTTTCTTTGCCTTGCAATGCAGCCTGCTGATTTAAAATGGCCTGCACCCTTTTGTCCTGTAACTTGTATTATTAATCACCCATTAATGACCTCGATAGACACATCAAGAGCCTTGAAATCCGTTAACAGCCTATCCAGAAAGGCAGCTGCTTCATTGTACATTAGAAACACAGATTGTGGTGACAATTTCAAGGGGAGGACTCCAATGTGGCAACAGGAGTTCTCATTGTGGTTACAGGACTAGTTACTGCAGTACGATGGGTGGTGCAGTGGATGGTGATGCCTTGGTCGATAAAGGGAATGCTATAAATGTTTGTGTATGGAATTTGAAAGTGTTTGACAAGATGTCTTCACAAGAGGCTTTTTTAGAAAATTCAGGCATATGGTATAAGAGGAAATGTAGCAGCACGGATAGAAATTTGGTTGATAGACAGGAAACAAAGAGTTAGTGAAACAGGTGTTTCTCCGACTGGAGGTGGATTGGAAGTGGTGTACACCAGGGGTCGGTGCTGGGTCCATTTTTGTTTTGGTATATTTGCTGATGACACAAAAGGTTTGGTAAACAGTGAAGAGGATTGTGAAAGATTTCAGGGAGACAGAGAGGGGTTAGTGGAATGAGCAGATACAATTTAACACACTCCTTAAAACCTACCCCTTTGACCAAGCTTTTGGTGACCTGTCCTAACATGTCCTTATGTAGCTCGATGTCAAATTTTGTCCGTTAACACTCCTGTGAAGTGCCCTGCGGCGTTTTACAACATTAAAAGGTGCCATAAAAATGTTGTTGTTGTGATGCATTTTGAGAGGAAAAGCCAGGAATGGGAGTGAACACTCAAAAATAAGCAGAGTGACCCAGGGGTTCAAATACAGAATTCCCTGAAAGTGTGAGTGCAGGTAGATAAAGTCATAAAAAGACCAATAGCATTCCGGTTTTATAAATAGAGGCACAGAGTAAAAGAGCAATGAATGTGATGATAACTTTGTATAAGACATTGGTTAGACCGCAGTTAGAGCACAACGTGAAGGTTTGGGCGCTACATTATAGAAAGGACTTAAGAGAGCACACAATGTAGATTCACCAGGATGATGCCAGGGACAGGAAACTATAGTTATGAGGAGAGACTCAAAGTACTGGGACTGTTTCCACTGGAGCAGAGATGTCATAGAGGCGATGTGATAGAGGTAATAAAATTATGGAGGGTTTTGATAGAATGAACACGGCTTCTAATTGGGGAGTCAGTGATGGGGGTGGAGGTATCAATTTAAAACTTTCACTAAGAGAGTGAGGAGAGAAGTTAGGATAAATTTCTTTACACACAGGGTTGTTGGAGCATGGAATGCTTTGCCATAGGGAATGGATGAGGCAGAGACCATTGCATCTTTTAAGGGAAAATTGGATGTATATTTGAAGCAGATGGAGATAAAGGGTATGGGGAGAGAGCGGGTAAGTGGAATTAGTTTTGGATTGTTACAGGGCTATCGGGAGAGAGCAGGGCAGTGGGATTAGTTTGGGTTTGATACAAGGCTATGGGAAGAGAGCAGGGCAGTGGGATTAGTTTGGGTTTGATACAAGGCTATGGGAAGAGAGCAGGGCAGTGGGATTGCTCTAGCAAATAGCTGGCACAGACACAATGGGCCATATGGCCTCCTTCTGTGTTGTAAACATCCATGGTTCTATGGGCCTTCTCTTCTGCCAGCCTTAGTGAGTCCCAACAAGTTTCCTTTCAGGAGCTGCCAGCTGTGTGAAACCCGTGTGTCGAGAGCAAGCAGCACAAGCACAGGTCTCAGGCAATATAAAAGTAGTTTTTAGAGTCATCACCATTAAAATAACGCCCACGTTCCAAGCCAACTTTTTCCCCAGGGACCCCTCCTCTACTGTTACTAACTGACCCCACATTTCCTGATAGGTGTAATTACATTGCTCTTAACTTACTTGTCTTTGATTATACTGGTCTGTAAATCACAACGCAAAGGTTTTTAAAAGCCAAGACAAAATAGGGGAAAAGGACAGAATTGCTGAAGGTTGAGCTGTCAGCTCTTTGAAATACCTCTAATGAATTTCCCCCTGCTGTGGTACAGAAAGGTTCTTAATGCACTTAACTCCAGGGGTCCGCCCAGACTCCCTGCAATTGAGTCCTCCAGTAATGCCCCTTTAATATGACAGGCTTGCTTCCAATGAAAGGCCCCATTGACAGTAACCCTGTAGTGTAAACTAGTGAAACCTTCTGGTGACTCCAGTCAAAGCGACCAATGGCAGCAAGTGTAAACAGAATGGGCTAGCAGCCTTTGACCCCTCAGCTGTTGGTGTAGGCCAATGGTTGTACAGACCAACCCACAGTGTGGGGAAGGTCCACAGTCAGGCTAGCAGCATTGCAAAGGTGACTTTGTATTAACTGTGCACACGTGAGCTTCATGCACGCTCAGTCACGTTGCAGTCACGCTCATAACTTTGGAGCGATGGGCGTGCAAGAAACTTGTCACTTCCCACTGTTGCCAACTCAGTCCCGCAATAGAACTGCTTGAGGCTCAGTAATAAAAATGGCATATCAGACTACGGACAATTCAAACAGTGATGCTACGTACAGTGCACTCACTCTTGCCATGCAACACCAAACACAACCAAGTCAGAGCGAAGAAATGATGGGGCAGAATGTCTTGTTTTAATGTCTAGGCACAGCGCGTAGAAGAAAATTGAGCAGGAAGAGTTGCGCAGATAAGCTCTCTTAGGGGCACGCGATCTTTCACCCGTGTTCTTCCATGCACTGCGCCCAGACGATCCAATACTCCCGAGGCACAGAAATATCGACCCCTATATATAAAAAGGCGCCAAAGTATCTGATAGGGCCAAAAATCGCCCAGAACAGCAAGGCAACGCTCACCGCAGCTCCTGCAAATTTAATTAATGAAAATACTTACTGTGGGCTCTGTGGCGTCAAATTGCTTGAATTTGAACTTTAATCAAAATGTGCGCCATCGACCCGGCCTTTATATAGCGTGAGTTGCCACGTGGCTGGAAAGGTCTGTCAGGAGAAGACACACCCACAAAATCTGTCAGGAAGAGAAGTCACGCCCACAGATTCAGGCTGCATTGCTCAAGAAAGCAAGCAGACTTCATTCATTTAGCGTTAGTAATCTGTATGTCATTGTAAATAAAAATTATTTTTTTTAATAAACCAAAGAAATAATTGAATTAAAGAGACAGAAGGGAAAAGTTAAAATATTTTAAAATTTTTTTATTTAAATTTTTTTTTAAATGACAAAAACTATTAAAATAAGGAGTAATATGAGACTCCACATTTTTTAAAGTTAGTTTTTAGTTATTTGGCAGTCATTAAGTTTTACCACGCTGTTAAAACTTATTTTTGACCTGGTATTTTTAAGCCTACCTGTTTGGTGGCGTAATTAGTTACTTTCCAGCTGGACAGATAAGCAAGCAAGTTGGCGCTTTTTCAATGATTTCTCTGATTCCAGCGTGCGATGGCCCTTTAATTCGATGCTGTCATATCGCTGGCAAACCACTAGGAGCAAGTTCACGACTTCCACGTTTTACTGCACATGTGCGAACGCAGGATCTCACTCCTTCAATTCACCACTACAAACGGAGAGTGCTGTTGAGCTCCCTCGTTATTTGGGGAGGGATTTCTGGCCCGATAACGTGCGTTGACTGCAGCTGAGGGTTATCAGCAACTTGTTGACTTAAAAATGTGAGAAATTAATGAAAGTTCTATAATGGTTAAAACTGAAAGTTAAGGATATTATTGTCAATATCTCCCCATCATCATCAGATCTTTTTCCTCTAGACTGCGCAAAAAGATTATCAGTTTTTCTTGCACTTCCGTGGTGATTTTCCTGCATATAAGTGAGTAAGAGAACACCAAGGGGGTAGTTTTGACTTTGTACAACAGTGTAAAATGGGTGATAGTGAGTCGGCAGCCTGTTCTACATCTCTCCCCATTTTTATTTCTGATGCAAAGGGACCCATGAGGTTGAATTGCTCCTCTTGATAGGCCCTTATTGATCACAGCTCTAACATCAGACTGCCATTGTGTTATTTTATCAACACTTTGTCAACCCAAATCAAGGAGATTTGGGGGAAAGTGAGAAGGTTTTTGAAAGTTGTAGAGAGCAGGTACAGAAGAGATTCACCAGGATGATACCAGGGATGAGAAGTTTTAGTTATGAGGAGAGACTATAAAAACTTCAGCTCTCTTCATTACAGCAGAGTAGGTTAAAAGGAATGCTGATGGAGGTGTTAAAATGATGAGGGGTTTTGACAAAGTAAATAGGAAAAACTATTTCCACTGGTCAGTGAGTTGGCATGGAATTAGAGATCATCACCAAAGAACGAAGGGAGGGGTAGAACACTTTTTTTTTACACAGAGGTTTGTTAGAACCTGGATTCCCCGACCAGAAACAGTGGGGGAAGCAAAATCCATAACTGCTTTTTAAAGAGAAGTGGATAAATATTTGAAAAAGAAAAAATTGAAATGGTATTGGAAAAGGGCAGGGGAATTGACTAAGTGGAGAGCTCTTTCAAAGTGCCGACATAGGCGCGATGGGCCAAATGGCCTCCTTCTGTGCTGTAAAGTCCTATGATTCAATGAGATGATGACTCGTTGCAAGTGTCCCCAGTGCACTCTAGAGGAAGGGAGAACTGCCAATGGCAGTGCAGCCAGCCATACTACAAAGGGGAGGTTATGTGAACTGTTGCTCCCATCAAAAAAAGGACAGCATTAACACTGGAACTTGGCCAACGAGGCACTGAATACAGATTGTAAACTTAACCCTGGCAAATCCGTACAGTAATCTTGGACACTGAACATAACTTTGTCACGTTGATACAAGACAAAACCCAACTACAGCTGGGATATTGGGATACATATGTTACATTTATGATGATTTAGATGCTGTTGATTGATCACTGAATACAAACAATAAGTGGATAACATATCAAAAAGTTTTGATTAGATATTTTAAATCTAAAAGGGAGATGCTCCATTGTCAAGTTAAGGTGTAAACAATTTTACAACACCAAGTTATAGTCCAACAAATTTATTTTAAATTCCACAAGCTTTCGGAGGCTTCCTCTTTCACCTGAGGAAGGAGGAAGCCTCCGAAAGCTTGTGGAATTTAAAATAAATTTGTTGGACTATAACTTGGTGTTGTAAAATTGTTTACAATTGTCAACCCCAGTCCATCACCGGCATCTCCACATCAAGTTACGGTGTCACAGACTTATAAAAACCAGAGCTAGGTCACAACAAGAAAGCACAACACAGACAAGCCCAGTTATCACACTTGGTGCTAAGACAATAACGCAACAGCTTCTCCTCACAGTTAAAAATAGGCCATTAAGAAATCCAAAGGCTTTTCTTGTGTGACTAGAGGTCATTAATGGGTGATTAATGATGCTAGCTACAGGACAAAAGGGCGCAAGATCACTTTAAATCACAGGGGTGCGGTGCGTCTGAAAAGATAGCCGTTTCTGAGTGAAGGAGCTTGCAATTAGCAGTTATTTGATGACAGAAAGAATAGGCAAATAGCCACTAATGGGTCAACCTTGTTCCTAAGCAGAATTTGCTTGTATTCAATCCCAAGATTTGAAAACAGGAGACTGACAAATACCACAATTAGAATAGTTTATCTCTTTCACTTTTGAGAAAGGGGACATTGTTAACAGTTCCTGTAAAAGGCAGCGTAGCAACTGTAATAATCGCTGGCGGTAACTGGACCGTTCTCATGGCTGAGTGTTGCTGCCAGAATTCTGGTGAGAACAAGAAGAAGCGAAAGAGCAATTGAGCTTGTGGAAAATCAGGCAAGAAAAGGATGAAACGTCTTGAGGTTTAAGCTGCTCAACTATCTCCGTTACACTTTTACCGTGTCGGTACAGGCAGGGATTGGCACAACAGGACTGGCTGATACTTACACAAAAGCAAAATACTGCGGATGCTGGAAATCTGAAATAAAAACAGAAAATGCTGGAACTACTCAGCAAGTCAGGCAGCATCTGAGGAGAAAGAAACAGAGTTAACGTTTCAGATTGATGAACTTTCATCAGAATTTTTGTATTTATTTGTTTTTGTGTTTTGCTTTTGATTTAGTGTTTAATTCACTGCCATCTCTCTTCTAGGAATGCCCACCTTGAAGAAGTTCTGCTCGTCTCTCCGACGGGATTTCCGTTTGTCTCTTTCACCTTGTTCAAAAAAAAAGTCCTGATTAAAGGTCATCGACCTGAAACGTCAACTCTGTTTTGCTCTCCACAGATGCTGCCTGGCCTGCTTAGTGTTTTCCAGCATTTTCTGTTTTTATTTTTGACTGACACTTGTCTTCTGTGTAGCTTAAGCTTTGTAAGCACTGAACTTCAACATCACAAATGTATTAATTGGTACAGATCTGCCACAGTTGGATTTATAGAGTAGGTGTGACTTCCTGAGTTTTCCCAGACATTTAATTTCCAAAGCAGACAAGGGCCATCCTTGGAGACAACCGAAAGATTGAGGCAAATCCAAGAGAATCCCAGTTTTTAAAAAAAAACTTGGAATTCTGTAATACCATTCCTAAACAAGTTTTGATGTTTTATGCAATTGATGAAATTTCATGACCAGACGATATTTAACTTCTTTACCCAGAGAGTGGTGAGAATGTGGAACTCGCTGCCTCAAGGAGTAGTTGAGGTGAATAGCATAGATGCATTTAAGGGGAAGCTAGATAAGTACATGAGGGAGAAGGGAATAGAAGGATATGTTGATAGGGTTAGATGAAGTAAGGTGGGAGGAGGCTCATGTAGAGCATAAACTCCGGCATAGACCTGTTGGGCCAAATGGCCTGTTTATGTGTTGTAAAATTGTATGTAATTCTATGTAATGATATTGTTTTAAATTTCTAACAATTAAGATATGGCTGCTGTGGGATAACCTGAAATCAGTTAGAAAAGTAAAGCATAGTATCGCCACATTTTTCCTTTAATGTTTTGCACTCTGCCACTTTACCTGCATAATTACTCCAAACATTTCTCACTCTTTGAGTAAAGAAATCCTTTTAATTTTATTTTTCACTAAATGTATGCCCTCTGATTTACCACACTAATATTCCGGGTTCCCACATTCGCCAGTTAATATTTTATCTGCCTCAATGTGGTCCCCTCTTAAATTTCCTCTTGATGCAAAGCTTTTTTAATTTATCCTCTAAGCTCATCCCCTTTACTCCCAGATTATTAATGCTGCTCTTCACTACAACCTTTCCAGTGCATCCATGTGACTTGATCTTCACTCCTAGGAACAGGAGTAGGCCATTCAGCCCCTCGAGCCTGTTCCACCATTCAATTAGACCATGGCTGATCTGTGTCTTATCTCCATTTACCATGCTTTGTTCCATTTCCCTTAACACCCATACCTAAAATTGACACTGATAGATTTTTGTTGACATTTTCAATTGACCCAGCCTCATACCTAATGGGAGAGTTCCAGATTTCCACTACCCTTTGTGTGAAGAAGTGCTTCCTGACATCACCCCTGAATGGCCTAGCTCCAATTTTAAGGTTAAGTCCCCTTGTTCTGGACTTCACCTTAAGAGGAAATAGTTTCTTTCTATCTCATAGCATCATAGAATGGTTACAGCATAGAAGGAGACAATTCGGCCCATCGAACCCGTGCTGGCTCTTTGTAAGAGCAATCCAGTTAGTACCATTCACCAGCTCTTTCCTTGTAGCCCTGCAAATTTTTTCCCTTCAAATATTTATCCAATTCCTTTTTGAAAGCCATGATTGAATCTGCTTCCACCACCCTTTCAGGCAGCACATTCCAGATCATAACTACTCGTTCCGTTAAAATGTTTTTTCCTCATGTTGCCTATGGTTCTTTTGCCAATCACCGTAAATCTGCCCTATCAAATCCTTTAATCGTCTTAAACACCTCAATTATATCACCCCTTAATCTCCTATACTCAAGGGAATACAAGCCTAGTCCACGCAACTTCAAAGATTTGTCTCATCAACCATGTCTTTGGTCACTTCCCCAACCTTTCTCCTGCTGCCGCTCTTTGTCCATTATCACCTCTGTGAAGCTACATGGAACATTTACCAGCAGCACTGTAGTACTGTAATAATTTATCACTTTTAGCCCTAGTATCATTCTGGTGAATCTGTGCTGCACCCCCTCCAAGGCCAACATATCCTTCCTGAGGTGCAATGCTCAGAACTGAACACAATACTCCAGATGCGTTCTAACCACAACTATAGCATAACTTCCACCTCTTTGTATTCCAGCCCCCTTGAGATGAAGGCTAACATTCCATTAGCCTTTTAAATTATTTGTTGTACCTCTGCCAGTTTATAGTAATTTCTAAACATCGACCCCTAAAGCTTTCTGTTCCTCCATAATTCCTAGCTTCTCACCATTTAGAAAATACTCTGATCTTTCTTTCTTAGGTCCAAAGTGGATTATCTCGCACTTCCCCACATAGAACTCCATCTGCCACAGTTTTGCCCACTCACTTAATCTATCAATGTCCCTCTGCAACTTTCTATTCCCATCTTTACTACTTACTGTGCAACCTAACTTAGCGTTATCAGCAAACTTGAATGTACAACTCAATTCCTTCATCCAAGTATTGATAAATATAGTGAAAAGCTGAAGGCCCAGTACAAATCCCTGGGGGACACCACTAGTCATATCCTGCCAATTGAAGTACATACCCATTATTCCTGTTCTCCGTCACCTAGCTCCTAACCAATTCACCATGCATGTCAAACAGTTGTTTCCATTTCCATGTGCTTTCATTTTTGCTAACAGTCTCTTGTGTGGCACCTTATCGAATGCCTTTTGGAAGTCCGTGTAAATAACATCCATAGACACTTGCTTAACTACCACGTTAGTGACCTCCTCAAAAAATTCAACTAGGTTAATTAGACATGAATTAATCTTTACAAATCCATGTTGGACAAATATGAGCTGATCAGAGAGCCAAGTGCTAAGTCACTCTGTCCCAAATGATAGATTCTAGTAACTTCCCCACAACAGACATTAGACTACTAGGTCCATAATATCCTGGTTTATCTCTCCCACCCTTATTAAATAATGGAGTGACATTAGCAATTTTCCAATCCAAAGGGACAAATGACCAAAGCATTTGCAATTTCCTCACCTACTTCTTCTAATATCCTGGGGTGGAAACCATCAGGTCCTGAAGGTTTGTCAATCTTCAGTCTCATTATTTTCTCCTTTACCATTTTTTAAAGTTTATATTATATCTAGTAAATTCCACTCCTTAATTTATTTTTAGTTTTCCTCATCTCACTGGTACTTTATCCTCTTCCTCTACTGTAAAGACAGATACACAAAGTAATTATTTAGCAAGTCTGCCATTTCCTTTTGGAATCATAGAAAGGTTACAGCACAAAAGGAGGCCATTTCTGCCCATCAAGTCTGTGCCGGCTCTATGCAAGAGCAATCCAGCTAACCTGATAGAATTATTTTTGATGAGGTAGCAGAGAGGGTAGATGAGGGCAATGCAGTTGATGTGGTGTATATGGACTTTCAAAAGGTGTTTGATGAAGTGCCGTACGGTAGGCTTGTCCCACTCCCCCATGCTATCCCTGTAGCCCTGCAAATTTTTTCCTTTCAAGTACTTATCCAGTTCTCGTTTGAAGGCCATGATTGAATCTGCCTCCACTGCCCCCTCGGGCAGTGCATTCCAGATCCTAACCATTCGCTGTGTAAAAAAGTTTTTCCTCATGTCACCTTTGGATCTTTTGCCAATCACCTTAAATCTATGTCCTCTAGTTCTCGACCCTTCCGCCAATGGGAACAGTTTCTCTCTATCTACTCTGTCTAGACCCTTCATGATTTTGAATACCTCTATCAAACATCCTTTTAACCTTCTCTGTTCTAAGGAGAACAACCCCAGCTTCTCCAGTCTATCCACGTAACTAAAGTCCCTCATCCCTGGAATCATCCCTAAATCTCTTCTGCACCCTCTCTAAAGGCCTTCACATCTTTCCTAAAATGCGGTGCCCAGAACTGGACACAATACTCCAGTTGTGGCTGAACCAGTGTTTTATAAAGGTTCATCATGACGTCCTTACTTTTGTACTCGATGCCTCTATTTATAAAGCCCAGGATCCCGTATGCTTTTTTAACCGCTTTTTCAACCTGCCCTGCCACCTTCAACATTTGTGTATATTTACCCCCAGATCTCTCTGTTCCTTTACCCATTTTAGAATTGTGTCCTTTAGTTTATATTGCCTCTCCTCATTTTTCCTACCAAAATGAATCACCTCGCATTTTTCTGTGTTAAATTTCATCTGCCATGTGTCCGCCCATGCCACCAGCCTGTCTATATCCTCTTGAAGTCTCTCACTATCCTCCTCACTGTTCACTACCCTTCCAAGTTTTGTGTCATCTGCAAATTTTGAAATTGTGCTCTGTACATCCAAGTCTAAGTCATTAATATATATCAAGAAAAACAGTGGTCCCAGCACTGACCCCTGGGGAACACCACTGTACACCTCCCTCCAGTCTGAAAAACAATCGTTCACCACTACTCTCTGTTTCCTGTCACTTAGCCAATTCTGTAACCATGCTGCTACTGCCCCCTTTATTCCATGGGCTGCAATCTTGATGACAAGCCTACCATGGGGCACTTTATCAAACACCTTTTGAAAGTCCATATACACCACATCAACTGCATTGCCCTCATCTACCCTCTCTGCTACCTCATCAAAAATAATTCTATCAGGTTAGTTAAACACGATTTGCTTTTAACAAATCCGTGCTGACTTTCTCTAATCAATTCATCCTTGTCCAAGTGACTGTTAATTCTGTCCCAGATTATCGTTTCTAAAAATTTCCCCACCATGAGGTTAAACTGATTGGCCTATAGTTGCTGGGCTTATCCTTACACCCTTTTTTCAACAAGGGTGTAACATTTGCAATTATTTTCAATTACAATATCACCTGTGTGTTTTTAAGAGGCCCACATTACCCTTAGCCACCCTCTTTCTCTTAATATACTTGTAAAAGCTTTTAGTGTTACCCCTCAAGTTTTTTCTCATATTCCCTTAATGCAGCTCTTACTACTTTGTTTGTATCCCTTTGTTGTTCTTTATATCTCTCCCAGTCTGTGGGATCTCCACTATTCTTTGCATTTGTACAAGCCCTTTCTTTTAGTTTTATACTACCTCTCACCTCTTTTGTTGACCCAAGGTTGTTTAATTACACAAGTAGAGCTCTTGCCCTTTAAGGGTATGTACAGGTCTTCTTTTGTACCAAATACTTCTTTGAACACCTCCCTCTGTTCATCTGTAGTTTTACGCGTTATTAGTTCCTAGGCCTTGATTTTCCTCTATATTACCACCCATTCTGGGGAGTAGACAGAGCAAAATGCATTCTTAAAAGTTTCCTCCTGAAATCCACCACAGAAAAACTGTACCTGCGTTCTCCTCCTAACAACCAAATTGTGTATCAGTGCATTGCAATCAAAGTTTAACACTGAAGCTGCTTTTTGGGCGATTTCGTCATCGCTGAAAATGGAATCGAGGTGACTGACTAAAAAAAAACATATGATCCCATATATTCAGAGTAACTCACCTCCTGACTCCCCAGAGCCTTTCCACCATCTACAAGGCACAAGTCAGGAGTGTGATGGAATACTCTCCACTTGCCTGGATGAGTGCAGCTTCAACAACACTCGAGAAGCTCAACACCATCCAGGACAAAGCAGCCCACTTGATTGACCCCATCCACCACACTAAACATTCACTCCCTTCACCACCGGCGCACAGTGGCTGCAGTGTGTACCATCCACAGGATGTACTGCAGCAACTCTCCAAGGCTTTTTCGACAGTACCTCCCAAACCCGCGACCTCTACCGCCTAGAAGGACAAGGGCAGCAAGCACATGGGAACAACATCATCTGCACGTTCCCCTCCAAGTCACACACCATCCCGACTTGGAAATATATCACCGTTCCTTCATCGTCGCTGGGTCAAATTCCTGGAACTCCTTACCTAACAGCACTGTGGGAGAACCTTCACCACACGGACTGCAGCAGTTCAAGAAGGCGGCTCACCACCATCTTCTCAAGGGCAATTAGGGATGGGCAATAAATGCTGGCCTTGCCAGAGACGCCCACATCCCGTGAACGAATAAAAAGAAATGATGAAAGGCACGAGCTATGAGTACCTTAGCTCCTCCATAATTTCCTTACGGACATGAACCAAAATACTTGTCCTGACTGAATTTGATAGGGGCGTTCACTGTCAGGCCAACTCTAAACCTTTCCAACCCGCCTCGGCCCCCGCCAGCATGACTGCCATCCCGAGTTAAAATCGAGGCTCATAGCAATGTTTAGGAATAGGAAAGGGGGAATAAAGGGATATGGGAACAGAGCGGGCACATGGGATTAGGATTACTGCTTGTGTGGAGAATAAACACCAACACGGACTGGTTGGGCCGAACGGCCTGTTTCCATGGTGTAATTTCTACGTAATTCTACGAGGATAACTCCAGATAACTTTGCCCAACTCCGTTGGTGATTGTTGCGATATCATAAAACCACATTGTCATGTGACATGATTTTGTGGTGTGATTGGATAATGGTGAAACGGAAATAAAATGACTGCATGTGAATGACTTTATGCCAAACTCCAGTGTAACTTCTGGCCGATGATTACTTCATATTTAAACTAAGTAACAAAAAGGGAAAAGACGCAACATTTCCTTGAGTTACAAATTTTTTTTTTAACAAGTCCCGTAGTTCAAATCCGCAAATTTAAGCAATTTGCTCCGGGCACAGCTAATTTATGTTTCTTTTGCAACAGCCCGTATCCCCTCTCTTCGACCACTGTAACAATGCCACCTGGTGTTAGAGACAAGCACTCAGCTGAAATCCATACACAAATTTTACACAATCCTAACTAAACCTGCCCAATCTGCAGGAACGAGAAACTGAAACCGACTCACATTTGCTCACCATCCATGTTTCTGTCGGGTTGCCAATCCTCCTGGATTGTCCTGGAGTCTCCAGGAATTGAAGATTAATCTCCTGGACAACTGCTGCGGGCAACCCAGGAGACAAATCATAGGCACATTAAACAAAATTGTGGGTTTTTCTCCATTTTCTTTGATCAGTTTAATTTATTAGTTATAAAGATATTGCAGGTCTGGGGGGGAAGAAAAGGCTGTTTCACTAAGATTAATCCAATTGAGTAACAAAGAGTCTGTTCCCTTTCCAATTGGCGTGGGATGCCAGCGTGCCTGGAGGATGGACCAATGACGAGAAGGTGGGGATGGGGTGGTTCGAGGCAGGAGGTCATCCTGAAACCTCCAGGAATACACCCAACCAGAATTGGCAACCCTACGTTTTTGTAATGTTTTACAGCTCCACTAATTCGAAGAGCTGGAAGGTTTCATGAATTCTACGATAAATTCTTAGCATGTAGGGGTTCTAGTTGTCCCGGATTCTAATCTCAATCTAGATATGTGGGATTTTCAAGGTGAGAGTATGAAAGTTTCCCGCTACAAACAGGGAACGTTCAGTCCATTCTCGCCTACAGTACTGATTAAAGTCAAATTCCTTCCACTATCAGAATCTGTTATGCACGATATGGGGTTTCCTGCTTCTGCACAAGGGCTGGCGACTTCCTCCATTGAAGCAAACGGAATGAGAATCTCAGACGGTCGAGTGTAGAAACGGGATAGCTCAGCCATATTGTATAAATAGAAAACTTCATGTTAAGCCATTTGGCGAACATAATTCTTTGGTGAACGTGTTAGGGAAACTTACATGCGGCTGATTTTCATCTCCGTATCAACTTACTGCCAGAGGCCCGGCTGTTTCGAGCAGGCCTCGATTTAAGCGGCCAGCGCACCCGCTGGAAACAGCTGGGAGCCCAATAAATATATTTAAATGGGGGTTCAATGACACAATTGGGACCTGGACGCCATTTTGAGCGGAGTCAAGTCCGCCACCCCCGCTTCCTAAACCCACCCACAAATCACAGGTGATGCAGGGCAGGAAACGGCCTTGTCTAGTGTATTTAAAGGGACACTCACCTGCTCTCATTTAAATCGCTATAAACATTTGGCAGGCATTTTGCTTGTATTTCCTAGTCGTTTTTGGGTCCAGAATCACAGTTTCTTGCCTGTAGTGGCTGGACAATCTTCAGGAAGCTTAAGGGGATGCTTGCAAAGCTCTCTTTCTGAAAATGGGAATCCATTTGGCCATTCTCTTCTGGCTAGAGGAAGAGGAGGAAGGTCCACGTGGAGCTGCAGCCACAGGGAGACGACTGAGGGGGAGGGAGAGCTCGCAGGAATCCTTACTCTCCCAACAGGGGGTATAGGCCCAGAATTACACACCTACACTTCTCAGAGGGGAAGTGAATAAGGAGGCTGTGCTTCTGCTGGGAGGCAGTCACAGAGATGCGGACTGTAGAGCCAGCCTTGAAAAGGAGCATTTCTTTGCACCAGCAATTGTTTAATGCATTGGACTTCCTGCCAGGGAGCTTGTGGAACATGTCGGAGTGTGTGGAGGAGGCCACACCAATTTATTTGGGGTTCTGGTGCATGGCGCTGACACTCTGAAGTAAACCCTGGAGCGTGCAGTCACCTCAGTGGATGCTACAGCTGGGCCCTCGCTGCAGGAGTCTGTGGCTCCAGTAAAAACATCTCTCATCGATGTTCATATGTGGGCCACACAGCTCTGGGCTGCACCTAGGGTTGCCAATCCTCCAGGATTGCCCTGGAGTCTACTGGAAATTAAATATTAATCTCCAGGATACTGCTGTCAGCAACCCGGGAGAAAAATCATAGGGGCACTGGACAAACTGTGTTTTTAAGAATTTTCTTTGTACACTTTCATTTACTAGTTATAAAAATATTGAAGGTGGGAAACCAGGTTGTTTTGACTGACACTCAAGAGTAATCCAATTGGCAAGGGAAGGTGAGGGTGGACGTGTTGGGTGACAAATGGCAGGAGTGTGCGGGCAGAGCAGTTGAAGGCAGGCGATGACATGATGAAACCTCCAGGAATACATGCAATCAAAGTTGGCAACTCCAGCTGCACAATCTCCGCTGCCTTAGACAGGCCGGGAGACCAGATGGATAGGGGCTTCAATCAGATCACGGATCAGCAACACTCTGTCGAGTTGCTGACCAATCCCTGCTCCCCTACATTAACAGTCATGTCCAACATCTCTCCCAGTCCTTCCACCCTCCAATAAACTGCATGCACCCAAAAGCCACCTGACATTGTAGGGGCACCAGCTCCTACAGGAACACCTCTGCACACAAAGATTTCAAAAAGGTTTATTATTTTACTGACTTACAATGATTATCATCCAGCTGTGAGCCCCTAGAACCTGTATTAATTCCTCTCTTACTCTAGTGCACCTGTGGGGTGCTCCCCCATTGGCTGCAGCAGGGGAGGTGGAAAGCTGCTGTGGCTCGGTCAAGGTGAGAGACTCGTGGTTGGTGACCTCTAGGTGCTTGGGCCTCAGAGGGCCCTGCAGCAACTCACCACCACCTGGGGCAGTCTGGCCCAGCTGGCTTTCTGGCTCCAGGGTGGTTGAGGGAGTGGCGAGGGTCCGGAGGAGCTGCCAGCCTGAGGGATAATAACACATTCCTATCCCGTTGCACGACTGCCCCTGCTATCGGGCTGCGGCTCAGAACTCCCACTGATCTGCGGGAGACCAGATTGGACAGAGTGGGGTAAAAATTAGACTGGGCCCATTTTCGATCGAGGGTCGATAAAAATTGGCCCTCGGGAATGATCTGCATACTCGGGGCAAACTGGTCACGCCTCCACAGGCAGTTTGGCCAACGAGAATTTTTTTTTATTCGTTCATTGGATGTAGATGTCACTGGCGAGGCCAGCATTTATTGCCCATCCCTAATTGCCCTTGAGAAGGTGGTGGTGAGCCGCCTTCTTGAACCGTTGCAGTCCGTGTGGTGAAAGTTCTCCCAGTGCTGTTAGGAAGGGAGTTCCAGGATTTTGACCCAGTGATGATGAAGGAACGACGATATATTTCCAAGTCTGGATGGTGTGTGACTTGGAAGGGAACGTTCAGGTTGTGTTGTTCCCATGTGCTTGCTGCCCTTGTCCTTCTAGGTGGTAGAGGTCATGGGTTTGGGAAGTGCTGTCGAAGAAGCCTTGGCGAGTTGCTGCAGTGCATCCTGTGGATGGTACACACTGCAGCCACAGTGCGCCGGTGGTGAAAAGAGTGAATGTTTAGGGTGATGGATGGGGTGCCAATCAAGCGGGCCGCTTCTTGAGTGTTTTTGGAGCTGCAGGCAAGTGGAGAGTATTCCATCACACTCCTGACTTGTGCCTTGCAGATGGTGGAAAGGCTTTGGGGAATCAGGAGGTGAGCCACTCACCGCACAATACCCAGCCTCTGACCTGCTCTTGTAGCCACGGTATTTATGTGGTTGGTCCAGTTAAGTTTCTAGTCAATGGTGACCCCCAGGATGTTGATTGTGGGGCATTCGGTGATGGTAATGCCATTGAATGTCAAGGGGAGATGGTTAGACTCTCTCTTGTTGGAGATGGTCATTGCTTGGCACTTGTCTGGTGCGAATATTACTTGCCACTTATCAGCCCAAGCCTGGATGTTGTCCAAGTCTTGCTGCATGCGGGCACGGACTGCTTCATTATCTGAGGGGTTGCGAATGGAACTGAACACTGTGCAATCATTAGCGAACATTCCCATTTCTGACCTTATGATGGAGGGAAGGTCATTGATGAAGCAGCTGAAGATGGTTGGGCCTAGGATACTATCCTGAGGAACTCCTGCAGCAATGTCCTGGGGCTGAGATGATTGGCCTCCAACAACCACTACCATCTTCCTTTGTGCTGGGTATGACTCCAGCCACTGGAGAGTTTTCCCCCTCATTCCCATTGATTTCAATTTTACTAGGGCTCCTTGGTGCCACACTCGGTCAAATGCTGTCTTGATGTCAAGGGCAGTCACTCTCACCTCACCTCTGGAATTCAGCTCTTTTGTCCATGTTTGGACCAAGGTTGTAATGAGGTCTGGAGCTGAGTGGTCCTGGCGGAACCCAAAATGAGCATCGGTGCGCAGGTTATTGGTGAGTAAGTGCCGCTTGATAGCACTGTTGACGACACCTTCCATCACTTTGCTGATGATTGAGAGTAGACTGATGGGGTGGTAATTGGCCGGATTGGATATGTCCTGCTTTTTGCGGACAGGACATACCTGGGCAATTTTTCTCATTGTCGGGTAGATGCCAGTGTTGTAGCTGTGCTGGAACAGTTTGGCTAGAGGCGCGGCTAGTTCTGGAGCACAAGTCTTCAGCACTACAGGCGGGATGTTGTCAGGGCCCATAGACTTTGCTGTATCCAGTGCACTCAGCAGTTTCTTGATATCACGTGGAGTGAATCGAATTGGCTGAAGACTGGCTTCTGTGATGGTGGGGATATCGGGAGGAGGCCGAGATAGATCATCCACTCGGCACTTCTGGCTGAAGATGGTTGCAAACGCTTCAGCCTTGTCTTTTGCACTCACGTGCTGGACTCCGCCATCATTGAGGATGGGGATGTTTACAGAGCCTCCTCCTCTCGTTAGTTGTTTAATTGTCCACCACCATTCACGACTGGATGTGGCAGGACTGCAGAGCTTTGATCTGATCCGTTGGTTGTGGAATCGCTTAGCTCTGTCTATAGCATGTTGCTTCCGCTGTTTAGCATGCATGTAGTCCTGAGTTGTAGCTTCACCAGGTTGGCACCTCATTTTTAGGTACACCTTTTGCTACTCCTGGCATGCTCTTCTACACTCCTCATTGAACCAGGGTTGATCCCCTGGCTTGTTGGTAATGGCAGAGTGAGGAATATGCCGGGCCATGAGGTTACAGATTGTGCTGGAATACAATTCTGCTGCTGCTGATGGCCCACAGCGCTTCATGGATGCCCAGTTTTGAGCTGCTAGATCTGTTCTGAATCTATCCTATTTAGTACGGTGATAGTGCCACACAACATGTTGGATGGTGTCCTCAGTGCAAAGATGGGACTTCATCTCCATGAGGACTGTGCGGTGGTCACTCCTAACACTACTGTCATGGACGGATGCATTTGCGACAGGTAGATTGGTGAGGACGAGATCAAGTAGGTTTTTCCCTCGTGTTGGTTTGCTCACCACCTGCCGCAGGCCCAGTCTGGCAGCTATGTCAGGACTCGGCCAGCTTGGTCAGTAGTGGTGCTACCGAGCCACTCTTGGTGATGGACATTGAAATCCCCCACCCAGAGTACATTCTGTGCCCTTGCTACCCTCACTGCTTCCTCCAAGTGGTGCTCAACATAGAGGAGGACTGATTCATCAGCTGAGGGAGGACGGTAGGTGGTAATCAGCAAGAGGTTTCCTTGTCCATGTTTGACCTGATGCCATGAGATTTCATAGGGTTCTCAGTCAAAGTTGAGGACTCCTGGGGCCACTCCCTCCTGACTGTATATCACTGTACTGCCACCTCTGGTTGATCTGTCCTGCTGGTGGGACAGGACATACCCAGGGATGGTGATGGAAGAGTCCAGGACGTTGGCTGAAAGGTATGATTCTGTGAGTATGGCTATGTCAGGCTGTTGCTTGACTAGTCTGTGGGACAGTTCTCCCAATTTTGGCACAAGTCCCCAGATGTTCGTGAGGAGGACTTTGCAGGGTCGACTGGGCTTGGTTTGCCTTTGTGGTGTCTGGTGCCTAGTGGTCCGATGCCACGTGGTCCGTCTGGTTTTATTCTTATTATGACTTTTTTAGCGAGATTTTACAACTGAGTGGCTTGTTAGGCCATTTCAGAGGGCAATTAAGAGTCAACCACATTGCTGTGGGTCTGGAGTCACAAAAAGGCCAGAGCAGGTAAGGATGGCAGGTTTCCTTCCCTAAAGGACATTAGTGAACCAGATGGGTTTTTATGACAATCTGGTAGTTTCATGGCCATCATTACTAATACTAGTTTTTTTTTAATGCCAGATTTTTCATTTAATTAATTGAATTTAAATTCCCCAGCTGATGTGGTGGAGATTTGAACTTATGACCCTGGATTATTAGTCCAAGCCTCGGGATTATAAATCCAGTAACATAACCACTATGCTACCGTACCCCACAACACCTCTCAGTTAAGCCCCAGCGGACTCAGTTTGGGTTGGGGGGGGTGGTGAAGGTGTCAATTGCGACACCTGTACATTCGGGGGAGCACATCTGCTCTTCCTGCCTCCACAGAAAGGAATTTAATTTTTTTTTAAACTTTCCTTTGGTTGGCAAAAGAATCTTGGGTGGAGCAGGCTGGATGCCAACCCTGTTCATCGATAACTAGTTTTGTAAAGGGGTCCTTCAACAGGCATTAGGCCCCTCATTAACACATTCAAGGGGCCTAATGCCTGTTTTAGGCATATGTCCGGGACAACTAAGAAATGGGCCCCACACATTTAGCAATGGGTCCAACACCTGCACAGATGGAGCACAGGCCATTCCATTGCTAAACTGGTACGCCATGCCTTGCACCCATTTTACGTCCAATAAACAATCGCAATGCACACCAATTTCTATGCCGGTATTGAAAGGAGTGGGCTTGATTGACCTTCCCATTCCATGGTTTAACTTCTGTTACATTACCACACAATGGGAAGTCGGGGGCCTGATATTTTTTGCCAGGAGAAAGATTTTGAAATGAGCAGAGTGAAATAGTTAAAGAAACACAAACAAGGAACAATGCTTTCACTGCCCCGAGAGATGAACTGACAATGCGTTTTCAGGTCACGTCCTTCAATTCAAAGACCTGCCATCAATGTAATTCTTTCTTACATGTGATATCACTTGGTGCCCTTCCAGCATTTTACATGTCAGAGAACTGCTGATACCAAATTAGTGGGCACGGAAAACTGTGAGGAGGAACGCAGGAGATTGCAGGAAGACACAGGGAGGTTAGCAGAGTGGGCGGGTAGGAGGCAGATGCAGCGCAATGCAGAAAAAGATGAAGTTTTAAATTTTGGGAAGAACAATGGAAAGAAATATACCGTAAAGGATTAGATTTAGCAGAGTGAAGGAAGTAAGGTGCAGGCACATTGATCTATAAATGTAGGCGTGGGAGTAGAAAATCACAAGGGGGCATTGAAAATAAAAGGAATGAAGTGATGGTGAATTTGTTAGACCACAGTTGTAGCTGTGTGGCCGTTCCAAGCACCCCATTAGGAAGGAAGGACTTGCATTGCTATAGAACTTCATATGTGTCAGGACGTCCCAAGGCACTTCACAACCAGCGAATTTATTTTGCAGTCTATTCACTGTTGCTATGTTGGAAAATGCAGCAGCCAGTTTGTACACAGCAAGGTCCCATAAAAAGCAAAAAATGAATGAGTGACCAGATAATCAGTTTGCAGCGGTGCTGATTGAATGAAGAATGTTGGACAAGACACTGGGGAAACACCCTACAATTCTTCAGTTAGTGGCATGGGATTTCTTACATCCACCTAAACAGACAGGGCCTCAGTTTAACATTTCATTACAAAGTCAGCAAATCAGATAATGCCGCCCTCCCTCAGCACCACACAAGTGGTTCAAACTGGATTACATGTTCAAATCCTGCAGTGGGGCTTCAAACCACAACTTTCTGACTCAGGAGGAGAGAGTGCTACTAACTGAGCCACGCGAACACTTCATAGCCTATAGGAAGAATATTATATCTGATTTGTCTTTCTTAGGTCCAAAGTGGATGACCTCACACTTGCCCACATTAAACTCCGTCTGCCATAGTTTTGCCCACTCACTTAATCTGTCTATGCCCCTTTGCAACTTCCTGCTCCCATCTGCACAATTTACTTGCCCCTCCCTATCTCTAACCTCCTCCGGCCCTACAACCCTCCAAGATCTCTGCACTCCTCCAATTCTTGCCTCTTGTGCATCCCCGATTTTAATTGCTCCACCATTGGCGGCCGTGCCTTCAGCTGCCTAGGCCCTAAGCTCTGGAATTCCCTCCCTACACCTCTCCAGTTCTTTACCTCTCTCTCCTCCTTTAAGACGCTCCTTAAAACCTACCTCTTTGACCAAGTCTTAATATCTCCTTATATGGCTCGGTGTCAAATTTTGTTTGATAACGCTCCTGTGAAGTGCCTTGGGACATTTTACTACGTTAAAGGCACTATATAAATGCAAGTTGTTGTTGCTGTCGTCCATCCTATTATAGTGTCATCTGCAAACTTGGATATACAACTCTCTATTCCTTCATCCAAGTCATTAATAAATATGGTGAAAGGTTGAGGCCCCAAAATAGGTCCCTGGGTCACTACCTTATTAGTGACCTCCTCCAAAAATTCAACTAGATAAGTAGATAATCCTGCTGCTTATAGGCAACTTGCCCTTTGGGAGGGTGGGAAATCTGGTAGAACAGCCAATCATGGGTCTACAGCAGCACATTAAAAGGGGAAGGATGGAAGCGCCAGGAACGAAACAGTTTTCAGCAGCAGAGAAATTTTTGTAGCACTCACATCAGCGAGGAGATAAAAATAATGGATGCCTTTAAGGCTCAAAGCACACAAGAGACTGCAGAAAATGTTATGCTAGAGCTGCTTCCAGCTTTCCCCAACTGCAGCTCAGGATCCCTTTAAATACCGCTGGAAAAGGCCTTCTCCCGACCTGTATTGCCGTGGCAGGTCGAAATCTAAATAGCATTGAGGTCCTGGCAACATTATTTGACTCCTATCTGCGTACAGTAACAAGACCATCACCCGTTTCCAACATGATCACTGGACGCCTAAGAACATAACATAAATACAAAGAGGAGTAGGCCAAACGGCCCCTCGAGCCTGCTCCACCATTCAATAAGATCGTGGCTGATCTTCGACTTCAATTCCACTTTCCCACCCTATCCCCGTATCCCTTGATTCCCTTCGTGTCCAAAAGTCTATCGATCTCAGCCTTGAAGATATTCAATGGCTGAGCATCCACAGCCCTCTGGGGTAGAGAATTCCAAAGATTCACAACCCTCTGTGTGAAGAAAGATTTCCTCATTTCAGTCCTAAATGGCCAACCCCTTATCCTGAGACTATGACCGCTAGTTCTAGACTCTCCAGCCAGGGGAAGCAGCCTCTCAGCATCTACCCTGTCAAGTCCTATAAGAATTTTATACGTTTTAATGAGATCACCTCTCATTCTTCTAAATTCCAGAGAGTATAGGCCCACTCTACTCAATCTCTCCTCATTGATTCCTGGGATGAGAGGGTTGTCCAATCTAGTGAACCTTCGTTGCACCCCCTCTAAGGAAAGTATATCCTTCCTTAGGTAAGGAGACCAAAACTGTACACAGTACTCCAGGTGTGGTCTCACTACAGCCCTATATAATTGCAGCAAGACCTCCTTATTCCTATTTTCTCACCCCCCTTTCAATAAAGGTTAACATACCATTTGCCTTGCTAATTGTTTGCTGTACGTGCAGCTTAACTTTCTGTGATTCGTGTACAAGGACACCCAAATCTCTCTGAATACCAATACTTCTCAGCCTCTTACCTTTTAAAAAAAAAAGTGGATAATTTCACATTTCCCCACAATTTACTCCATCTGCCACCTTCTTGCCCACTTACTTAACCTGTCTATCCTTTTGCAAATGGACGTCCAGAACTTTTCCTTCCATCCCATGACCACCCCGTTTTTAGGCGTAAGCAGGATGGTAGCAAGTCAAAAATTGGTCTCACTTGATTTATTTACAGAAAGTAATTAAGTAGGACATGTACAGAACAGCATGACCTTAAAGCCACACTCTGCCTCTGACATTAATGATTGTAGTCAGTCTCTTTACCAACAGATGGTAACAAGGTTCCATTACTCTCTTTCAGTTCTATTTCACCCAGGATCACCCCCGCTCCCCATACTTTTTGAGTTAGTTTCCCCTCTCCTACCTCCATTTATCAGGCTAGAGACCTAACTGTTCCGTTAACCTTTGAACTGCCTAAATGCACAGTGAATTCTGGGTAGACAAACAATGAACATTAATGTTACTGATCAGATTATAGTTCCTCTGATTGTCCTATTTCCAGGTGTCATTCACACTTCCCAAACAACATCTTCCCGGCTTGATTGTCATGTTAATACTGCTTAGAAACCAAAAACCCTGCTTACTGGAGCTGGGTGGCTATTTTAGCCCTTCTCCAGTCTTAGTTTTATATTTATACAGAGCAGAATGTATGAGTTTATATTTATACACAAAGCAAGTCCGTCCTTTTCCTATATACAGTGACAGTACCATGAAACTTGCCACATTATAAGGATGAATATAAAAAGGACACGAGGAAAGGGCAGGGAGATTAAATTAAAGTAGACAGCTCCAGTTGAAAAGCTAGCACCAGCTAGCTTTGTTGGGCAAAAATATTGCAGAAACGATTCAGAGGAAGAATTATGATAGTCAATCCTCGCTCAGAGCTTTTCATACTACAACTAATCTTTATTAATGAAAACAACACCATAAAACCATCTTTCATTAGACGTGTAAAAAAATTCACTCCATAAAGAACAAAATTATCTTATTCTTAACAATATAGAAAATATTCCAAAACCCAACATTTTAATTCCGAATGTAAATTCATGTTGGAAAACGCATAGCATCCTAAGCTAAAAATGGAAAGTGGGAGGGAGGAGAGTTAACAGCAATGAATGATGCAAATTAATTGGTGCACAGTACAAACTGGGGGCTTGCAAGCACGGACAAACCCATAAAGCATGAATGATCACACAGACTATCCCAATGCTTTCTCCAATAAAAAAAATAATACATTTATAGAAATTGCCGCAATCATTGAACAAGTCAAAGTTCAAATATAATATGACTTATTTTTACTTCCTCTCATTACTCCGATAGTTAATTGAAAATGGATCTGAATCTCTTAATCCAAGGGAGAGATGTGCAACACAAATAAAATATTGAACGATGTAGTTTAAAATGAACAAAGTATAATTTTCATGAAGAAATTTGTATAAAATACTATATAGAGTAATATTTACTGATGACTTTAGATGAAGCAGCATCCCAACCTTGCACCCAACAGGTTCAGTTAACTAAAGATTTGTGATAAACATTGCCACATTAGAACTGAATATTCTTTTCATACAGGGTGTTCATTAACACCATACAGACCCAAACACATTAGAAAATTACCCTTCTGTTCCATATTGATGTGAAAGTTACCTCATCGACATGCACCCAAAGTATTGATTTATTTTTACTTTCTTTTTTTGTTCATTTTGTGCTCAAAGAGAAGTTTGAGGCTGAGGCATAAATCATTTTCCATTCTGGCACCTGTGTCAGCATCATGAACTGTCGGGTAACGCACGGTTAAATACTTCAGCCCGACAATGGACCTCAAACAAACCTCAAAAAAGCAACACTTCTGTGACACTTTTCCACTTTTCACACTAGTCATCCCATGGCCTCTGAGTCAAATGCCAACTTAGTGCTAATTAGTACTGGTCGGGCAATCGGTGCTGTGAAACTGCGTTGAGACTGTCCAAACACATCTCACATTGGACCATTAGAAAAGGAAGACTTTCATTTATATAGCGCCTTTCATTTCCCAAAGCGCTTTACAGCTAATGAAGTATAGGATTTTGTGCACAGTAATGTGATAATGACCAGAAAATCTGCTTTAGTGATGTTGGATAAATATTAAGCAGGACACCAGGGAGAACTCCACTGCTCTTCTTCAAATTGTGCCATGGGACCTTTTACATCCATCTTAGAAGGAAGGGCCTCAGTTAAGCAACTCATCTGCACCTCTGACAGTACAGCACTCCCTCAGTACTGCATTAGAATGTCAGCCTAGATTTTATGCTCAAGAGTGGAACTTGAACCCACAATCTTCTGGATTCATAGGCAAGAGTGCTACCAACTGAGCCACAGCTGACACTTCAGAGCCAACAGACAGAAGAAATGTTTAACAATTGCTCTCTTTTTAATTATTATTTTTTCCCTCATCTCCTGAAGGTGATGACTCATTCCAGGGTACTCAAATTATAATTTTAAATATATTATTGTGAAGTATGTAACTTTTTGATTTTTTTCAAAATGTTGTTAAGACTTTATTTTAACTTTAGAAGGATGGATTTTTTTTTCCAGAAAGCATTTGGAGCAATTTGTGGGAAAAGATAAATTATCTTGTGGTGGTGTTACAGGGAGCCGTGACAGGTAAGTCTCAGGGTTAACATTGGAATTCCTATTAGAGTGCCACTTACTGGCATTACAAGGAAATGTTACATAGAATTACATAGCATTTTACAGCACAGAGACAGGCCATTCGGTCCAAGAGGTCTATGCCGGTTTTTATACCCCAGATGCGTATTCTCCCACCTTACTTCATCTCACCGTATTGACATATCATATAACTGATTAGTGTGAACAAAAAATGTTAAGACTGAAATGTTTACATAGCAGTTTTCAATAGAGCCCCATCTCTAAGAGGGTTATCACACAGTTAGATTTACAGGAATTACAGACACATTATATGAAATAAACAGAATTCCCATTAGCAGCGACAATTTAAACCTGAAAATGATTCCATCTATGACCAGGAGATCTCCACCAAGATCTAATCCTTCCCTTTCCCCTCCTCCCCAAGGGTTAGCAGATCCAAAACTTGTTGGCAAGTCGCCTCAGAGGTAAACGGTGACCAGAATCCAATTGTATCGAATGTTTCATGAATAAATCCGACTGAGTTCAATTATTAATGAATAAATTATATTTTTAAAAAAGGACAATATTCATGTTCACTCCGCATCAATGTGAAAGTATTCTTTCAGTTAGAAAAAGTAATTCTTTTTTTTCCCCAGAAGTTTCTCAAAGCCACCACACACTGACAGTGACGCTACAAGAGATATTCATGAATAATTGAAATTTTTTGTTAAGCCTGGGTACTAAGGGTTACAGAACCAAGGCAGGTAGATGGAGTTAAGATACAGACCGGCCATGGTCTAATTGAATGGCGGAAAAGGCTCAAGGGGCTGAATGGCCTACTCCTGTTCCTGTATTCTTAAGGCACTGCATTTCTTAAAAGAACCCATTTTACATCAGTATTATTAATAGCGCAATAATATATACATTTTTAAAATTGTATCTTAATTCTATTTGCACTGATACTTATTTAGAAGCAGCTTCCTGTGTCACGGGGGAAAGTTGCATAACATTGGATCAGCTCGCGGTCTCCAGAGCTTTGGCTGAAACTAAAAAGCCAAATATAAGACAATTAGATCACAAGGCAACTGCATTTGACAACCTGTAATTAAGTCATGTCATGTAGCCAGATTTGACTTGGAAAAAGATGCCTGCAGTAATTGCATTTAGTTCATCTTGTAATGGTGCCCCATCAAAACTGTTAATTCAATTTTACATTCATTCTGCTAGCTCATTGCCATTAAGCACACATTTAATTACTTCCATAAAGGTTTTAATATGCAGTGCACAAAAGGAGACATGACACAATACTTGCAGTCTGCAGCTGCCCCTTCATTTACTGCTTAGATAAAGAATATCATTGGACAGCATAATCCTGTTAAAAATACATCATTATTAGATGAACATTCAGGGCCTATTTCACGCTTGTAATTCACCACTCAGTGTGCATATATCTCCCTTAGCGCAAAAAAAAGAGCTGTAATATGTGCCTGACAGCCCTGCCATTGTTGTCTCCTGGGCCTCTTAGCTTGTAAGGTTGCTCTTATCTATGCACCAAGCATGGGCTTACAGCAGCTCCATTACAGCATCCTGAGATAAGGGCCTAGCATGACATTATCCCTACCTCTGCTGCACCTCACTGACAAGCACACCATGTACAAAAGAACAACAAAGCACAACAGCACCAAGACAGCCCATCAATTCTCCCCAAGATGTACAAAATCATTATTGTAAGGAAACAAAGGCTGGTGTCAATTGTGCAGTGTTATAAAGCAGTCCCTCAAATTAAAACCTTGTACCCAACTGCATCTGATGGCAGAACCTATTTAGCTGTGATTTTTTATGAAAAGCAATAACTGTTTTTATTTAATATATCTGTTAAACCCAGCTGCTCTGGATAGCCCTTAATAGAAGCTGTCCATCAATGTCAGCTTTTGAAATAACTGCAGCAGACTGCCATAAACATGAAAGGAGATAACCGAGCGACTGATTGCCCTCGTTAAACAGACAGTTCTTTTTCTCGCCCTGCTTTGAATACTCTTGCAAGGCCAGGTGGTAATTTCTTTGCCTTCTCTCGCCCCTGTTCAAAACTTCAACCAGTTCCAAGCACATTTTGTTAAGGCGACGACAGCAGCACTATGAAAATTAGTTGCCACTTTAACTCATAGGCAGCTTGGGTAGCTGGATATTTATGGGCTGCGCTGTATGTATTGCAGTAGTGCTAAATAGCACTCCACTGCTGTCTTACTTGGGGTGTTCACCAGAATTGATTGTTGAGCATTGCTGAAAAATACAATCTTTCCAGTTCCGTGTGATGTTTAAAATGTCATGCAAGGCCTCTCAGGGATAACACACCTTGAACATACAACAAAAAATCATGCGGTGAAATGTGAAATGCTGTTGCCCTTGCCGACTTGTCTCACTGTTACTAGTCGTTAAATATATCCATTCTATACACATAATAATGTTTGGAGCTGTCTGTGGAACGGGTTAAAGATCCAGTTGTTGGTCTTCACAATTGTAAGTCTTCACAACTATAAGTGTATCACATATCTTAAAAGGAGAAATTACTTGTCAAATGGTTAGAATGTGGAACTCGCTCTCTCATGGAGTGGTTGAGGTGATTAGCATAGATGCATTTAAGGGGAAACCAGATAAACACATGAGGGAGAAAGGATTTGCTGATAGGGTGGGAGGAGGCTCGTGTGGAGCATAAACACCAGCATAATTGGGCTGAATGTCTTGTTTCTGTGCTGTAAACTCTATGTAATTGTATGTAAGCACACATTTCAAACCCAACCCTGACCAAGTATAAAATCTGAACAGACCATCCTGAGTTGCTTTGATGTAGAAAATCATAGCATTTTTAGACAAATTAAACATGCATAAAAAATGTTTTTCAATTTTGCCACACACAGACCTGGAGTGTACTTTATGGTCTTATCCCATTGTCATTCATCTTATCCTTTCACCAACACTACACCACCACTATCCCCTGCCATATAATAACAGCTAAAACAAACTATTGTTCTCTCTAAAAAAAAATAAGATCTAGTTATATCATGTATCCAGCAGTGAGTTTAAAGTCAGAAAATAAAACTTGCAGTGAGTTTCAGGAAATAAAGGGAGCAACAATACTGCAAACACTCAGCAGACCCGTCAGCATATGTAAACAGCAAAAATAGATGAAATTTGAGTGTAAACTCTTACCCAGTGTCTCTGTACATCATCCAGCAGATCTCACCTCTTAGCCAGCCTTTTAAACCACCTGTTCAGAGGTTAATAAGCCCATTAACGTGTTGTGATGGTATTCACATAACAGACTCTTGACTTGTACCTGTTGTTCCCTTCCCCCCCGTGTTGTTCAGTCTTATAAAAAAGGACTTGTTTATCTCTTGCTTCTAATTCTGATGAAGAGTCTTCACCTGAAATGTTAACCTACCTTTTCAGGTGCTGGTTGGTTCCTGCATCCTCTATATTTCGGTGACTGCTATAATTTTGTCCTTTTAGTTTAGGATATCATCAGAACCATTCGATTGTAACCCACCACAAATGTTATCATCCTGTATACAATTCAACTCACCTAAAGGACACTAGTGCTTCAACCCTCTCAGTGGTGAAAGACATTTGAATTACACGCATTACTTTCAGACAGCATCTAGTTAAATTATCGTCTCTTCATTTAAATAAACATTATAAAAGTAGAATTTGAAAAATCTATTAGAAACTTCTCCACTGAGGGAATACCAAATAGTCACGTATTTCCATACCTCCTGTACAAATTATTGATGGTGAACTGCATGATTGGAGGATATTAAAGCAAGCACACCAAACACACAACTCATTTATTATTCAAGTAAAAAAAAAATCACATTAGGAAACACTGTAGTTTCTAAGTTGGATTTTGTTAACTCATTTCCCTTTTTAAACAACTGTACAATTCTTAGTGTGGAAATGGGTATTTTTGAAATAATCTTCCAAATTTAAATGTTGTTAATTTTTAATGATTTTTGTACAGAAGTACAACTGCAGGACACAAATATGTTGAAATCGTACTGTGTGATATTAGTCCTTTACTTGCAGTTGAACAACAAATATGGGAACAATTAACACAAATGGATTGGGATAGTGTGCTCAACAACACTTCAGTAGAGGATTGGTGGAACATCTTTAAAGGTATAATGTTGAATGTGCAGGATAAATACTTTTCTAAAACCAGCAAACTCCGACTTTACAAACATGATCCTAAATGGTCTATTTCACTTTTAATTCGTTTATTAAAGAGCAAAAGCGATTTCAACCAATTCTGCAAAGTGAATAAAGGAAGGGGTTCATTGGGATGAGTATAAGAAAACGTGAAACACATTAAAGGGTGATCAGAAGGACAAAGGGGACCTACAAAAAGCAGAGCAGCAGAAGCTAAACACAACAGGAAAAAATCTTTCAGTGCTACAACACTAAGAGGTCAGTCAGAGAAGAGGCGAGAGCCATAAAAGGTGAAAATAGAACTGATATAGAAGAGGAGCACATAATAGTAAATATTCCAAAAGATGACTGCCTACAAGTGTTCACAAGGGAAGACATGCACAAAATGTCCTCCCCAAACCCAAGTAAAATCAATTACTTTGATGTACAAGTCAGGCTAAATGGGCTCAAAACAAATAAATCCCCAGGGATCAATGAGATTGATCTTTATTTATCCCAGAGTGCTAAGAGAGAGACTAGGGAGGAGATTTGTGAGGGACTGACAATCATTATGAAAGACTCAACGGACAGTGAAGAAGGACCAGTAGATTAGAAACAGGCTAACAGGTGCCCATATTCAAAAAGGGGGAACAAAACAGACAGGCCCATTCGTCTCACTTCCGTGCAAAATAATGGAATTGATTTTCGGGAGTAAACTTAAGGATCTATCTGTACAAGAAGAACCGAGTAAACAGCAGTCAACATGGACTCAGAAGAGGAAGATCCTGTCTGACTAACATCCTTAACTTCTTTGAGGAAGTGACAACCCAAGTGGACTGTGGTGAGCCCTAAGACATGGTTTATCTGGACTCCCAAAAGGCTTTCAACAAAGTTGCACACAAAAACTCCAATGCTATGGAGATTTGGGGTAAACCCTGGGAATCAATAAGAATCTGGCTAAAGGGTATAAAAAAGTAAATACGCATTAGAAGAGTTATATCAGGATTGGGGGCTGTTGGGGGGGTGGGGGGGGGGGAGGAGGACCGAGTGGGGGACCTCAGGGCTCGGTGCTGGGACCACTGCTGTTTCTAATTTCCATAAATGGCCTAGATTCAGAAACTCAATGCCAGTCCACCTCTTCCCCTGGGCCTTCGGTCATCTCCCATTATCTTTACCATGGGTTTTGCCTCAGTGAAACACCTTGCAATGTTTCCTACATTAAACATACTATATAAAAAGGACATTTTTGCTCATATGTAATTCCACTGACTACTATTTTAACAAAGATGATAACCCATTTATTTTATTAATATCTCAAAGCACAATTTCAACTCCAAAAGGGTTAATAGTGCTTACCCTTCCTGCATATCTGCCAGATTACTTTACTTATCAGATTAAAGCACAGGTTGTTTACCAATTCAAATTAACTCCCGTTAAAGCAAACGCCATTAAAGATTTTCTTTTCCCATCTTCTATCATCATTTTCCATTGCAGTGAAACCCGTAAAGTAATTCCTACAGCAACACAAGAGTACAGGCCTGGATCATTGGCATTGTGAGTCCCTCTTTGTACTACATCTAATCTAAATTGTTTTCTTTTTTTAACCTTTTTCTGCTTTTAGTTACCACAAGATCAAAGCTAAAACGAGTAACATTGTATAAACATAAGAGTATTAATAAAATAATATAAAAAATACAAACAATCCTCATAGGGGACTGAAATCCAATATATGAAAGTTTTAAATTAATAGAGAGTTCTCTGAAGGTTCAATGTCCTCTCATTGTGTTGAGTTTCCACTGGTGCGATGATGGATTACAGTTCCAATTGTGGCTGAGATATATGCTCACTCACCAATATGTGTAATGAGTTTTGTAAGTTCTCAGCCTTGCTACAAGGTGGAGCATCCCATCATGGAGAAGGAGCAATACACACACACACACACAAAAAAACTTTAAGTTGAAAAGGCAATAGTACTCATTAAATTTGCGAAGTGTTTCTCTCTGCGCACTCAGTACAAAAGATCCTTTTCATTCTCGTGAATGTAGACGTTTTTCCCTAGTATAAAGCACATGTGTGTTTCACCTGTCTTCATGCTTCACTCAATACTCTATTGCTAATTATCAGCTCCGACATTTTGCCGCCAAGAATGCAGTCGTTATTCAGCACTCCCATTCCATTCAGCCACGGCTCAGTGGTCGCACTCTTGACTTTGAGTCAGAAGGTTGTGGGTTTGAGTCCCATTCCAGGGACTTGAGCACATAATGCCGCTGCTGAGGGAATGCTGCACCGTCGGAGATGCTGTCTTTCGGATGAGACGTTAAACCGAGGCCTCCCCTCTCTGGTGGATGTAAAAGATCCCATGGCACTATTTTGAAGAAGAGTCAGTCAGTTCTCCCCAGTGTCCAGGCCAATGTTTATCCCTCAACCAACACCATTAAAACAGATTATCTGGTCATTATCTCATTGCTATTTCTGGGACCTTGCTGTGTGCAAATTGGCTGCCGCATTTCCTACATTACAACAGTGACTATAAAAAAGTACTTAATTGGCTGTAAAGTGCTTTGAGCCATCCTGAGATTGTGAAAGGTGCCATAAAAATGCAAGTCTTTATTTCTAGGCCTGCATCAGGACACTTGGTGCTTACAGTGAACCAAGCAAAATGTCAATCATAAACCTTTGGAATAGCAGAAGGATGTAAAAGAAGCACAATCACAGCATAGGAGGAGCAGGAAACTTAGGTACAGCTGATACTCTTTGCTGCCAATTGATCAGAATTGTTATATTTTCCCTGTCTTAATAATCAACAATGCTGTCAAAGATAGCATTAATTAATACATTTTGTTTTGTTAGTGTGTTGGCAATACTAGCAAGGCAGTATTTTTCCATGTCTAGTTGTCCTAAGGGTGTTATAACTCAACCACGTGGTGTCGGCAGGTTCCCTTTCCTGAACCAGTTGGCAGCTTCCATGGTCATTTCTGGTGCTAGCATGCAAATTACTAGGTTTATTGAATTCAATTTCACAATTTGTCATGGTAGGATTTGAACACTCAAACTCTGAGTTCCTAGTCCACTACTAGAACCACTAGGCTACCGTTCTCAGGGGTTAAAGTCTGATTTAGAGAACCGATCTGCAGTTAGCAGAGCTGAAGCACCACGGACACTGTCCAGCTTCTATACAACTGTCTCTTTTCAGACTTGTTCAGGTAGCATCTCAGATATTAGCTACGATACTGTGTCTAATTGGAATAGGTGTATTAGTTAAGTTATGTTTCCATCAGTCGGAGGTTTGTTATATCTGCTCCCTTCCAATCTCTGAGCACAAAGAGCAAATTAAACTTAACTGTCTTTATTTGTGCTTGGGTTGGGGGTGACAGAGTTAAGGCCGCATTTATTGCCCATCCCTAGGTGCTCTTAAGGCATTAAGAGTCAACCACGAGGTGTGAGACTGGAGTCAGAAATGGGCAGGGGTGATGACTTCCCTTCCCTGAAGGACATTACTGAACCAGTTGGGTTTTACTACAATCCGGCAGTTTTTAATGGTAATTTTATCTGGTGCCAGCCCACAAATTACCAGATTTATTGAATTAATTTTCACAAACTGCCATGGTGGGATTTAAACTCATGACCTGTAATTTTTATAGTGCATCTCAGACTTCCAATGATCTGGGGTGTCACAGTTTGCGCACCTCCACAACATAAATCACTTTCTACCATATGAAGCGATTTTAGGACATTGAAAGCTTGATTTTCCTTGCTCCCATTGTATGGGCTCAATTTTGAAATGGTGGCGGGTTGGCAGCAGGGGTGGGGGTGAGGGGGGGAGGGGGCGGTGAAGGTGCGCGTGGCAAACCCGAATTAAAAAAAACTCACTGTTTCTGACGCGATTGCAATGTAATTGATGGTGATTAAAGTTCTTTCTGGGTTTTGCGCCCGGCAGCCAGCCTGAGTTACAGGCTGGCTGCCGACAGGAGCTGCAATGCAGAGGGTGGGGGTGACATCGGACATCGGAGCAGGGTGGAAAGGTAGGTTGATTTTAATGTTTTAACTTTGTGCAATGGTTTGTTATTTAATTTATTTCATTTCTTTTTGCCTGATCCTGCCCTTCATGCCTGGTTTCACCAGAAGCCATGGGAAAACCGCCCAGCTAAAAAAAGTTAAAAATCATTCTAACTACCTAATATGTCACAAGTAAAGTGCCTTAAGTATCTCAATGAGGTACATTTGAGTCTTTAACTATCATCCCATCGGCAATTAAAGCCGGCGGGACTACCAGATTCGGGACGCCTGCGCGCACACGGGTGCGTCTGTGGGAAACTCGGAAGTCGGCGGGTTGGAGCCGGCTTCCGAACCCACTCTGCAGTTCTGCAATTTTCGCAGCCCCCCTGCCCCCACAATTTAAGCCCCATGCGTTCTTCATTATCCACAGGAATTGTGTGGGAGACTGCAGCCCAGCAGGAGTCGGGTTTTTAAGCTGAGCAGCCCAGCAGGAGTCGGGTTTTTAAGCTGAGCAGCCCAGCAGGAGTCGGGTTTTTAAGCTGAGCAGCCCAGCAGGAGTCGGGTTTTTAAGCTGAGCAGCCCAGCAGTGTAAAACAGGCACTTTTCCCCCACTTGAATTCTGGTTTTCTTTTGCTAGTCATTATCAAATACAAGTGTAAAAGAACAAAGGATAGCTGGTAATTTATGTTGCCGTAATGTTATCCTGCATTTTTAAAATGCCTTGTGTGCCGAGACGCGAGAGAATTTCAGCTTGTATTTGCATTTCCTGATTCTCTTCCCAAATTTGGGGATTCTCAATTTCAAATTTCCCTTGTCAAGGGTAGGGGGAGTTCGTTCCATTACGATGAATAATCGACGTTCCACTGCATGTGAATATACAAATAGTATTTCATTCCGTAAAATACTGTTATTTTACAGGCTGCCAAACTTCCCTGGGTGCTGTTGTGTCTCACTGGCCTTGCAAGACATTTTTAGAAGATCCAAACCAGAGGACAAGGCTGCCGAACAAGTGATTGAAACGTGGATTTTATTCCTTGTTTTGGATCATCCTCCTATCGCCATTTCTTAAAAACACACCCGCAACTTTATTTTCAATGTTGTTGACAGTGGCTGCAATCGGAAATCCCGACTAGCGACATTTCTAATAAAGCTGAGAACGCCTTGAGAAACACAATACAATCAGGCCCACAATCAAGAGGATCTTCAACACAAAGAAAAATTGAAAAGTCCCGCGGAAGAGTGTGAAATGAGGAATTGTGAAGATACAACTTGCCAACGTCACTTAAAAAGGTACAATCGAAAGGGGTACCAGGAAGTAACCAGTAGAAATCCAAGCAAGCAAATTGCTACCATTGATCATAGAATCATACAGCACAGGAGGCGGCCATTCAGCCCATCGTGCCTGTGCCGGCTCTCCGAGAACTACCAATTAGTCCCGCTCCCCCTGCTCTTTCCCCATAGCCCTGCAAATTTTTCCTTTTTATGTATATATCCAATTCCCTTTTGAAAGTTACTGTTGAATCTGCTTCCACCACCTTTTCAGGCAGTGCATTCCAGATCATAACAACTCGCTGAGTAAAAAGATTGATGAACCAACAACTACCATAAAATTGACAAGTCAAATTGTTCAAATCGTTATTCCACACCGTTTTGAGCCAATCTTTTCCCTCACTCGGGTGAGTGTATACAACTAGAGATGACATTTAAAACACAATAAACCGCTCCAAAAATAATCTCTAAACTACCCACAAAATTGGTTATCTAACGTGAGAAATGTTTGCAAGAAGGTTTCCCCGCATTGACTGACCTTTCTGTCTGGGCCTGAGGGTTTGGAGATTTCACTTGGGCCTTGACGACAGGGATTTCCAGGGGGCTGTAGACCCAGAGAGTTGCAGCATTGGAGTTGGAGCTTTCACCTGTCCCTGTGGAAATACAATACTTAGCACTGTGACAACCAGGCAAATAAATTGCTAGCAATAGCTATGAGAAACAAGCATCAGAGAAAAAAAAATCATTAAAATAAAAAAGATTCCAGCAAAGCTTCTAGAGATTTTGGAATGACTGCACTTGCACTTACTTAAACCCTGAACCTGTGTCAGAGGGCACCGTCAGCGGTAAACTCTCGTATAAAATCATATTGCACCATAATTTGGCCTTTCCATGGTCAACAAGGGCCAGACGATAACAGCTTCTGCCTCATCACCTAATGCCTGCTCCTGTCCCCATGGCACTGCTATCTCCCCCGTGCTACTGTTACCCATGGCAACCCCACTAATTACAATTACCATCCTATGCACATTGACCATTTTCTTTTAAATCTTGTGAACCAACACATGATTTCAGAGACAGATGGAGCATATTTCTGACCATTGCCACCACAACTATTCAGGGGGTGTGGGGATCAGAAATTGAGAGTGCCCAGCGATCTCTTCAGCCCTGGCACAATTTTGCGATCAGGTTTTATGCCCACCTATTTTGATATTACACATTCTGAGCAACAGCTTCATTTAACAAAATGCCCTGCATGCAAATGCGAGCCTCCAGCAGATTTGCTAAATTTCAGGGTTTCTTGTTGGTGTTTTGCTATTATTTTTCAGTATTTTCTTTGGATGCAAACATGTGCAAAATGTGAATAGAAAATCAGTCAAATCACTGTCTCCAATATCACTGGAAAGCCAACTGTGAATGAAGCCTTCACAAGACTTCAGCTGATCCTTAAAGAAGAGGAGATCTGTCAGGTGACTCCTCAAATACAAACTTACATTGCACCTCATGAAGTGACAGGGCTTTAGAGTGCAAGCTACAGGACCCAGTGCCATTTGGCAAGTCAATTAGCAATACAATTAATGATGGTGTTGCTTTGAAAGCACCCCAATTGCAATATTTTGTAGTTGAACTGGTAGAAGATGAAAGGCCTGCTGGGGCGAACCAGAGGCAGGCTGCCCACATGCATCATTATGCCACCAACCTCACCTGCAAGCTCTGCCACATGTACCCACCGATGACTGAGGGCAATGTCTCTGTAGGCTCCAGGCAGTTAGGAGGCTGTTGCCCAGCTGTCCATCTGCTGCAAGACGACCTGCACCTGACCTGCCAAACTAAGCAGTGACTTATTTTTCTCATCCCAGAGAGTTGTCCCATCCCTTTCACCTTCCTTAATTTTGAAAGTAAGATGGCTTTACCCTCCCTATTCCAATACAGTGTCTACTTCCCTTCAAATGGCCACCTTGCCTTTAAATGCTGTTGCATCACTTTACAGAAGCTGTAGCAGCACCAGACATTCCGCCCAAAAAACCAAAGGTTTTGGTACGTTTACACTTCGCAAGATCCTCACTTACACACAACAAAGTCCATTTGGCCTTTCTTTACTCATCCATCCAGAACGACCCCCATTTCGGCATATAATTGTTTCTCAAATGATTCCCGGGTTTTCACCTCCACCACTTAGTCTGAAAATCCATTCCAAGTGTTGATCACTCTCTCTGCATGAAGAAGAATTGCCTGAAATCAGTGCTTGCTGGTTCATACCTCTGTCCCCTTGAACTACTCCCACTTAAATTAAAAGTAATGTTCTAGATTAAACTTTTCCATTCCATTAAGTATCTTGTCTACCTTTTAAAAAAGATTCTTGGGATGTGGGCGACACTTTTATTGTCCATCCCTCGATACGCTGAGGACATTAAGAGCCAACCACGTAGTGTGGGGTTGGAGTCACATGTCGACCGGACTTTGAAGAAGTAACCAGTCAGAATATTTACTATTTCATGCTCATCTTCAGTTTCGCCTGTGTGCGTTTTTGGGGGGTTAATTGTCATCTTCACCTCATGGGCGATAATCTGGCAGAGAGGATCTGTCAGCCGTTTCAATGGCATGAAAATCGGGCGGGGTCTGTAACAGGCAGGTGATCTGTTCCACCAGATTACCGCCCATGTGGTGAAGATGAAAATCTATCCCTTAATGTTCTCACCTTTTCTCCAACAGCTCTCTTGCATTTGTAGTACTGAAATCATTTTTTTTCCCCGCTGTGTTCTGCCTCAGCAGTTATGCTAGGTCGTTGCCCCTCTGATCATCCCAACAGGCCCCTTCTCCTTTCTCCCTGCAGAATCTGTGGAGATTACTTTTCCTCCTTACTTGACTTTTAATTTGGTTGTTAATCCCTTTAGGCTCACACTTGCTTAGCAGCATTGTGCCCGATTTTGGTCCCCCAACCTGGTGAAGGATATCAAGACCCTTCAGCGGGTACAGAGCAGGGTGAGCAAGATGATCTTCCCGCTCTCAGTTATGACAATAGGCTCCAAGGGTTAGGGATGTTTACTTTTTCGAAGTGTATATGATTGTAGTTTCTAAACTTCTAACTTCTTTACCCAGAGAGTAGTTAGAATGTGGATCTTGCTACCACATGGAGTAGGTGAGGCAAATAGCATAGATACATTTAAGGAGCAGCTAGGTAAGTACATGAAGGAGAAAGGGATAGAAGGATATGAAGATAGGGTTAGATGAATTATGGGGTGAAGAGGCTTGTGTGGAGCATAAATACCAGTAAAGACCATTTGGGTCGAATGGCCTGATCCTGTGCTGTAAAATTCTACGTAAAATGATGAACAATATTGGATGCAGTTCAGTTAGTTAAGTTATTTGAAATGGGTAATGTCAGTATGACTAGAAGTCATGCCTATAACCTATAGACAGAGTGTTAGGGTCAGGTGCCAAAAAATACTTTTCATCAAAAATAGTTGGTCTCTGGAACAAATTTCCACAACATGTAATAAGTATGGGGTCACTACATTCCTTTAAAAGGGATCACTGAAAAGGACATTTTTAACATTAGGGGCTAATTGGTCAGTTGTGATTATGTTGTGCGATGGGCAACTACAGTCTCCTGGAGCTTGATTGCCCTAGTGAGCTGGAGAGAAATTTCCCAGAGTTTTGCCTGAATTGATCACAAACCTTTCTTGCCCTTCTCAAAAGGCAGCATTCCTTGGGAGTGGGAGAATCGTGTGCGATCTTACAACATTGGGTTTTACATTTACTTGCAGTTTTGAGCACTGCACTTCAGGAAGATATATTGGCCTTGGAGGGAGTACAATGGAGATTCACCAGAATGATACCAGGGCTTAAAGGGTTAAATTATGAGACCAGGTTGCATAAATTTGGGTTGTATTCCCTTGAGCTTGGAATAGAATGATACAGCACAGAGGAAGGAGGTCATTCAGCTCATCGTACCTGTGCCAACTCTTTGAAAGAAGGTTGAGGGTGATCTAATCGAGGTATTTAAAATGATAAAAGGACTCGATAGAGTAGATTTGGAGAAACTATTTCCTCTGGTGGACGAATCCAGAACAAGGAGGCACAATCTTAAAATTAGAGTTAGGCCATTCAGAGTGAAATCAGGGAAAGCTTTTTCACACAAAAGATGGTGGAAATCTGGAATTCTCTCCCCGAAAAGGCAGTGGATGCTGGGACAATTGAAATGTTCAAGACTGAGATCAGTAGATTTTTACTAGGTAAGGGTATCAAGGGATCAAAGGCAGGTGTATGGAGTTGAGGCACAGATCATCCATGATCTGATTGAATGGGGGGGAACAGGCTCGAGGGGCTGAATTGCCAACACCTGTTCCTATGTTCCGTCTTCTGGTTGGGGAAGTTTGATGGTCTTTTCCTGCTCTTTTGTTCATACGTCTGCATGCTCGTCCTCCGATGGACAGTGCTCAGCACATTTCATTCTGGGAGGATCACATTACAAAAATAAATAGGCCAGCCCTGGAAAGCTCAGCCTGGTCGAACATCTCGAAAGCCCGAGGGCATCAATACTGCAGCATACCCAGTCCCACAGTTGGAGCACCGCGTCCAAAAAACACAACCCATCTACTCACCCACAACCTTTATTTCTTCCTATCGTAAAAATCCTTCACAGATAATTCCCTTTAAACTCTAATTATCCAAATGCTGCTGAGCAGTGCATCAGAAGATGACGGCGAGGCTAATGATATTATGTATAAATCCGGCTATAAGAAATGTTTGTGTTTGACCCAAAATGCAGCAGATCAGAGGGATTCACTATTTGTTGTGATGATGTATGCAGTCTCTACATTGCAACAATTCATCTCTTTGGTTAATGCAAATTTAATTTAATTTGGTTCAACCACACAAAGGCACCTTCAGGTCTCAGATGCTACTTCTGTTAATTACATATGATTAATGTATTCTAGTTAAAGATAATTTTCTGAATGGGAGACGGTAGCTTTCGACATGTTTAAATGGGAACAGTTGACTGATAATTCTGGTCATGTAGAGAGCCCAAAAGAAATATGCAGTCAATATGTGTTTTGATACAGTCTCAGGTCTATCAGTATGTAGAGAAATGACAGAAAAAAACATTTCCTTCCAGCACTTATATTCCAGCTGTCCACTGGGAGCAGAATTACAGGAATGGAATGCTATTAGTTCCTAGTCCCTGCTCCAAAACCTCACTGTATTAAAATAGTTAGCACCTGTAGCCTGTTTTACAGAGTATCTGCTTGACTCAGCGCATTGCTGTTCACAAGATCTTGCGGCATGCAAAATGACGGGCACATCTGAAGTCACTGCACCAGGAGTATTGCACTATTTTGAATTGCTTTGAGATGTTTAGGCACTGTATAAATCCAAGTCTTTCAGAGTCAGATTTTTGATTGCCTTGTTCTGCAGTGTTTGAGACATGAACCCCAATTTTAGAATGGAGGCGGGATGGCAGCGGGGGCGGGGGGGGTGATGAATGGACGCGCAAGTAACCCGACTTGTCCGTTTCACACTCGATCGCAAATGAATTGGTGCCACTTAACATGGCTCGCAGGTTTGCTGTCCAAAAACTGCGCAGCGGGCGGACTGCGCTCCCACATCACAGGCTGTCAGCTGGAGGAGCTCTATTTAAAGGGCCATTGCTCCAAAGGCTTTTGCTGGAGCAAAGACCCAGAAATCACAATGGAGCAGCACAGGGGCAAGGCTGCTCCAAGGTTCAGCGATGCCTCACTGCAGCAGCTACTGGACGAGGTGAGGAGGAGGAGGACGGGAGGAAGTACACTGCCTCTGCCACCAAGAAGGCCTGGCTTGAGATGGCAGACAAGGTGACCAGCAGCAGCAACATCTCCTGCACGTGGATCCAGTGCAGGAAGCATTTCAATGACCTAACTAGGTCAGCAAAAGTGAGTACACTTATTGATTTTCCTACATTCCGTGTTCCACATCACCGATCCCTCCCCCCCAACTCATTCTGCAATGCCAAGACTACTCTATCACATCACTCCTCACGCCCTCTTAAGGCTCATCCTCAACTTACCTGCACTTCCTCACCTGCTCATTAGTCACCCCACCACTACCACTCAACCCAACCCTCATCCAATGTGTTGGCTCTGTCTCATACTGACCCTCTGATGCACCTCTTTCACGGTCAGCCTCACCCAAAGCAATGCATTCATCGGTTGGCCACTTCACCATCACTCATATGTCTGTTCTTTCTCCCCTTCTAGGACAAGAGAGCGCAAAATGCACGCAAGGACTGGAGGGGGACAACAACAAGTAGTGGTCCTCACAGACTCGGAGCAGGAGGCGCTGGAGATCACCCGCACCCTTGAGTGCCTGTCCGTCTTTGGACGGTGAGACTGGCACCCCATAAACGTCTGGTGACATGACTTTAACATTCACCACACACAATATGAATTGATGTTAACAATGCTTGCCATTTTCAACACCTCAGTATGATCATCGCAACATGACACATCTGTGATGATGCTTAATATTGCCCTCTGTTCTCCTACAGGCCCTTCAACAGCCACAGTGACAGCAGAAGGCGATTCCTCAGAAGACCTGCCTGCCTCTGAGGGTGCAACCTCACATCTCAGCGAGCCATCCACCAGCGCAGATACTCACACCTCGGTGGGTCGTTGTAGTGAGTTAGTTGGGTTGGCACTTGGTGAGTCACCACACACAAGTGAGCACGAGCAGACACTGGTGGCAGAGGCAGCTGTGGAGAGTCCGCGTCGGTGGGCGCACTCCTCTCCAGGATCTGCTCAGCTGGACGCAGGTGCTGAACCCGGGGGCCATCCTTTAAAAGGAAAATGATTGAGGGACAGCAGCACATTCGTGAGGTACTGGAACAGATGCCATGCACACTCTCCATAATAGTGCAGAGGATGGAGGAGTCCAACTCCTGCATGAGTGGAATGGTGCACAGGTATGAGATAGTGTTGCAGGAATATCTGCGATAGAGAGAAGGTTAGCCTCCGTTGAGCTTCAAGTACGGCTGTCAAATGAATCCGGTCAGGTCCTAACAATGGTCGTTTGGGCTCAGGGTGAATAACATTCTGCCACCTTAAACAGACTGACAGATACTTTAGAAGTGGCCTTCTAATGCATCACACATGTCCACCACATTGTTGTCCAGCAGGGTGGTAGGAGTAATGTGGGCCTGGCCCAGGAGAGGGATGATGGCAAAAGGGGACATGGAAGTGGGGACACCACTCAAAGTGCTCCCACGTCTCACCTGTTGCCCCCCTCTCAACCAGCACCCATAATGCTGCCTCCTCTCCAGGTGCAGGTGAGCAATCTTTGGGGGGGCCCCTTACGGGCTCCAAAACCCAGATGGCATAGGCCAAAAGCATCTAAGCAGTCAGGGCATAAACATGAGCAACCTGCCACTACGTCTGCTGCAGCCACAGAGGATGCACCACGTAGAAGTAGTCGGAAAGGTTTTGTGATCACAAAAGGTATGCACAAGGGTGTCTGACAGATGGTCATGTGTTTCATTTATATTTGTTTTTTGTTAAAGTTGCATTAAATGTTATCATTCTCACCACTACTGCCACATCTTGCCCATTCTTGACTGGCTTTTGTGATAGGGCCCTTTCATGAGGTCCACCATGAACGGTGATACTTGATGCCACCCATTGGGTCACTTTACAGTGGGTATATGTGTAGTTGCAGGACTGTTTTGTGCAGGGAGGGGTGGCGAGGCTGGTGATGTTACTCGTCCTCGGATGTAGTGGTGAATGCAGCCATGACACCCCCCATCCTGATGGCGTCAGTTTGAGGGGGTCCGAAAAGTTGGTAAATATGTGTGAACAGAAGACTTGAGAGTGGAAAGTAAGAATTTTCAGTGAAAACACAAAAATCTCCTAGCCAAAAGTTTGTCTGAAAGAACTGAGTGACCTTCTGCAATAACTCACCTTTTATCCCCATCTGTCAAACAAGCATTTGAATGTCCAACTGGCTGCCGGCTGAAACACGTCTGGTAGAACATGGAGTGTTTCCCACAGCATGGGAAACACACTGAGGATGTTTGAAAATTGGACCCCTGCCTCAATGTGGACAAAATTAAGTACTTCAGGTATCTAAATAACTCTCTTAACTGTCATCCCACAGGGTTTAATTGCCGGTGGGACTTCCGCATTCGTGAGGCGCGCGTGCACCCAGACGTGTCAGTGGGGAACCTGGAAGTCTGCGGGTTGGAGCCAGGTTCCGAACCCGCTCGGGATTTCCCCGATTTTCGAAGCCCCCAACGCACCTGCTACTTCATTCCGAAATCGAGCCCATATGGTGGTGAGGCTATATTTTTCATCCATTGTCTATGAATGGGCAGAGAGTCTAACAATCCCCTCAACTCCAAACACCTTTGGACTCGCCCGATACACAGAGAAAATTACCTGTCCCCCCACACTCCACACAAAATGGCAGCTGTGCAGAGTACTGAGGGAATCCAGGGTCCCTTTATTTTGGACATGGAAACATATTCATTCAATTTCTGCAATTGAGAGGATTATTTTCTGAACAATGTTTAATCACTTGCATGAAAATTGTGCCTCAGGCATTTTCCTCATCAATATTAAGTGCCCCTACATAGATGTTGCTCTATGCTTTATTTTCTTAATAATTTTCTTCCAACTTGACCCAAGAGCGTCCTGCTGATAGATAGACTGGTTCATTATTTATAAAGATATGAATGGACAGAGAATAAAATGCTTTAATGTTGTTACTGATGCAAAACGCTTATAGATATTACTGTTAGTGAATGTTGTTATTTTCTCCTTCCTTTCCCTCACCCCTTTCCCAGTCCCTGAGCTCGGGTGCAAATCACAACTGGTCCGAACAGCCACATAATAAAACTGACTTTGAGCTAACTAGACAATAACTGGAGCTCTCGTTGCAATTAAGGCCACAAATTGGGCACAAAAGTTGCTTTTCGTTGGCACGAAATATGAGTTAGTGTAATAAAATTGGGTCCATCATGTTTTCAAGTTGTTTAGATTCCTGCCCTATCCAGACATACAGTCTGTCATAAAAGGTCTGACCTCAACCACTTTCCCTGTCCATTAATCATGATTATCATGGTTTACAATTATCTCTGTGGGGAAAAACAGATCATTGTGACTTAGATATATCACAATAGCCTGACGTCCTAAATGATTACTCGCATAGGATAAATAGATCACACTTTCCTAAAATTAGAATATAAACATATTTAGGCCTTTGTCCAGCATTTCTGTTGTCCTCAAAATCCTCCACGTTACTCGTCATTTTTTTTCAAGACTTGTCTCTGTTGTTTACATGTAACCGTTCCTTCTTTTTGGTGTTCTCATCAAATAAGGGATGTCAGTCCTGGAGAGCGAAACACTTTTCCACTTCTGGCACCCAGTGGCAGCATCAAGCACTTCTGGGTCAGTTATAGTATGAATTAGGTGTAGGGTAAAGCTTCCTCTATTCTACCAAACAGTGTGCCTTAACCCCAAAAGAGGGCACTTACACTACACTGGTGTCATATTTTTCTGCTTTCCCCCCCATCAGTCGTTCCCTAGGGCATCTCCGCATCAGGTTGCCACTTTAATGCCGGCTTGTGAGCCGTTTCACGCTGTTGCTGACGCCCATTCCAATGAATTTGACCTTCCCAAGCTAACTTAACGCGAGACTTTTGTAGCCGGCAGAATGAACCATCATCCCATGAATCTGAGCTGGAATCAATTAGCAGAGATTGAAATTACAATGTGCTAATCCATTGACACCAGGGCTAGCGTAATAAAATTGGGCCACTCTCTCACCAACTATCGCCTTCTGAATGCAATCAATCCGTAACTGGGAAAAGCCACACTTTAATGTAACTTTTTAAAAATAGTTTGTTTTTAGTCACAAAATGTGCATTTTTAAGCACATTGGCCAGGAATTTTGTCGCAGCTGCTCCCACTTACACTCCACTGCCGTAACTTCGAGGGAAGCTCGGGGTTTCTGGAGCGGGTGCGGCTCCAAGGAAATTCCCAGCCATTATAGGGTCAAAGTCCAAGTAATCCCGTGCTGAAAGTCCACCAAACGTAACTATCTTCCCACAGATAATGGGTGATATATAAAGGAACCCCCAAAATATCGAGCCCCTCGAGTATAAACTACAACTGAGAAATAAAGAACTTCTTTAACCAAAAAACACCCTTTAAGTGGAAAAATACTAATATTCCATACCAGGAGAGACGTGAAATACTCAATGACCAGTCCTCGGGCCTCATCATCGTAATTGTGGTGAGCTGCTGACGTCGATCAGATCCCCAGTTGGGGCCTGACCAATTTCAGCCGGCTCAGATGCCAGCTGAGTGCCACGGGTCAGTCAGAAGGGGGAGCAGAAGGCGATAGTCTTACCTTGGAGGCTCCTCCTGGCTTCACATTAAGGTGAGCTGCAAAAAACTTAGCTGCAGCCTTCTTCCACGGCCTCCAGCGGTCCCGTTAAGGTCTGGAAGTGGGCTCAGGACCCACATTTCAATACTGAAATGAGGCCTGTGCTCATTTCACACAGCCGCCATGGCCACATTTAAAAAGGCCCATGTCGAATTTAGAAATGGCCTGAACGCCCAGGCAAATTGGGCACAGTTTTCCCAGCACTGAACGGGTCACCATTTGCGCCAATTTTACGCTGGTAAAATGGAAGCAACGATGTTACATTTAGACCCCTAAGAATAAATCGATGTTATTGATGTGAATATACACCGATATTAAATTCTTGATGATCTCTAGAATTCGAGGCTGCACTAAAATGATTTCCATGAAACTGCAGTGCTCATCTTCATAAAGCATTGTGCCATGCTGGAATGTTGTTACCGAGAAAGATTAAATGCTCCTTCACATTAGTAATGTCAGCACTAAATGAACAGCTTCTCTGAATAATTTATTTAATTCAATCCTTGCAGCATAATTCCCTTATCCATTTTTGCCTATTCCCATAGATGGAAGAGGGAAATGGCTGAAGGCTTTGAAAAGCTTACAGTAAGTTCTTTCCATCAATCAATTAAAAAACACTTACCTTACACTCCACATGATTTATTTCTTGTTAATACAATTTTCTCACTATATCCCTATATTATTATATCCTTAATTCCATTAGCCATTTCCCTAATGGTGTTTCTTAGGCTGACCTCCAGAGAGTGCAAGATAGGGAACTTGGGCCAATAATAGTTCTGCCAATAAAATGCTATGGGCTCTTCTCTTAAAACCGTGTAGGTCACACATGAGACAAGTCCCAGGATGTAATCAGACATATCGCCCCTACAGTCAGCCGCATCACATGGTCCAGATACATATTTCACACCAAGAAATGGTGCTGATCACTGCCAGCTGTTCGGGTTGAGTGAAAGCTCCTTTATTCTAACGCAGTTACACTCCATAACCTCTTGTATCCCCCAATATACAAGGACCATTTCCATTGCACATGGAAATAAATGTGACACTCGGAGGAATCGCTTGCCATAAGTATCATACGGCGGGGGGGGGGTGTGAAATTGAACATGGGCGGTGCCGCAAAACTGCCGGTATCTCATTGGTTGCCTGTTAAAGGCCCCGCTCGATATTCAGTCCCGCTGTCTTCAGTAAAACTGAATATCGGGTGCGTGCTGTAAGAGTCGGCCAATGCGCCTCCGCCTGTTTTGCGTCCCGCCCATGTCCAATTTCCCCCCTGTTGAAGTTACTCCTTACTTACAGAATAAATGTTAAATTCCATAGTAACCAACCGAGTAATACTCGCCCGTAACCATTTTTAGACATTCTAATCTAACTCACACATGGACCATTACAGGCAAGTTAGCTGCCTTTTAACGATTTGCAATCAAGACCAAAAAAAAATTGTAAACCAATTTCTCAAATCAGTTTGCCTGCTTAGCAGTCAGGAATTTAAAATGCCTAATTACTATTTACAGAATGAAAGGACTAATCATGTCCTTTAATTCCACACCACACTTTTAATGTTTAATTTTTTCCCCATTGAATTCAAGCCTTGCTTTACCTTCCTGTGAGCTACTTTAGGAGGAGATGACTGTTTGAATGGAACTTCTCACTCAACAGTGACTGAGTGGATCAATGTATAAGCACAGCATCCTTTCACTTCCAGATCTCGGTTCAAATCTAGCCCGTGCTCCCCCAGCTCTTAATGATTGTGGGTTCAGAGTATATAACTGCTCAAAACTTGGCAGGAAATAGCTGCTAGGGGACACAATGGTACAGTACTGAAAGCTCGTCAAAAGTTGGAGGTGAGGGACCCGACTGGTGATGTATAAACTTTATTCACGTTATATAGTCGGGTACAGCATTCCCAAGTATTAACATTCCCAAAGCAAAATCACCCAAAATGATCAAGAGTTCTTCAGCCCTGCTCAGGAATTGACCATTTGGCAGCCAAAGCACTGCTGATGTGAGGTGGGATGGATGGAACAAAAGTATAGGTAATGGGTGAGAAATTGGTCCCCCGTCACGCTCATTTTTTTGAATGAAAAATTAGCATTGGAGGAGGGGGAACCAATTTCTAGGCATGATCTCCAATGCCCGATCTCCCCCGGAAGCACACTGACTCCCCAATTGAATGCCAGCCACTTGTAAGTGTCCAGGGAGCTCGCCTGAAACAGACCTTGGGCCCCTGGAATGTGCTAATCATTGTCCTCATACCTGTTTCAAGACCCCCACTCCCAAATTCGAGCATGTGCCACCCAGTTTTTCTGGGTCCACAGCGGCCTAACCAGGAACCTCTGGAGGCCACTGCCGAAAAGGTAACTTAACTCTTATTTGCTTCCAAGGTGGAGCCAGGAGGAGTAGAAGTGCACCTCAGTTTCCACAGCAATGCGGAAGCCTGTGGGACCTGGCTTGCCCCCCTGTCTTTCGCCTCCTTCCCACCCCCTCTTCCAGGGCCTATCTGCGGGTCGGCTTGGCATCGGAGCCGGCTGATTTTCTTGAGGCCCTGACCAGTGAGCTACATCAGGAGGCCCGAATGGTTTCTGCAGCTCGCCGGTTTTATGCAGATAAGGCCAATTTCCAGCGAGCCTCAAGGTGACATTTGCGCAACCTCAGCATCCTTAATTGGCCGTGAGCGGAGCTACCGACCCCATATCCTCTCCATCACATACACCGCCTACTTCCACCTCCGTAATATCACCCGACTCTGCCCTGCCTCAGCCCATCTGCTGCTGAAACCCTTGCTTTTGTTACCTCCAGACTCGACTATTCCAATCCTCTCCTGGCCAGACCCACATTTTCCATCTTCCATAAACATGAACTCATCCAAAACATAAGAAATAGGAGCAGGAGTAGGCCATACAGCCCCTCGAGCCTGCACCACCATTCAATAAGATCATGGCTGATCTTCAACCTCAACTTCACATTCCCGCCTGATTCCCATATCCCTTGATTCCCCTAGAGTCCAAAAATCTATCTATCTCAGCCTTGGATATACTCAACGACTCAGCAACCAGTGCCCTTTGGGGTAGAGAATTCCAAAGATTCATAACCCTCAGTGAAGAAATTCCTCTTCATCTTAAGTGGCCAACCCCTTATCCTGAGACGATGCCCCCTAGTTCTAGACTCTCCAGCCAGGGGAAACAACCTCTCAGCATCTACCCAGTCAAGCCCCCTTAGAATTTTATGTTTCAATAAGATCACCTCTCATTCTTCTAAACTGCAGAGAGTATAGGCCCATTCTACTCAATCTCTCCTCATAGGACAACCATCTCATCCCAGGAATCAATCTAGTGAACCTTCGTTGCACCCCTCCAAGGCAAGTATATCCTTCCTTAGACAAAGAGACCAAAACTGTACACAGTACTCCAGGTGTGGTCTCACCAAAGCCCTGTACAACTGTTGTAAGACTTCCTTACTCTTGTGCTCCAACCCGCTTGCAATAAAGGCAAACATACCATTTGCCTTCCTAATTGCTTGTTGTACGTGCATGCTAACTTTCTGTGTTTCTTGTACGAGGACACCAAAATCTCTCTGAACACCAACATTTAATAGTTTCTCACCATTTAAAAAATATTCTGTTCTTCTATTCTTCCTACCAAAGTGAATAACCTCACATTTCCCCACATTATGCGCCATCTGCCACCTACTTTCCCACTCACCTAACCTGTCTATATCCCTTTGCAGACTCTTTGTATCCTCCTCACAGCTTACTTTCCCACCTAGCTTTGTATTGTCAGCAAACTTGGATACATTACACTTGGTCCCTTCATCTAATATAGATTGTATATAGCCGAGGCCCAAGCACTGATCCTTGCAGCACCCCACTAGTTACAGCCTGCCAACCCGAAACTGACTCGTTTATCCCTACGCTCTGTTTTCTGTCCATTAACCAATCCTCTATCCATGTTAATATATTCACATCCATCCACAGGATGCACTGCAGCAACTCGCCAAGGCTTCTTCGACAGCAGCTCCCAAACCCGCGACCTCTACCACCTAGAAGGACAAGGGCAGCAGACACATGGGAACAACACCACCTGCACGTTCCCCTCCAAGTCACACACCATCCCGACTTGGAAATATATCGCCATTCCTTCATCGTCGCTGGGTCAAAATCCTGGAACTCCCTTCCTAACAGCACTGTGGGAGAACCTTCACCACACGGACTGCAGCAGTTCAAGAAGGCGGCTCACCACCACCTTCTCAGGGGTAATAAATGCTGGCCTCGCCAGGGACGCCCACATCCCATGAACGAATAAAAAAAAATTACCCCCAACCCCATGAGGAACAACCTTTTTTATGGCACCTTATTGAATGCCTTTTGGAAATCCAAGTATACTACATCCACTGGTTCCCCTTTATCTACCCTGCTAGTTACATCCTCAAAAAATGCTAATAGATTTGTCAAACTCAATTTCCCTTTCATAAAACCATGTTGACTCTGCCTAATCAGATTATGATTTTCTAAGTGCCCTGTTACCACTTCATTAATAATGGATTCCAGCATTTTCCTGACGACTGATATCAGGCTAACTGGCCTGTAGTTCCCTGTTTTCTCTCTCCCTCCTTTCTTGAAGAGCAGGGTTACATTTGCTACCTTCCAATCCGCTGGGACTGTTCTAGAATCTAGGGAATTTTGGAAGATCATAACCAATGCATCCACTATGTCTGCAGCCACCTCTTTTAGAACCCTAGGATGTAGGCCATCAGGTCCGGATATTTATCAGCTTTTAGTCCCATTAGTTTCTCTAGTACTTTTTCTCTACTGATATTAATTACTTTAAGTTCCTCACTCTCATTAGCCCCTTGGTTCCCTACTACTTTTGATATGACTTTTGTGTCTTCTACTGTGAAGACAGATACAAAATATTTATTTAACATCTCTGCCATTTCCTTATTCCCCACTATAATTTCTCCTGCCCGTCTCTTAACTCGCATCAAGTCCCGTTCACTCATCACCCGTGCTCCTGATCCACAAATACCTCGAATTTAAAATTCTTATTCTTGTGTTCAAATCCCTCCATGGCCTCACCCCTCCCTATCTCTGTAACCTCCTCCCGCTCTACAACCCTCCGAGATCTCTGCGCTGCTCCAATTCTTGCCTCTAGTGCATCCCCCACTTCCTTCGCCCCACCATTGGCAGCTGTCTCAGCCCTAAGCTCTGGATTTGCCTCCCTAAATCTCTCTACATCTCTCTCCTCCATTAAACCTGCCTCTTTGACCAAGCTTTTAGTCACCTGTCCTAATGTCACCTTCTTTGGCTCAGTGTCAATTTTTGTCTGATTACACACCTGTGAAGCACCTTGGGACATTTTACTAAGTTAAAGACGCTATATAAATACAAGTTGTTGTTGTTGTTGTTGTTGTTGTTGTTGTTGATGATGTTTAAATGGGGATTTTAAACAGAGAAATTGGTGGCAATAAATCACTCTGCTGGTTGCATCTCTCAGTAAATCTAGTAAATGTGAATAAAAAGCAAACAGAAGTTATAATATAAAGTTTGCATTACAGCTACTGCAGCATGGAGGACGGAAAGTATGTTTTCTTAACAGGCTGTTGCTGGCTCAAAACTCCCCAGACAGGAACAACATTCCTTTAAATTCATGTTTTCTACTTTAAATGTTGCTAAACAGATGAACTGAACCTAAATTGAACCAAAAAACACATTCTATTTCATACCCAGCCAAGATGAGAACAGGTCCGTGGTTAGTTTCATGACCAACTTCATTGGCTGTAAAGCACTTTGGGACATCCTGAGGTCGTGAGGCTGAACCAGACCATTCGCATCCTTGGCGTCCTATTTGACCCCGAGATGAGCTTCCGACCTCATATCCGCTCCATCACCAAGGCCGCCTACTTTCACCTCGAACATCGCCCGTCTCCGCCCCTGCCTCAGCTCACTGCTGCTGAAACCCTTGTCCATGCCTTTATTACATCTAGACTTGACTATTTCAATGCTCTCCTGGCTGGCTTCCCATCTTCCACCCTCCGTAAACTTGAGCTCATACAATACTCTGCTGCCTGTATCCTAACTCGCACCAAGTCCCATTCTCCCAGCTGATGTACATTGGCTGGCTGCCGGTCCGGGAACGCCTCGATTTTAAAATTCTCTTCCTTGTTTTCAAATCCCTCCATGGCCTCGCCCCTCCCTATCTTCTCTAACCTCCTCCAGCCCTACAATCCTCCGAGATCTCTGCGCTCCTCCAATTCTTGCCACTTGCGCATCCCCGATTTTAATCGCTCCACCATTGGCAGCCGTGCCTTCAGCTGCCCAGGCCCTAAACTCTGGAATTTCCCTCCTAAACCTCTCCGCCTCTCTCTCCCCGTTTAAGATGCTCCTTAAAACCTACCTCTTTGACCAAGCTTTTGATCACCTGTCCTAATATCTCCTTATGTGGCTCAGATTCAAACTTTGTTTGATAACGTTCCTATGAAGCGCCTTGGGACATTTTACTACATTAAATAGGTACTATATAAATGCGAGTTGTTGTTGTGAAAGGTACTATATAAATGCAAGTTGGTTTTATCTCCCTTCTCTAACTTTATAAATGGTTAAATGTACTCGTATTTAACAAGCCCTGACCTTTGTGCCAAACCTTGTGCCAAACCTAAGGTAAGTAACTCTTAGCCAATCAGCATGCTTAAAATGATCAACTGACAAATTTTAAACTTTACTTCTGTAGTGTTAAGTCACTGGGTTTATGACACTTAAATCAACCATTCACAGAACAGAATCATACTCCCTCATAAATGAGTAAACCTATCACAGATTCCAAGCAGCTTATAAACTATGCTAATTTATTCAGAACCATCCTTTGCATCAACCATCAGAGCAAAGAAAAACCTGCTTCTCTCTAATACTGCAACAACAGAGTAATAAATTTTAAACTGCTGCTAAATATTTTGATATTGCAAAAGATTATATTCTCAGAGGATATCATAAAGTTTTATAACAGCATCACTCGGAGCTCAGGATGTTACTTGACATTAAATGACTCCCATGGCGATGCTCAGTACAGAGTTGTCACTACTAAGCTCCTCTCAGATGGTGCGACAAGAACCTAAACCTTTCAATATTCTTAAAAAGGTAATCTTTCAATATTTATTATATTCTATAATAACAACATATTTTAGAATTCAGGGGATTATTGAGCATTAAATACCTCCTGTGTACTGGGCACAAACCTCAGGACATGCAGGAGTTATTTAATGTCTTTCAACCTCATGAATTCTGAAGTATGTTGCATGGTCACTTTACTCCTACTAGAATATTTTTAAAATTTCAATTCCAGGGTGATTCTTGTAGCTCTTCCTTTACCTCTCCCTACAACAACAACAACAATTTGCATTTATATAGCGTCTTTAACGTAGTAAAACGTCCCAAGGCGCTTCACAGGGGCAATTATCAAGCAAAACCGAGCCACATAAGGAGATATTAGCACAGGTGACCAAAATTTGGTCAAAGAGGTTGGTTTTAAGGAGCATCTTAAAAAGGAGGAGAGAGAGGTAGCCAGGGAATTCGAGAGCTTAGGGCCTGGACAGCTTAAGGCACAGCCGCCAATGGTGGAGCGATGAAAATCGGGGATGCGCAAGTGACCTCCCCTTTCCTTAAGTCCCCAATCGCACCCTTCGTTCTACTAATGCTGGACTTCTGTTCATCCCCCGCTCCCTCCACTCCACCACTGCTGGCATCCCATACGATCGTTTGTCCCCTCCGGGAGCGGTGGAAAATCGGGTGTCCGAGGCCTCCTGCCAACACCAGGCAGATGGCGGGATCGGCTGCCAGAGCCACCACGTTAAAGGTGGGGCGGGGGGGGGGTTTGCATTCGAGATGGGGGAGGCGTGTCCACGACAGGGGAAGCCTAAGCTTTCCTTGTGGGAGCCAGAGGAGCACTCCAACTCCCCCTGGTCCCACAAGGAAACCCACTTTGACTTCTCACTCAAGCCGCTGAGTTAAAATTGCAGTCAGGTCCCGATGATGCCACCGGGAACAGACCGGCATATGTAAAAATGGACCCCACCGGCCTTGGACAGGTGTCCTTGCCATCTGCTCAGTTGAGCAGGTTAAGATTGGTTGGGTAAGTAATCGGGATGATTTGAACTGCCCACCCCCTCAGTTTCCAATAGGAGAGTGAGGTTAAAAATCACCCCCATAATAATAAAAAACACTATCTGGTCCACTTCCCCCCCCCCCCCAACCTCGCTGTCCATTCCACACATTCACCCCCTCCATGTAACGTAAAGTCGATCTAATTAGAGGGTGAGAAGGTTGATTCTCAAACAAGCGTACTGAGCTTGAATAAAGGAGACTATGATGGTATGAGAGCGGAATTGATTAAAGTGGACTGGGAAAATAGATTAAAGGGTAAGACGGTACATGAGCAGTGGTGTTCATTTAGGGAGTTATTTTACAACTTTCAAAATAAATATATTCCACTGAGGAAAAAAGGGTGTAAAAGAAATGACAGCCACCCGTGGCTAAGTAAAGAAATCAAGGATAGTATCCGACTAAAAACAAGGACATATAAGGTAGCCAAACTTAGTGGGAGGATAGAAGATTGGGAATTCTTCAAAAGACAGCAAAAAGTAACTAAAGGATTGATTAAGAAAGGGAAGTTAGATTATGAAAAGAAATTAGCAAAAAATATAAAAACAGATAGCAAGAGTTTCTATAGTTATATAAAAAGAAAAAGGGTGGCTAAGGCAAACATAGGTCCCTTAGAGGATGAGACCGGGAAATTAATGGTGGGAAACATGGAGATGGCAAAAATGCTGAACAAATATTTTGTTTCAGTCTTTACAGTAGAGGACACTAAGAATATCCCAACACTGGACAAACAGGGGGCTCTAGGGGGGGAGGAGCTAAATACGATTAAAATCACTCAGGAGATGGTACTCAGTAAAATAATGGGACTCAAGGCGGATAAATCCCCTGGACCTGATGGCTTCCATCCTAGGGTCTTGAGGGAAGTGGCAGTAGGGATTGTGGATGCTTTGGTGATAGTTTTCCAAAATTCCCTGGACTCAGGAGAGGTCCCGGCAGATTGGAAAACTGCTAATGTAACACCGTTATTTAAAAAGGGTAGTAGGCAGAAGGCTGGAAATTATAGGCCAGTTAGCTTAACATCTGTGGTGGGTAAAATTTTGGAGTCTATTATTAAGGAGACAGTAACGGAACATTTAGATAAGCATAATTTAATAGGACAAAGTCAGCATGGCTTCATGAAGGGGAAGTCATGTCTGACAAATTTGCTTGAGTTCTTCGAGGATATAACGTATAGGGTGGATAAAGGGGAACCAGTGGACGTAGTGTATTTAGACTTCCAGAAGGCATTCGACAAGGTGCCACATGAAAGATTATTACTTAAGATAAAAAATCACGGGATTGGGGGTAATATTCTGGCATGGGTGGAGGATTGGTTATCAAACAGGAAGCAGAGAGTTGGGATAAATGGTTCATTTTCGGACTGGCAACCAGTAACCAGTGGTGTTCCGCAGGGGTCGGTGCTGGGTCCCCAACTCTTTACAATCTATATTAACGATTTGGAGGAGGGGACCGAGTGCAACATATCAAAATTTGCAGATGATACAAAGATGGGAGGGAAAGTAGAGAGTGAGGAGGACATAAAAAACCTGCAAGGGGATATAGACAGGCTGGGTGAGTGGGCGGAGATTTGGCAGATGCAATATAATATTGGAAAATGTGAGGTTATGCACTTTGGCAGGAAAAATCAGAGAGCAAGTTATTTTCTTAATGGCGAGAGACTGGAAAGTACTGCAGTACAAAGGGATCTGGGGGTCCTAGTGCAAGAAAATCAAAAAGTTGGTATGCAGGTGCAGCAGGTGATCAAGAAGGCCAACGGAATGTTGGCTTTTATTGCGAGGGGGATAGAATATAAAAACAAGGAGGTATTGCTGCAGTTATATAAGGTATTGGTGAGACCGCACCTGGAATACTGCATACAGTTTTGGTCTCCATACTTAAGAAAAGACATACTTGCTCTCGAGGCAGTACAAAGAAGGTTCACTCGGTTAATCCCGGGGATGAGGGGGCGCACATATGAGGAGAGGTTGAGTAGATTGGGACTCTACTCATTGGAGTTCAGAAGAATGAGAGGCGATCTTATTGAAACATATAAGATTGTGAAGGGTCTTGATCGGGTGGATGCAGTAAGGATGTTCCCAAAGATGGGTGAAACTAGAACTAGGGGGCATAATCTTAGAATAAGGGGCTGCTCTTTCAAAACTGAGATGAGGAGAAACTTCTTCACTCAGAGGGTGGTCGGTCTGTGGAATATGCTGCCCCAGGAAGCTGTGGAAGCTACATCATTAGATAAATTTAAAACAGAAATAGACAGTTTCCTAGAAGTAAAGGGAATTAGGGGTTATGGGGAGCGGGCAGGAAATTGGACATGAAGCTGAGTTCGGATCGGTCAATGCCCTGTGGGTGGCGGAGAGGGCCCAGGGGCTATGTGGCCGGGTCCTGCTCCGACTTCTTGTGTTCTTTAGATTTGTGGTTGGGATCAGATCAGCCATGATCTTATTGAATGGCGGAGCAGGCTCGAGGGGCCGATTGGCCTACTCCTGCTCCAATTTCTTATGTTCTTATGTTCTTAAACTGTCTGTGCCCCTCCCTCTTCAAAAGGTTAAGCCTGTGTCTAGAATAATCTCTCCTCGAGCCTTCTCTACTCCATGGTAACCAATCCCAGGCTCTTCATCCTTTCAGCAGAGCTCAGAATCTTTAAGCTTGGTAGCAGCTCGTTGCTCTTTTTTGCACCCCTTCCAGTGCTTGGATATCCTTGCTGTAGGACAGCGACCAGTACCCCAAGGTGTGGTCACACCAGTCCTTTGAAGAGTTTCATTATCCCTCCTGGGATTTGTGTTCCATCCCAAGACCCGGATTCCTTTCCTTACTGCCGCACACTGCGCTGTTGGTTTCAGTACTCCCAGATTCTCCTCCTGTGTTGTGTCCTGTACCCTTCAGCCATCAGGTTTATATTCCTACTGTGCAATTCCCTTCTCCAGTCTCACTGTGCATTTGTCCACATTAAGTGCCATTTTCCACTCATCAGCCCACCGTCCCAACCTATCGAGAGCCCTTGGGTTTGCGACTTCCCAATTATTTGAACCCCTCACCCAATTTTGATGTCACCTGCAAACTTTTTTCAAAAATTTATTCTCGGGATGCAGGTGGCATGGCAATGCTGGAATTTATTGCCCATCCCTAGTCGCCCTCGAGAAGGTGGTGGTAAGCCGCCTTCTTGAACTGCTGAAACTCACATGGTCAAGGTGCTCCCACAGTGCTGTTCCAGGATTTTGACCCAGCGACGATGAAGGAACAACGATATATGT